>NC_135575.1:55047500-55672500 GCF_965152235.1 Eretmochelys imbricata | reverse complement strand
GGACTAGCTGTTCCAAATAGGCAAAAATGCTATCAAGCCAGCCATGTTAAAGCAGTAATGGATTGGGATTGCTCTAACACAGCCAAACACTGGGTCTTTATTAAACAAGAAAATTGCAGCAGGGTAAACATGACTAGGCTACCATGGATTAATAAAAAATCATGCCTACCAGAAATGTACACACATCCTTTAGCAAAGGCTACTCTATGAGTTTGGGACAGAACTAGAAATAAGTTCAGGTCTTTTCTCTCACCAATGACACCCATTGCAAATAATCCAGATCTTAACTCAAGTTGCAAATCAGAGAGCTTCAAAGATTTGGAGAGCCATGGAATACACACAGATGACCCGATATTCAGTAAAGAAATTTTTCTCTTACTTAGAGATTAAAACTAACTTTAACTGGCCCACTCTCTCCTGGTACCAGGACTTTCAAATCAGGCACTGTTTCTCAACTTTCTAGAAAACCTGTTTTTTATTCACAAAGCTAACTTTAATAGAAGCAATGGCACTGGTTAAAAAAAAACATAATTAATTGATAGAAATCTTTCCAGACAGCTTTCCTAACAAAAAAGTGTCCATATATGGCATGTTGGGAAAAGGATATGGAGAAATCTATTATCCCAGCAGAAGGGGGTTTGATCTGGAAAAGAGGACCAGCAAGCTCAGTCTGTAGCACAATAAAAGAAAATTTCTTGAAGATTCTGTTTCAATGATACCTCGCATCAGTCATCTTAAAAAAAAAAAAAATAGACTGAATGGAGATAAATGTTGAAGAAATTATGGTAAAAAAGGAGATTTTGTGGACATGTCCAGTCATTAGAGAGTATTGGGATGCAATCCAAAACCAAATATCACAAATTGTGGGATACTGATTACCAAATGAGCCCCTGCTAATCTTCCTAGGGGAAATGGTTTTCTTGCAGGTAAATGTACTTTGGGTATGGAATAAAATTGTAACCAAATATCTAAGTATCCATCAGCCCTCTGTCTATTTTGCTGGGTATGTAATTGGAGTGTTAATTTTTCCATAACCACAACCTCTCATATTTTTGAATCATTCCTTCAACGGCAGGGCTATTTTTCTTTTTTCAATGAGAGGCTGCCAATAACCAAGCAGCTACTAGCAGATGAGAGATTAATTCTTCATTTCCTTTTGTGTGACCAACACACCTGTCCAATTTTTTAGATTAACAATTGATAAACATATCTGGTCTCTGAGACCAGACCACATCTGAGTCTTCACATCTTCCTTTAAAACAGTACAGGCAAAATTCTATTGGAGTAGAACTTCAGAGTTACAAATATCTCGGGAATGGAGGTTGTTTGTAACTCTGAACAAAACGTTATGGTTATTCTTTCAAAAATTTACAGCTGAATATTGACTTAATATAGCTTTGAAACTTTACTATGCAAAAGAAAATGCTGCTTTCCTTTTTGGTTTAGTAGTTTGTTCAACACAGTACTGTACTGTATTTATTTTGTTTTTGTTTTTTGTCACTGCTGCTGCCTGATCGTGTACTTCTGATTCCAAATGAGGTGTGTGGCTGATTGGTCAGTTCATAACTCTGAGGTTCTACTGTAATATCTGTGCTGCCAATAGGGGAGGAGCCTGGCTATATGAAAGGCTCTAGCTCTGTGAAAAGTTCTTGAATTATCTTACCGATAAAAAGAAAAGGAGTACTTGTGGCACCTTAGAGACTAACAAATTTATTTGAGCATAAGCTTTCGTGAGCTACAGCTCACTTCATCGGATGCATGCAGTGGAAAATACAGTTGGGAGATTTTATATATACAGAGAACGTGAAACAATGGGTGTTTCCATACACACTGTAACGAGAGTGATCAGGTAAGGTGAGCTATTACCAGCAGGAGAGAGAAAAACCCTTCTGTAGTGATAATCAAGGTAGGCCATTTCCAGCAGTTGACAAGAATGTGTGAGGAACAGTTTGGGGGGGGGGGGGGTAAACATGGGGAAATAGTTTTACTTTGTATAATGACACATCTACTCCCAGTCTATCTGCTACCCAAGATCCATAAACCTGGAAATCCTGGACGCCCCATCATCTCAGGCATTGGCACCCTGACAGCAGGATTGTCTGGCTAAGTATCATAGAATCATAGAATATCAGGGTTGGAAGGGACCTCAGGAGGTCATCTAGTCCAACCCCCTGCTCAAAGCAGGACCAATCCCCAATTAAATCATCCCAGCCAGAACTTTGTCAAGCCTGACCTTAAAAACTTCTAAGGAAGGAGATTCTACCACCTCCCTAGGTAACGCATTCCAGTGTTTCACCACCCTCTTAGTGAAAAAGTTTTTCCTAATATCCAACCTAAACCTCCCCCACTGCAACTTGAGACCATTACTCCTTGTCCTGTCCTCTTCTACCACTGAGAATAGTCTAGAACCATCCTCTCTGGAACCACCTCTCAGGTAGTTGAAAGCAGCTATCAAATCCCCCCTCATTCTTCTCTTCTGCAGACTAAACAATCCCAGTTCCCTCAGCCTCTCCTCATAAGTCATGTGTTCCAGAGCCCTAATCATTTTTGTTGCCCTTCGCTGGACTCTTTCCAATTTATCCACATCCTTCTTGTAGTGTGGTGCCCAAAACTGGACATAGTACTCCAGATGAGGCCTCACCAATGTCGAATAGAGGGGGACGATCACGTCCCTCGATCTGCTCGCTATGCCCCTACTTATACATCCCAAAATGCCATTGGCCGCCTTGGCAACAAGGGCACACTGCTGACTCATATCCAGCTTCTTGTCCACTGTCACCCCTAGGTCCTTTTCCGCAGAACTGCTGCCTAGCCATTCGGTCCCTAGTCTGTAGCTGTGCATTGGGTTCTTCCGTCCAAAGTGCAGGACCCTGCACTTATCCTTATTGAACCTCATCAGATTTCTTTTGGCCCAATCCTCCAATTTGTCTAGGTCCTCTGTATCCTATCCCTGCCCTTCAGCGTATCTACCACTCCTCCCAGTTTAGTATCAGTATTAGTATGTAGACTCCCTCCTCAGGCCCTAAGCTACCAGCACTCCCAGCTATCTTTGAGACACCACTGACTACAATCCATTGGTGATCTTCCTGAAAACACCATCCTAGCCACTATGGATGTAGAAGCCCTTTACACCAACATTCCACACAAAGATGGACTACAAGCAGTCAGGAACACTATCCCCGATTAATGTCATGGCAAACCTGGTGGCTGAACTTTGTGACTTTGTCCTCACCCATAACTATTTCACATTTGGGGACAATGTATACCTTCAAATCAGCAGCACTGCTATGGGTACCTGCATGGCCCCACAGTATGCCAACATTTTTATGGCTGACTTAGAACACTTCCTCAGCTCTCGTCCCCTTATGCCCCTACTCTACTTGCGCTACATTGATGACATCTTCATCATCTGGACCCATGGAAAAGAAGCCCTTGAGGAATTCCACCATGATTTCAACAATTTCCATCCCACCATCAACCTTAGCCTGGACCAGTCCACACAAGAGATCCACTTCCTGGACACTACAGTGCTAATAAGCGACGGTCACATAAACACCACCCTATACCAGTAACCTACTGACTGCTATACTTACCTACATGCCTCCAGCTTTCATCCAGACCATACCACATGATCCATTGTCTACAGCCAAGCTCTAGGATACAGCCACATTTGCTCCAACCCCTCAGACAGAGACAAACACCTACAAGATCTCTATCAAGCATTCTTACGACTACAATACCCACCTGCTGAAGTGAAGAAACAGATTGACAGAGCCAGAAGAGTACCTAGAAGTTACCTACTACACGACAGGCCCAACAAAGAAAATAACAGAATGCCACTCGCTTCAGCCCCCAACTAAAACCTCTCCAACGCATCATCAAGGATCTACAACCTATCCTGAAGGATGACCCACCACTCTCACAGATCTTGGGAGACAGGCCAGTCCTTGCTTACAGACAGCCCCCCAGCCTGAAGCAAATACTCACAAGCAACCACACACCACACAATGGAACCACTAACCCAGGAACCTATCCTTGCAACAAAGCCCATTGCCAACTGTGTCCACATATCTATTCAGAGGACACCATCATTGGGCCTAATCACATCAGCCACACTGTCAGAGGCTCGTTCACCTGCACATCTAACAATGTGATATGTGCCAGCAATGCCCCTCTGCCATGTACATTGGCCAAACCGGACAGTCTCTACGTAAAAGAATAAATGGACACAAATCAGATGTCAGAATTATAACATTCAAAAACCAGTCGGAGAACACTTCAATCTCTGAGGTCTATAATCAAGTGACCACAGTGGCAATTCTTCACCAAAAACCTTCAAAAACAGACTCCAAGGGACTGCTGAATTGGAATTAATTTGCAAACTGGACACCATTAAATTAGGCTTGAATAAAGACTGGGAGTGGATGTGTCATTATACAAAGTAAAACTATTTCCCCATGTTTGTTTCCCCCACACACACACACACGCTCTTCCTCACGTGTTCTTGTCAAATGGCTCACCTTGATTATCACTACAAAAGGGTTTTTTTCTATTCTGCTGGTAATAGCTCTCGTTACAGTGTGTATGGTAACACCCATTGTTTCATGTTCTCTGTATATAAAATCTCCCCACTGTATTTTCCACTGAACGCACGTGATGAAATGAGTTGTAGCTCACGAAAGCTTATGCTCTATTAAATTTGTTAGTCTCTAAGGTGCCACAAGTCCTCCTTTTCTTTTTATGACAAAGATGTTACATGAAAGATACATATCTTCAGGCATTAGTGATGTAAATGCTGCAGACGCCCATCATCTGCTAAAGTCAACAAAGCAAGGTGGTGGGGAGGAGAAGGAGCTGGGCTAACAACAGTGCAAGGGTAATATAATGTATTTTGGGATTAAAAGAAAACAGATAACATAGGCTTGAAACCTCAATAGATAATCATGTTCTATGTTCCCCTCCGCACCTCCTAAAATCTCTCCTTTCTACCTGTCTCTTCAGTTGCCTTCCCTTTTGCCTCTAAGCTCCCTGAACAGATTTCCTGTCCTCTCACTCCTCGGTCCTGATCCCCTCCAATCTGGTTTCTCCCTCTTCCACTGAGCTGAAACTGCTCTTAAGGTTTTCATCTACCTTGCCTTGGTCAAGTCTCAGGGCCTCTGTTCCGTGCATATTCTCCTTGTTCTTTCTCCAGACTTTGATAGCATTGAGGCTGCACTCCCTCCTTTTTAAAGTTCTCTTCTCAGCTGGCTTTCATGGCCCTGCCCTCTCTTGATTTTCTCTTCTCCTCACTGATCTCCTTTAATAGTTACTCCTCTTCCCTTTCCCCCCTCTCTGTGGGATTCCCTCAGGGCTCTTTTCTTGTCCTTTTGTATATCTTAGTCATGGATGATCTCATGCACTCATACAGCATCCACTATTATCTCTACACTGATAGACCCAATCACAGATCTATCTCTCCACATGTGATCTATCTCTTGCCAGCCAGAACTACATATCGGAATGTCTCTCCAGTGTATCATGCTGAATTTCTCACTTTGAACATCTCATTTTGAACTCAAGGTAACCATGACCAAAACCAAGCTTTTAATTTTTCTCCCCAACTCTCCTCTTCGTCCTTTCTTCATTACTTGCCAAAGCTCTATATTAATCCCTCTCCAATGCTGATATAATGGAGAACTACAGAGGTGGGTTGACTCAGATCTATCTTTCCTCACCCTAATTTTCTCTCCCTCACTGAACTCCAGTGCAGTCCGCCCCTCAGGACTACATGGTTGTTGCCTCTATAGGTCTGTCTTTGTGCTGGCCAAATTGTGGGGCGGGGAGATTGACCATCCAGAAGGAGCAGCCCCCCTTTGTTGGAAAAGGGATAAATGATACTATCATAAATCACATCCAAGCAGGCACAGGGACAGCAGCTATATGCTCCAAGGATACCAGTAATGGGCTAACCAGCTGCTTGTCCCCATTCATCCTGCTGAGATACTGGCTCCTGTTGAAGAAAAGACAGGGGAGAGCAGGGTCATGGCAATGGACACAGAACTATACTTGTCTTTTGAGATCACATCCAGTAGCAAGGCAGTAGGTGACATGGAATGCTTTGGACAGACTCTCTCACTCACTCACTCACTCACGCCCACACACACACACACACACATGCTTGAGTGAATGCGGGGAAGTAGTGAAAGAGGTTGCACACTTCTATACACTCTCCAACAATCCTCTGGCTCATGTGGAAGGTGTTCAGTCCCCTTATCCCATAGATACACTCACGTAGGATGGAGTGAATTGCTCTTGAGGGAACACTTAGTGTCCCTGAAGGTTCTCTTTCCAGTCTCAGCTAGGTCAAGTGCTTTGGCTGGAGTTCCCCCCATTTGTAGCCTTCCCTACAGCTCCTGCAGCCATCACACACTATTGCCAATCCCAAGCATTCAAAAAATATGAGTCAGGTCCCCACAAAATCATGAGAACAGCTTTGAAATTATGAGATTTTTAAATAATACAGGTGGGGTTCTTTTCTTCTGGTTCTGGGCCTTTAGGGTAAGCTCATTTCACTTTGTCAAGCTTTTCCCTGCAGCCACATATGATCAAAAATTACTATGTTTTAATGAAAGCTGAGATTTTCATGCCAGATCTTGGTCCAGGACCTGGGGCTTTAAGATAAACCTCAAATACACAAAACTCATGATAAAATCACAAGAACTGGCAACACTGTAAACATGTTCCTGTAGCTCAGTCCACAGCCTCCACTCGTGAGTGGCCCATTGCCAACCTTGTGCTCAGAAAGGAGGCCAATTTCCACCATCGTCATCATAGTTACTTATTATTGTTCCTGGCAGAGATTCCTTGACCACTTCCTTTTGAGAAGCTTCCGGTCCATTTCCAATTTGGCCAGTACACCCAGAACCACCACATGGAGCAGCTGCAGACAAACGGACAGCAGCTGTTACTCCCAGCTGAACATCTTTTAAAACTTCCAGTTTGGTTGGAAAAATCCCTGTTTACATATGCTAATAGTAATGATATATGTAAGTCCAACCAGGGGGTGTAGCCACTTCTATGCTTACCTGTTAAAAATGCCACTGCTGATTACTAGATTAGGCACCTCCCCCCTGCATGTGTTTCACTGCTCAGCATTACCTTGAATGGGGTGGATGCTGTTAAGCACTGATGTAGAGATACACAAAGCAAGCCATTTACAGGGCACAAGAAGTTTTATTCATCCTGCAAAACCCAGGAACTATGATACAGTAACTCCTCACTTAACGTTGTAGTTATGTTCCTGAAAAATGCAACTTTAAGCAAAATGATGTTAAGTGAATCTAATTTCCCCATAAGAATTAATGTAAATGGGGGAGTTAGGTTCCAGGTAAAATTTTTTCACCAGACAAAAGAATAATTATATATACACACACACAGTATACGTTTTAAAGAAACAATTTAATACTGTAAACAGCAATGATGATTGCGAAGCTTGGTTGAGGTGGAGGAGTCAGAGGGTGGGATATTTCCCAGGGAATGCCTTACTGCTAAATGATGAACTAGCAATCATAACTAGCCCTCAAGGGTTAACCCATTGTTGTTAATGTAACCTCAGACTCTACAAGACAGCACAAATGGGGAGAGGGGAGACAGCATGGCAGACAGAGACACACACACCCTGTGTGTGAGTTAGAGAGAGAGAGAGATGCACAAGGCCCCTTTAAGTACGCTGACCCCACTCTAAGTACATTGCCTTTTTAAGTAGATCAGTAAGTTGAGACAGAAGCTGCTGCTAGGAAGGTTCCTCCCTCCCTGAGCTCTGTCGTGTCCCTGTCTGCTCTATGGAAATGGGATAAGCAGGGGGAGGGGAACACACTGACATTAGCTCCCTCTTTCCCCCCCCCCCCCCGGCACAGCAAGCTCCGCAGAGCAGCTCCAAGGCAGAGGGCAGGAGCAGCACATGGCAGTGGCGGGAGGGACAGCTGAACTGCCCAGCAATTGATAGCCTGCTGGGCGGCTGCTGCACAGGGAACTTAGGCGGGCTGCTGGTCCACCCTGGTTCCAAGCCCTCACCACCTAGCTCCAAGGGGCTGCTCTTCCTGCAGGCAGTGGACGAAGCAGGCAGCTGCCAAATGACCTAATAAGGAGCATTGTGCAACTTTAAACGCGCATGTTCTCTAATTGATCAGCAACGAAACAACGTTAACTGGGATGAGTTTAAGTGAGGAGTTACTGTACATACAAGTCAGTACATTGTCTATTAATCAGCTATTATATACACACGCACACACACATAAGAGAATTCCTGTAACAGATGCCACACCTAGAGCACTTACAGCTTGACAGCCATAATTACAGCACAGTAAACAATGATACCAGAAGTGGATCCCAGCCCATTATGTGTAAGGGAACCTGCCCCAGAATCCTCATTACTAATTTCAGTCTGCTCCAGATGTTTCCCCAGACTGGGACCGCCATCCTAAGGGAGAACTCATTCTTTTGAACCACATTCTTATAGGAGCACGCGGTGTGAAAAGTGCTTTGTACGCTGTGAAACTCGAGCTTTGTTCAGCAATCTGCCAGTGCAAACAGTAACAAGGAGCTGGCACTGTTCTTGGAGCATCATGGCTGCCAGTCGAGACTTGCGTCACTGTAAAACAGGAATCAGAGTAGCAGCCGCGTTAGTCTGTATTCGCAAAAAGAAAAGGAGTACTTGTGGCACCTTAGTCTCTAAATTGGTTAGTCTCTAAGGTGCCACAAGTACTCCTTTTCTTTTTGTAAAACAGGAAAAGGCTGTCTCAAGCAAGCAAAAGTTGCTGTTTTATTCTTACCTGCATTGCCTGCTTGTGCTCCACATCTGTTGCTTCCAAAATTATGTTATAAACTGGATGGCTATGGGTTGAATTGAAACTTGATTGAGATTGATAGGTGTGAATGCCTCTTTCAAGTAAGTGTAAGGATTAACCCCCACCTAGGGCAAAAGAAGTATGTGAACCCAGACAGAAGTTTTTTGGGTAGGGGTTTTTTGTGTGTGAGAGGGAAGGCCCATCACACAGAGATGGATCGACAGACAGCCAGAAGGAGCAGCTGAGAGCACGTCTCGCCCTGGAAGAAAGCTGGGGGGAGGCTTTTGGGTCATGGTGTTGGATCATATTAAAGAAGTTCTGTATTAAAATCACGAATGAGTTTGATTCCCCATAGTTTAAATTCCAGGGTATTACTAATTAAGAGGTCTCTTGGTTTTTGGTACTGTTTCTCTCCCTCTCTGTGTGAAACTTGCAAGCTGCTAATTGTGTTAGTACATCCTAAGACCGAGTCTGTTCTCAAAGCAATACTTTATAACAACAACTACTCACACAGAGAGAGACTCAAAGCAATACTCTGTAACAACAGAAACAGCACATAGAGACTCCTCGCCCTTTTGTATTTATCTCACTTTGTTAACAATTGTGATTAAAATAGAGGCAGAGGATGTATGTGGATGGATGCTTGGTTTGGATAATAACCAAATGATCAGGGAGGTGCCAGCCTAAGAATCCAGTGTCGATCAGCTGAAGAAGGCATCAAGTGAAAACAACCAAAGGACCCCCGGAGGGCAGACTGGTATCCACCCAACAGCCTCAAGGATGGGAGAACCAAAGAACAACACGGAGCAGTCAGGAATGTGCCATCTGCTGATTGATTCAGCAACAGCATGATGAAGCAATTCCCATAGACTGGCATAGGAAGAAATTCCTATAAAAATGGACTCCAGAAACTGAGAACTTTGGGGTCTGATTCTGCAAACCAACTTCCAGGAGCATCAGATGAGCATCTGACAAGGCCCTGCTCCCTCCTCACGTCCAGGCCACCTGGCCAGTGGCTTGGCATGAGCAACTCTAAGGCTGGTAACTATGATAACAACCTTGCAGAACCTGTGTGTGTGTGTGTGTGTATGAATGAATGTGTGAATAAATATGAAATTGAATGAATTGAATGTTATAGCTATAACTAACTGCTTACTATGATTCTTTCTGTATTCACAATAAATGCGGCATTTTGCCTTTTCCCCTTTAATAAGATCCTGCTGTTTTTTATTTTATTGGTATAACAACAGATGCAGTCTGAAAAAATGTTCTTGGTGGCGTAAGCAAAAGAAGCCATGTCCTGGTATTCGATTCCTTCTGATTCAGAGACATGGGACTCTGTACATTCTTTGCAAACAGGCAAAACTGCACCGAAGAAATACAATTTCCACTTTCAACCCAGCAAATCCCCAGGGCCCCAAACTTTGACTAGCTGCAAGGGTCAAAAGTGGGCAACAGTTACATAATATGCAGCCATTACAGTCAGTCTTGCATTTGCCAGCGGAATGGGAAGGAGGAATCTTTCTACAGGGTTTGGAGTCTGCTCCCCTTCCATTAGACGTTGTCCTAACATGACTCTGGTTTCAAATGTCCCACAACAAAGGCGAGAGACAAATGTTAAAGGCTTTAAGCAGCCAGGCCCCTTTTTTAAAAGTCCAAACAGACACTGTTTGTTGTTGTGCACCAGCCATGCAGCATGTATGCATATGTGTAGTGCAGTCCTACTATGTTGTTTTGAAGGAGCTGGTGTCAAAGTGAAAGAGGTGGGTGAATGTAAGAAGAAGGAGAAAAAAAGTGGTTCTACTAAAGAGCAAGACAAATGGCTGGTGGCATATTTTATAAAACACTGATTTTCACTTTAACTTCTCCAGTCAGCCATTGGTAAATTGGCATATCTTTGGATCAGCCAAGACTCCAGTACAGCCACCAGGTTCCCTAGTTCGCTGTTGCCCACCCTCATAATACTGCCATTTTCTTTTAATAATATCTACACTTATCATTTTCTTGAATAATGTCAGGGCCATGTTATAGGACACTCATTAACTACACTAAAGAGCAAAAACTTTTAGACAGCAGGCTAAGACCCTGGCTCTGAGGATCTGTCTTAGCAGAACCTCACTTGTGTTAGTGTTGGTCCTATGCAACTGATTTGATATCATTGCCTTCCCCATATATGCCTCTCACCTCCCAATAGAAGCCAGCAATACAGAGCTGGCATAATGATAAAATTGCATCTTACCACAATAGAATCATACCCACACCATAAGAACAGGGTCCTTTTGGCAGCTCAACCATCAGAATAATGGGGGAAATATGGGGAAGAAATCCCAAAAATTTCAGGGTCAGTGCAACTTTTTAAAAGGATGACATAAAAACCTGGGTTAATTATCTGCAAGCACAATGGGCCCTAGGGTTTCCAAGCCTCCAAGATTGTCCTGGAGTTTCCTGGTTTAAAAATTAATCTTTAATTAAAGATTATGTCATTTGATGAAACCGCCAGGAATACATCCAACCAAAATTGGCAACCATAGTGGGCTGCACATTTTTTTTCCACGTCATGATCCTCTGTTACAGCAGAAGGAAGTTTTGGGACTCCCCCTCTTCTAGCCATAAAGGAGGGTCATGACTCTTACGGCTCACAGACTGAGAACTCATGTCTCGCACATTCATTTATTTGCATCATTTCAGTGGCACAATTATAAGTTCTATTCTTTGTAGAATACAGAAAAATAAAGCTAACAGATATACATTCCTTTATCACGGGAAACACAAAATGGATAAACATCATCATAGGATGCTGTTCTCAGAAAACAGACAACAATCATAAACCTTTTTGAAAATCCCAGTTACATATCCACTGAGGCTCTGGGTCCTCAGCCATCCCTCAGACAATTCCCTGGTTTTTGAAGAAATAAAGAACTGCTTTGCTTTTTTTTAAATGTACCAAAATACCCTGTGAAAATGCTTATGGAAAACATTGTGCATGTAACTATTCTCACTCAGAGAGAGACAACTGTGAAAACTCCTGCCATGCAAAGGATCAGAGAATGGGAAAGTAAGGAACAGTACATTGGTAACAAAAGAGGAAGCTGGAAAAGGGAACTTCAAAATATTTTAAAAAATTTAAAAAAAAAAAGTTTTACAACCTATAACAGTATGGCTTTTCCCATTGGGCTCAAGAGCCTGGGCCTAAACCAGCCTTGATTACAGGACAAGCCCCATGTGGGTTGCGTCAGGTGCTTCCCATATAAAAAGAGTAGGCAGTAGCAGTGAAAGGGGGAAGTATGGGAGACTGCAGTTCTAGCCGTAGAGCTTTTAGGGCATAAGAAGGCTCTTGCAGGCCACTGAGTCAGCAGGGGAAAAGCTGAAGAAGCAAGAGTGGGAGAAAGCTCTCCAGGTATAGGGTGGCCTGGGAGAGACCTTGTCGTGGCAGGAGAGAGCCTATGAAGGCCAACTGGGTGAGTTTTGTTATGTGTTATTTTGGGTTAATCAAGAGAGATGCTGAACTGGGTTTTAAATTTAGAGAGTCAGTATGTACTAGAGGACTCAATAAACTGGACCCAAATAGGGGACTTATTTGAACTGTTTGTGAGGGGGCCCTGAAGACAGGGAAAGCAGAACACCGGTAGGGGGCTCTGGTGTGGTCCCTGCCTGGGGGAGGCACTCGGGTGGTGGCTGCCTGTGCTACATGGTTAGTGGTGACTTTCTGGGAGGGTGGTTAGGATTCATGATTTTTGAACTCTGGTGTTTGGTAAGGCTGGAATTGTGCGGGGCAACTGATGATGGGAGCAGAGCTGCTGGGAACTTGGTGAATGTGAAAAAGGAGCAGCACACTGGGTGACAAATAGGTGTTGGAAGAAGCCCTCCATATAGGTCTCTTATGCAACTCTGAATTTGTGCTTTGATACCAATTTGAACATAGATCAGAGTAGTCACTATTAGGAAGGTAAAAATGTCTTCTTTCTCATTTGTTTGTTATCCTTCTGTTTTTAGTCTCTTTTCCTATCACAGTTTATTGGTTTTCCTGGATGATTTTTAACCCTTCTTTATATTATAATGTTAAGTCAATGTTAATATGTTCACCAGGGAAAGTCCATCAATAATTTGACATTCAGGAAATAGAGAGGAAAACTTTGTAATAAGAGTGATATTCAAAACTCATAAGTCTTTTAAGGACCTGATATATTTCATCAGATTGTATAGTATCTTATGAGAGAGGTGGCAAAATCTGGCCCTGAATACAAAAATCATTGTCTAAGTTCAGAGGCATAATTTGCACTTCTAACTACTGTAAAAATGCAAGTAGGTGGCTGTGTGCTGATGCCTGCTTGCTTGTCTTCATACTCGTGTTTTGGGTATTCAATAGACCTTACTTTATCCCCCGCAGAAATCAGTCAAGCTTTCAAAACTTGCATATGCAAGCCAGGCTCAGCTTTGTGAAAATGTCTTTAGTATTTATATTAGAAACCAAATGATCCTTGAGAAAAGTAGTCAAATTAAATATTTGAAGACTTACCATAGCCACTGTGTAAAGAACTAGCCATGTCTGATGAGCAGATGCTTTCACAAATGGTACCTTCGCATGACTCTCGAGGTTCAGCCCAGTCCAGTAAGAATAGTCACTGCCTGTCCTGTATCATAGCGTGCCTTAAGTGCTCCATTGCTGCAGCTCATGGCCTGGATGCCCACAGCTGTCGGACAAGCATGCAGCTCTGTGAGAATCTGTATCTGTATGCTGTGCACCCTGTTTCAGCACTTTATCCCTAGCTGCCTGCCTCCACCACGCCAGTACCACCCTGCTCTCAGCCAGTCATGGTTACTACTTGCAGGGTGACCCCAGGACACCCCCAGTCCCAACTTTCACTAAAACTGTCTCTGCCCTGACGTGTCCAGCACTTTCCTGAAGCACTCCAAGAAGTCAGGTCCATTGCTTCTTTGAACAGACAAAAGCACAGTTCACACTTAAATGGGAGCTAACAATCACTACAATTCAAACACAGCACTGTGTTGGCTTAGATTAAAAGTGAAACACATCTGTTTAATCAAAAAGTGAGTGGCTTTATATGAGTTTGAGTATAAGGGATAAAGACCAAAACATGGTTATAAGCAAACAAAAGTAAAAATATGCTTTCTAATGGCTAAGAGCAACTTAATAAGCTACAGTCTTTGGGAAGAAATCTACCTTGAACAATCTTTCATCTGTGGTTGATTTATTTTTCCTCTCATCCTGACCTTCCACAGAAAGTCAAGGTGCTGGCTTCCCTTGTCTCCCTAGGTGAAAGATAAAGTCTCTCTGCTTCTTATCTCCCCAAAGGTATGTCTTTGTCTCACTAGTCAGGAAGGGAATTCAGTCTCCTGTGTGTCATTGGGGTGCAGGAGCCATATTAATTCTCTCACCCTGATCCTGAAATTGAAACCCCTACTGGTTTAGCTGTATGGCTGTTTGCTAATGAAAATTGAGGTAAACCCATATTCCTTTGTCTAGGGCATACAGTTTATCGCCTTTACCTCTGGTCTTAAATATATTCTAGTAACATCAGACAGCAGGAATTCATAACTTTACAAAACCAGTGGTGCTAGAACACTTTTTTCCATAGTGGGGATGCTGAAGGCAGAAACTATGTACTTTGGTTACTACTTCAAGCCTGGGGGTGTGGCAGCACCCCTAGTTCCAGCACCGATGCACACAACATTAACACCGGCATTTTATAATGATCAGTGTGTTAGCTTTCATATACCTCATAAGACAGTTTGTACATGGTAGAGTAGTGTGTGAATACATTGATGTTGGTCAGTGTGATGAAGTGGGACTGTTCTTTAATGTTTCCTCTGAATAGTGTGGGGGTGCCTCAGTTTCCCCTATGCAGTTCTTAAGTATCTAGGTGGTGGGATAAGAGTGTGTGATCATTGCAGAGCCCTAGAGGGCAGGGGTGTGTAGGGGTCTGGACACAGAGAATGGCCAACACCCTGTTTCCTGGCAACTGATGGCCTGGCCCTTCCCCCCTGCAAGGTCAGAGCTAAAGGGTTGGAGAACAAAGGAATCGGGTAACCTCCTGACCCAGGAAAGGGACAAAGCCCGGAGGAGGGGCTGGGGAGTTTCACTTGGGGCTGGCTGGGGACATGGAGAGAAGTGCAGACGTAGTTGTCTGGCTCACTGCCCCCCAAAATGGCCCAGCTGAGGGGTCCTGTTCTCTGCACCTACAAGCTCTGTGTTAGACCATGTTCCTGCCGTCTAATAAACAGTCTGTTTTACTGGCTGGTTGAGAGTCACGTCTGACTGCGGAGTTGGGGTACAGGACCCTCTGGTTTCCCCAGGAGCTCGCCTGGGCGGACTTGCTGTGGGAGGCGCATGGAGGGGCAGAGAGAATACTGAACGCTCCAAGGTCAGACCCGGAAGGTGGAAGATGAGAGCTGTGTGTGTGTCAGACAGTCTGCTCACAGAAAGGAGACTTCCCCAGAGTCCTGACTGGCTTCATAGGGAGCAGTTCCAGAGCATCGCCCGGGGACTCCGTGACAGTCACATTTTGCCAAATTCATAGGCTGGAAAACACATGGCAAGATTGTTCCCACTCTCCAGCCACCTAGCCAATACAATAGGTAAAATCCCCAAATCAAATATTCCTGACTAGACTGTGAACTGAGGCCCCTAACTTATAACTTTATAATCCCCACACTCCAATCAAACATTGGAGCACACATTCTCACTTCCCCTCTTTGTGCACTTTCCCCAGCAATGATGGACATTGCAAATGACACAATCCTGACTAATGTAATAATTTAGCAGTGTCATGCTCCAGTTTGCTCTATTACTTTTGTCTTTCTTGCAAACACAGTATTCCCTTTCTGATATTCACCAAGTGTATTAGAAGGAGTCCTATTTATTGATAAACTACAAATGTTGATGAAAGGTATACTTGAGTTGACAGTGTCAAGTATTCCATAAATAATGATTGATAGTGCACAACTAAAATTTCTAATTTTATTAGAAGCCTTGACCAAGAAAGAACACTCCACTTAAACAGGGCCTGGCTACAAAAACATGAGTCTGTTCCTTTAGCAATTTCTCTAAGAAAAGGGTCTTATATAGAGCAGGATAAGTGGCAGCAATTTGGCCTTTTTGCATTTGAAAAGAAATCGGTTTCTCTAGCCCCTTTTGTTTACATTCAGATGCAAATTTACTCTTACAAACTGTCATTCTGTTTTATGAGGGCTCAGTGAGCAAATTCTTATTGGGATAAACTCAGAACTTCCTAAGGGCTTCGTTCTCAATCCTATGCACTGAGCATATCAGGGGAGGTTTTGGCTAAAAACCCAAGTGTTCGATATATGAGCTGTCTTAATACGGTGGACTGATATGTTTGCAGCCTCTGGTAGGAGTAGATGGTGCTGCTGTTTGACTAAACTTTTCTTGTTGAGAGATCCCAAAGGGTGACGTTGGCCAATTGCTTTTATGCCCTAAGGATCCACTCTCGCTGCTCCCAGCCAATATCACTCTATCACATGTCATTCTACTACAGTTAAAAGTAACGATTTAGGGACTTTTTCAAAACTGCATGCGCACAAGTGGGCACGCTTGTGCATGCTGCTAACTTGGCCAATCCTAACGGGCATGTTGGAATTTAAATGCACAATGTGCAGGAGGTTAGACTAGATCATGATGGTCCCTTCTGAGCTTAAAGTCTGAGTCAAAATAGTAATTTTGCCTAAATAAGGAATGTTTAATTAGGTCAATAACTCTGAATTTTGACTGACCCAGTGACCAGTCTCCAGATCAAAGCTCCAAATATTTCCAAAACAAGCTAATTGTTGAATTAGGAGACATAATTTACTTACATCAACAACATTTCTAATTTCGAGAACTGGTTTTATTGCTTTATAAAATAGTGGTTTCAATTAGAGCAGATGACTGAGATTTTTTTTTTCCAAAGTTTAGCTTCCATATTCCCCCAAGCATATGCTGCAACTGTAGCCACAAGATGTCTCTTACCTTCACTTCCCTGCAGTGGAGGGAGGGGAGGAACATTTTCAAAACAGGAAGTCATCTTGTAACTTGCAGTTGTATCACCAATTTTGGTCCCAAGGGGGCCGTTAGTGTGACCAGGCTAGGAAGCTGTGAGCACCACAGCAGGATGGCAAGGGTTAACCAGAAGCATCTGGAGCCAGTTCTTCTTCCTATGAGTATTCCAGGAAAGGTGAGTCCCTGCTAGGGGATCACCATCCAAGTTTGCTCTGGAAGAAGGTAAACATCCATGACTTTGAGCTTTTGTTCTACTTAGTTTGTTCCTCTTCTGGAACAAGATGGGAACAGGATGGATTTGGTCCAGGAATGAACAAGTTCATCCTGAAGCAAGAAGGAAATGGGCAACTTGTGGGGGTTTGTTTTTGTTCAGTCTGCCTGACAGTTTTCCTTTCACTAGAAAGGCATGCATCCAGGAATGTGGTGGGTACATGGAAGAGGAAGTAATTTTGGGAGGGCAGGAGAGTGAAGAGACCTAGTCTTACTGCTGCATTGTTACACAGCCTGGTACTAGAATTCTGAAGGGCAACACCATGACATACTTCATTAAGTCAGATTTGTCTATACATGGGTGTGACGCTTATTTTATCAGATTACCTAGAGCCTTCTTAAAACATGAGTTTGGTAGCTGGAGGCTTCAGTCCCATGGACTTCTAAGCTCCTCGGCTGAAACACCACTGTGCAGAAGCAAAGCTAAAGCAGGGTTCCTCTCCTGCACGTTTCAGAGCTTTGCCAAGCTATAATTAGGAACTTCTCATACCTCCAAGTCAGTGCCACATTAAAGGATATAACTACAAGTTAATAGTGTTGCTGTGGTTTACCAGAGAATAGAAAACCTAGAACTGCTTTATATAGTCTACCCAAAAACATCTTCTGAATGCAGGACTATACAGTTACTTTCACTATGTTGGACATTGTTCCTGTTCTGACTGACTCATTTCTCTTAAATGTTAATTTTATATATTTCAAAGCATTCACATGCCTAGGAAAGTCTGTTACTTTGCCAAATTGGGAACGATCAAGGGCTAGTACAGTGTTCTACTTGTCTGTGCTATGCTCTGTCGTGGCTCTTGACTGGGTGAACAAATCTGCTAAATCTGTTTTTATAGAGGCTTGATAATGAGGTGCACTGACTGCAACAGTAGCAAGAAGGGGAGGGGGAATGAATCTGTCCACTTCAGTATGGAACCTTTTTTTGGACAAACTACAAATAAAAATACTCCTTCGGTCCAAGTTGTCTGAACCATGTGCACAATGTGTGTGCTGGGAAAAGTAAACCCAAGCTCAAGTTGGCTTATACTTAATTCAATAAGTTTTTTCAAGAATATTTATGGCAACTGCCATATCATTAATGTCTTAGAAAAAGGCTCTTTTTTTTAATGATCCCCAAAAGAGAAGTTAGACCCAGAAAGGACTGGAGAATGTTTAATGCTGCTAAATAACTTCCAATTCTAATTGTTTTTTTCCCTCCAGACTCTGTTGTTCCCACTGGAAAACTATGTCAGAAGAGTGATAGCCATGACATCATCAAAGAAAACTAAATGAGACACTGTGAAAATATTGTGATTTTTTTTTTTTTTTTTTGGAAGTCTGCAAATACAATAGACTAAGATTACCATGAGTGCTGAAGTGTTTTATTTTAGTGGTAGCTGAGTGCCTATGTGGATTTCAAACAGAAAAGAAAAGGAGTACTTGTGGCACCTTAGAGACTAACCAATTTATTTGAGCATGAGCTTTCGTGAGCTACAGCTCACTTCATCGGATGCATACCGTGGAAACTGCAGCAGACTTTATATATACACAGAGAATATGAAACAATACCTCCTCCCACCCCAATGTCCTGCTGGTAATAGCTTATCTAAAGTGATCATCAGGTTAGGCCATTTCCAGCACAAATCCAGGTTTTCTCACCCTCCACCCCCCCCCACATAAATTCACTCTCCTGCTGGTGATAGCCCATCCAAAGTGACAACTCTTTACACAATGTGCATGATAATCAAATTGGGCCATTTCCTGCACAAATCCAGGTTCTCTCACTCCCTCACCCCCCTCCAAAAACCCACCCCCATACACACACAAACTCACTCTCCTGCTGGTAATAGCTCTTCCAAACTGACCACTCTCCAAGTTTAAATCCAAGTAAAACCAGAACATCTGGGGGGGGTGGGGAGGGGTAGGAAAACACAAGAGGAAATAGGCTACCTTGCATAATGACTTAGCCACTCCCAGTCTCTATTTAAGCCTAAATTAATAGTATCCAATTTGCAAATGAATTCCAATTCAGCAGTTTCTCGCTGGAGTCTGGATTTGAAGTTTTTTTTTGTTTTAAGATAGCGACCTTCATGTCTGTGATTGCGTGACCAGAGAGATTGAAGTGTTCTCCGACTGATTTATGAATGTTATAATTCTTGACATCTGATTTGTGTCCATTTATTCTTTTACGTAGAGACTGTCCAGTTTGACCAATGTACATGGCGGAGGGGCATTGCTGGCACATGATGGCATATATCACATTGGTAGATGTGCAGGTGAACGAGCCTCTGATAGTGTGGCTGATGTTATTAGGCCCTGTGATGGTGTCCCCTGAATAGATATGTGGGCACAATTGGCAACGGGCTTTGTTGCAAGGATAAGTTCCTGGGTTAGTGGTTCTGTTGTGTGGTATGTGGTTGTTGGTGAGTATTTGCTTCAGGTTGCGGGGCTGTCTGTAGGCCAGGACTGGCCTGCCTCCCAAGATTTGTGAGAGTGTTGGGTCATCCTTTAGGATAGGTTGTAGATCCTTAATAATGCGTTGGAGGGGTTTTAGTTGGGGGCTGAAGGTGACGGCTAGTGGCGTTCTGTTATTTTCTTTGTTAGGCCTGTCCTGTAGTAGGTAACTTCTGGGAACTCTTTTGGCTCTATCAATCTGTTTTTTTACTTCTAAAGGATGACCCAACACTCACAAATCTTGGGAGACAGGCCAGTCCTTGCCTACAGACCGCCCCGCAACCTGAAGCAAATACTCACCACCAACAACCACATACCACACAACAGAACCACTAACCCAGGAACTTATCCTTGCAACAAAGCCCGTTGCCAATTGTGCCCACATATCTATTCAGGGGACACCATCACAGGGCCTAATAACATCAGCCACACTATCAGAGGCTCGTTCACCTGCACATCCACCAATGTGATATATGCCATCATGTGCCAGCAATGCCCCTCTGCCATGTACATTGGTCAAACTGGACAGTCTCTACGTAAAAGAATAAATGGACACAAATCAGATGTCAAGAATTATAACATTCATAAATCAGTCGGAGAACACTTCAATCTCTCTGGTCACGCAATCACAGACATGAAGGTCGCTATCTTAAAACAAAAAAACTTCAAATCCAGACTCCAGCGAGAAACTGCTGAATTGGAATTCATTTGCAAATTGGATACTATTAATTTAGGCTTAAATAGAGACTGGGAGTGGCTAAGTCATTATGCAAGGTAGCCTATTTCCTCTTGTGTTTTCCTACCCCTCCCCACCCCCCCCCCCCCAGATGTTCTGGTTTTACTTGGATTTAAACTTGGAGAGTGGTCAGTTTGGAAGAGCTATTACCAGCAGGAGAGTGAGTTTGTGTGTGTATGGGGGTGGGTTTTTGGAGGGGGGTGAGGGAGTGAGAGAACCTGGATTTGTGCAGGAAATGGCCTAACCTGATGATCACTTTAGATAAGCTATTACCAGCAGGACATTGGGGTGGGAGGAGGTATTGTTTCATATTCTCTGTGTATATATAAAGTCTGCTGCAGTTTCCACGGTATGCATCCAATGAAGTGAGCTGTAGCTCACGAAAGCTCATGCTCAAATAAATTGGTTAGTCTCTAAGGTGCCACAAGTACTCCTTTTCTTTTTGCGAATACAGACTAACACGGCTGTTACTCTGAAACCTGTCATTATGCAAAACAGAAAAGAAGCAGTCAAGTACAGTAACAAGTTTCTAACTCTTTGGGTGCCTTTTGCAAATACTTTATGCTGGACACACACAAATTATGTTTTCCCACACACAAAGGGAAAGAAGCCATTTTCAGGGTGAATGACCTAATTTCAATTAAGGAAAAACAGAGCCCAAAACTGGTCTTCATGAGAGAGAACAGTGGCAGGGATTCAGTAGAGTTGATATAAAGTGGCCAAAAAAGCAGCAATAAGGCCTTCCTTGAAATGTCCCAGCCTATGGGTCTTTTCTAGCAGGTATAACCCACCATAGTCAGTACCCCAAAGAAGACACTACACTGGGGGAGTGACTACCTGGGAAAACATTCTAGACCTGGTTACTGGATATTTCTCCTGAAACATAAGAAAATGTTTTAATTCAAGTGGTCATTCATTTGGTCTTAGCTGGTTTGGGCATATATTTAGACCAGTAGCACTTCCCATGCTTCAAACTAAATCTTGAAGAATTTGGTCTAATCAGCAAAACACATTAAGATAGCAGAATATCTGTGGTGTGACACAGAGGCCCATTGGTGTCAGCAACTCTTGTCAGGCTGGACATATTCTCTACACCTAGCACTGTTGTCATAATCTGTCTAAAAGATGTCATGTATGTTGTCATGTACAAACTAATAACATGTTGGCCCCAAATATCATTGTGTGGGGTACGTACAAAGTTGTAAATATGTGCTAAAATTATATTCTTAAAATATGTCTGGCAAGCAGCACATAAGTACAGTCTACCCTGGACAATGGAATGTGAGTTTGCTTGTCTGACCGGCCTGGTCATCAGGCGGACAATGAAGGTAAGTTTACGTACGATAAACAAAGCCATCAAGGTAACAAGCAGTGGAGAAGACAGCACAGCCTCTGCACCCTACCAAGAAAGAGAAACTTTGTCAGTGCTTACTTTTCAAAGGATACATTTCAAAGGTTTACTGGGCTATAAAATGAAGGGGAGAGAACCCCATTGTTACCCATTAGTGGTCAGATACAAGAGCCCAGAGCTCTCGTACATCTGAGAAAAGGGGATCCTTCAGCCAAGGAGGCTGAAGTCTCTGGGAACTGAACAGAGATGAGAAATCTGCTTAGGCAAGGATTGCAACTTGCTGAAATGAAGTTTTAGTCTTACAAGTGTAGTTTTAATTTTGTTTGTAACTTTTCTGCTTCTTGTATTTGGTGTCCCTTAAAGCTATGACTTTTTTTGTTTAAACAACTTGTTTTACTTCAGATCAATTCAGTGCTGTGTTGACATACGAGTGATTGTCAAACTCTAGTTAAATTTATGAGCTGGAGCATACTGACTCTTTTAAAGGAGCAAGGAATATAATAACTTCCATGAGTGTTTCAGGAGAGCGCTGGACACCACCGAGACAGACTGTTTGCAGGAAATTCAGAATGGGGAGGAGCTGGGATCACTCTGCAAAAAGTAATTGGGCAGTGGACGCAATGGGGTGCTCTGCATGCATGTCTACAGGCTGTTGGTGTCAGGGCTGTGAGCAGAGGTGAAAATAAGCCAGTCCGGTCCAGTATGGCGTTCCGGCAAGAGCTGGTATGCTGTGCAGGACCAGACTAGCTTCCCCAGACCGGTGATTTAAATGGCCAGGGGCTCCCTGCAGCGGCGGGAGCCCTGGGCCCTTTAAATCACCCCTGAGCCTAAGGGCTTCCAGCCACCTCTGCAGCTGGTAGCTCAGGGGGTGATTTAAAGAGCCCAGGATTCTGGCTGCCGCTACGGAAGCCGGAGCCCCAGGGCCTTTAAATCTTAATTTAAAGGGCCCAGGTAGTTAAAGACTCTGCCTCTTCTGATTGAGGCCACGCCCCCTGCTCAGGACTCTGGCATACTGGTAAATCCTTTAAGTTACTTTTACTCCTGGCTGTGAGCCACAGCAGCATAGCATTTAAGGCACCCAGAGTTACAGGGCAGGCAGTGTCTGGGCTGAATCCCAAAACATCACATGCAGCCATGACAAATATCAGTTCAAATGAGAATCTGCTTCTGCCCATGAAATGCTGCTGCTCTTTTCTTGCTGAGCTCTTCTGAAAAGTCTGGGAGGAAATCTTCATCTCGTTCTGTCTGTGCTTGCTAGGATTGCCTAGGTTTCAAAAATAAGGGACTGTTTTCTTAGCACTCCTGCCCCACGTCTCCTCACGATTTTATTATCATTAATAAAAAGTGATACTCGCCTCCATTCGCCATGGGTATTTCTTGTGGCTTTTTCAGCACTCAGCAACTCCCAATATTGTTGTACAGAGATGGGGGAAAAAATCAGGGACGTCCCTTGTAATGAGGGGCCGTTGGCAACCCTACTGCTTTCCCACCTTCTTGGAAATATTTACTATTAGTTTATCATTAAATTTCAGCACCTAAAATAGTAAGCCCTGGGTTTTAGAGCTGGTTGAGAAATAGTTTTTCCTAGTGAAAGTGTTCCAAAATACTTAGGAAAAATTGGAGTAACACTTCTTGCAGCCAGCTTTATCGGTACAGCCAAAGGGGTGGAGTAGTCCAGAAAGAGACTCGGCATTTTGTAGTTGCACCAGTGGCCAGCCGGCTAAGAGAGATTTTTGTCTTTATCTGCGAGCTTTGGGCTTAGTGGGTTATATTGAGCTTAATGTTACATTAAGTAAACAGCACAGCAAGGACTGGAAACTGCCACGATCCTCTATGCACTCTTTTGTCACCATTTCCAATTTGCCGCAGTGCTTCTCTCAAAATGTTCGCAATAGTATCTCTTTTCACCATGCAGCATTAGCAGAGTGGTCAATAGCAGCAGCCAACAGTACCGGCAACATGATTTGTGCAAAACAAACACTAACATTTTTATTGGGGATTAATTTATTCTATAAGTGCACTGAGGAATACACTATTGCTTTCTCTAAACAGCTCAAAAATGATCAGTGCTGCGAATTCTTTTGCATTTGATTTAAAAGGATGCAGGAAAGTCACTAAATCAACAATCAGCTGCAGGAAAGTTGTTGTTGCAGCAGCAGCAGCAGGAAGGATTCTATGTTATAATAAATGTTGAGCTATTGGCATTTCTATTATGAAATATATGATGTCTGTTTGCCTTACAATTACCATATTCTCCCAACTCTTGTCTCATGTATCCTCACTCACACGGAGATTAGTTTGGCTAAGGAACTTAGGATGCTTTGTTTTCATGCCCTTCATGTTTGGAGGTAGGCTGGGAGAAGACCAAGGTGTTAAGCATGCTGAATCTTTATCTCCTGATGCTTTTCCATTGAACTGTTCTATGTAGCTTTTCTCTCCCAACTGCATAGTAGAAAGACAGAAGCCTGGAATTCTTTGTTCTTTTAAGTAGGTTATCAGTTTAGGAGGCTAAAATGATTTAAAAGTCTACTTGTGATACAGAGCTCTTAGCTAGCCTGGTATACGCTTTCAGATTTACATTTTTTATTAAAGCTAATGTTAAAATTATTTAATACACAGGTTGAAAAGAGTGTCTGTACATCTCTGATTAGATTATCCACTAATGCAAAGTTTGTTTAAAAACTCATAAAATACATAATCTGCAATAAGACAAATTTAGATAAATTTAACTATACAGTTTAGGTATATAGTATCGTTACAGTTTAGAATCCAATTACACGGGTACATCGCTCATGAAAAGTTACACAAAGTTGGTTGTAGAAAGCAAATATAGGAATGAGTGTAATTGTCCTTCAGTAATTGGACATTTAGGATATACTCCATCTGAGAAGTATATCAGTTACTTTCTGATTTCGCTTCTCATTTGCACATTCCATATTATTTCAGGGCTCCTTTATCACAGCACGATGATGCTGACCTGCTCAATCCTTTTTCCAATTCAGTCGCACCTTTCCATTTGAAAGCCACTTTTCTTTTGCTCTTTCTGACAATATGATGGCGATCATCTCCCCTAATCTCAAGGCTATTGCATCAAGAATTTCCTGGCAAGGCTGCAGAAATGCTATTTACTGGTAAATGAAATGCCCAAAGACTAATGATTTTATCCTGTATAGAAGTAAGAAAAGAATACTCTCCCAAGCAGGTCTTGGGAAAGACCTGCAGGAGAATAGGAATGATAGAACAAAATGAACAGAGAAGCCATTTCAAGAATACATTTCACACTACAAAAGTTTCCCCCTCTCCCATTCTCGTGGTTTTAGTGGTTAATGTTAGGATTGGATCAGGCAGTATAGGTAACGGTTACTCATTATGACCAGTCACTCTATACCTGTACTACCTGATCTAATCCTCTGAAAAAAGCTGTTTATAAATTTAGAGTATAATATAGACTTATTTATAGACTCACTAGTCTAATACTTAAGTTTTCATTGTCACAGACCTGGGATGCATTTTAATACCATCTGATGGTGGTTTGGCATATATAAAAGCAATGGATAGCTTCCTTCTTGTTCTGTGGACTGGGTGTCCACATCACAAAAGCCTCCTCTACATTGTCATCCTTTTTGGTAGATTCAACAGATATGCTAAAGACTGAAGGGGCACAGAGGCCTTTCACCCTTAGTAGTGCTTCTCCAAGATC
This sequence comes from Eretmochelys imbricata, assembly GCF_965152235.1. Lineage (NCBI taxonomy): Eukaryota > Metazoa > Chordata > Testudines > Cheloniidae > Eretmochelys > Eretmochelys imbricata. The sequence goes on along the minus strand of NC_135575.1, from coordinate 55,647,165 downwards.
AGGTGTATTAGTGGGGCAATATGTTTTCCCCATGCTGGCTAATGTGTGTTCTCTAGATAAACAAGAATATAAGTCTACAGTGCTATATATCTCCTGGTTTGTTTGGGGGTTGTTTGTTTGTGGGGGTTTTTTAATGGAATTATCTGTAGTGTTAGCTTGGCTAGTTGGTAATTTTATTTAAAAAATTGCACCAAATCAGTGGGTGTTTTCGTGAAGTATAGACTGATCATTAATGTATCCGTGGTCTCCTGAAACTTTGGTTATTTGGAAACAGGCTGGCAGTGTGCATGGAGAATGTACATTTCTATGTCCAAATGTCTCTGCAACTGGACACTTACGTGCAAGTTTCCCTTTTGCACATGCAAGTGTATGCACCCTTTGGCTTCTCCAAGGCGTCTACTATCTTTTATAATGTAACTCCCTAGAAACAAAGTAAACCATGGAATAAGGTTCATAGTATGAAACACCTGAGAGATGTGTTTGTCACTTTTCAAGTCTTTTGATAGCAATTCACGGAAATCTTAGAGTCAGAGGTTTAAAAGAATGTGGATTTATAGGTTAGTCGCCAATGTAAATTTTGTACACTGTATTTCCGATGAAGTAAGTTTATTCACACACAGTAGGATTTGGGGCGGGGGCAGTTTCCAGTGTCTTTCAGTCTGACATCATTAGACCTACTTTTGTACATTGTCAGTCTCCGGAAACAATAATGCCTTTGTCATTAAATATGGTGCTGTACATTCTCCCTTCATTGGTTTCACTTTTTAAAAACCACCAACAGTTTCTCTTTATCCTGGATGGGTTTTCCATTTTGAACAAAGAATCTTCACTTGCCTGAGACTGAATTGTCCTGGAACTCATTCCCTCACGTGACATGAGCAGTAGCATGGAATAATTAAATTCAGCTCCTGCTGGTAAGTGGGAAATCTTTTCACCCCATTCCTTTTTTATTTGACCTTTTGAGTAAACACATTTCTCTCGCTTGTATGAATGGTGCCTCACTTCTTCATCTAGGAGATGAACTGGACAGTATAACTTTCAAGATCACATCTGGAAGAAAAAATGTGGTGATATAAACACTTCTGCTGTTTATCAATGAATAAAATTCACCTGGGGAAGCCCTTGATGTGCTTTTTGAATGCCAAAAGCACTTGATTGTCCTACCAATACTGATTAGGTTTCTTTAATGCAATTTCATAATGCAATAACTCTACTTAATGAAGACATTTTCATGCTGCTTGTACATAGAGATTTGGAAGCTACTAAGTTTGGGAGTCAAACCAAAACTAAAAGAAATATGGGAAAGTTTTGCTCCTATTTTGTTTCCTTGGTTCCTGGCAGGTATACATCCTACACAAAACAAACTGAAAATCAAATACTGGCTCTTGGAAAAATGACAGAAAATTCACAATGAAACTTAACCTAGTTACAATCTGGGAAAAATTTTCGTGATGAGTTTGTAAATAGAAATGAATTATGACCAGTCTTCCTGGAATAGTGGTTGCCAGTTTCCACAGCAGTTTTCCTTTACTTTTTATTTTTAAGGTGAACTTAACACTTATAAAGATTCCCAGATGGAAAAATCTGCAGACGTAAATCTTCTCTTCATGCACAGAACAGGTCAATCATAGGGACTACTAGTGCAATCTTTCCCATACTGTCCCCTTTAGTGTGCGTCAGTCATCCTCAACCGGAAGTGGCCAGCTATAAGACTGAGAGCCTATGTTTGGCTTCCATGTTCATGTTTTTTTCTGTTGATACTGTCCGATTTTGAATGGTAATTGTGAGGGTAATTTTATAACAACTCTCTGTCCAGTTCCTTGTGTGTTTCTGAATAGCCATCAGACAACGACTGTCAGTCATATATACACTTTTCAATTAGTTTCATCGAAACTGACTGGTACTGAAATGTCAGTTAGAATATCTGGAGAAACGCATGTTATGCAAATTACTATCCACCACGAGGTACAGTCCTGAAGCCCTAAAACTCTGCCTTTCTGCAGGAGGGGAGTGTCTTTTATTTAAAGGATCTCAGTGGAATTCAGCACACGAAAGAAAACCACATGCATGTTAGGTGGAATTTTAAAGGCTCCAGGGCTGTATATTTTGCTGTCACATTTTGGAACAAATTTTTCACCCCATCAAGGTCTCTTTGTGCCATGCCTTAAATCAGTCCTAAATGGGCATCTGAGGTCAGGATTCCCCTGGTATAGAGTAGCCTTCAGTTTATGTAAAGACAGCAAAGCTGGCCTTCTAACCATCCAGGAACAGTGTGTGTATAACATGTTGGGGTGGGAGGAGGTAGGAACAGCGTGCAATGTGCTCAGGTGATCATGGGGCTCACCGAAGGGTCCCTAAAGAACCTTTCCAGCTGATTTGTGTTAAGGAAGGCCTGTGGATGCTCTAACTTAGGCTGTGGGCCAGTATATTCCATGTCATCCCCTGGAGTAAGGATGGTGGAAAAAATGGCTTATAAACACTTTTGCCTCTTCGCACACACTCCTTAGCTTCACTAAGTGTGAGTTTGGCGCAGCTGAAGATTAAGCCCTATCCACCTCCCAATACAGCAGTGCAGAGACAATCCCAGCAACGCAGATACAGGTAAGCAACTGTTTTCATGTTGTCTCCACAGGTACTAATGCGGAGAGTGGACTAGATGATACATCTGAGGGAAGGGAACAGAAGGAGACTCCGTCGATTGGAAGGCATGAGATGCACTGTCCTAGGGATGGTGTTCCATGAAGGAGGAGTGCTAGGCAGAGACGGGCTCCACCTAACAAAGAGAGGGAAGAGCATCTTCACAAGCAGGCTGGCTAACCTAGTGAGGAGGGCTTTAAACTAGGTTCACCGGCGGAAGGAGACCAAAGCCCTGAGGTAAGTGGGATACTGGGAGGAAGCACAAGCAGGAGAGCGCAAGAGGGGAGGGCTCCTGCCTCATACTGAGAAAGCAGGACAAACAGCAAGTTATCTCAAGTGCCTATACACAAATGCAAGAAGCCTGGGAAACAAGCAGAGAGAACTGAAAGTCCTGGCACAGTCAAGGAACTATGATGTGATTGGAATAACAGAGACTTGGTGGGATAACTCACATGACTGGAGTACTGTCATGGATGGATATAAACTGTTTAGGAAGAACAGGCAGGGCAGAAAAGGTGGGGGAGTTGCACTGTATGTAAGAGAGCAGTATGGCCGCTCAGAGCTCCGGTATAAAACTGCAGAAAAACCTGAGTGTCTCTGGATTAAGTTTAGAAGTGTGAGCAACAAGGGTGATGTCGTGGTGGAAGTCTGCTATAGACCACCAGACCAGGGGGATGAGGTGGACGAGGCTTTCTTCTGGCAACTAATGGAAGTTACTAGATCTCAGGCCCTGGTTCTTATGGGAGACTTCAATCACCCTGATATCTGCTGGGAGAGCAATACAGAGGTGCACAGACAATCCAAGAAGTTTTTGGAAAGCGTAGGGGACAATTTCCTGGTGCAAATGCTATAGGAACCAACTAGGGGCAGAGTTCTTCTTGACCTGCTGCTCACAAGCCAGGAAGAATTAGTAGGGGAAGCAAAAGTGGATGGGAACCTGGGAGGCAGTGACCATGAGACAGTCGAGTTCAGGATCCTGACACAAGGAAGAAAGGAGAGCTGCAGAATACAGACCCTGGACTTCAGAAAAGCAGACTTTGACAACCTCAGGGAACTGATGGGCAGGATCCCCTTAGAGAATAGCATGAGGGGGAAAGAAGTCCAGGAGAGCTGGCTGTATTTTAAAGAATACTTATTGAAGTTACAGGGACAAACCATCCTGATGTGTAGAAAGAATAGTAAATATGGCAGGCAACCAGCTTGGCTTAACAGTGAAATCCTTGCTGATCTTAAACACAAAAAAGAAGCTTACAAGAAGTGGAAGATTGGACAAATAACCAGGGAAGAGTATAAAAATATTGCTTGGGCATGCAGGAGTGAAATCAGGAAGGCCAAATCACACCTGGAGTTGCAGCTAGCAAGAGATGTTAAGAGTAACAAGAAGGGTTTCTTCAGGTATGTTAGCAACAAGAAGAAAGTCAAGGAAAGTGTGGGCCCCTTACTGAATGAGGGAGGCAACCTAGCGACAGAGGATGTGGAAAAAGCTAATGTGCTCAATGCATTTTTTGCCTCTGTCTTCACGAACAAGGTCAGCTCCCAGACTGCTGCACGGGGCAGCACAGCATGGGGAGGAGGTGACCAGCCCTCTGAAGAAAGAAGTGGTTTGGGACTATTTAGAAAAGCTGGATGAGCACAAGTCCATGGGGCCGGATGCGCTACATCCAAGAGTGCTAAAGGAGTTGGCGGATGTGATTGCAAAGCCGTTGGCCATTATCTTTGAAAACTCATGGCGATCGGGGGAGGTCCCGGATGACTGGAAAAAGGCTAATGTAGTGCCCATCTTTAAAAAAGGGAAGAAGGAGGATCCTGGGAACTACAGGCCAGTCAGCCTCACCTCAGAAAAATCATGGAGCAGCCCTCAAGGAATCAATTCTGAAGCACTTAGAGGAGAGAAAAGTGATCAGGAACAGTCAGCATGGATTCACCAAGGGCAAGTCATGCCTGACTAATCTAATGGCCTTCTATGATGAGATAACTGGCTCTGTGGATGAGAGGAAAGCACAGTAGACATGCTGTTTCTTGACTTTAGCAAAGCTTTTGACATGGTCTCCCACAGTATTCTTGCCAGCAAGTTAAAGAAGTATGGGCTGGATGAATGGACAATAAGGTTCATAGAAAGCTGGCTAGATCGTCGGGCTCAACGGGTAGTGATCAATGGCTCCATGTTTAGTTGGCACCCGGTATCAAGTGGAGTGCCCCAAGGGTTGGTCCTGGGACTGGTTTTGTTCAATATCTTCATTAATGATCTGGAGGATGGTGTGGATTGTACCCTCATCAAGTTTGCAGATGACACTAAACTGGGAGGAGTGGTAGATACGCTGCAGGGTAGGGATAGGATACAGAGGGCCCTAGACAAATTAGAGGAGTGGGCCAAAAGAAATCTGATGAGGTTCAACAAGGACAAGTGCAGAGTCCTGCATTTAGGACTGAAGAATCCCATGGACCGCTACAGACTAGGGACCGAATGGCTAGGCAGCAGTTCTGCAGAAAAGGACTTAGGGGTTACAGTGGACGAGAAGCTGGATATGAGCCAACAGTGTGCCATTGTTGCCAAGAAGGCCCATGGCATTTTGGGCTGTATAAGTAGGGGTATTGCCAGCAGATCGAGGGACGTGATCATTCCCCTCTATTCAACATTGGTGAGGCCTCATCTGGAGTACTGTGTCCAGTTTTGGGCCCCACACTACAAGAAGGATGTGGAAAAATTGGAAAGCGTCCAGCGGAGAGCAACAAAAATGATTCGGGGCCTGGAACACATGACTTATGAGGAGAGGCTGAGGGAACTGGGGATGTTTAGTCTTCAGAAGAGAAGAATGAGGGGGGATTTGATAGCTGCTTCCAATTACCTGAAAGGGGGTTCCAAAGAGGATGGATCTAGACTGTTCTCAGTGGTATCAGATGACAGAACAAGGAGTAATGGTCTCAAGTTGCAGTGGGGGAGGTTAAGGTTGGATATTAGGAAAAACTTTTTCACCAGGAAGGTGGTGAAAGACTGGAATGCGTTACCTAGGGAGGTGGTGGAATCTCCTTCCTTAGAAGTTTTTAAGGTCAGGCTTGACAAAGCCCTGGCTGGGATGATTTAGTTGGGGATTGGTCCTGCTTTGAGCAGGAGGGTGGCCTAGATGAGCTCCTGAGATCCCTTCCAACCATGATATTCTATGACCTGATTGTATTTGGGGCATTTGTAACCCTGCCTGCTGGACTTTGATGTGGCTGTTTGATCCCAAGCTTAGCTACATTGGGGAAGGTTGAGCACAAGGCTAACTTAGCCTCACTTACAAAAATTAACTAATTGGTTATAGTAATTGAACCAAGCTACCATTCCAGTAAAAATGGCTAATTGGTAGAGAATACTGCAGTCCTCTCATGCTTTAAGTGGCTCCCTGGCGAAAGCCAGTCTCTGGAAGCCAGGCACCCAAGAAGTTTGATGCTGGCAGCAAGAAAACATTTTAAAGTCAGTTATTGGAATGGGGGAACAATGTTTCGAACCTCAAAATCTCACAGCTCATGAGGGAGATGGACAACTATGGGCTAGAAATCCTAGACATCGGTGAGAGCAGACTGGTTAAGAAATGCTTCTCTTCAAGCCATAGTGACAATGTACACTCATAAGAGTGCTACTTCCTCTGACAGATTCTGTGGAAAAATCACTTGTCAACTGGGAACCTATCAACCAACGCACCATATACGCCAGATTACTAAAGATGTCAATCATACAGTGCTATGCTCTGGCAGAGGAACATAGTGACAAGGATTAAAGAGATTCTATAATTCCATCCAAATGTGATTGATAGAATAACCAAACATGACTTACTCCTTATGATGGGTGACTTTAAGGCTAAAGTAGGATGTGATAACCTAGGAATGGAAAGGGTAATGGGGGAGCATGGTCGAGCATCATTAATCAAAATGACAATGACACATACATAAAGTAGCATGGAATTCACCATATGGCAAAAAAAAACTAGATCAATCACATCAACATCTGCTCAAAATACATGTAATTGGCCCAAGACTCAAGGGTATATCGAGCAGCAGATGTCAGCAGCAACACAATCTTTGCATTGCCAAACTGAAATTAAAACTGAGAAAGATACACTTTAATGGAAGGTGGGGGGGGGGGGGGGAACCAACTGTACAAAACTGAAACTCAAAGTAGTGTGAGAAATTCCAGCTTGAAATGAATAATGAGTCTGAGACCAGAGGCCAAGGAAGGTGAGACACTGACCAGATCGGCAGAAAAATACCAGTGCTCAAATACAATGGAATTCAAGCTTTAGCAGTCACAGTTGGACATCCACATAGAGCAAGAATTGGATAAGCCAGGAAATGTGGCTTTTCATTGATGAAAGGAAACTCCTGGATGCTAAGACAAATGAAATATTGGAAAAAAGTAAAGGAGTACAAGAGAGCAGACAAAGCAGTTAAAAGCAATACAAAGAACGATAAATGAAGATATGTTGAAGATCTAGTAGGTGCAGCTGTTGCCATGGTAGTCATTTATAATGCGGAAATGTCAAAACTGGAAATGGGCCAATAAAAAGTAAAGGGAGGGGGGATGCTTACAACTGGGGTAGAACTGAAATGCTGCCAGTCTGTTCTAAGTAGTCTTCAAGTGCTGTACTACAGCATCAAAGTTTGAAGTATGAACCTGATCAACTTGATATCAAACTCTGTCTGATGGACATCAGAAGTACAGGCTGCAATCAAGAACATAGAAAAACAACAAAGCAATGGAAGATGATCAAATCACAGCAGACATGCTAAAAGAATTTGACAGTACTACCCTAATGAAATTGTCAGAGCTGTTCAATGAAGTCTGGGGAAAAGAGACCCCCCTCATGACCAGTTGGAATGTGGAATCTTATTGACTGTAACAACTGGAGAGGAGACACCTCTCTGAATGGAAAGTCTTCTGTAGCGTGATACTACACAGGATGAAAGAGGCAATGGATAGGTGATAAGAGGCCGGATTCAGGCCCAAGACATCCTGTATACATCAGATATTCACACTTTTGACCATCACAGAAGAATGTGTAGAATGGCAGGCTCCCTTTATCAACTTGATTTTTTTTTTTTCCAAAAAGAATTTGACTGACAGCATCGGCATACTTTGTGGAATATTTTTTCAGTCCTATCGAATTCCAGCTAAAGTTGTCAACATCAAGGCTATGTACAGCAATGCAAAGTGTGCTGCAAGAGTGAAGAACGAAACAGTGATTCAATGTGGATGCTGGCATGAAATTAGGCTGTATTCTGTCTCTGCTGTTTTGGTATTGTCTCACTCTAGATAACAAAGTGTACAGTATTAGCAACACAAGCACTGCCATAGCATGGGTAGATATCAGTATAAACATGAGAGTGAACACCAAAAGAGTGAAGTGCATGGTTGTACGAGTTATATGTGTATATGAATTTGTGCCATGCCATCTATTGACCTATATATTTATAGGTAGAGACCTGCATGGATAGAAAATTTGTATCTGCATCCACCCGTGATCCGCAAACCTGGTCTGCAGATATCTGCAGATTTGCAGGGCTCTATTTATAGGCTGTCTTTAAGGAGGTTGAGTTGTGGCTGTAAACAAACCTTTATGCTTTATGCATTGTTTCTTTTAATGTGTTTCCCAGGAACTGTATTGTTTTTCACATTTTCCAGCTGATGTCCAAGTGAAGGCTGCATGCATTTCTTTGTTTTGTTTATGGAGGCAGAAACCCAGCTAGAACAACAAAGTAGGGAAAAGAATCTGTTTGGTCAATTCATGCAGAATTTCTCTTGGATAAAATGTTTTCAGCTCACATACAACTTTGTTGTTGGGATTCTGCTTACAATATGAATTATAGCTAGCTATCTTGATGGCATTTGGCTGAGGCAGTGTTATCCAATGCTTTTGGGGATCTGCAAAGATGCTGTTCCACAGATGACATCCTATAAATATACCCCTATCTGATCCTGAGCATTTTAAAATCTGTTATGGGGGAAAAAGACTGATGCACTATGAACAGGTTTCTAACAGTCATGTTAGAATCTCAGTTACAGCAACAACCTGGATATCAAAAATGAATATCAACAGTTAACTAAGGCCAGCATTGCACTACACATAAAGAACAGATATGGGGGGAAATAGAAATAAGTTCTAATTGAATAGGGTTACAGTGCCCCAAATTAGCCAGATACCAATATACTTTGTAAGATGTTCTGATTTTCCTTGAACCAAACTCTCCAGCTGAGATAAGCATGAAATGGTGGGGAAATGGACCAGGCTCTTTTTGCTGAGTGCTACAACATTACTTGCACCCATTACTTCTTCCAGTAATACATTTATTTCACTATATGTTTGGGGATATTGTTCTAGGTTTGTTGGGGGGCAGGGGAGAAGCACAAGAACAGCTTTGTGAAATAATTACTGATGGTAAACCCCAGTTTGGAATTTTGACTTGGGTTGTATAAGCATTGTGTTCAGTCTTAGGTTACAGTCTGAAAAGGCAAGGGGATAGAATATACAAGCAAATTGTTGGTTAGGCAGTAGCATGCTATCTTGTGAGTCCCATGGTGTGATTATCTAGGGTGGGATTTTCAAAAGAACTCCACATTTGCTTAACTCTCTGTTCTGACTGAAATCGCAGAAGACCACGTCATTCTGTCTTTCCCCACCTCTGTATGAGGTGGGGTTTAGAAGGTGTTTTGCTGAATCTCCCAAGAGAGCAAAAGGAAATATCAGGAGAGAAGTACATAAGTCAAAATAGCGGGCATGATTCTTGCTGTTAAATGACTCACCTTTCTGCAAAAGTTAACTGGCCTTTCACTTGAAAATGTCAACACTAATACCAAGATGTTTATATAGAATTTTATGGTTTTTCATAAAGTACAACAGTCAGATAAAACTGTTAAGAGATTAGAAAAGATGTGATGAGGAGGCATCTCTGACTAAGGCAAGAAAATAAAATCCACTTCCTCATTCAGAAATGTTTATAGAAATAGGGGTGCTGAACAAATAAATACCAAGTAGATGCATAACCAGTCTGTCTGATATATATGCAGTGGCATTGTAATCATTATTTGATTAGCACTGACAGTGTGTTCAGAGCTCTACAGAAGACAAAGGCGGACATAATTCCTGACCAGAAGAGTTTAAAATCTAAACAGAAAATGAAACTGCGCTGTGTACACAAATGTAGACTCAGTTAAAGGTGACTTCTGCACACAGAAGTAGGGCCTCCCTCTCTCTCTTTAATAATAGTTCTACAATAAATTAAACTGGATAAACAGCTTTGGGGCAACAAAGCTGCAGTACTGTCAGACTGAGGTGTCAAAAAAGATGATTATGGGGCAAACTGATAAACTAAAGAGTAACAAATCATCAGGATTAAATGATATACAATAATATAAAGAAGTAACTTGAGGCTGAAGCGACCAAGCTGTTAACAAAAAATATTTTATTTTCAATTTCATTGAAACCAGCTACTATATTGGAGGATAACAAACATTGTAGCTATTTTTTTTTTTTTTTTAAAGCCACAAGTGGTGAGCTTGGAAATTTAAAGACCAGCGAGCTTACTTCAAGATCAAGTATCTTAAATTAAATTTACATTTATCGTCAATTAGTAACTACCTTGATGAACATGATGGGCACAAAGCAGAGTGGCTTCTGCAATAGAAAATCAAAAAAACAATGAAATCGAAAGGTAAAATAGGGTTGATTTTTTTTTTTCCAAACACAACATATAATTAAACTCTTTGCCAGTAGATACCATCAAGAGCAAGATTTTTATCAGCATCCAAAAAGATTTGGATCATGAGAACACACGCAGAGAGAGAATACTTACTAAATTTTTAGAAAAGATATAAGTCCTCCTGCTTCATAGTCTAAACCAACTCCCAACTGATGGGGCTAAGAAGAAACTTCCCCTATCACAGGAAAATCCATAATAATAAGTTTGAGTAGTGGCCGTGTTAGTCTGTATCCGCAAAAAGAAAAGGAGTTCTTGTGGCACCTTAGAGACAAACAAATTTGTTAGTCTCTAAGGTGCCACAAGTACTCCTTTTCTTTTTGCATAATAAGGTTTCTTGTGTCTTTCTCTGAGGTAGTTGATACCGGCCACCATTATCAATAGGTTTCTGGGCTAGACAGACCATTGATCTGATGGCGATTTGATTCCTATATTCAGTTAAGCCTGTGCTGCTCCATTGACTGCTTAGGTGGCTCAGATGTGGACTGAAAGCAGAAACAAAAAGGTAGAGAGAATAAATGTTTTCCCAGTGGAGGCACTAACCTATTACACCACCATCTTGTGGAAATCTGCATGTCTGCATCCCTGGGATGCCTGGGGCAAACCACCAAAGTGAAAACATGTCTCCAAGTTGCCTATTAAATCCTTAGTTGACTAGGTGTCCTCAGCAGGAGAAAATAGGATCCAAGGAGCTTTCTTTTTCTAATTTCACTGGGTCTGTGCTTTGCTAAGAGATCGTGTCAGGGTGTGTTTTTGCCTTTAAAAATGTGTAGTGTTTTTCCCTGAAAACTTCCAGATGAAAATGCACTTTTTCTTTCAATACCAAACAAAACATTTCTGCCACTTGCTACTACTGGTAAAAAAATTTCTGCACATCTCCAACAAAGTTAGTTCTTCTGAAGTTCTATAAGTGCTTAAGCAAGATGAACTGTTGTACAATCTTTTACAATGGGCTCTTATTTTACTAGAGTCATAAATAATATAATTTTTCAGTGGAAGCAGAATGCTCAGAAATGGTAATTTTAACACCCTTCCCCTTCCCCTTCCCCTCTTCCTTCCTGCCCCATCCATCAAATATTTTATATGTGGCTTTACTATGTACACTTTCATACTGGAGTGCTGAGAAGCATGTATGCAGCTTCCTTTAAAGAAAATAGAAGACTCTCAGACTGGTCTTATGATTTACGCAGAACAGTCTGCCATATCATGTCCGGCGTCTGAGAAGAAAACTAATCTAAGCTGATGAGGCCTACAGCCTAACAAGTTTGTTTTCAGATTGGATGGTTAGCTGTAACAACCCAAGGTCACTCACATTACTTTCCTTTTTACTCCTATGAAATCTGTTAGTGCCTCCTTGTTGCAAACAAAATACATCTAACTTGTGTTGTGTTTTTTTTACTTTGATTTCTTCCTTAACTTGATGGCAGAAGTTGAGCGTTGCAACTCAGAGTCCAAGTCCCCTTTGTGAATCTAGTCCTGAGTGCATCAGTCACTTTTTTAAAAATAGGACTTAGGCTCCTTAAGCACCCTTGAAAATTTTACCCATTATGTCTACTCCTTTCCTGACCCAAAACCCAACTATACTTCAATATGTAGACATCCTGTCAACGTGTATTGATAAAACAAATAAATGGTAAGGCGACTGCATTCCTTTTTCTTTAACCAGATAATTAAGTCGTCTTGCTTATTTGCTCCATTTTGGAAAGAAAGTATGTGCTTGTTTCTTTTTAAAGACTGAGATACAATTTTCAACTTCAGCTACTTTTCTAAGGAACTCTTAAAAATAGAGCAATACATGGGGCTTTAGTGAGGAGGATGGAAACAGGCTGATGATGGGGGTGAGGGGGGAAGAAAAAAAAAGTCCACAACTATCAGTTCAGGTTGCATCACAACTTCTTTTTAAAGGTGGACCATTTGAAGTCCTGTAAAATTGACGTGCTTACTCGTATTCTTCTGAAATTTGGTGTGACTCGGGGATGCAGGGTCGGGTTAGTGACCCAAATTTGGGGTCATGAACTAGAGGTTGAGGGAAAAGCCCCAAAACAGTTATTTTTAAAAAAAGTTTCTAGGTGGTCTATTTTTTTTGTTCAGAGCTAGAAATCAAACTCTCGGTGTGATGCTTGTCAAAATGCTCTCAAGCTGAGTTTTCCCAAGATGATCCATGATGCCCACTTAATCTTTGAGGTATCCAAATTGAAAGTGATATTCAAGAAAATGTGCACTTTTACAGTGAGCATGCACCAATTCAGAAAAATGGCTAGAGGGTTTCTCTTCCTGCCATTTTATATGCTTTGAAGATTGACTCTTTTAAAAGTTCTAAAATTCGTACTCCTACTCGGATTGCTTTGAAATTGTGTGTCTCATGGGGGCTCAGGGTACCATTAGTGATTCAAATTTGGTGTCATTTCCCAAATGGGTCCCAACTTACAGGCCCCGCAAAAAACCTGTTTCCTTCTGCTTCCTTGTGCTGGTAAGTTCAGAGGGTAGTAATGACTGGATGAAACACAGACCACACTGAGGCCTGGTCTATTCTACAGATTTAAGGTAGCTTACATCAACCTGATTATATCACTGTATACAACACAGCCTTGCTCACGCTGATGTAAGGGCCCTACTATACTGACATAAGCCCTATGCCTTTTGTGGAGGCGGAGTTATGTCAGTGTCTGTAGGGCAAGGCAGTGTCCCTGTAGACACTGCAGGTTACTTACATTGGTTGTTGGCTGTCATTCTTGTCAATTTCACAGCTCTGGAGCTGTGAAATCTACAAGACAGCTCATAGTTTGGGCTGTGACCCCTGGACAGATGGTAGGATCAAGCTAGAGCCCACCTGCCACCCGGGCTCTTGGCTCCCCCCTCCCAGCTGGGCTGCTGCCCTGCTCCCCACTGGGAGCCCAGCTGCACCAAGGCTCCCGGCTCCCCACCTCCCTGCTGGGAGCCCGACAACTGCATGGGCTCTGGGTGCAGAGACCCCCTGCTGGGAACCTGGGCAGCTGCAGTACTCCCAGCAGGGAGTTGAGAGACCAGAAAGGTTGTGGGGAGGCTACCATGGTAATTACTGCGAATGCTGTAAATTGACCAACATAGGACCTGGATTGATGATAGTTACAAACTCACCCTTCAATTGACATACTTAAGGATAAGTTAATCACTCCATGACTCAGTTGCCCTTCTGTCTGTTCTCTTCCTCTTCCAGTAGAGCAGTTCTATTGCTTTGAGCTAGTATTCAGCTCTATAGCCAAACCAAAGTCCTCCCTTTTTGAGGCAACCAAAAGAATACAGAAAAAAACAAATCGTGGTCCTTGCCTTTCCCAGACCATAGCCTTGACCCATGCTGACATAAGGTCACTATCGTCATTTGTTTTCCCCAGTCTCTCTTCCCATTTCTCCACCTTTTTCCCAGGACTAAACCATTCTTTTCCATTTCTTGTGGGCTCTGCCTCACGAACCCAGGTGAGCCCAGGTTCTCCCTTTGCGCCAGGCCCTGGCCCTAAAAGCTTAATCTCTGGCCTGCCCTGAACACAAGACTGCCCTGTTTCACGATTGCGGACCACTTTATACTGCTGCCTTCCCCATATGCCTGAATTTTCCCCTTTCTCTGGGGATCGTCAAAACGTCCCGTCCCCAAACCATGCTTTACGCCCTCCTAGGCGTTCCTCCTTCATCTTTCTGTCTGTGGGCCTTCTCTCAGGCCCTTTTTGACAGCCTCTCCTCAGCTGGCTCTCTAGGTCTCTTGTTAAAGACAACCACCGCCAGCTTGCCACAGATTGAGCACTGAGCTTGTCTTGTATAGTTCTGCTGTCAAATGATCCTGCCGTATGTCTCTCCTGTATAAGTGGTGGCCTTAGGCCTATACTGTCTATGCAGCTACATGGCAACCATTTCATCCAGAGTTCACACTTAAATGCACCTGAGTCCTAGTTCCAGCACAATGGACTTGATTACAAGTCTTCACTTTACAAGCCCTTCACAGCCTATCCCCACCTACCGGTCATCTCTCATTCGCTATCAAAAGGTTGACTCCCATCTTTGATCAGCCCATGATGCCAGCCTCCATTGCCTGCTTGTTACATTTTCAAACAGCAACCTTCATACTTTCTCCTCCACTGTCCTTCACACTTGGGAGAATGTTCCCTTAAACATCTGCAAAACTAACTCATCATCCTTCTTCAAAGCCCTCCTCAACTCTCCTTTGCTGTGCTGCCTACAAAAAAATTGACATGGCTCGGTTGCTGGTGTGCTGACCTATCAGAACCGTTTATCTGGCTGACTAATATTGTGTCGTGGTTTCCTTATACTCCCCCATATGTCTGTCTGTATCCAGCATTAGTCTCTTGTCTTGTACTTAGATTGTAAGCTTTTTAGGGCTTTATTCTGTGTGTACACAAAATGGAATCCTGGTTCATGACTGGGGCTTCTAGGTGCTATGATAATACAAATTAATAATAATAATACAAGCATGGCTAGAGCTGGATGGCCCCACTTAATTTGCCTAACACTTCACACAATGGAGAAGAAAACCTGCCACGCACACCTGTAGCTGCACATTGTGCAAATTAGCCCAAGTGACACTGGCCCAAAAACATATCTTAAACTTAAAAAGCTGAGCATTCACACTTTACAAGAGCCACTAAAAACTTCCTATGTGATGATAAAGTGAGCGAACTTCGAGCCATGTAATTATTCTATCAGCAGGTTCAAATAATCCCCAGCATGCATTCCTCTTTCAGGAGATGTTTTGACTAAATCTAACTAATAGCAGCTGAAATTCACAGTTCCTATAGTCACTTGCTACACAAATCTGATATAATGTCAAGTCCTCAAGGCTATTGATGAGTCTCATCAGTGAAATCTGATTACCAGGTGGTCTGCCTCTGACAGAGAGGCAATCCCTCAGGAGAAGATTGGCAATATCATCAAGGTTCTACCCCTCCCTCCCCCAGACTGGGAAATCCCCAGGGGGGGAAGTGTTCCTACTGTAACTTTGAAAGCAGTACTGAGGCAAATTTACATCCCACGCTCTATCAAGTGTATTTTAGAAGCAAAAGAGACTGGTGCTTTTAGAAACTTCCTAAACAAATCACTTATTTCATTCCTTCCTGAAAGAGAGCCTCAATTTAGCTCTAATGAAACCAGCAAGTTGATCAGTTCTGATCTGAGAAGCTATGCAAAGGCATTAGCGCATAGATCTTTTAATCTTAATTACAATACATTTTGTGATATTGAAACATCTTCACCAAAAACTGGAATGAGGATAGCAATTTTTTGTACATAGTCTAACAAGTCATAAGGTTCTTTGTTGACTAATAGCTAAGTCTAGATTTGACCCGGTAACCTAAAGGTTCAAGTCTCCATAGTCCATTACCAAACTGGGCCCCACTTCCCAGTCTGATTCAGCAGCCAGACTGGGCTATACGTCTAGACATATCAGACTACAGCACTGGGAAGGCAGGTAGTAATTCATAAACTTTAATCAGAGATATAACCTTATGCTCCTCCAAGAACATAAATACCTTATGTGTGTTGATTATTGTTTGCCTACCCCAAAATATATGGTTTTGGGTTTTTTGGGCTTTTTTTTGCAGTATGCTATCTGACATGAAGTAGCCTTTCATTCTTTGTAGGATAGGACAATGAAACTCTTCATCTTATCCCCACCTTACAATATTTTATAGATCCCTCATCCCTGTTAATAAGGATCAAAAAGATTCAGAAATCCTGGTCAGAAATTCTGAACATAGATCAGAAATGTGATTGTAATTAGCCCTATCCCTGGACTTGATCTTCAAAAGATCTTATTGTTTTACAAAACTTTTTTTTTTTTCATACAAAATTCCATTTGCTAGTGGCAAGTGTTGTCAGTTGGCTGTGTGTGTGTGTGTGTGTTCTCTCTGTGCTGCCCCAGCTCTGCGCAGATAGCCGATACAGCAGACCTCAATCGAACTGCCCAAGAAAACCACAGACTGGGTTCCGAAGCAAAGACACTTGGCCAGATGAAGACACCCCCTCTGTTACCCCTCTTTTATACACTGATACAAACATGTTTTGTATGGCCCCTCTGATGTGGTTAGTTACCACGCTTGACCTTGTACATGTGGTTTGATCAGAACATCTCTATCTGCCATACTGACCTTTATCGGTGTGTCCCTGTATCCTCTTTGGGGAAGTGTGTTTATACCATAACTTTGTATTGGGGTGTTCTGGTACTAACCACCTGGAATGTGTTTATGTGAATACTTAGTGTCTAGGACTGCTTGTGTTTTTTGCAGAGCCAGCTCTGTTCTTGCCAAGTTCATGTATCAGAATAGCATAATGATCCTGTAAGCAGACATCTGCTTTGTAACAGGGCAGCACCTGACTCCTGCTAACTCTGCTTTATATTAGCAGGGCTTAACTCTGTTTGGGCTTTAGGCCTTACACTAGGCCTTTTATACCAGGTCTATGTTCAGGTGCTCTCTTTCTATTACAGAAAGTAATTTTTAATGAGTAAATATGCATTAGGTATTTTCATCATCATCCTGAGGGTAGACAAGGAGGGTTTTTTGGTTTATTTTTTTTTTTATTTAGGATGGTACATTTTCATGACAAAGTTGCAAGTTTGCACTATACCGCTGCAGGATTTCATAGCACAAGGGTTTACAAGAGATTAGAATCATAGAATATCAGGGTTGGAAGGGACCTCAGGAGGTCATCTAGTCCAACCCCCTGCTCAAAGCAGGACCAATCCCCAATTAAATCATCCCAGCCAGAACTTTGTCAAGCCTGACCTTAAAAACTTCTAAGGAAGGAGATTCTACCACCTCCCTAGGTAACGCATTCCAGTGTTTCACCACCCTCCTAGTGAAAAAGTTTTTCCTAATATCCAACCTAAACCTCCCCCACTGCAACTTGAGACCATTACTCCTTGTCCTGTCCTCTTCTACCACTGAGAATAGTCTAGAACCATCCTCTCTGGAACCACCTCTCAGGTAGTTGAAAGCAGCTATCAAATCCCCCCTCATTCTTCTCTTCTGCAGACTAAACAATCCCAGTTCCCTCAGCCTCTCCTCATAAGTCATGTGTTCCAGACCCCTAATCATTTTTGTTGCTCTTCGCTGGACTCTCTCCAATTTAATAGACATCCTTCTTGTAGTGTGGGGCCCAAAACTGGGCACAGTACTCCAGATGAGGCCTCACCAATGTCGAATAGAGGGGAACGATCACATCCCTCGATCTGCTCGCTATACCCCTACTTATACATCCCAAAATGTCATTGGCCTTCTTGGCAACAAGAGCACACTGCTGACTCATATCCAGCTTCTTGTCCACTGTCGCCCCTAGGTCCTTTTCCGCAGAACTGCTGCCTAGCCATTCGGTCCCTAGTCTGTAGCTGTGCATTGGGTTCTTCCATCCTAAGTGCAGGACCCTGCACTTATCCTTATTGAATCTCATCAGATTTCTTTTGGCCCAATCCTCCAATTTGTCTAGGTCCCTCTGTATCCTATCCCTGCCCTCCAGCGTATCTACCACTCCTCCTAGTCTAGTATCATCTGCAAATTTGCAGAGAGTGCAATCCACACCATTCTCCAGATCATTTATGAAGATATTGAACAAAACTGGCCCCAGGACCTACCCCTGGGGCACTCCACTTGACACTGGCTGCCAGCTAGACATGGAGCCATTGATCACTACCCGTTGAGCCCGACAATCTAGCCAACTTTCTACCCATCTTATAGTGCATTCAGCCAGCCCATACTTCTTTAACTTGCTGACAAGAATACTGTGGGAGACCGTGTCAAAAGCTTTGCTAAAGTCAAGAAACAATACATCCACTGCTTTCCCTTCATCCACAGAACCAGTAATCTCATCATAGAAGGCGATTAGATTAGTCAGGCATGACCTTCCCTTGGTGAATCCATGCTGACTGTTCCTGATCACTTTCCTCTCATGCAAGTGCTTCAGGATTGATTTTTTGAGGACCTGCTCCATGATTTTTCCGGGGACTGAACTGAGGCTGACTGGCCTGTAGTTCCCAGGATCCTCCTTCTTCCCTTTTTTAAAGATTGGCACTACATTAGCCTTTTTCCAGTCATCTGGGACTTCACCCATTCACCACGAGTTTTCAAAGATAATGGCCAATGGCTCTGCAATCACAGCCGCCAATTCCTTTAGCACTCTCGGATGCAACTCGTCCGGCCCCATGGACTTGTGCACGTCCAGCTTTTCTAAATAGTCCCTAACCACCTCTTTCTCCACAGAGGGCTGGCCATCTACTCCCCATGTTGTGATGCCCAGCGCAGCAGTCTGGGAGCTGACCTTGTTAGTGAAGACAGAGGCAAAAAAAGCATTGAGCACATTAGCTTTTTCCACATCCTCTGTCACTAGGTTGCCTCCCTCATTCAGTAAGGGGCCCACACTCTCCTTGGCTTTCTTCTTGTTGCCAACATACCTGAAGAAACCCTTCTTGTTACTCTTGACATCTCTTGCTAGCTGCAGCTCCAGGTGCTATTTGGCCCTCCTGATTTCATTCCTACATGCCCGAGTAATATTTTTTATACTCTTCCCTGGTTATATGTCCAACCTTCCACTTCTTGTAAGCTTCTTTTTTATGTTTAAGATCCGCTAGGATTTCACCGTTAAGCCAAGCTGGTCGCCTGCCATATTTACTATTCTTTCGACTCATCGGGATGGTTTGTCCCTGTAACCTCAACAGGGATTCCTTGAAATACAGCCAGCTCTCCTGGACTCCTTTCCCCTTCATGTTAGTCCCCCAGGGGATCCTACCCATCCGTTCCCTGAGGGAGTCGAAGTCTGCTTTCCTGAAGTCCAGGGTCCGTATCTTGCTGCTTACGTTTCTTCCCTGTGTCAGGATCCTGAACTCAATCAACTCATGGTCACTGCCTCCCAGATTCCCACCCACTTTTGCTTCCCCCACTAATTCTTCCTGGTTTGTGAGCAGCAGATCGAGAAAAGCTCCCCCCCAGTTGGCTCATCTAGCACTTGCACCAGGAAATTGTCCCCTACGCTTTCCAAAAACTTCCTGGATTGTCTATGCACCTCTGTATTGCTCTCCCAGCAGATATCAGGAAAATTAAAGTCACCCATGAGACCCAGGGCATGCGATATAGTAGCTTCTGCAAGTTGCCGGAAGAAAGCCTCATCCACCTCATCCCCCTGGTCCGGTGGTCTATAGCAGACTCCCACCACTACATCACTCTTGTTGCTCACATTTCTAAACTTAATCCAGAGACACTCAGGTTTTTCTGCAGTTTCGTACCGGAGCTCTTAGCAGTCATACTTCTCCCTTACATACAGTGCTACTCCCCCACCTTTTCTGCCCTGCCTGTCCTTCCTGAACAGTTTATAACCATCCATGACAGTAATATCCCACCAAGTCTCTGTTATTCCAATCATGTCATAATTCCTTGACATCACCAGGACCTCCACTTCTCCCTGCTTGTTTCCAAGGCTTTGTGCATTCATATATAAGCACTTGAGATAACCTGCTGATTGCCCCTCATTCTCAGTATGAGGCAGGAGCCCTCCCCTCACAGACTTTCCTGCCTGTGCTTCCTCCTGGTATCCTGCTTTCCCACTTACCTCAGGGCTTTGGTCTCCTTCCCCCGGTGAACCTAGTTTAAAGCCCTCCTCACTAGGTTAGCCAGCCTGCTCGCAAAGATGCTCTTCCCTCTCTTCGTGAGATGGAGCCCATCTCTGCCCAGCACTCCTCCTTCATGGAACACCATCCCATGGTCAAAGAACACCATCCCATGGTTCCCCACTTATGTTGGAAGGGCTGCAGCACAGAGGTTGTGGCTGTTACATATTATGAGCCTGACCAGCTGTGCAGATTACTGGTCACATGATATTGACTGACCAAATCCACTTGATCCTCTCCTCTCCCTCTGCAGACATGAACCAGATCCTCAGCTGGCATAAATCAGTGTACTGTATATACTACTTGTAACCTGTGGTACAATACATTTGCTGTTGAAAACATGTGGACCTTTCGTTTCCATTTGATTCATAGATTTTTAACACCAGAAAGGACTATTGGATCATTTTAGCCTGACCTTATGTACATCACAGGTCACAGAATTTTGTCCAGTAACTAGTGTTTGACTAAAGCATAGGCATCCAGGCTTGATTTTGAGACCAAGAGATGGCAAATCTATTGCTTCCCTTGAAAACCTCTTCAGAACTCCAAAGTGACATACGAGCCAATTGAAAAATATGGTCAAAATGAGGGGAAGGGCATGCAAATGGAAGAACTGGTCAGTTTTATATGGCCTATTACTGAAGTGGTGCCAGTGTACTAAACCCTGTACAGAACCCAAGCAGAAACGGTGCCTGCTCCAAGGAGCTACCATCCCACATTTGACAGACCATGCAGAAACGGAATCATTTAGTCTAGGTCCAATCTCAAAGTAGAGACTGAGCTGATTTCACAACACTACACTGCTTTCCAGAGACCTCTTTTTCTTTCCTGTGATGAAGATAACCTTCTGTCATAATAGTACAAATAAACAGCAAAAACAGCAGTGTAAGGCTACAAAATTTACCAATAAAGTAAGAAGAACAGGAGGACTTGTGGCACCTTAGAGACTAACAAATTTATTTGAGCATAAGCTTTTGTGAGCTTATTGCGCTTTACTGCCTTTTTTGGGGGGGGGCTTGGAACCAAATGAAGGGAGGGAGTCCATTTGCTGCTCCTTAAGCTTGAGACTGTATCAAGCATAAGGGTATATTTGTGCTTGCCCAACAAAAGCACACTTCTCAGATGCCTAGAGCACCTTGCAGGGTTGAACTCATAGTTAGAGGAGGTAGTTGGAGGCATGGGATGAACTGGGGGTTCTATTTATACTGCAGCCTATGGGATGCATTACAGATTTCAAGTTAGCTTAAAAGGTGTCCTCTTCAGCAGCAATGCAAGGAACCTACAGGCCCAAACCTGTAAAACATTAGCTGAAGCAGTTAGAATAAGACAGTTGTGCTAAGGCTCATAGGCCTTAGTAAGTTAACCAGCAGTGACCTTAAGTCACAAGATGGCATAAGACGTTTTGTTGCTTATTTTGCAATATGCAATTTTGCTGAGGTCTTGCATAAAATATTGCCAGGTAACTGCAAGAAGTCCATTATTAGTTTTGGGGTATTTTGGGATTGGAATATCAGTAGATGTATACCACAAGATACCTATAGTAACCAACTGATGTATATGTAGGGCCCTACTAAATTCACAGCCATGAAAAACATGTCACAGGCTGTTAAATCTGGTCTCCTCCTGTGAAATATGGTCTTGTGTGCTTTTACCCTATACTATACAGATTTCATGGGGCAGACCAGCGTTTCTCAAATTGGGGATCCTGACCCAAAAAGGAGCTGTGGGGGGGGGGTCATAGGGTTATTTTAGGGGGGGAGGGTTGCAGTATTGCCACCCTTACTTCTGCACTGCCTTCAGAGCTGAGCAGCCACAGAGGGGTGCCCTGCCAGCAGCAGCACAGAAGTAAGGGTGGCAATACCATACCATGTCCTCCTTACTTCTGAACTGCTGCTGGTGGCAGCGCTGCCTTCAGAGCTGGGTACCTGGCCAGCAGCTGCCACTCCCCAGCTGCCCAGCTCTGAAGGCAGCACCACTGCCAGCAGCAGCACAGAAGTAAGGGTGGCCATACCACAACCCCCCCTAAAATAACCTTCCGACCCTTCCACAACTCCTTTTTGTGTCAGGACCCCTACAATTACAACACCATCAAATTTCAGATTTAAATAGCTGAAATCATGACATTTACAATTTTTTAAATCCCATGACCATGAAATTGACCAAACTAGACTATGAATTTGGGAGGGCTATGTATAGGCTAATAAATGTGGGATGATTTCTATACTAAATGTGACAAAGATCTTCCTCTACCTTGGTGGGTCCTGAGCTTATTGGCAGATTTTGCTCACCTCAGAGATTCCCAGTAGCCCTCAGTTTGGCCACTTTCATGGCTCAAATCTGCTATTCCCTCAAATAACCTCACTACTGACCAGCCTGGGGAAAAGGAAGGAGAACAATCCCCACAGTCTCTGCTGGTCCACCTAGTGGGTCAGGGGACAGGCCAGGGACCTTCCCCTCTGGTAGGACCCACAGTCCAAGTCAACTCCTTTTATATCCAATAGGGAGTTAGGGGGAAACCCTGGCCCACCCTCTACTCCAGGTTCCAGCCCAGGGCCCTGTGGATCACAGCTGTCTACAGTGTTTTTTTTGTAACACCTGTGTGACAGCTCCAACTCCCTGGGTTACTTCCCCATGGCCACCTCCCAACATCTTCTGTATCCTCACCACAGGACCTTCCTCCTGAAGAGGAAGAGGCTCATGGAGAACAGCCTTGGTTGCCAGACCACTGGTAGCCCAAAGGGCCCTGAGTTGGAACCCTGTGGAGTGAGAGGGCCCAGGCTCCCCTCCCCACGACCATCTTGGCAGTTAGGGGTTGCGACCGTGACTGCTAGGTCACGCTCCCCAACCAGAGCCTGAGTGAGGAACATTACAATCATCATCAAATCAGGCAACAGTACCACTTGTGAATTTTAGATGATTGTATTAAATGATATGAAATTACTGTTTCATGGAAAGACTACTTGTAGGTGGATTCCCCCGTGAGTTATCAGGGTTGTGTCGTGCCTCTGCCAGGCCAGAGGTAAATGGTGAATGATCATCATGAAGGCTGCAAGTTTGTCATGGAAGTCACAGATTCTCTGACTTTCTGGGACTTCTGCAGCGTCCTGCGCAGCTGGCCCAGGGGCCACCTGAGCATCTTGTGCAGCCCCTGGGCCAGCCTCACCAGCTGCTGCTGGGGCAGTCTCAGGCCACCGCACCCCCCTTCAGCAGCAGTGGTTTGGGTGTGGGCGGGGGCTGGGGATGGTGGTGCGAGACGGGATGAGGGCTCTGGGTGGTGCTTACTTTGGGGGGGCTCCCTGGAAGCAGTGACATTCCTCTGCTCATAGGTGGAGCCAAGCCCAGGCAGCTCTGTGCACTGCCTCTACTTGCAGGCACTGCCCCTACAGCTCCCATTGGCCGCAGCTCCCATTGGCGGCAGTTCCCGGCAAATGGGAACTGCGGAGCTAGCACGTGGGGCGGAGGCAGCATGCAGAGTTTCCTGGCCGCACCTCTGCCCAGAAGCTGAGGGAGGGAGATATTACAGCTTCCAGGGAGGCATGGAGTCATCTAGGGAGCCTGCCAGCACCACCCCCTTTTCCCCTTCCACCGCCCCCAGCACCAGTGGGAGACCCGGCCACCACTTGCTCCCTACCCCCAGCACCAGCATTGTTCCCAGGCCAGACACACCCCAAGCACCCGCAGTGCCCTCCAAGCTGCCGCCCCCCCCAAGATTTAGTCAGGGGTATATAGTAAGAACATAAAAGGGTTAGACTGAACAGTGTGTGTTGAGTGCTTCACAACTGCTGCGTGCCCCTCCAGGAGTTAAACTGTAAATCAGAAGCTTCATGGCAGCTGAGTGAACAGCCCTGGTCTGACTGTGGGTTTGCTTCACATGAATTCCATTCAGGCTCCAGGAGCTTAAAACACCCCTGGGAATCCAAATCCCAGCGGATAGCCAGGAAGAGGTGCTCACTAGAATCCATGACAGACCTCTGTCACAGTTCAGGGCAACTGCACCCATATTTCCCCCCTCCATGGTCCAGCAAGGCACCTACTCTTAGGCTTCCAGCTCTCCAGCCATCACTTCTTTTGGGTAGAGGTGCATCTTTCTCCTTTCTGGGTGGGGTATTTCCAGGCTGCATAGCTCTCTGCTTACACTATGAATTTCCCAGCAAGACAGACTGCCTCAGCAGGTCTGCTTTGCCTTCCTTTCTCAGAGGCTATAAAGAGTGTAATTACCCACAGTTAAGTTACTAAGCAATTACATTTATTCTTAAGGTGAAAGCATTTAAAAAAAAACACATTACAAACAAAACACACCCTTATACACTTACCAGAGATCACCCTCCCACGCCTCCAGTGCAGACTCTGGCCAGTGAAAAGTCCTTCAAACCCCACCAAAGAGTTTTTATGTGGTCACAAGTTGAAAACAAGCACCACTGTGAATGAGTCATTTTAAAAAAAATCTAGTCTGAGCCTCTGATCTTGTCCTCATGTAAAGCGTGATCAGCAGATAATTGGTTTCTCCTCAGGGCACAGCTTTGGAAGGTTGGGTCCGGAGATGAGAAGTTGCCTTCCCCTCTTCCCAAGTATTTCCTAGGAATTCCACTTAACTTTGTTTGTCTGACACATTGTTTTAAAGATTCCTTTGAAGCTCATAACACTCCCCAGGGTTTACATTAGCCATGTCTCCTCCCTATAGACACTACATACAATTCCACAATAATACACACACATTTGCCATTTTAGTACAGTGAACTCCTAAAATACTGACACTTTGTCCAGGATAGTGCAAGAAATTGCCATATCTGTCAGAAGGGGAGGCAAGGAGCTGACCTATGGCTTGGACAGCTGATTTATCTGGTTTTCTTTGTGTAAGCATCTAACGCTAGAAAAAGCTGTTCCTTTTTTTATCTTAAATGGTGCTTCAGTATCATACTCATTTTATTTGGGGTTCCCAGTCTTAGATCCTCACATTCAGCTCCCAAAGCAGAGATCCGATGAATACTCTACATAAAATAGATAACATCTCTAAGGTATTATTCTGAGAGTGCGTTAGAGCCAAGTAATCTATATTTAGGCTTGGAAAGATGAGATTTTTAAATGTTGACTTCACAAAACACCCACAAACCAAAGAACAATATTTCCATCCAGGGGTTTTGGCCCTTGGGAAAATAACTAATACGCCTACTCTAGTCACAAGGACTATAACCCAGTACACAGACAATACAATACATTAATGCAAGTCCCAACTAATGAAATGCCATATTCATAAAGAAGACTAGAACACAAGGGATTTTACTGGGAACAGAAAACAAAGGGTCTAGGGAAGAAAAGAATTAAGATTAACTAAAATACTAACACATCAACAAAAAAAACAAATCCCCCACCTTCCTGTATTTCCCCGCTGCACACAGACTCCCTGCGCCCTCCCTTGCACCATTCCAGGTGGATGGTAAATGTTGACCAGCTTAAACAAAAAGAAAGGGGTTCCCTTACGGTGTCTTCACCCTTGAGTGGGGCAGAGTCCTCTCCTGACTTCTGGGTCTGGAGTCCTGTGGAGATCTTGGCTGGCTCTAGGTGGGCTACAGTGGGTTGGATTTCTGCCTCCCTGATCACTGGTCTCTGTGGGGCTGGCACTCTCCAGTCACATACTTAACCCCACAAGTGCTCTAAATCTCCGTGTGTGTGTGTGTGTGTGTGTGTGTGTGGTGGGGGTGTCAGCCTGTCCCCTTTCACTGAGGTACTGAGCACTCCTGACTCCTAATTGGCCCAGCAAACTGATCATGTAAATCACTCCATCTAAAGCTCCCCATTGGCATTTTGTCCCCATCCTGGATCCTAAGCAGGCTGGGAAATGATGCCCAGAGGCTCTGGAGCCATTGTTGCTGTAGACCAGAGGGAAGGACCGTAGAGGCTCTGTTTGGTGTTCCAGGAGCTAGCAAACTTGAAAGGCAGCTACGTAAGAATGACCCAACATGGTTGTATCTTGACTACAACTTGCCCATAGACCAAAGTTTCAGAGCCAGAACTAAAACCCAAGAGTTTCTGGATCCCATTTCTGCACTCAACTCACTCAACTGTCTCTCAGTCTAAAATGTTTGTAGTCCCATTCTCTGTCTAATTATGCTTAACCCTGGCGAGTGTTCTAGAGGGGAAGAGGATGCAGGAAGCTCTTTTCCCTCCCCTACAGTGGAAGCGTGATCTGGAGAACAAAGTGCTCCAGCAGCAGCAGCAGCAGCAGCCCTGTAGATGTGTCTGGGCAAAGCATTGGTGAGGCTGCAGTCCTGCTTTCCCACTGTGCACCAGGATGGCTGTGCTGGAGGGACTGATGGTGACTGCTATTTGTCTAGATCAGTGGTTCCCAAACTGGGGTTCGTGAAATGTTACGTGGGGTTTTGGGAAAAAATTCTCTAATGGCGGACAGAGCTGTTCCTAGGGACCCCGGGCAGCACGGGGCCAGCAGTCCGGAGCCCCTGGACTTCCAAGATCTAAGCAGATCAAAGCAAACATATCTATCACACTGAGGAAATTTAAACTTCAACACTCCTTGTAAGAAATGGAAAGGGAGGTGGATACTTTTTGCTGTTTTTAAGATTAAATAGGCAGTTAGTATTTTTTTTAAAATTATTATGACGAACAAGTTTAAGCTTTGTTGTTACGTGCGTTGTTTGCCTGGACTGCTCAAGACCTGAATGCTTGTGTAGGAAGAACTCTTTGAGTTGGCTTCTTAAATACCTTCGTGCTGTTTCACATCTGATACTCCTTGATGAAACATAGGAGCCTTGTCTTATAACAGCTTATTCAAAGTGATACAAGCTATGAAAGTGAGATCTTGAAAGAGTGTTGCCATTTTCATAATGTAATAAAATACTGTAATGATAAATAATTAATAAGTAGTGTGTAATCAGCATGTCATAAAAACAAATTTTATATTTCCAAGATCACTGCTTTTATAATTTATACTCGGGTAAAGGAGAAAATCCCTGGAAATATTCATTTTTAGGAGGGGGTTCGCGAGACTTGACATTTTATTGAAAGGGTTTCACAGGCTGTTAAAGTTTGGGAACCAGTGGTCTAGAGACACCTCCCCCCCCCCCCCCCAACACTTGCAATGGCTAAAGGTCTAACTGACCCTTTCAAGTTTCCATCATTTCAGAGGTGCTTTCCCCAAACCATAAAGAAAGTGGTCACTGTTTTATCTCGGAATTTCTAGTTCAAAAACAAAACAAAACCCCAACACCTTAGCAGGGGTATATATTCCCCCTTTGCGTATCTTATTACAGTCTGGTCTGTTGCAACATCAAAGGTGCTTGTGTAAATATATACAATGAGGCTAGGTGATTAGAATAATTTCAAATTTCAAAGAATGAATATAGATCTAAGAAATCAACCCTGTCAACTCTGTCAGCAACGTGAGTGGAAATAATATAACTCAAATACAGGTTGTACTTCAAAGCAAAGCCGTGCTGACATTCTAAAGTAAGATAATTGCTTGAAAGCAGGGGGGCGGGGGGAATCTGTCCCCAATAGCCGGTGTATTTTATTTGCTTATAAACACTCTAAAGCAGTAATGATATATCTGCAAGCAGTGAGACGTTCTCTTTCATTAACTTTTGTCATACACTATTTTCAAAGATCCTCATTTGTCCGCAGAGAGTGACTAACTTTACATGCAATCCTGCTTTAGGCAAATCCTCTCAGCTTCTTTCAAAGCCACCTGCTGTGCTATTAGTGAGCTGATAAGGAAGAGAGACATCTAAAGGCAACTCAAGGAAGTGAAACACTAATACACAGTGCTTCGACAGCCATCACCTTCAGATTTATAAGCAAGGCAGACTTCACAAAATAAAACTAAGAAAATAACAAAATAGCATTTTGGAAAAACGTTGTGCATAGCAGCTTGCAAAAAGACAACAAGGACAGTTTGTGTAAATCTCTGACAGCTGCAGACTGCTGTAAAATCCAATTCAATATCTTAGATCCCTTAAGTGAGTGTGATCTGAGCTGAGTTCTTCCTGACACTGTACCGCAGTACTACCGCATGTCCCCACTAATGATCTCTGCCCAAGGAAAGGTACAGCAGTGAGTTAATATGTAGCTGTACTATGCTTCCTGTGTGCTAGGGAAGGGAAGGCACTAATAGAGCACCATAAAAGCAATTGGTTTCAAAGTAAAACTTCCACAGTGACTGCAGAACTGTTTTCCATGCTGTTATCAGGCATCCATGTAAAGACAGTCATTGCTTCAGTTTCAAGTGCTGTCAGAATACAAAAGGTTCCCTCATTGTAACAGATACTTTCCTTGAATTATAATGTGAGGCCTATATTCTGCCACGGATCTGTGAGCAGGATTTCTATTCTTTTCCCTATTTGCTGATGTCAATAGAAATTCCATGATCCTAAACTGTTTAGCAGCTTCATTGATCTAATCTGAATTGCTTCAGTCCAAAGTGCAGTGACTCATCAAGCAGACTCTTTGAAGGTGTTGCAGTTCAAGGTTAGAAATCCGCTTTTCTATCGTGCTCCAAAGACGGTATTGCGCAAGAAAAAAAAGAGTCACTTTTTAAGATGAGCATGAGTGGGAAGGTCTTTGGCTACATCTACACTACCATTATGTTGGTATAACTTATGTCGCTCAGGGCTGTGAATAAGCCACTCCCCCGTTCACCCTGTGAACAGCGTTATGTTGGCAGGAGAGCTTCTCCTGTTGGCTTAGAGTGGCTACATTAGCAGAGCTCACAGAAGCACAGCTGCACCAGTGTAGCCGTAGCCTTTGTTTACAAATTGCTCTGATGGGGAGGCACTTCCTTTAGAATTAACAACCCTCCTGGCAAATTCTGGCTTCTCTCAAAAGGTATGGTAGTCTTAAAACGTTGCTGTTATACTGCCTGCAAAGGAACTGCATCTTGAACTGCAATGGATAATTTCATTTCAAATGAACTGGAAAAAAAAACCCTTAAAATGCAAAGACAAAACAAAGGAACGTTTGTTTAATCACTCATGTTTCTACATTATATATGAATTGATTTTTTTTTCAAAGGATGTTGACCAACAACTAATCTTTTATGTAGAAAGACAGAGACTAAAGCAATCTATAGTAGCAAATATGGAGAGTCTAGGGTCAATATCAAGTTATAAAGTTGATATTGCAACTTTAAGTGCAATTTAAGCCTCTGCAATTATAGGGAGGATAAAGGTACTCCAGCTCGAGTTCTACCCGTTTTGTAAACAAGGTTATTAAAACACAGCTCCAATTCAGATCAGTCTTTAACTTCTGAAAGCTGTTCAGTGGCTTGTATGAAATATGTTTGATGTTAGACCACTCCCTGCTGGATAGAAGTCTATATTACAAACACCGTCATAATTAGTACCACTGTTAGCAGGGATCAAAGATTGTAATAGGTTTACAAAGTGAATTACCCTTTCACAGATAACAGTGATTTCCTCCAGACCATGGCACAGGCACACCTGCCTCTCACTGCCCTTAACATTCCTGTTCTCTAGAGAGAATTTCAGCCTTGGAGGCTGCTGGCCAGCTGGTAAAATGCACAAGCGGGTAGGCAAACTAATATATTAAAGTAAGTTAAGAGCTAATTAAAAGCAACAGGTAAAAATGATCACACACTGTGTTCCAAAATTGATTGGGAAAGTGCCTCTGCTGAGAACCTTCCACCTGTCCAGCATCTGAAACAAGTGCTACATTCATTCAAAAATAAATAAATCGGGGATGGCAGTTTGGGAGGTAGTGGGTAGAGTACGGAGTCAGGAGATCTGTGTTCTTATTCTGGTTCTGCTACTGGTCTGCTGTGACACCTTGGACTAATCACATTGCATCCCACATTTTTGCTGTCTTGGCTCTTTAGATGTTAAGCTCTTTGGGGGTAAGGGCTGTCTTTTATGTGTCTCTTACAGCATCTTGTACCATGGGGCCCAGAACTTGATTGGAATCTCTAGGCAGAACCATAATCCAAATAAAATAATAAGAGGTGAGCAGGTCTCTCCCTCCTACATGGAGGCCCCTCACCACAGCCCCATTCCCATTCCTCCTGCCCTGGAGGCTCCTCCAATGGCTTGAGAGGGTCTGGAAGTGAGGCTGAGGAGGAGTGGGCAGGATAGGGAGGCAGCTAAGATGATGCAAGGGAATCTCAGTGTGGGGATCCTTGTGGTGCTTTCTTCCCTCTTAGCCCCTTGGTAAATTTTGCCATGAGATGAGGAAACCAATCCTTGATATTCAGCCAAAAGTTCCTATCAATGTTTTATTGGTAGAGCTGAAAGGGATGTTTTTCTTTTGACCAAAGTTTTCAAAAGGAAGATAAACTCCTGTGCTACAATCCTTTGGCTTATCCCACTGTTTATAAACCAAATTTACCTTGCAGTTGACTCAGGTGGCCTCCACAATCCAATCCACATTTTACAGGATCTCCGCACCAGAATAACAGACTTTTGTATAGGTCAATAATCGAACTAATATTACCCACTCCTCAGCCCACCATGCTATTTGAGGTAAGGACATCTGTTAGTGCAACCTACAGCTGACCTGAATCCCGTTGGAGTGGAGAAGAGAAACTAGGGTCACCAGACTGCTTTCTAAATCTGCATCCCTATACTATGGCACATGGCCAGATGCATTAGTGTAGCTATAGGAGCAGCAAGGGAAAGCTGGTGGCCTTCAATTGCCTATTCACTATCAGAAAGAACAGAAGCACAGTTGCAATAGGGATAGGCTGGGTCTGGAGTCGTGCAACTTTCTCTATCAGTATTGTCTTCTTCAGCGCCCTGACCCATCCCCCTCCAGATTTCTCTTGCATCCAGTAGAATAGAATAGAATATCAGGGTTGGAAGGGACCATAGGTTGGAAAACTCTCAAATGATCAAATCTCCCATATCCTCTCTTGACTACAATACACTCTGTGGAAACATTTTCTTGGTGATGTCTGTGTGAATATACCAGCAAACTTGCTTTTAGTTTTTAAAGGTTGTTTTATATGTTTGAAAATATATTTCCTTCACTAATATGCTCTAAAAAGATTACAGGACTAAGCAAAGTGAGAGCAAGAGTGAGTAGGTTTTGTAATACTGAAAGAATGTGATTGAAATGCAAATAATCATTTTTCCTGGTTTTTCTGTACTGTAATTCTCTAAGTGGATGTGTGTTTGCATGGGGTTTTACACTGCTTCAAGGAAAGATAGGGAAGTTTAATTTCTGTCTCTGTGTGTGTGTGTAACACGGAAAGGAATATAGCTCTTGCTAAGCCTGATTCTACTGTCACTTATACAGAATTGGTTTTACACTAATAAAACTCCATTCATTTCAGCATAGCTACTCCTGAACTACATAGATATATGTGAGAAGAGAATCTGGCCTGTATAAAATGAATGAACCTGAATAGACAAAGAACTTTTTTTTTTTTCTTTGTTCACTGAAATGCTCTTAGTGGTTAGGTGCTTGAATAGGGAAGCGAAAGGGATGTTTGTGCACCTTTTCTTTGTTCTGCTAAGGAGATGGGTGTATGTGCTAAGCTAAGTGAAATTTTCTTGGTGTTCTTTTTATGTAATGCTTTTGGAGAATGTGACTGAAAAGGATAAAGTCAGTGACAGTTTGGTTTTGTAAAATAGAGTGAGATTGTAATCTGGAAATTAACGAAAATGGACCCTTAAGTGTTTGTTCAAATGCAGTATGGAGGAGTCTCTCATCATCCCCATAGTGTATTGACTTTAATAATGAGATTAGAGCATTCCATCTCTAGGGCTCAAATTCTGCCACATTTACATTACTATGAACCCAGAGTAACTCCAGCTAAGTGGATGGAGTTGCTCTGGATTCACACTGATAAAGCTGACAGCAGAATTTCAACATAGGTCACTAGTTTGGTTGCAACCCAGGTTAACAGTGACCAAAACTTTAAACCATCTATTGGCTGTTTGATTTATGTGAAGTAAGCAAAGTGTTTCAGACAAGTTTGTAATATATATAGAGTCAGATCCAGTGGAGCTAAGTTCATTTACAACAGCTGAAGATCTGGCCCAAAATTCTACATACCTGGCTGCTGGCAGTCCCAGCAGACAGGCCCTGAACTGAATGAGAATGGACATCAAAATACCTTCTGAACTCACCCAAACAGGTTGGAGGCACATAGATGAAGCTGTATAGTTGCATTTACATCATCAGTCTCTGCCAAGATGGCCAATTCCAACTTCAAGCAACTAGATCAAAGGGAGGGATGAGGGGGTAAACAGAGGAGAGGAGGAGGAAAAGGTCTAGCAATGGCCATTTTGCATTTGTAGTATACATTGCATCTCTTTCCATTCCTAGAGACCCATGTCTTTTTTATTTGTAGATTTCTTAATGATATATTCCTACCTCCCAACTAGACTCCTGGAGATGTCTCTCATGACTGTCAGAGGCCAAACAAGGAGAGGTTGCATATCCTAAGTGTATTTAGCCAATGCAATCATATATAGCCATCATGGTGCATTTCTGTTTTTTCTCCCTGACCTTGTGATTGCCCTGAACATTGCAATTGCACTGTTTAGCAGTTTCTACTTTCTCCGTTTAGTGCTTTGCCATTTAAGTGGCATTTCTGTATACCTTCTTCTGTTTAGTTTATAAACTTCGAGGCAAGAAAACATCATACAGGCCTGGCTAGAAGTGGATTTGAACTGGAGGTGTTCCGCTCCAGGTTTTTGATTCAGACCTAGCTCGAGAGATGATATCATCAAACATTTACTTCAAATTCTACAATACTATGTCACATATCATGAAACTGAACAGAAGAAGAAAAAACCAGGCATTAAGAAAACATCACGTATTCAGTTAGTTCCAAAGCATTGTGCTTGTTTTCTGTTAAACCAGAAGGTTTCATTGCAGCAGCATTCTCTTGGCCCCCAGTCAGGGACAGTAGCAATAGTCTTAGAGTACTTGGGAAGAAGGACCAAGGGAACCTGAAGGAAGTCCCCAGCTATAGTGGGCAAGGGCCAAGAGGAACCTCCCAGTCAGGGGCTGCAGCAAGAGTTATTGCAAATAGACCCTTGTACAAGCACATTAAAGGAAAAAGACTCTGATGATTTGGGAATCTGTCTGTATAAACTTGTCCATTCTCATCTGGTATTATGAAGTAGTTATACAATGTCAGTATGAAAGCTTGGTGTATCATGAATGACTCTCTGCACGTATCTTTACCAAGCTGCAAATGCCATTTTGAAGGTGCAGTCTTCTTTATTGTCTGTTTAATTTCATGTTGGACTCGTGGGCTGAAATTCAAAGGCTGTTGGCAAAAGAAAGTCATTGATGTTAAGTGCTCTCGCATCAAAACAGGATCGCTCTAAACCATAAACTGGCTCCCAAGCAAGAGAACTGGTTTAGCGGGGAGAGGTGTCCTTGGCAATGAAGTCACTTGGCAGGGGTTTGTGAACGCCTGTTGAAGCTAGCAAGGGGGTCTCCTGACAAAGGGAAGCTCAAAGTTATAAAAAAGGAGTGACTTTGGCTGGGTCTCTGGACATTTCCCCCCAGTTGAACAGGAAAGAAAAGCAACCCAATACACAAGGGCTGCACAAGGTGGGGACTGTCTGCTTTCCTGAGCCCAGATGGTCCCCCAAGGACATCCCGGGGAAGAGTGAGGTAGTAAGCAGCATTGCGGTTAGGATGTTGTTTTCTAAATGATAGGTACTCTCCTGTGCTTTGTAGGTTAAATATAAAGAAAAATGTGTTAGATGTTTCATAACTGCTACATGCCTCCTGAAAGAGTTAAACTGTAAACCAGAGGCTCATACCTTTTAGAGTGGCATTCTGGGAGAAGGTATGTTTAAGTATGGGCGAGCATGAAGGGTCAGCCCTGTGCCCAGGGGCTAGACAGCAGGCTCCAGCTTTCAGAAGGGAGTATTGGACACAGGGCTGCGCTCTAAAGGTATGCTTTGGGACCCCAAATAGCGGGGCAGTGTCTTGACTCCTTTAAGGCCCTGGAAGCTTAAAACACTCAGTGACCAGCAGCTGGATTCCCCTCACAGAAGTCCAGAGGGAGCAACCAACTGGATCTGTAACAAGGACATTTAATCCTCAAATATCCTCTCCCCATCAGTGGTTCTCGTTGTGCCCTCAGGTTTCACTGCAATGGGAGAATGGGTTCACCAAACAAGGGGAAGCCAGAGGCAGTTAAGCAGGTCCTGTACATCTCGTTCCCTCCCTCTAGATTTGATGTATTTGTACCTGGAATGCAGCTGAATTTCAAGTGCAAATCAAGGGCCCCATACTGTACGCTCAATTCAAGTAAAACTTCCATGACTTCAGCAGGAACTATACCTAAGTAAGGAATTCTGCCCAAGCAAGCCATTTGCAAGTCACAGCAAAATGTTTTATTGGTCCTACAAAACCCAGAAACAATACTGCCTATTCTTGACTGCCATCTACTAGCACTTCATATTAACTAACTAAACGTGTGTACACACACACCCCCTCTATTTTATTACTGTAGTACTGTGAGTCTGAGTCTGTACGTGTTACTCACCTTGAGCATCAGTCACACACAAGAATAGTCACACTGAACTGAAGTTAATAAGACTGCTGGTCAGGGTGACCAGATAGCAAGCGTAAAAAATCGGGGACGGGGGTGGGGGATAATAGGTGTCTATATAAGAAAAAGCCCTCAAAATCAGAACTGTCCCAATAAAATCGGGACACTCTACTGCTTGTGTAAGTGATGCTCACATTCTGTAAGGGGCAGAGTCAGGCTTTATGCCATTTCCGGTACCTCAGATTTAATATGGCTAGCAGCTCCCTGCCGTTGGAGTTACATCACAGAAAGCTTTTGAGGTGGGGAATCTTTTCTAGAAAGCAAATATTTGTCCGAACAGCACCATGAGTGACACAACATTTTCCCAGACCACAACTTGACAAAGAAACATGCATTTTTATGAAGATATCTCTTGCCTTATCTGTAAAGGAGCACACTTGTCTGGTTAACACAACTATAAAAATACACTTCAAAACTGCTCATATTTTGGTCCACTGAAATTCACTAGACCACTAGAATGGTACCATTATCTCACATGCTGCAGCTTCATTTCATTTAATAAACTTTTCTATCAGCTTCATCAGTTTTGTCACAAAAGTAAGTTAACAAATACTTTAATACTAGATCCTTTGATTTCTAATTTTCTATGTTTTTGTTTCCTCAGACAATCAGAGAATTTATTCAGAAGCAGGTCACATTGCCTGGGGCAGCTGAAATTACTCACTTGGCACTCCTGCATAACTTTATGCTTTATTAATTTTATGATGAGACTTCAAAGTTACTTTTCAGGCATATAAAAAGTAATTGAAACTGCAAAAGTAGCTTAATACCTGAATTATGGTTCAATCACCTAGCCGCTTCTGAAACCTGAATTAATACTATGCTATCTCTTTTAACTAGCCAATGATATAGTTTGTTTACCAAGTAATTGATTTTTCCATATAAATTAGCCTAACAGAAAAATGAATATTGTACAAAGCAAGTTTTGTGGTGTTTGGGAGCCCCATACATGGTCTATAGGTTATATGCTATAGTTCCACTGTTATAACTGAAGGATGATAAAACATGAGTCCTAAACTGCAAGAGTTAAAGCCATATCTTACCCTTGGGAGTAGAGTAAGGGCAGGAAAGGAGGGAGGATTTGGAGCTAGCATGGCTAATAAAAGCAGTAGAGGCCTGGATCTACTGGGAACTCTTCAGAGAATATGAGGATTCTAGCCTATCCTTGCCAAGAGCATCTCCTCCATGGTTTGCAGGCATGGAGGGAAAGAATGGGTCTTAGCATTCTGTACATGCTGAAGTATCTCATGCTGTCTGCCACAGCAGGATGGGAGGCTGAAACCAAAGACTGACCATCGATGGTCAAAATGAGAACTGAGGACAGGACTCCTCAGACAGCACCACCCAGAGTGGAGTTTTGGTGCATTGGGGGTCTCAGGTTTACTCGTAGAATTCTATGGTGAGTTCTATTAAATTACTAGCACAAATGTATAAGAATATTCAAGATGTGAGACTCCGCCACTCACCACTTCTAGTTATTGTTCTCAACATCATCAAAACAAAGAACTTTAATCAAGCCTTTTACAGTTGTTCATTCAGGAAAGGAAAGAGAAATTTATAACAAAGTAGTTCAGTAGTTGTGTATTTTGAATTTAGTAAGACCGAATGTGTGTCGTTTTGTACCAAAGCTTTATTTATAAAGTTCATGTTTGGTACAAGAATTCAGAGGATCTGTAAACAGGGATTGCCAAAAAGTAACATACTGTGGTAGCCGAGATATAGAACCTGCTCCCCTTGAAATTAATCACAAAATTCCCTTTGACTTACATGCGAGTAGGTTATCATTTCCTTATTTCTTGTACTAAATACTGAAGAAATTTCACGTTGTGATCACTGCTGGCAAGTAGTTTTAAGCACTTTTTAGTTGTTGCTTTTTTATTTATTTTGGGTCACAAAGTGAAAAATCTCCCTGTCTAGAAGAGAAGAAAATGATGAACAGTTCTTTTATGCTGATTTTTCTTTTTCGTAGAGTGTGCAGAAATGTTCAGTTTTGGAAAGACACATTGTGGTGGTGTTAGATTTGGTTATGCAAGGTTCTGTGTAGAGGCAGTGGTCTTGAAAGAGCAAGCTATATAAGAAGCAAGAGAGTTTGTTCTGTCTTGGTCTCTGATTAGAGCTAATTCTTGGGGCAGAGTTGCTTTCTGGGAACCACTCATTGCTGGGCTGAGATTCTTGAAAAGAGGGATTGCTTGCTCTCATAGTTTAGGGTAACTGCACATGTATTTCCCCTCAGTGGTCTAGCAAGGGCACTCAATCTCCGGCTTCCAGCTCCCCAGCTGTTCCTTGGTTGAAGACCCATGTCTCACTCCCTTCTGATCAGGGTATGTCCAGGCCGAACAGTTCCCTGCTTTCACTGTGTTGCTCCTAGCAAAGACAGCCTGCCTAAACCAACCTGCTTGCTTTCCCTTCAGAGACTGATAAGAGTGATTGATACAGATATGTTACCACACAGCCCTTTCTAAAGCTTTCTTAGGGTGAAAGCATTACAGAAAAAAATACTAAAACAAAAAACCCTACATGCATGCTAATAGGCTTACCAGAGTTCATCCCAACTCTACATGCAACCCAGTAGGCTCTGGCACGAGCAGACTTTTAACATTGCAACTTCAGTTTAGAATAAGCAGCCCCATGACAAGTTTAGTCCACCTTTTTATACAGATGAGGGGTCTTTGACCTGGAGTTTCCAGAAGCAGGTAATTACTGTAAAATGGGTCTCTCTCCAAAGGGCATATTGTCGTTGGCTTCAGAAGGGAGAATTTGCATTCCCCTCATGATGAAGTGAGCTGTAGCTCACGAAAGCTCATGCTCAAATAAATTGGTTCGTCTCTAAGGTGCCACAAGTACTGCTTTTCTTTTTGCAAAGACAGACTAACACGGCTGTTACTCTGAAACCTCACCTCAAGGTACTTCCTAGGAAATCCACTTCATACTTACTGTTCCAAAAAGACTTTTGAATTACCTCACACCTTCCAGAAATTGCTTTAATCTGGTCTTCTTTTTGCAGACATTCCCAACATTCTCTCAACAGTACATAAACACTAATACCCCAAAGGTATTAATTCTAATTTAATATGATTTAACTTAATTCAGCAATGTTCTTTCAGAATATTACAGGATATTTGTTAATCTGTCAGACCTGCTGCTGTTCCAACACCTCTGTTGCTGGACTGGTGTATGTAGAATCATAGAATCATAGAATATCAGGGTTGGAAGGGACCTCAGGAGGTCATCTAGTCCAACCCCCTGCTCAAAGCAGGACCAATCCCCAATTAAATCATCCCAGCCAGGGCTTTGTCAAGCCTGACCTTAAAAACTTCTAAGGAAGGAGATTCTACCACCTCTCTAAGTAACGCATTCCAGTGTTTCACCACCCTCCTAGTGAAAATGTTTTTCCTAATATCCAACCTAAACTTCCCCCACTGCAACTTGAGACCATTACTCCTTGTCCTGTCCTCTTCTACCACTGAGAATAGTCTAGAACCATCCTCTCTGGAAACACCTCTCAGGTAGTTGAAAGCAGCTATCAAATCCCCCCTCATTCTTCTCTTCTGCAGACTAAACAATCCCAGTTCCCTCAGCCTCTCCTCGTAAGTCATGTGTTCCAGTCCCCTAATCATTTTTGTTGCCCTTCGCTGGACTCTCTCCAATTTATCGACATCCTTCTTGTAGTGTGGGGCCCAAAACTGGACACAGTACTCCAGATGAGGCCTCACCAATGTCGAATAGAGGGGAACGATCACGTCCCTCGATCTGCTCGCTATACCCCTACTTATACATCCCAAAATGCCATTGGCCTTCTTGGCAACAAGAGCACACTGCTGACTCATATCCAGCTTCTTGTCCACTGTCACCCCTAGGTCCTTTTCCGCAGAACTGCTGCCTAGCCATTCGGTCCCTAGTCTGTAGCTGTGCATTGGGTTCTTCCGTCCTAAGTGCAGGACCCTGCACTTATCCTTATTGAATCTCATCAGATTTCTTTTGGCCCAATCCTCCAATTTGTCCAGGTCCCTCTGTATCCTATCCCTACCCTCCAGCGTATCTACCACTCCTCCTAGTTTAGTATCATCCGCAAATTTGCTGAGAGTGCAATCCACACCATCCTCCAGATCATTTATGAAGATATTGAACAAAACCGGCCCCAGGACCGACCCCTGGGGCACTCCACTTGACACTGGCTGCCAACTAGACATGGAGCCATTGATCACTACCCGTTGAGCCCGACAATCTAGCCAACTTTCTACCCACCTTATAGTGCATTCATCCAGCCCATACTTCTTTAACTTGCTGACAAGAATATTGTGGGAGACCGTGTCAAAAGCTTTGCTAAAGTCAAGAAACAATACATCCACTGCTTTCCCTTCATCCACAGAACCAGTAATCTCATCATAGAAGGCGATTAGATTAGTCAGGCATGACCTTCCCTTGGTGAATCCATGCTGACTGTTCCTGATCACTTTCCTCTCATGTAAGTGCTTCAGGATTGATTCTTTGAGGACCTGCTCCATGATTTTTCCAGGGACTGAGGTGAGGCTGACTGGCCTGTAGTTCCCAGGATCCTCCTTCTTCCCTTTTTTAAAGATTGGCACTACATTAGCCTTTTTCCAGTCATCTGGGACTTCCCCCGTTCGCCACGAGTTTTCAAAGATAATGGCCAATGGCTCTGCAATTACAGCCGCCAATTCCTTTAGCACTCTCGGATGCAACTCGTCCGGCCCCATGGACTTGTGCACGTCCAGCTTTTCTAAATAGTCCCTAACCACCTCTTTCTCCACAGAGGGCTGGCCATCTACTCCCCATGTTGTGATGCCCAGCGCAGCACTCTGGGAGCTGTCCTTGTTAGTGAAGACAGAGGCAAAAAAAGCATTGAGCACATTAGCTTTTTCCACATCCTCTGTCACTAGGTTGCCTCCCTCATTCAGTAAGGGGCCCACGCTTCCCTTGGCTTTCTTCTTGTTGCCAACATACCTGAAGAAACCCTTCTTGTTACTCTTGACATCTCTTGCTAGCTGCAGCTCCAGGTGCGATTTGGCCCTCCTGATTTCATTCCTACATGCCCAAGCAATATTTTTATACTCTTCCCTGGTCATATGTCCAACCTTCCACTTCTTGTAAGCTTCTTTTTTATGTTTAAGATCCGCTAGGATTTCACCGTTAAGCCAAGCTGGTCGCCTGCCATATTTACTATTCTTTCGACTCATCGGGATGGTTTGTCCCTGTAACCTCAACAGGGATTCCTTGAAATACAGCCAGCTCTCCTGGACTCCTTTCCCCTTCATGTTAGTCCCCCAGGGGATCCTACCCATCCGTTCCCTGAGCGAATCGAAGTCTGCTTTCCTGAAGTCCAGGGTCCGTATCCTGCTGCTTACCTTTCTTCCCTGTGTCAGGATCCTGAATTCAACGAACTCATGGTCACTGCCTCCCAGATTCCCATCCACTTTTGCTTCCCCCACTAATTCTTCCCTGTTTGTGAGCAGCAGATCAAGAAAAGCTCCCCCCGAGTTGGCTCGTCTAGCACTTGCACCAGGAAATTGTCCCCTACGCTTTCCAAAAACTTCCTGGATTGTCTATGCACCGCTGTATTGCTCTCCTAGCAGATATCAGGAAAATTAAAGTCACCCATGAGAACCAGGGCATGCGATATAGTAGCTTCTGCGAGTTGCCGGAAGAAAGCCTCATCCACCTCATCCCCCTGGTCCAGTGGTCTATAGCAGACTCCCACCACTACATCACTCTTGTTGCTCACACTTCTAAACTTAATCCAGAGACACTCAGGTTTTTCTGCAGTTTCGTACTGGAGCTCTGAGCAGTCATACTGGTCCCTTACATACAGTGCTACTCCCCCACCTTTTCTGCCCTGCCTGTCCTTCCTGAACAGTTTATAACCATCCATGACAGTACTCCAGTCATGTGAGTTATCCCACCAAGTCTCTGTTATTCCAATCACGTCATAATTCCTTGACATCACCAGGACCTCCAGTTCTCCCTGCTTGTTTCCAAGGCTTTGTGCATTCATATATAAGCACTTGAGATAACCTGCTGATCGCCCCTCATTCTCAGTATGAGGCAGGAGCCCTCCCCTCACAGACTTTCCTGCCTGTGCTTCCTCCCAGTATCCCGCTTTCCCACTTACCTCAGGGCTTTGGTCTCCTTCCCCCGGTGAACCTAGTTTAAAGCCCTCCTTACTAGGTTAGCCAGCCTGCTCGCAAAGATGCTCTTCCCTCTCTTCGTAAAATGGAGCCCATCTCTGCCCAGCACTCCTCCTTCATGGAACACCATCCCATGGTCAAAGAATCCAAAGCCTTCTCTCCGACACCACCTGCGTAGCCATTCGTTGACTTCCATGATTCGACGGTCCCTGCCCTGTCCTTTTCCTTCCATGGGGAGGATGGACGAGAACACCACTTGCGCCTCAAACTCTTTTATCCTTCTTCCCAGAGCCATGTAGTCCGCAGTGATCCGCTCAAGGTCATTTTTGGCAGTATCATTGGTGCCCACGTGGAGAAGCAGGAAGGGGTAGCGATCCGAGGGCTTGATGAGTCTTGGCAGTCTCTCCGTCACATCGCGAATCTTAGCCCCTGGCAAGCAGCAGACTTCTCGGTTTTCCCAGTCAGGGCGGCAGATAGATGACTCAGTCCCCCGGAGGAGAGAGTCCCCGACCACCACCACCCGCCTCCTTCTCTTTGTGGTCGTGGAACCCCCCATCTCAGGACAGTGCATCTCATGCCTTCCAACCAGCAGAGTCTCCTTCTGCTTTCTCCCCCCAGACATATCATCTGGTCCACTTTCCGCAAAGGTACCTGTGGAGAGAACATGAAAGTGGTTAGTTACCTGTGTCCGCGTTGCTGGAACCCGGACATTCCCCCTCCTTCTTCTGGAGGTCACATGTTGCCAAGCTTCTTCACTGGCCTCTTGGCTCCGCTGTGCAACCTGCTCTAAATCTTAAATATGTGTAAATAGAAAAGTTACATTTAGAAAATACCAGGCTCCACATTACTTACTTCTCTCTCACTGGAAAGCTGACCTGCAGGACCCCAGACATCTACTCCCACTCAGCAAAGAGCCAACATCAATGTCAGAACGAGATACTAGAGTCAGAAAACGGCCATAGTTATGGCCAGGGAGACCACAAGCCAGATAGCTGGTGTAAATCAGTATAGCTTCAAATCAATTGAGCTATGCCAATGTATACCAGCCAATGATCTGTCCCTACAAGTCATAGTGAACAATGTTCCATCTTGATCCAAGCAGTCGGATTCATATTAATGATGAGGTTGACAAAAGACCCCATCATAGAACTCTACTAGTCCACATTTGGTTTGCACTCAGGTGCCCGTTAATACAATTATTGCTTATTGGATATTTGATAGAGGCTTACATAGTTCAACAGAATCAGAGGTTTCATTCTGTTTGGTTTTTTTTAATTAATGCTGTAACATGACAAACATTTCATGTATTAAAGCAACAACAAAATAATATGTGGGCAAAAGGATTATTCTGGTAAAAAAACAACAACATGAATTTCCCTTGCTTTATTTTTCATCTGTAGCCAACCTCACCTGGTTGCTAGGATCAAGATGGAACATTTTGTACTATTTCATGTAAGGATAGTATAAATACCAACCTTTCTTTCAGTTCTGATTTGCACTTATTCAGACATATCCATGCAAAATTCAGTCCAACTTTTACTTGATTTCAAATCAAAGCCACAAAACATCTCAGCTTTTCTTGAAAAGGCTTTTGAAACATAGTGCATCTTTTCATTAATTTGGATCTACTTCTAATTTGGATATAATCACATCCATGTTGGAATTCATAAGGAAAATTTCACACAGATCTAATCATCACACAGGTCATTCCCAGCAAACATGTTTTAACAACATTCAGCAAGAGCATCCTCTAGTGGTAGGACACAGCTTATTTAAAAAACAAATGGCCAGTGGAGAGATCTGTAATCTTTGATTCCAGAGGAAATGAGCATTATCAATGTTCAACTAGCAGAGCAAAGTCTTAAGCAACGTTTAAATGTCACTGTGGGGCATTTGTGTGTCATTTTTTACTAGTGGTTAATAATGTGATCTGATATTTTTTCACTAATAGAAAATTACAGTATATACAAAAAGATCATGAGATTACAATTTTGTTTTCAGAAACCTAGAGCTAGTCATATTAATATATTATAAAGGCATTATAATAAGAGTGTTATTTTAATGATAGAATAGGGTTGGCAACAAAATATATATAAACTGTAAATTCATCCCAGATACCCTAAAATAGCATGAATTGAGTAATCCTTTGTTTTTAAAAAGATACGTTGTTTGCTATGCAGCTACATCAAGCAGCACTTTCATTTTCACTGATTGGTAAGATATTGCACTTTTAATTTATATTCTATTTATTTTCATTCTGTCATTGCTTTACTTTTTAATCTATTGACTGCAGGTCTGATGAGAACTAATTGGAAAATACTTTGCTTGATTAACTTTTGGGATTCATTATGCCATCCTTGGGGGATATAAACAGAATAAATATTGTAGGGTTCTGCTTTAGATTAGACACCCCACTTTACCTGCCTCTAACTATGAATTGCATGGAATAATCTGAAGTATTTGGGTTTCTGCCTGTTCCGAACTAGCCTAGTGAAGGGGTCACATTTCATTTCTAACTTCTTTTTTATATTCCGCAAACTGGCAGGAGATGGGAGCATAAGCATTACAGAAATGACCCTCAGTCTGGGGAGGGAGTGTCTGCATCTCTCCCACAGGGCAGAGTTTCCATGGGGAAATGCTTATCTTTGCCAGGAGGAATCTACCCTGTCTTTAATACTGAATATGGGATGTTCCTACTAGAGGGTTAGTGCAGCTTCCTCTCTGGTGGCTGTGATCCTTGATGTGATGAGCAAAGGAAAAATACAATTTATTTCATATCTCCAAGATCTATAATCTGTCCCACGTTTCAAGGTCTCTCAAACAATCTTATGTAACTGTTCTGCCAGATGGTGTCAGCAGCAGCTCAACCCTCCACCCAGAAATCTGGAAAAACTAAATACCAGCCCTGGGCACGTCTTCCCCAGACAAATGCTCTGTGTGTGTACGTGTGCGAGAGAAAGCGAGAACCAAAAGGAAAACTTGATTATGGGGAGAAGGGACCACAGCATTAATCTGGGAAAACACCGCAACAATGACTCAAAAGTAAGCAAACAATAAGTAAAACATCTGGCCCACGGTATCTTGGGCTGCATCCTTTGCCATGCAGTATGAAAGTCCCTTTAACACATGACTCCCCCATTTCTTCTGCTGTACCCCACTCATGGTTTGTTATCTGAGGTCAAGATGTGCATTCAGGTGAGTTGACCTCCAGCCCCTGGGGAGCAGGAGTTGAGCAAGTGATGCCTCCGCTGCCATTTTGCTGCTGCTGCTACTCACTACTGCCTCAGCTACTGTTTTGCTGTGTCCATTGGTAGTCACAGCTCTAAGATTTGCTG
The DNA here is from genome assembly GCF_965152235.1 of Eretmochelys imbricata. NCBI lineage: Eukaryota > Metazoa > Chordata > Testudines > Cheloniidae > Eretmochelys > Eretmochelys imbricata. Next base: position 55,603,131 of record NC_135575.1, on the reverse strand, counting down.
GGTACAGACGGGGTGCCTTTACTGCTGCTGTCTCTCTCACCACATGGCCTTTAACTGAAGTTCCATTACCTAGGCCAGTTCTTAGTGACGTCAGATACAGTGATGCCAGCAGATAGCACAGAACCTCACTGCCACTGTCTCCTCTGTGTTATGCTTCACCATCTCCACACCAGGTCTAAGGCTTAGCCCCCCCTAGACCAGCTTATCAGTGCTTTCAGCTCTCGAGGTCACTGAGAAGAGACATGGACTCAACTGAGTCTAACCAGCTCTAGCTTTAAACACTGGAGGGGAAGGGTCAAATGGCATGTAGGACCCTCAAACAGAGTCCTCTCCACCAGGTAGAAATACCTGTTCCCACCACCTCCTGAGTTTCACTTGATTTACTTCCCTCACTAAGCATGGGGCAGTGATGTTAAGTTAGCGAGACCCATCAATTTCAGGCATCTTAAGTTTAGTTCTGCTGCCCTTTAGTCACACAAGAAGGACAACACTTCATAATCCCTACATCCAAGACTAAAGTGAATTTTAAACCCAAAACAGCCAGCACTAATCACCCTGGCAAAGTAGATGGGTCTATGCAAACACAATCTGATCCTGAGGTCTTTCTCCCCGTTCAACAATAGATGGCAGGACAGAGCTCATTCGGACCACTGGCTTACACTTATTCAATTATATCTTTAATACTGAGTTACATAGCCATGTTAAGTAACCAACATCTTTCTCAGCAACACCCATTGACCTGCTGTACCTTAGCATTCTCTGTGTTGAGCAGTTTTGGAGATTTTAGCTGTCCCTCCCCTTGCCTTCATCTCCCTCATTTGATTTGCACCCTTGGTCTTGACTGAGTACCACTTTCTCCCTCTGATCTTGCCTCCACAAGATCTACCCTGCTAGTCCCCAGCCTTAGCTCAGCCCCCAATATCCTCTTCTCTGCAATGGAGCAAGCCCAGCTGATGTTCTGCAACCTGATGGACTTCATCCACTACAAATCTGTTCTCTTCTGTTTGAACTCTGCCATTTTCTGAGCTAAACAGCTTTACTTCTTCATTTTGATTGACTGCCATGCCTGCAATCCCAAATGCCCTCCCCCCATTCTGACCCCACTGCCTTCTCAACACAGGATCTTACTGATATTTTTCAAAGAAAATGTTGACAAGATCCAGCATGACCTCCTCCTCCCCACCTTCCGTTCACTCTCTCCTACTCTTCCATCACTGACACAAAAGTTTCTCTTCTGCCTTCCTCCAACAAGTCCACTTGCTCCCATGACCCCTTCCCATTTTTCTCCTGATCTCCCTTGGCCCCATTATCATCCTCTCCCTCATTCCTCTCTTCAACATCTCTCTCTCTTCAGGCTCCTTCCCTCACAACACAAACATAATTTAGCTGCCCCGTCTTTTAAAAAAAAACCCGCCCCTTTGTGCCAGCGTCCTTCTCCACTTCATCTCTAAGTTCATTGAATGTGCTATTTGCAATCACTTTCTGCAGTTCCTCTCCTCCAGTTCCATACGAGACCGTCTCCAATCCAGCATTTACTGCTTGCATTGCAAAGAAACTGTTCTCACCAAAGTCTCTAATCATCTCTTCCTGACCAAAGCTCAGAACTGTTTTTCCATACTTATTCTCCTTAACCTGTTAACTGCTATCACTGCTGTCTACCCTGCTCTTCTTCTGAAATTCTTCTTCCTCAACTTTCATGACAACTTTTTTCTTCTTTCCTCTCTAATCATTCCTCCAACATGCTATTCAGAAAATCCGCTTCTTCCCCCTACCCCAGTGCCCTCCCTTTCCTCCCCCAACACTTTCTGTGGGAATCCTCTAGGACTCTGACAACTCAAAAATTTACCTCTCCACTCCTGACCTATCATCTTCTGTCTAAACGAAAATCTCATTCTGTCTCTCTCACTTCTCCTTGTGGTGAGAGTCCTGTGACTTGAGTAAGGCAATTATCACCACCACCATCTTTATAAAACCCTAGGGGGTCGAGGCCAGACTGAACAGGAGTGTTCTGAAGTTCACCTATGGGTGGAAACATCAATACTGACGTCTGCAGTGGGAATATGGAGAAATGCATCCCCTACATGTAATGAAATCTCCCCCAGAACAGGGATGACACTTTAGAGGCCAGGGTCTTCATCCAAAACTTTTTCTTCATCCACTTGTTAAGCCTTGTGACATTGAGAATGGCTCTGATACGGCCTAGTGTGCTTCAGTACAATGATGAAGATGGAGTAGAACCCAGAGAACCTTTCTTCTAAGGAAAAGCTCTCTATCATTCTCATATTCAGAGGGTATTTTGTTCTGGATCACATTGTTTTACTGGGTTGTCTGGATTAAAAAATGGATGGGGTAGAGCCCGCAGCTCAGGGAGTATCTGTGGCTCACTGTTTCCCTGACAGATTTGTCTGTGATCAGTGAAAACTCATCTTCTAGGAAATGGGAAATCCTGCCCCCTAGCTTCAGCTTTGGGTGGAGGCCTATGCCTCTTTATCATAAAGTGGATTGGGGCAAGGGGGGGGGGGGAAGGTGGGCTGAGCCGTGCTCTTTCTCTATGACACTAATGTTGTTGCCAATCAAAGGGCAATTGAAACTGGTTAGTACATTAGAATGATCGTCACATTAATTTGCCTGAAGTAAAAACAGCAGCTCTGCCCTGGGATTGATCAACTGACTTGGTCACTGGTGCTAAATTCCACTTTCATTTGTATTCCAGTGTATTGCGTCCACAGGAGCACTCAGTGAATTCATCACGAGCAGGTGTAATCATTACACCACCAAGGTGTAATTTGAGGACCTGAAGACTCAAGGGTCTTTACTGCAATTGTTTCAAACCCCAAGTAGACCTTTCACTAAATGGTCGAGAATGAAAGCAGTTAAAGCATAAAGTGTTCTAAGTTTATGAAGTGTTACTCATAACTGTCAAGGGTCCCCAGTTTCACATCAGAAATTATCCTGGTCTCGCTTCAGCCTGGCATTGTCCTTCATCAAGGGCAGGGATTTTTAAACCGAACAAACAGCAGCACACACTGAGGCATTTATAAAGAGAATCCATCTGTTTTCTAACTGTTGTTACTCTTTCTAAAACTTACAGGCTTCCCTCATTATCCTAGAGGCACTCCTCGACCCATTCCATTGTCACTTGGCATTCAGGAGAGAAATGAAGCATCCCCTGCTCTCTGACTGGAAACTGATTAGGTTGAGCCACTCCAAAAAGCTGCACTTTGAACTTGTCTAGCCTCTTAAAAACCTCACTGAACTGAACCTCACAACATCTTTGGGAGGTAGGTAAGTAAGTAGTGTCTGTTTTATATCTGGGGGAACCAAGCCCCAGAGGCAGGCAGTAACCTCCCCCTGAACATACCAGGAGTCAGTGATAGAAACATGAATGCATGTGCTCTGCTACACCCCTTTATCAGAAGCCTTGGTAAATTTGTTTTGGTGTCCTGAATAGCTGCTGTGTGCAGTACATCCTTGCGTTGTGGCATTATCTTACTCTAGAGTGTGATGGCAAAGACAGGAACATGAATTAGCTAAGAAGGATTTATCTTGCAAAGAGATTACCATTGCAAGGACATTTCAATGAGAACATGAATAATTCTTTACTTTGGTGATGATGATTAATGCTTTGACATCAGCAACCCCTGGCATGGCCATTGACAGCAATAGATTTCACAACAGGAAAATCTGGCTCCCCAAGCCAAGAACATTAATAGAATTTAATTCCAGTAAATAATAATAAAAAAGTAACATTTGCAGATGACACACAATTTCAGTATTAAACATAACTGAAAGAACACACATCCTTTCGGCACTCCTAAGACTCTGTCCTAGCACTTAATTGTTTTTCATATGAGGTATCAGTCAAGATCTGCAACTAGTCAGCTTTTGTCTGTAGAATCACCAGGGGAAGACCGAATCACCAGTGGAAATACCTGCGCGTAACAGAGTTAAGCATGGGCTGAACTGGAGCCAACACTCCTAGTGCTGATTTCACAATTTAATAATTAGTAATAGGAAGGCACGGCCACTGTCCCATTTTCCTTCCCTCTGTATTTCCCAAAGTATGGGATGTACTTCCCAAGGGGGGTGTGAAAGATTAGCCATGGGGATATGGAAAATGGATATATTCAAATGGTTAAGACTTTAACGAACAACTGAATAGGACCCCAGTTGGTTTCAGCTTTCAAGTCTGGGAAACACTGCTTCACCTGGTCTCCCTTCTGAGGTTTGATCATGGAGTATTTGATGTGATTGGCCCAGTTTGTCACGTACACTAGCACATCATCTTATTCAGTCATAAGCAAGTTGCATTGTGCGTCTGTTTATTTTTATCTTAGCGATATTTAAGTTTCAATATCTCTCAAAGATTTGGGATGCAAAGCATATAGCAGAGGTTCTATAGTAGTTGATCTAAGATAATGCATAGTACTCAGAAAGAAAAAGCCACTGCTGTGAATTCTCCTCTTCCATCTCGACAGTCATGCTTCTTCTGGTGTTCTTCAAAACAATGGCTGGAACCCCTTTTTATTGATGAAATAAGCAAGCCACCTCCTAGACAACGCGCTGAAAGAGGGATCTCATGCCCAAACAAAAACGGCAAAGGCAGTGATTGTGTGTCTCAGTCGTGTTTTGTTAGGAACTCCAAATTAGGCAATTCTACTGTCACTATATATGGTCCTCTATGGCATTTGCACCACAACCCAATGAGAAATCCTCTTCCATAAAGAGAATGTAAAATACATTTTATGAAGTGTTATTAAAAATTATAAAATGGCATTTGGAAATTCTGTATTCTGCTGGGTCAATAATGATATCGAAGGTCTATTCATCCATTTATATGGCCCACCATTGCTGTAGAATGTGAATGCCTCACAATTATCCTTACACCACTCTTTTGGAAGTGAGGAAGCACTACCAGATGGGGGGAACTGAGCCCTAGCCCCTCAAAAGGTATTTAGGCACTACCAGAGAAACTAAGTGACTTGCATAGGGCCACATTCCCAACTCCTGGTTCTCTGGTCTTTCAGGCAGGAATTATTCAGCTGAATTGCAAATGCATCAGACAGAAAATTGCCAGTGCTTCTCTCTTTTTAATCCATTAGCTCCATTTGAAGTGTCATGATGCTTCACCTGAGTGGATCAAAGCACCTGGCTCTGCTGCAAGATGGCATGCTATGGTCAACTCGAATAGTGATGAGAGGAAGAAGGCAATTTATTAAAAGCTGGGGAAGAAGTACCTAGCAAGCAAAGCAGAAAGTATGTATCTGTGTGCGGGCACACATGTTGCTGCTGTATGGAAAGTATCACTGGAAGAAACTGGAAGGAAAAAAGATATTTATTTGGAGTTACACCAAGTTCCAGGTCCATTTTTTTTACTTTAAACAATTTAAGTTGGAACTGTTTCTTGGAAGAATCACATGACTTTCAAAAAAGCAGCAAATAATTCCTAATATTTTGATTTATAAAGTCATTAGTGTCAGCAAGACACTCCAGAGCGTGCATCACTTCTTGTGTGGTTATGACAGTCTTATACCCAACAAGGAACGGGGTGCTATTCCAACAGAACACAAACACCCTAGTGTTATCTTATTTTAACAAAAACCCTAGGTGTGATTCTTATTGAATCTTTGATTTCTTCCTGCTGCAATGCTGGTGAAGGGGCAGAATAGACTAGTTACCACCCTTTTGACCCCTCTTTGCAAACAATGACAATACTATACTAAAAGAGAGTGATGGCTTTTATTGGGTAGGAAGGATATATTAACATTTTTATTGTGATAAATAAACCTTTTGATCTTATGTATGTAAGTGACACAATAGGTGACTGCATAATGGCTATGATTAATGTATAATGTTCAAAAAGGCATGGAATGATAATCTTCAAGAAATATGTTATGGGGAAATGTATTGATCTGCCTCGCCTACATGAAATAGTAAAGTTATTTTAATTTCAGTTTATATTTAGCTCATGAGAGGCCTACAGTAAGTGCTTTCCAGGTACTCAGTCCGGATCAATATTTATGAAAACTCACTACAGAATGCTGCTGACTCTTACTTTGTAGGCCAAAAATGGATACAGCCACCCATTTACACCACTACATATAATTTAGGAAATCTGATTCCAGAATTACAGTCAAAATTACTCAAGAAAAATAACTTAATTTCTGATGAACAGATGGAAACAAATCTCTTTACCCTCCTACACTCCCAACTTTTGGGGGGGGTGGGGGGGAGGAGACATTAAGCTATTACACTCAGTAATCGTGAGATCAAAACCACTTAGATGAACGTTTATATTCATGCAAGTAACCAGATTTCCTCTGCACACCCTCACCTTACACACACACACAAACCTCACCTTGAGTTTCTACAGAAGTTCCATGCCCTTTTTCCCTAATAAGCGTTGAAGCTTAAGTGCCTGGCAGAGCTATTCTAGTGGCACGCATAAAGCACTCCTATACTTATGTCTTCCAAATGCTTTATAGCTCCTCACTATGTAATCTTAGTCTTCAGCTTCTTCATAGTGGGCATAGCCACTAGCATAGGTCCTTCCTAAATTCAAGTTACTGAATAAATCTGTAGTCTCTGTTTCAGAATCCTTCCCTCCCTCCTCATTGTCTTCCTCATCGTCATCCTCTGCTTCATCCTCTTCATATTCGTCGTCATGATCACCTGCATCTCCATTCTTGCCCGATGAGAGGTTCTTCCAGTAGGCATCATAGCCAGAAGCTCCATCTGCCTCTTCACCTCCTGTCTGCCGGCCAAACTTCAGAGAGCGTGCTGTGAATAGACAATAATTAAATTCTTATTTTTCAGCCTCAGTCATAAGTCACCCACTCATCAGTGGAGCATTTGACATTTCTCCATCTACCATCCATCTTCACCACCTACTCAAGAGCACACTGTCAGCAAACAGCCCAGGACTACAATGATCAGTCTCTTGAGAGACTAACTGGTTATTTTCAGGTTGAATCCTTAAAGTCAGAGCACCTAACTAAGACAGACCCTTTTTCTGCTGTTCCCCATCCAAAATATCCTATCTCCAGAGATATTCATATATACAATAATGTATCAGATATTTTATTTAGATCATAAACTCTTCAGGACCAGAACTTTGCCTGTAGAGCACACTTTTGGTACTGTAATATGTATTTTATATAGAGATACATAGCACCAAAGATAATGTGTGTTTTTATGGATAAGCAGTGTTGAGTAAGCAGACTCATATGGGTATCTTCTAATGAATTTCAGCATGCTATTTCTTGATGGTGAAATAAGAAGTGACAGAGCAGAAGTAAACAGTGATCATGGGTGCTTCTTCCTTACACCAAAACTTGAAAGTAGCACTCAAATTCATAATGTTGTCAACATCCAGGGCACGAATATCAGTCCTAATGAAGAGAAGTTGCAGCTCAGAGTCAGCAACAACTCAAACCAAGTTCTCTCAATGTAAATATGACAAACTCCCCAAAATATTCCAAAGCATCCAAGAACTTCAACATTCCCATACACATAAACATCCCTACACGGCAACCAATGGCATCACATGTTGCCAGTTTAAAAAGATGAACATATTAAGTTTTCAAACACAGAAAATAAGACTCCTAGTTAATTGACTTGCTAAATCAGAGACACAGCATTTGTTCCATTAGCCTTTAAAGGACAGCCCTTACTTGACATGCTCAGATCCTTTGTCTCCTGAGTTTCATGCCCACATTTAGGGCAAGGAGGCTCTTTTCCCTTTTCTTGCTTAAAAACCTTGCTTCGGGTGTGATCATCACAGAAACAAGCCTGAAGGGTGGAAAGAGGATAACAAAAAGGATAAAAGTTATAATCATAACATAATACTCTTCAGCAGGCAAAAAAAAGTTAAATTTCTAACAGCACCAGGGTAATCTGACTGAGATTAAAATTTAACGAGTTCTTTCTGTAGTGGGACTGGAATTCATGTACAATCTACCCACTAACTACTTCTGTGTTGTACAAGGTTCCACTGCCTTCTAGGGAAGGGAAGCCATGAGGATGCTGGAACTGGGAAAAGAGGATGGTGGCAGGGGAAGCAGGGTCCTCAAGGAGTGCCTCGTCTTGGAAGTTGTCAGCCGGGAGGCTGGCTCCAGGGGAGAGCTGGCCTCAGTCAGTGGGAGCACTGTCTGATAGACCTCAGCCATATGGATAATGGGTTAGTCCAACAAGTTAAAAGAAAACAAAACTAAACTTCAAATGTCTGTCTTGCAGGACAGTGTGTTCATTGTCCTGCTAAATGGAACCTCTCCCTGCCACAGTCAGTCAGTTTGTAATTAAAAGAATTAGTGAATTAGTACTAATTAAGCACCGACAGTGTGCTCAGCACTATCCAAGACACCTCAATAAAGACAGTTCCTGCTCTGAACTCTGAGGCGCACACAGTAAGAATAGGAGACTGAGAGAATGGAGTTAATTAGATTGATTCATTTTATTTATTTAAATTGCCCTCCAATGAAAAATGTTGGGGTGGACAGTGCATTTCATTTGATGCAAGACTTTAGGAATGATCCAAAGGAGGAAAAGGTGGAGGCCTGGGATACTGGAATGGGAGAATCACATGCTCAGTGCGGAGGAAGCAGCACTGAAGACTGTATGAAAATGAGAGCAGGAAACAACTGAGAAGAGCCTGGCTACACTAACAGAACTGAAGGCTGCAGGGGGGCAAGAGGGCGTGCTTGTGGGGGAAGGGAGAAATTATACCAAATGAGATGAGAGACCCAGGCCAAGATGGAGTCATCACAGGGCCTCGAAAGCAAGAATGAGAAATTGAGAACTTAAAAGTGCTGGACCACAGGGTGCCAGTGAAGGCATATGAGGAAGAGCGTGATGAGGTTTGAACAATGGGAGAAGATCATTTAGCAGTTGTTTTAGCAGCTAGATGGACTGGGAGGAATCAGTGTGGGATCTGGGAACCCAAAGAGGAGGTGAGAGAATCAAAGCAAGACATAATGGGGCACAGACAAGTATTTGGGCCATACGGCCCTTACCTCATACAGAAGGTATGAGTTTTCTATATATTGTGGAGGGCGATGTGACAAGACTTGGTACCAGAAGGACACGTAAGGAGAAGGAGTTACAATTATAGCTACTTTAAGTATCTGTATTTTTACCTTACAACGCAGGCATGAATGCTGCCCAAGCCGATTACAGGAAACACCTGATGAAAAAATGGATAACATCAAACTTTGAAAATGAAAGGTAACTTGGCTCTTTTCTTCTACTTTTTACATCCAGATCAGCTCTCCAGTTCCCTGGGTAGCCTAAAATCACCAGTGTCACCAAACAAAATGAAAAGATAATACAGGGAAATACATATTTATCCAAATATTATATTATTTGAAAGGGCCCTTCATTTCTCAGCAACTTTTCCTGATCAACAGTTCCGAAAGCTATCCAATTGCAGAGTTGTCTGCCACTGAAGTTTTGAACATACAAAATCATTTACTTTTATACTCTAAGTTCAATGTATTTTTTGAAGTCCTTACAATAAGTGTATCTTGCTACAATCATACTCCTTATTCACTGTAGTTACAGTTGTACTGGGCTACTTTATCGCTGTTTTTAAGAGTTTTATATACTGAGTCTACTATTTCATTAATAATTTGGTATAAGTTTGGGAGCAAATGGTCCATTACCCGCTCAAAATCAGTTTTTTTTTAAAAAGATTCAAATATTTTTGTGTTCTCACATCTTTACAAACGTGTTGGAGTTGACTGAAACCACAGTTTGTTCACAAGGTGGTTTCACTGCTTCTTTTTTCCTTGTGGTATCAAAACAAAGAAAACAAAACAAAGCCAAACCCCCACCAGAGCTGAAAAGTAATTTTAAATGGAATGTAAGGGCAGAATGCTGATTACCCTTATTTTCCTAATTTGAAAAGGATTTGATGCTTAGCAACTTGCAAAATTGAGCTGTCTGTGAGTAGTTTTATAAAGAATTGTCTGTCACGTCCTTATTTAAATCATACCTCATTACATATATTTACATATACAATCTAGTGTAATGTTATTGATAGCAAATACACAAGTAGCAAGGAGCAGAACTGGGTTGATGGTGTCTTTTTAAAATCGAGGCTGCCTTAATATTTTCATGTTGTTACTTTTATCTCCACAACAGGGAGTACTGTAAATGAAATGAAATAGGATTTTATGCCTAAATGAGGCTTGTTGGATAAAGAATGCATGAGCATGCACAGCTTGTTTTGAATCTTTAAAACATTTTATCATGTGCGCGGTTTATAACGAAACCGTCATCTCTCTCTCATCCAATTGTGAGAACAAGCTTTTAAAGCTTCAGAAATGGACAGGAGGGATTCTTCCTTTTGTGAACGCTGAGCAAGGGTGTGGGATCTGTCATATTCAAAGGCACCGTGAACTGTAATTAGTACATTGAAGTATTCCCACGAGTCGTCTGCACTTTTAAATGTTTTGTTTTGCTTTTTTTACAGCTACGTTTTATATTTCAAACTTATGAAATAGAACATTTTTCGAAGCTAGAGTGGGATTGGCCATATCTGTTTGACAATACTAGTTTTATATTAAATTTAAACACACTCAGTCCATCTCTCTAGTAGGACTACCCTGCACTGCAGAATGTGGAACCTTTGTAAAGTAACTTCTTCACTCATTGTAACATCACAGCTGTGAATTAAGAGTCAACCCATCAAGAGAAAATTATCCCTTTTGAGCAGCAGTTGCTGCTCCAAGGGTGCTTCACAGGAAGGCATTCTGGCACTACATAAAGGGGAGCTAATCAAGGCTCAGGCAACAGTTGGCAGGGGAAAAAAGGGATGAGGGATGAAAAGGAGAGGGAAGACTTAGAAAAATAGATTATAACATTTAAAACAGGAATATTTTGAATCATGAGCTTCCATTGGGGCCAAGAGCTTAGTAGATTCAATAAAGGATTGTGCATTTATATGGACAACAAGAACATGTAGACAGGATAGCAAGGATTTAAAAAAAAAAAAAAAAAAAGGCAAAACCAAACACAACCAAGTTTTGAAAGCAATATAAAGCCTCATGGGTCGGGCATAAGCCATCCCCTAATTAACAAGAAGAAAATTATCCAATGGACAGTATGTTTCATTCATGCCTACTACCACTTTTTTTTCATCTTCCTCTGGAATTGGCTATGGCTGGATACTGGACTAGCTAGACCACTAGTCTGATCTGATATTACAATTCCTCCGTTCCTGTAAGGTTTCAAGTCCATCTGAGGTTTTTAAATTTTGCCCACATGATTTTATGACTGTACCAGACCCCCTATGGTAATCAAAATTTGATAGTTTGCAGTTTCCTGTTCTTTAGTCTATGTATTAAGGTATGTGTTGTTAAAATATGAATGTTGACCCTTTGATTTATATAGATATTAGAGAGAGAGAGAGACAGACAGACATACAAAGCCCGTTGACTTCGGGCTTTGGATAAAAAAAAAAAACTTCCCTACTCCTTCTGCATCCTTCTCACTCCTCTTCATGCCTTCATCTGTGCTGTATTCTACACGATAGGCCAGGTGCCTGATTCAAGTCCGTCCTCAAAACTCACTTCTTCAGATACTAACCCACACTGACCAAAAAATCTTGTCTTCTATTCAAGGAGTTCAAGCTGAACCACAAGGAATCTGGGGAAGTGCAGCCATGCTAGACAGAGCTAACATTATTTTTAAGGGACCAACAAGAAAAACTCCTATTGCCCAACCAGCTGGGATAATCACACTGGACAAGTGAAATACCAGGCCATTTTTCACCACCTAAGCAGGTATTATTACACAGTAGGAAAAGGTGAATCTGTTTAACATTGGTGAAAGGGGTTTTAAGTGGATAACTTACATTTAAATGTCTCTGCCTCCAAAACTTGGCAGCTGGCTTGATGCTCAAACTGATCATCTTCACAGAGGAAATTATGACAAAAAGAGCAACTGAATATTCTGCCTCCTACAAGATTTATCAAGACAAATAGAAAAAATAGCAAGCATGGGTTAAAAAAACAACTCCTCTCTTTTACTCATGCCACTTAGGCAGCTTTACATGGGTTTGACTAAGAATAAATTTTCCCTTCTGTCACAAAACACTTAAGAAGAAAATCCCATATTAAACATTGTCCATCTGGCATTATGCTGACATATACTACATATTATAATGACACAGGCTAGCATAAAAGTGAAGCAAGGAACACTACTGGTCATTTTATTCTCATCATGTTTTGGTTTGATTATGGCTGAAAGAGATCATGTTAAGACATTTTTGGGCCAAAATATCCCTTTTCCATGCTCACCATCCCCTCTCCAAAATATAAATTTGGTTTAAATACACAACTGGAACTCCACAATTGGAGACTGGTGTGGTTTGATCAAGGAGCTGGTATCAAAGGAAACAAAACACCTCTTCTAGTGCAAGGAAAGGAGCAAGAATACCAGAGAGACAGCCAGTGTTTACACACCTGTTGGAGTGATATAATTACATAAGGCTCTCAGACACTAAGGTGATGAATGCAGTATAAATGTCTAAATAGATGACATAAATATTCCTGAGTTGTAATCCCATTTTAGACAGATTACCTATATGCTCTTGGGCACGTAATTTAAATTCTGTCTCAGTTTACCCATTGTAAAATGGGGATAATTCTTAGTGAGCTTCCAGGTGTGTTTTAAAGATTAGCTAATATTTTTGGAGTGCTCTGAAGATGTAAAATGCGACATTAAGTGTTGAGTGTTACAATAATCTAGATGAGGGATTCTCAACTTCTTTCTCTCGGGCCCCCCTTCCCCAAAACATGCTATAAAAACTCTGTGGCCCACCTGTGCCACAATAACTGGTTTTCTGCATATAAAAGCCAGGGCCAGCATTAGGGGGTAGCAAACCGGGAAACTGCCTGGGGCCCCACGCCATGGGGGCCCTCACAAAGCTACATTGTTCAGGCTTTGACTTCAGGTGGCAGGACTCAGGGCCCTGGGCTTCTGGCCCTGGGCTTCAGGCCCATGCAGTGGGCTTCAGCTTTCTACCCCGGACCCCAGCAAGTCTAATGCTGGCCCTGCTTGGCGGCCCCCCTGAAACCTGTTCATCGCCCCCCAGGGGGCCCCAGACCGCTGGTTGAGAACCACTGATCTAGGTGCTATAGGCAAAAAATTGGTTTTCTTATCCTTCAATCTTAAACAACTTACCATGATCCCAGACACCTCTTTCACACTCAATGCATTCTGCATCTGCAAGAGGGCAGATACAGGCATGTGTGCTGAGACACTTCCTACCATGGCAGACCCAAGCTTCACAGAAATCACATATTGCACCCTGCAAGCACAGAAAGACATCATCTTGGAACATCTATCATACCAAAAGAGAAATTCTGCTTCTGTACTCCAGAATGTGCTCACATATCCGCTCAGGCTATCAATGGGCTCATTCCACTTTAGGGGCATGTGGTTTGAGGGGAGGTGAAGGTAAGGCATAATACCTCTTTCACCTTTACACCCAGTAGCTAGAAATGTATCCAGATTCTAATCAAGTCCTTTCAATATTCAGCTCATGTTCTCGGCATTCACTTCTGCAGGACATAATATAATCAACTGCACTTTGGTTTTGCTGTTTTATTTTTTCCATTAATGTCTTGAATCTTAGGCATGAAAAATAGCTTTCTCCCCTATAATTTATGGATATGATCTTGCAGCCTTGTTGGCATATATGAGATAACGCTCTGGTAAAAATACAATTTATCAAATCAAAGACCACTCAAGTTATTCTTACAGCTTAAATCAACTATTTAGATTTAATAACAAACTCTACACTCGAACTCTGACCTCTTAAGACAGTAAAGGTCATATAACATACGAAAAATAAAGCAATAATTAAGTAATCAGTTTATAAACAATTTCATGTTACAGTTAAAGTTCATAGAATCATAGAATATCAGGGTTGGAAGGGACCTCAGGAGGTCCATCTAGTCCAACCCCCTGCTCAAAGCAGGACTGATCCCCGACTAAATCATCCCAGCCAGGGCTTTGTCAAGCCTGACCTTAAAAACTTCTAAGGAAGGAGATTCTACCACCTCCCTAGGTAACGCATTCCAGTGTTTCACCACCCTCCTAGTGAAAAAGTTTTTCCTAATATCCAACCTAAATCTCCCCCACTGCAACTTGAGACCATTACTCCTTGTTCTCTCATCTGCTACCACTGAGAACAGTCTAGAGCCATCCTCTTTGGAACCCCCTTTCAGGTAGTTGAAAGCAGCTATCAAATCTCCCCTCATTCTTCTCTTCTGAAGACTGTACATCCCCAGTTCCCTCAGCCTCTCCTCATAAGTCATGTGTTCCAGTCCCCCAATCATTTTTGTTGCCCTCCGCTGGACTCTTTCCAATTTTTCCACATCCTTCTTGTAGTGTGGGGCCCAAAACTGGACACAGTACTCCAGATGAGGCCTCACCAATGTTGAAGAGAGGGGAACGATCACGTCCCTCGATCTGCTGGCAATGCCCCTACTTACACATCCCAAAATGCCATTGGCCTTCTTCAAGTTACAAGACTACAAAAACTACAAACCTCAATAAACTTCAATTTTAATATTTAACAGACAGAAGATTTCCTATCTCACATATGACAGCAACTTCACAATATACTGTACGCATAGGGATTTAATGGAGTTACATCAACACAAAACTGACATACTGGAGTGAAGAATCAGGCCCACAGAGTTAAGATTCAATGAAAAAACTGTTGCATTTAAGGCACAGAATGATTATGTTGTTGCAAACAGTCCACTACCTAGAGGAGGCAGCTGCAGAGATATATTTACATTAATTTTTCACACAGGAGCCCCATCCCCCTAAATTTTAATTTTTTAAGAATTTCTTTGGCAATATTCACATTTACAAAGAATACTTTTGGTATTTCACAGGGACTTATCACTTAACTATATAAGGGAGGAAAAATAAGTTACTGATTTACAGAACAATCACTATCAATAAAATTATTTATGGTTAAACATTGTTCTCAGTGACTGCATTCTAAAAATCTGCATAACTCCATTAGCTTCAATGGCATTAATCTAGATTTATACCATTTTAATGGAGAGTGGAACGTGGCCTTTACTGGTTTGGTCCCAAACCTGTACATGCTTAACTTTACTTATGTGAATAATCCCACTAAGCTCATTGGAGTTACTCAGGTATGTATGTAAAGATACTTAAGTGCATAAGAGTTTGCAGGATCTGCACTTAAAGTGTTAATTTAGGTTTGTAGTCCTATGGAGAAGTATTTTGTTACAGTGTATTGAGTCTGATATTAGTCTATAAAAAATAAAAGCCCTATTCACAGAAGGGACTATTATTAAGGGACCCCCAAACATGCTATACAAACTCCACAGCCCACCTGTGCCGCAATAATTGGTTTTCAGCATATAGAAGCCAGAGTCGGCATTAGGGGGTAGCAAGCAGGACAACTGCCTGGGGCCCCAAGCCACAGGGGCCCCCGTGAAGATACATTGCTCAGGCTTCAGCTTCAGTCCCAGGTGGTGGGGCTCAGGGACCTGGGCTTCAGCCCCATGCGGTGGAGCTTTGGCTTTCTGCCCTGGACCCCAGTGAGTCTAATGCTGGCCCTGCTTGGAAGCCCCCCTGAAACCTGCTCGAGGCCCCCTAGGGGGCCCCGGACCCCTGGTAGAGAACCACTGTTCTAGTCTGACCTTCTGTATAACACAGACCACAGAATTTTTGAAGAATTCTGCACATTGCTCTTGTCTTCCAAAAGACAACATGCTTTTGTATACATACCACCATTGCAAAGCCAGTACTGTACACACCAGCGTGTTTTATAACACAGTCTGAAGACTTCATCATACATTTTGTTTTCCCTATTAATCCAAAAACAACAAAAAATTATTTAGAGTCAAAACAATTTAGAGTGAATGACAACGTAAAAGCAGTGAAAAATAGGGAATTTTAGTAGTTACTTAAGTACATAAAAGGCAAAAAAAAAAAAAGGGGGGGGGGCAACAAAACAACATGCAACACGCTATCACACCTCTTTCTCTGATCCTCCAGAACAAACTGATTATTTGTTTTTCTTATCCATTTAGGCCCAAATCTTTCTCACCTTACTTCTGAGACTGTAAATTCTGTAGGACTGGGCCCATGTCTTCCTATGTGTTTTGTAGCCTGCTGAGCACTCTGTCAGCACTTCACAAATTATCAAAAATCACATAAAAATTAAAAAACATTTTTTAGATTGCAGAGTCAAACAATCAACATTTTTACCACTCAGTAATAGTGACCATAATGTAATTAAATTTAGCACCCTTGTAGTGGGAAAATATCAAAACATCCCAGCACAGTAACATTCAACTTTTAAAAAAGGAATTACAAAAGAATGAGGACACTAATTAGCTGAAAATTAAAAAGAGCCCTCACAAAGGTAAAATACCTTCAAGCAGCATGAAGACCACTTAAAAACACCGTTAACAGAGGCTCAGACTAAATGTATACCCCTAATCAAAAAAGACAGGAGGACCACAAAAGAATACCACCATGGCTAAACTTCAGACTAATGGAGGCCATGGCAGGGTGGCAGTGGACGGAATCTGGAAGTCAAATCCTAAAACAGGAAAACAGGAAGGAGCACAAACTCGGGCAAGTAAAACATAAAAGTATAATTAGGCAGACGTAGAAAAAATTTGAGAAGCAACTTGCTAAAGCCACAAAAACTAACAATAAGATTTTTTTTAAGTACATCAGAAACAGGCAACCCGCCAAACAGGCAGCGGAGCCACAGATAACAAAGGTGTAAAAGGAGCATTCATGGACATCAAGGCCACGGTAGAGAAGCTAAATGAATTCGCTGCAGCAGTCTTCACTGGAGAAGATTTGGGGAAGATACCCGCATCAGAGCTATTCTTTTTGGGCATACTCTGAAGTACTGTCCCCGATTAGAACAAATTGATACCCTAAACTAGAGGTGGGCAAACTACAGCTGGTGGGCCCGTCCTGCCCGGCCCCTGAGCTCCCAGCTGGGGAGACTAGCCCCCGGCCCCTCCCCTGCTGTCCCCCCGCAGTCTCAGCTTGCTGCGCAGCGAGCACTCTGGGCAGCGGGGCTGGCTCCGGCCAGGCGGCGTGGCTGCCAGAGGTAAAGATGCGGGGAGTTTGGATATGGGGTACGGTCCCGGGGGGGCGGTTAGGGGCGGGGGGGTCCCTGGAGGGGGTGGTCAGGGGACAAGGAGCGGGGGGGGTTGGATGGGCCGGAGGTTCTGAGGGGGGCAGTCAGGGGGCGGGAAGTGGGAAGGGGTAGATAGGATGCGGGGGCCAAGCTGTTTGGGGAGGCACAGCCTTCCCTACCAAGCCCTCCGTACAGTTTCACAACCCCGATGTAGCCCTCGGGCCAAAAGGTTTGCCCACCCCTGCCCTAAACAGTAATAAGTCACCACGACAAGATGCTGCTCATCTAAGAGTTCTGAAGGAATTCAAATAGGAAATTTCAGAACTACTAATTGTACTATGTAACCTATCACTAAAGTCAGTCTCTGGTCCAGGTAACTGGAAATTAACTAATGAATGCCAATTGTTAAAAGGGCTTCAGAGGCGATGCTGGCAATTACAGACTAGTAAGCCTAATTTCTGTACTGGGTGTATTGGTAGAAACTACAGTAAAGAACAAAATGATCAGACACAGAGATAAACATGATTTGTTGGGGAAGAGTCAACAGAGCTTTTGTAAAGGGAAGGTGTGCCTCACTAATCTATTACAATTCTTTGAAGGAGTCAACAAGCATGTGGATAAGGGTAATCCAGTTGATATAGTGTACTTGCATTTTCAGAAAGTCTATAACAAGGTCCCTCACCAAAAAGCTCTCTAAGGAAACTATATAGTCATGGCATAAGAGGAATGGTCTTTTCATGGATCAGTAACTAGCTGAAAGACAAGAAAGAGAGGATAGGAATAAATGGTCAGTTTTCACAATGGAGAGAAATGAACAGCAGGGTTCATTTCATTTCATGAAAAAATAAAACTGTACATATACACCGATAGATTCTAAATTTGCTGTTGGCACCCAAGAACAATATTGTGGAAATGTTGTGGAGAGTTCTCTGAAAACCTCCACTCAATGGGCAGCAGCAGTCAAAAAGGCTTAGCAGTATGTTAGGAACTATTTGGAAAGGGGATAAAAAATAAAACAGAAAATATCATAATGCCACCATGTAAATCCGCGGTGCATCCATGTTCAGTTCTGGTCGTCCCATCTCAAAAAGGATATAGTGGAACTGAAAAAGGTTCAGAGAAGAGCAACAAAGATGATGCAGGATACGGAATGGCTTCCGTACAAGGAGAGACTAAAAAGATAACGGTTGTTCAGCTTAGAAAAGAGATGACTAAGGGGAGTTATGATAGAAATCTATAAAATTATGAATGGCGTGGAAAAAGTGAATACAAAAGTGTTATATACCCTTTCCCACAATACAAAAACCAGGGGTCACCCGATGAACAGGCAAATTTAATACAAACAAGGGGAAGTACTATTTTGCACAGTGCACAACTAATCTGTGGAACTCATGGCCATGAGATATTGTGATGGCCAAAAGTATAACTGGGTTCAAAAAGGAACTGGATAAGTTCATGGAGGATAGGTCCATTAATGGCTATTAGCCAAGATGGCTAGGGACACAATCTCACCCCCAGGGCGACCCTAAACCTCTGACTACCAGAGGCTGGGAATGGAAGACAGTGGTGTATCATTCCATAATTGCCGTTTTCTGTACTCTCCCCTGAAGCTCTGGTCTGGCCACTCAGAGACAGGATAGCGGGCAAGATGGACTATATCCTGAACCAGTATTGCAGCTCCTATGTTCTACACGTTAAGAAATGCCACACTTAAGAGTTACCTCTGCAACCTTAATTCTGCCCCCTAGTGCGTCCACCTTGTGTACTGGATGAGGCCAGTGTCTGGAAAAAGTAATGTGTAGTCATGTATCTAAAGACTATCATAATACATACGCACAAAAGGGCTGAATGGCTAGTGCACAGGCAACTGCAAATCTTGCATTTCCTATCTTTTGAGTGCTTGACTTTGCAACCTTAGTAATGTTCTTTTAACACAGCTTTCATGGTATGCAATTTTATAATTTTTCCTTAAAAAAAAAGTATTAAAAATTCTACCATGTGCAACTGTAAATTAAACCCTCCATTATGCAGCATCAGCAGGTGCTTATAGTACTTTAGCTGCATGACAACCTACATTAGCTAACGGCAGGAAGGGTGGGGAAGGACTGCTGGAGTTATGTGCTGGGTATGGAAGGGTGGCTGGGGTCTCATCAGCATGGCTCTCGGTCCCCTTTCAGGACTTTGGGGGAGCTGGTGCCCTATACGGTACACCTAGAGGGGGGAACATTTTTAACAACTTTATAACTCAGGAGAATTTCATGGGACAAGAAAGCAAAAGGCATGCTTCTAGCCCTCAGGCTTTGTCCCTACCTAATTTCGAAGGCCCATTACAAACAATGAAGGTGTTAGAACTTCTTTAAAAATAGAGGGTTGGAATGTTTTTATGGAAAATTTTAGGCAGCCTAAATATAAGAATCACCACCAGCTCACCCTATGATACAAGTACCAAACAATTCTGATGGTCTTTATTGGGAAATCTTGGAAGCTAACATCTTTTTTGTAGGATACTTTTAGGAACATTTTCTTCTCTCTGTAAACATTTTTCACATCAAGATAGACAAGTTCAGCAAGACTCAATTCATTTAAAAGGTGTGTAATGTACTAGAAGAGCAGAAAATGAACATTTACCATTTTAGTGTAGTCGCTAATGAAAGAGAGAAGGGTTGTGAATGATGATATATAGTGGAATAGTATTACACACTAATGGCCTGGTTTTTCAGAAATGCTTAGCATCTGCAGCTCCCTGTGAAGTCAACAGGAATTGCAGGTGGTCAACACCTCTGAAAATCAAACCACAAATCACCAACATGCTTTATGGCAAGTAGAAAAATATGTAAAAAAATATGTCAAAGCTTGTTAAACCAGGAAAGCAACACAGTTCGATTCAAAGTATAAGTCATATTTAGCCCCCCATCACCTCCCCTTTTAAGCAAGCACCAGTGCAAATAAGATTTAGTACCTGATCTAAAGTCCCCTGCCTTCAGTGGGAGTCTTTCCACTCAGTTGAAAGGGCTTTGGAGCAGTCCTTTAATGCACGTAAGTACTGTGCTAACAAGTTATACAATATACACATACAAGGCAAACAATTTATCACTGATTTAATTTATACTAAGAAATAAGCAGTGGTGATAACATTGTCCTAAAAGCTGCAATATTTCCTGATTAAAAGAGCAGCGTTTTGGCAGTCTTTTTAACTTCGCTCGCAGCATCAAGCAATCCCACAGTCAATTATTCAAAGAGAGAGCCAAAATGTAGAACATTCTCAGTTATAACAAAGAGCTAAACATGTTTTTTTAAACAATAAATATGAGACACAAATTAAGGGCCAAAACCCTTTTGGGGTCAGTGAGACTATTCATGCACACAAGAGTTTGCACAATCAGCCCTCAACGGGCAAATTCTCAGCTGGGCAAATTGGCATAGCTCCATGAATTTATACCAGCTGACGATCAGTTTCTAGACAGACCTAGTTAAAATACTGAGACTTCATATAACAACACAAAAGGAATGCAGTGTAAGGGGGGTGGGGGGCGGAGAGTGTATTTTCTTTTGCCAGTTATACTTACCACAATGTGCACAAATAGGCAATTTTTGAACAGAACTACAAAAGTAGCAGAAGGCTCTATTCTTCTGTCGTCTTGTCATATGAAAAAATCAAAACAAAGCGTTAAACAAAATCTTTAAAAGTAAAAATAGGTTAAAATGATGATGCGGAAAAAAAGCACATTTACCTTTGGCATTTATCACATTCCTGTGAAATGTAAATTATAAATAGTTATTTTTCCCCATGTAAAACAGTGTACAGTTTTTGTAATGATTCTGATATAATTTATAGTTCGGTAACCAATAGATATATATTTATATTGAAACACTCAAACTCCTCTTTAAATCCAAAGCTCAGGATATAACTAAATTACTAGATAAGTATAAAGAATGACTTTCTAATTTAATGCAGCCAGTGTAACTATATCATTGGTTTCACAGAAATTTAAAAATTGGAATCAGAAGTAGTTTTGGTTATTTTACCATTGAAGCATTACAAGGATGTTTAGCTAAATCTATGTTGCCCCTTGAAGCTCTTATCTGCTTTTCACGTTCTCGACGATTCTCAGCCTTCTTGCGTGCACCTGTCTTCTTTTTAGGCATTTTTTCTCTTTCTGTCAGAAACAACAAAAAACAATACAGACACACAAATATTTTACACATATGGAAGCATTAATTAGTCCTTTAATTAGTCATGCCCTATAAAGGGAAGTATTCTTATTTCAGCATTATCTACTTCCACTCATTCCTTTCTCTGAAAGCTCCACCTCTTCATCTTTGAATGTAATTTAAGGGTCCAATCCCACAAACACTGAATTAGCTGTAGTCCCAATGACTTGAATGGAGCTACTCTGTACTGAGCTCTGTGCTTGGCAGTATGTGCCATATAATCCATCTGTAAGGTAGTGGTGATGGTTTTTTGTTGTTGCTTTAATTTCGCCACTTGTCTTACTAATGGATCACATATGAAGTTTATTTCGCTCTTTCACCTCTCTCTCTTCCCTCAAATCTAGACACAAGCTGGTTATTTCAGTCAAAGAGCACTGTTCTTCAACGGCAAAAGTCAGAGTATTGCAGCAATGCAAACTTAACACTTCACAAACAATTAGAGAGATGTGACTTGATTATAATAATGACCATACTGAGTCAGACCAATGTTCCATCTAGCCTAGTATCCTGTCTTTCAACAGAGGCTGGTGCTAGATGCTTCAGAGGGAATGAACAGAACAGGCAATTATCGAGTGATTCATCCCCTGTCGTCCAGTCCCAGCTTCTGGCAGTCAAGAGCTTGCCTAAGGGTATGTCTACACTGCCCACGTTACGGTGCGGCTGCGGCAGCGCTGTGACGTGGGCAGTGTAGACACGCTTTATCCCCCGGGGAGAGCTCTCCCAACGATTTAAAAAACCCCAAGAACCCCCAAACAAGCAGGTCGTAGCTTTATCACCGGGAGCCGCGCTGTCTCTACTGCCGCTTTTCAGCGCTAAAACTTTCATCGGTCAGGGGAGTGTTTTTTTACGCCCCTGAATGACAAAAGTTTTAGCGCAGAAAGTGGCAGTGTAGACACAGCCTAATCTTAAAATACCACAGTGGCGCAGCTGCACCAGTGCAGCTGTAGCGTTTCACTGTAGATACTGCCTGCGCCGACAGAAAGCGTTCTCCCATCGGCACAGGTGATCTGTCTCCCCAAGAGGTGGTAGCTAGGTTGACAGAAGAATTCTTCCACCAACCTAGCGCTGTCTACACACAAACTTAGATTGGCTTAAGAATGCCACTCAGGGGTGTGGATTTTCACACCCAACTGATGTAGTTAAACTGACCTAATTTTCTAACGCATACCAGGCCTGAGGGACATCCAGCGCATGGGGCTGCATCCCTGACCATCTTGGCTAATAGCCATTGGTGGACTTATTCTCCGTGAAATTATGTAATTCTTTTCTGAACCCAGTAATACATTTGGCCTTCACAACATCCCCTGGAAATTAGTTGCACAGGTTGACTGTGCATTGTGTGAAGAAGTACTTCCTTTTGTTTTAAACCTGCTGCCTATTAATTTCATAGGGTGACCCCTAATTCTTATGCTATGTGAACCCCTAAATACTTTCCCTTTCTCTACGTCTATCATTAGTGTTTAGCGTGGCCACACCGCTACACGGGCATACAATGAACTGCAAGATCACAACCCTGAAACAGAAACAAACCCATCACCAATGGCCTCTGATATCTCAAGGTGTCTCAAATTTCACTCCAAAAAAGCAAAAAACAAACCAAAAAAGCTTATTTGACAGAACAGTTATTCTGCTGAAGAAAAGGCTTTAGGAGAGCGTTGCCACAAATTTCTGTGTAGAGGGCTAAAGAATTTAGTAACTTCTAAAGAAAAATGTTGTTTCCTAAGGGGGAAAAAAAAATACCTATCTTCCCCTCTAATAGAGAAAGCAATATATTGTCTAGTCCAGATATTAAAATTTGCTTTTTGATAACACATATAAGTCAGTTTGTTCACCTCTTCGCATTTCGCACCAGGTTTAAATCGTATTAGAGTGTCATATTTTGTATTCAAAATTGCACTGCTGAGCTTCCTGCTGGCAACTGTCATTATTCTGGAGTGTGACATTTATGATGCTTAGAGCCCAGTATCAGATTGTAAACTAATTTACATGCTACTTTAATACTGATTTAACAATAAGCACTTTAATGTTTAGTATTTATACACAACCTTGTCATTGTTGATTTCAGATTCGGAGGAACCGAAATGGCAATTTTAATGAAAACCTTCACAGTTCAAAACCAACTGGATACACAGATGGCAACAAATGCGTAAGATGTGAATGTAAAGAAAGCTGCACTAAAAAAAAAAAATGGTGCAGGTTTCTTTTAATAAAGACACCATCTCAAACAACCCATTCAACACTACGCAATAAACAACAACACTTTGCCCACGTATCGTTCTTTTCAAATCTCAAAATACTTTACAACTATTAATTAATCCTCAACATTTCTATGAGGTAGGTATCAACCTCATTTTACAGAAGGGTAAGATGAGACTCAGAGAGGTTAAATGTATTGCCAAAAATATACAGGAAACATAACAGATTTGCAAGCAGAATGCCGGAAACCTAGCCCCTGGTGCCATTCTCTAATCGCTACTTCCCCTCACTGTTAATTCCATACTGGCCTGAGTGTATGCTGCTACTCTGAAACCTTGACAGTAATGGTAACCCATGATGTTGTTATGGCTATAATGGGTAGTTGTAACAAATTGCACATCTGAGATAAAAGTCTGCTTCCCCCACAAGAGAAATCAATGTTTTCATAGTTAATGAGTTCAAATGTTTACACTTGGAGTAGGCTGTCCTTATCACCCAGATTCATATGCATGACAATTTATACATGCACATCAGTAGGATGCCCCATACAGGGAAGGCAGCTGAAAAGCACACCAGAACCTTTATTATAAGGAGTATTTGATCAAGGTGTCTGTTAATCACTTTGAGCAGAATCTGTATGAAATTATATTTTAAATGTTTCCACTGTATTAACATCATTTGGTATTTATATTATTCAGTACAATGACTGTGCATATATCACTTAACTACCACACCAGCTATCCTCTCTAGTCACAAAATATGTAATGTCCTGCCAATTTTATTTCCTGAATGTCTTGCTCTTTATATGCTGAATCCTTTAGGTTTTACTCAGGCAAGACTCCCAGGAGCCCTGTAAATACCAGCCAAATTACCGGCTGCCTTCCCTTTAAAATGAATGGCACAACTCTTGTACTGGCACTGGCTGCCTATTTCACCACCCTACACAGCAATTAGCTATCAATAAAGAAAATTCTCTACTGCGCCCACCTTTTCTGTTTGGTTATTAAATCAAAATTGCAGGGAACTATCTGAGGCACACATTCAAGTAGTTTTATGGCTTGATTTATGTTACTAATATTCCATCTAACAAAAATTCAGCGTATTTTTGTTCCTGATTATTTTAGGCTTGACATTTCATCTGTGACAGAATATTAGCGACCTCTTTGAAAGCTGGTGTCAATCATCCTGGAAAATCTTGCTGGTTAAACTTCAACAGAGTTACTAAAGTAGTAGCCACTACTAGCAGGATTTAGAAATAGCCATGTTTTCTAGAAGTGCTAGAAACCTGTCACCACTCATACAAGATATCTAGTATTGTAAGTCTTTAAACTGTAAACTCTAGGTAGCAGAGCTTACCAGTATATTGTTTAATGTCCAGCATACATTGTAGGCGCTAAAATAACTAACTTTTTATGTTTTTGGAAACCACTGAGAACCAGAGCAGATTTTATGATTTACTGGACTCTAAGTAAGAGTGGTGCTTAAATCATGAGTTGTCACGCCCCTCAGGTGACCCCGTCTCCAGAAGGTGAGATCAAGTAGGACCTCCTGCCAATGGCCCTAACACAGATCAAAGCGGGATTCTTTGGATCTAGCCTGCGAGGCATTCCCAGAAGCAAAGTCCTCAACCAGTGACGATCCCTTAGAGTCGAGCCCGTGGTTTAAAATACTAAAAGCAAATATTACAGAACACCGTCCGCCTCCAGCTTCATTGCCCCCCTTCCAGGGCCAGGGGCGTACAATGTCCCAGACATAGTCAACCTAAGCCCTGGCCAAACCAATGAGAATGGAGGTGGCTGCTGATAAGCCCCGGCACTACGCCAGGGACCCGCTCCCGAGAAGTTTGCAGGCGTTGCCACCGCCTACGGGGGAGCTCTAGGGTCTCTCCCACCTCCCCGAACGTTGGGACACAAGTGGAACGCCAAAGAGCCCAGCATTCTTTCCGCCCCTGCTGATCTGCAACCTGGCGCAGCTGGCAGCCTGTGCCGACAAACCGCCCCCAGCGCCACGCTGCCCCTCACCTGGCCCCGCTCCTCCGGCGGCCGCCCGGCTTCTCCGCTGCGGTGAATGACTGTGCGGAAGCCGGAACCGGTCCCTCCTTAGCCGCTCTCGGCTTCACACACAGCAACTCGCTGTGCAGCCTCGGAGGTTCCGGGCAGCGGCGGCTGGATCCCGGATCCTTTCTCCGGTGCCAGGGGCTCCAGGGCTAGTGTGGCCGCCCGCCCGCTCCTTGCAGCCCGCTGGAGAGCAGTCTCGCTGTGCGGGGCGCACGGGCACCTTGGAGGCTGAACTTTGAGCGGACACGCGGCCAGGGCCAAAGCGCCGTCTAAAAATGCCCCTTCTGGTGGGTGGCAGCACAAAGCCGGGCGTGCTCAGACTTGGCAGGTGCTGACGGCCACCGTGACCCTTGACCTTGCACCCAACTCTGAAGCGGAGACCTTGTTTCCTATATGTCTGTGAAGTGACAAGCAGTCCTGGATAAATAATAAATCATGTACAAGGTACAAAAGTAATGCATGTAAATAGACACATTGGAAGCCCAAAGATCCCATCTGAGCAATCGCCTCTGGTCAGCGTTGCTCCTAGAAATAAAACTAGACTGCAGGGTTTGTGTAATGTTTGCTTTTAGTGTTGGGATAAGCTTTAAATATAAGCAAAGCCAGTAGCTGTTTGGGCTCCTATTGTGCATATGTGCATGTTAAAATCAGAAGTAAGAACTTGATTTATTATATATATTATTATAGAGAGAGTGAGCACCTCTTTGGCAATTTAAAGATAGGTAAGATCTCTACTGGAAAGCGTGTACAATCTAACCAGAAAGAAAAGGAGTACTTGTGGCACCTTAGAGACTAACCAATTTATTTGAGCATAAGCTTTCGTGAGCTACAGCTCACTTCATCGGACAGGTACAAATAAAGCATGAGAGATGTGATGTAATGTGATTCATCAGAACATTTTACATTGTACATTTTATTTGTAAGCAGTTGGGGGTGAAATCTCCATTTCCCTGTCAAAGCTCAATCATCATCCCTCCTCCCTCTTGCTTACTGTATTTTTCGCTCCATGCATCTGATGAAGTGGGTTTTAGCCACGAAAGCTTATGCCCAAATAAATTTGTTTGTCTCTAAGGTGCCATAAGGAGTCCTTGTTGTTTTTACTGATACAGACTATCACCGCTACCCCTCTGAAACCTCAATAGCTTTGTATCACAGCCATCATCCTTCCAGCTAAGGAAAACTGGACAAGACTCCCACTGGAGCGATCAATACTGCTCTTTAACTGATTAGATGGGTTTCTGTTGAGTAATGCCCTCCTGTGTCAGCCTAGCAGCATTAACTCTGCTGCAACCCTAAGCCATGCTGTCTGGGGACCAAGAGACCGAGACCAGAAATGAATGACAATGGGGGTCACCTTGGATAAGCTAAGGGATACATATAATATTGTGTCTAGTATTTTTGTCATATTGTTAGATTAATTGTAAACCCTGCGGTATACATGGGTTGTTCCTTTCTTCTCTGCTCAAATACTATGTTGCCCTGCATCTTTTGTAGTCATGTGGAAAAGTAGGTAGAAAATGGCTACCAAAGAAGAATGTTGGTGTTTTTATACCCAGTCTCAACGGGTATAAATTGTTTTGTAAGGTGCAGAACAACAGAGACTCAAGCAATCTTTCTTTCTTTTTAATTCAGGTTTCTGTGGCTGGATAACTGGACTGAGCAGGAGCACTGGGGAGTGAGAGCGATATGCTGGGTATTGGTGCAGTGAGGCAGCAAAAAGCCTGCTGATCAAGCCTTTTCTTCACATCCTGCCTCCTTGACTCCATAACCCCGTTCATCAGCTATCCTCCTTACTGCCTCCTCTGCCTCCCTGGTTATGTCTACACTGCAAAACCAAAACAAAACCCCCCACAGCAGCAAGTCTCAGTCTCTGATCCATTGTCTCAGGTTTGTGCTATGGCACTCAAAATAGCAATGTAGACATTCCCTCTCACTCAGGTTGGAGCTCAGGCTCTGAGACCCATCCTCCTCACCAGATTTCATAGCCTGAGTGGGAGCGTCTACACGACTACGTTTAGCATTGTAGCACAGACCTCACAAGCCTGAGTCTGTAGACCTGGGTTCTATGACTCTGCCATGGTTTATTTTGTTTGCTTGTTTGTTTGCAGTGTCGGTGTACCCCCTGGCTTCTCTGCCTGCTAGCTCAGACGCTGTTGCTCATCCCAAAGTTACCTACAGTCTACACAAATCTGTAGTCTCTTCACTCTTAGTGTTGTAAATTATTGACATCAGAAATTAAAATCATGAAGCTGAAGTTACAGAAATAGTTATTTACACTAAGAGAAGGAGTTCTCTGCATGAATAATTTGAGTCTCTCCTTTTGTGTCTTTGATAAACACTTGAGTATTAGCCGGTTGAGAGGTACGCCTAGTTGTTTTTATGTCTCCCTCAAGCCTTCCAGAGATTTGCTAAGATACACTAGCAATAAAGTGTCTTTCCATTCTGTCAAATGTAGGAAGTCGGTCAGAGAAAGAAGCGGCTCCTAAGAGGAGATAGGTTGCGATGAAACACAGGTTGATGGTGTCAAGATTGGATAATGAGACATTATCAGTGCATCTCACTGCAAGTTCTCGCAGTCATTTTGAAAATATAATAAAGCTTGTTAGCTATCACGTTCAAATAACTATGGACCTAAATTGTTGTAATTTATTTTTAATTAAGTACATAGCACTTGCCTTTTTCTCTAAAATACCCTGGCTGTTTCTATCTAATTAAGCCCCTGTTACCTTCCTACCTATTCCTATAATTACCTTCATTATTGCAATGCCTCTGTACAGCATTCAATATGTCTGGCTCCTGGGGCATTGTATTATAAAATGGGTGCAGTGTATATGTTTCTAACTGACTTTTGAAAGTGCATGTATCAAACTTAATTTCCTTTTAAGTCATAGCCTTGCAGCAAGTGACCTTAAAAGCTATGTCAATATTTCTTTGGTGTAAAATCATTTTGTCCAAAGACACTTATCCCTGCTGATTTAACGATACAAAGAAAAAGGGACTAAAGAAAGGAACCTAAGGCAAACATTTACTGGTGTATAGTAAAGCATCATGTTCAGATAGCATATTCTGAAATGTACCCTGTTACATTAGGGGAGGGAAAGATTGTATGCTTTTTTTTTCCTTTATAACTGATGCTTCGAATTATTATTCAAAACATGCACTGCGACTCAACAGGAAATCTCTAACTGGTCATTTCAAAGGATCATGTGTTTGTGAAGATACACCAGGAGAAAAAATTGTTGCTAAGAGAGTAGGATTCAGCAAAGCACGTAAGCACATGTTTAGTGGTCCCTTGTGGCCTTAATCTCTTAATCTTGTTTGTGAATCTTAAATTGCAGAATTTCTCATTTCTTCCATTATTTCCATGAAGAACAGTGAAACCATCCATTCTGTGTAATGTAAGCCAAACAGTGTAGCTGTTATCTGAGATTTATTACTGAGTCTCATCTTGGATATCTGATTCAGCCAGGGCTTAAAGAACAACTCATGCTTTTGAAGACTTAAAATGTGGAAATGGATATCTTGGTGGTCTTAGATTCATAGATATTAAGGTCAGAAGGGACCATTATGATCATCTAGTCCGACCTCCTGCACAACACAGGCCACAGAATCTCACCCACCCACTCCTGCGAAAAACCTCTCACCTATGTCTGAGGTATTGAAGTCCTCAAATCATGGTTTAAAGACTTCAAGGAGCAGAGAATCCTCCAGCAAGTGACCCGTGCCCCATGCTACAGAGGAAGGCGAAAAACCTCCAGGGCCTCTTCCAATCTGCCCTGGAGAAAAATTCCTTCCCAACCACAAATATGACGATCAGTTAAACCCTGAGCATATGGGCAAGATTCACCAGCCAGATACCCAGGAAAGAATTCTCTGTAGTAACTCAGATCCCACCCATCTAACATCCCATCACAGGCCATTGGGCCTATTTACCATGAATAGTTAAAGATCAATTAATTGCCAAAATCATGTTATCCCATCATACCATCTCCTCCATAAACTTTATCGAGTTTAATCCTAAAGCCAGATAGGTCTTTTGCCCCCACTGCTTCCCTTGGAAGGCTATTCCAAAACTTCACTCCTCTGATGGTTAGAAACCTTTGTCTAATTTCAAGTCTAAACTTCCCAATGACCAGTTTATATCCATTTGTTCTTATGTCCACATTGGTACTGAGCTTAAA
This sequence comes from Eretmochelys imbricata, assembly GCF_965152235.1. Taxonomy (NCBI): domain Eukaryota; kingdom Metazoa; phylum Chordata; order Testudines; family Cheloniidae; genus Eretmochelys; species Eretmochelys imbricata. Next base: position 55,573,324 of record NC_135575.1, on the reverse strand, counting down.
TAATTCCTCTCCCTCTCCGGTATTTATCCCTCTGATATATTTATAGAGAGCAATCATATCTCCTCTCAACCTTCTTTTAGTTAGGCTAAACAAGCCAAGCTCCTTGAGTCTCCTTTCATAAGACAGGTTTTCCATTCCTCGGATCATCCTAGTAGCCCTTCTCTGTACCTGTTCCAGTTTGAATTCATCCTTCTTAAACATGGGAGACCAGAACTGCACAGAGTATTCCAGGTGAGGTCTCACCAGTGCCTTGTATAACGGTACTAAAACCTCCTTATCTCTACTGGAAATACTTCTCCTGATGCATCCCAAGACCGCATTACCTTTTTTCACGGCCATATCACATTGGCAGCTCATAGTCATCCTATGATCAACCAATACTCCAAGGGCCTTCTCCTCCTCCGTTACTTCTAATTGATGCATCCCCAGCTTCTAACTAAAATTCTTATTATTAATCCCTAAATGTACACTTCTCACTATTAAATTTCATCCTATTACTATTACTCCAGTTTACAAGGTCATCCAAATCTTCCTGTATGATATCCTGGTCTCTCTCTAAATTGGCAATACTTCCCAGCTTTGTATCATCTGCAAACTTTATTAGCACACTCCCACTTTTTGTGCCCAGGTCAGTAATAAAAAGATTAAATAAGATTGGTCCCAAAACTGATCCCTGAGGAACTCCACTGGTAACCTCCCTCCAGCCTGACAGTTCACCTTTCAGTAGGACCCACTGTAGTCTCCCTGTTAACCAATTCCTTATTCACCGTTCAATGTTCATATTGATCCCCATCTTTTCCAATTTAACTAATAATTCCCCGTGTGGCACGGTATCAAACGCCTTACTGAAATCTGGGTAAATTAGATCCACTGCATTTCCTTTGTCTAAAAAATCTGTTACTTTCTCAAAGAAGGAGATCAGGTTGGTTTGGCATAGTCTACCTTTTGTAAAACCATGTTGTATTTTGTCCCATTTACCATTGACCTCAATGTCCTTAACTACTTTCTCCCTCAAAAATTTTTCCAAGACCTTGCATACTACAGATGTCAAACTAACAGGCCTGTAGTTACCCGGATCATTTTTTTTCCTTTCTTAAAAATAGGAACTATGTTAGCAATTCTCCAATCATACGGTACAACCCCTGAGTTTACAGATTCATTAAAAATTCTTGCTAATGGGCTTGCAATTTCATGTGCCAATTCCTTTAATATTCTTGGATGAAGATTATTTGCCCCCCCCATTTAGTCCCATTAAGCTGTTTGAGTTTCGCTTCTGCCTCAGATATGGTAATGTCTACCTCCATATCCTCATTCCCATTTGTCATGCTACCATTATCCCTTAGATCCTCTTTAGCCTTATTAAAGACTGAGGCAAAGTATTTGTTTAGATATTGGGCCATGCCTAGATTATCCTTGATCTCCACTCCATCCTCAGTGTCTTGCATGTCAGGGCTTTCCAGTGATGGCTCTGTTATGTTCTAATCTAGCAATGTATATTCTTCCAGGTCATCTGTCTTTCTCAAGGCTCCCATCTTTGCCTGAGGAGCTTACCAAAGCATAGTAGCAATGCAGTCTGCAAAATAAGTCCTTGATCCTGCCGTGACGCACATATGTGCTTAACTTTACACGCTGTCATGGGGTTCAATGGGACTACTCACACTGCATGTTAAGAACATGTGTAAGTCATTGTAGGGTCAGGGCTTAAGATGTTAACAGCATGATTCAATGTTTTACCCCTTGACTTCAAAACATGCAGTGTAATAGTGGAAGAACTTTTCTTTCTGACTACTTGTCCATGTGGAAAAAATACACCATACATGAATGCAATATAAGCAGTATGTATGTTATACAACAGGCTTCCATGACTTCTATATAAACTATTTTTAAGGATGCTCCTGAGATTAGGGCACTAGCCAAGAATTTAGGAGATCTAGGCTAATTTCCCAGATCTGCCACAGACTTCCTGTGTGACCTTGAGCAAGTCATTTAAACTCTCTGTGCCTCTGTTCACCATCTGTAAAATGGGAATAATAATACTTCCCTACCTCATAGAGATGTTGTGGGGGTAAATATGTTAAAGACTGTGAAGTGCTTTGAGATCTACTGAGGAAAAGCACTATTATAAAGTTATGTATTAAAGTGGTTACCCATTTGAAATATATATGAGCTATACTTTCATATATGAAATATATATTTCCTTTAGTAGAGGCAAGGCAATCAGTTTGAGTGGGAAGTTTATTTAATATGTGATTTATACTTTTCTGATACAATAAATACTTGTGCAATTTGATTGGTTAACGTATATATAATGCAATTGTGATAATGTGGATCAGTTTTAGCCAAACGAAACTCTAATTTTAATACCACCAGTATCACACTCATCTAATTTGCACTAAAATTGAAAACTGTTCAGTATGCATTTGCATAAGTCTTCTAAAACAGAATGCTTTTGAGTAAGGTAAAGCCATAATTAGAGGGGGGAAATTACCATCTAGTTAAAAAGCAATGTGAAAAAGGTACTGTGTCATGCAGTTTTGTGTTCAGAAATATATGAACCAGCTAAAGTACTGAATATGCTACTGCAATTGTTTAAGAAAATAGATGGAAAATTAATATTCTTTCTTATCTCTCCCAATGTCAATGGGATTCTTTTCACTGGCTTCAATGGATGTTGGATCTACTTGATAGTAGGAGGCACAGCCTTGGAGATTTTTCCAATTATCTTCAAACACATAAAAACTTTTCAGAATCCCCACTCCCTCACTGGTATTTCTAACTTGCAGGGAACAGTAAAATACAACTCTGCAGTTAAACTCCAATATTGGCTATAGATAAGAAACAGAATTACACGCAGAGATTATAATGAAATCGCACATCAATTTATCACAGAGTTTTTTATATTTTGTATTAAGTAATACCTATATTACAAATAATATGTCTGAATATGAGTAATTGAGTGTAAAATCATATGCTTATGGAAGTGTGACTGACAGAGCTAAGAACCACTTCATGAGTTTTTCAGCAATCCCAGTCATGGATATCAATCCTCAATAATTCTGGTTCATTTTGAGAAACTATTTGGTTATATTCCACTGCTGTTTCATTGGTATTCCCACAGCAGTTCTTATCCATTCTCATTTCTGTTTTCTTTGTTAAATTTCATTTGGACTGTGTGGTCATAGTAACAGTTCCATCACTTCTCAAGTACCCCGTGCACTCAATGTTATTGAAATGTCACTGTAAATAGTGCTTTATGCTGACAATATGCACTACACTCCTAATGTAGATTTATTGCAAAGTAATGAATCTGTATTGCTTTTTTAACCAGAGATGTGTGAATAAGTAATGTATCCTAATAAGTCTTGTGTTGTTACATATATATATTTTTGTAAATGTTCTAAGTTTTGTTTTTAAGAAGCTGAACAAAATACATATGGATGTAGAATAATCATGGGTCCAAGGGTTTGTTGAATTATTTATAATATTTATATAAACAATGATACAGAACTGTAGACTGTAGTAGAAAATAGGAACAACCAAAAAGCAAACACTTCACAAAAACCATATTTTGAACATGTATCCCATTTCACCCTCAACATAATCCTAATCAATTTACAATACATTTCTTGAACAACCGTGTTTTCTTTTTTGATAAGAAGGAAATTTTCTATATTACTGTATGTACATGTTGAATGTATTGCATTACAGGTGGGTTGAATTTACTGCTAGGTGTAATATGCCAGAAGGGGAGTCTGAAGAAGTCCTATAATCATAGAATTACTATAACACAGGCAGGGCAGTACCAGGTTTTACCCTTCTAACTTGTCTCAACATGTGCTTGGAGCAGAAGTGGCCAAACTACGGCTGGGGCCACATCCGGTCCTCCAGATGTTTTAATCTGGCCCTTGAGCTCACCCCGGGAAGTGGGGTCTGGGGCTTGCCTCATTCCAGCCAGGGAGCGGGGTTGGCGTCTTCATAGAATCATAGAATATCAGGGTTGGAAGGGACCTCAGGAGGTCTTGCTTCACTCCGCACGGTTCCTGGAAGCAGCGGCATGTCCCCCCTCCAGCTCCTACACATAGGGACAGCCAAGGAGCTCCGCCTGCTGCCCCCACCCCAAGCGCCATCCCCGCAGCTCCAATTGGCCAGGAACCGCAGCCAATGGGAGCTGCAGGGGAGGCACCTGCGGACAGGGTAGCAAGCAGAGCCTCCTGGTTGGGCCTCCATGTAGGAGCTGGCGGAGGGACATGCCGCTGTTTCTGGGAGCCGCTTGAGGTAAGCATCACCCGGAGCCTGCCACTCTGACTCCCTCCCATGTCCCAAACCCCTGCCTAGCCCTGATCCCCCTCTCGCCTTCCAAACCCCTCAGTCCCAGCCCGAAGCACCCTCCTGCACCCCCAAACCCTCATCCCTAGCCCCACCCCAGAGCCCACACCCCCAGCCGGAGCCTTCCCACACCCAGCCCTCAATTCTGTGAGCACTCATAGCCCACTATACAATTTCCATATCCAAATGTGGCCCTCGGGCCAAAACGTTTACCCACCCCTGGCTTGGAGGGATCACCTCTAAGAATCAGAGTAACTTGTTCTACACATGCATTCAATTTTTGGCTTCTTGGAAGAGATTACTAGTGTTGACTCCAATTGTAACAGTGGTTTTGGTTGTTTTGTTTTTACCTGGGTCTGGATCTGACTTTTTGTAATGTAGATACCTGTCTAAAAATAATGAGACTTCAGCATATATGACACAAGTCTCTGAGGAGCAGTTAGATGGTAATGACTTTTGGTCACTACTTGCTCCCTTTGGTCTAAAATAGCTTAAATTTGACCACCTGGGAATGTAGCAAAAGCCATTTGTTGAACAGGTCTTTTGAGGGAAGGATTAGGGTGTGTTCCTGGCTGTGATTCTTTTTTTGGTGTCAAGGGGAGGCTTTTCTGAAAATTTGTCCATTTTTATTGTTGCTGGCTAAGGTAAAATTTTATTTCCACTTGATTATTTAAAGGTGCTACCTGGTGAAATTACTTTGTGTGTGGTTAGTATTTTTGTTACTGGGTTTATTTCTATTGTAAAAGTCTAGTTATTGTCCCGGTACTCAGACCTTCATATGGCTGTTCTTTTTTTTCCAGTGTTATATGTAAATAAATATCCTGGAATGCTTTTAAAGCAGTGACCTGGAGAAGAAAGGCTTCACATCCCATTACCAATCCCCTGAGACATTTCTTCCCTTGACTGTCATTTACATTTGTTTAACATAAAACTTCCATATAAAAACCCTGGGTGGTAGCGATTCAGCACACTATGGCTTTCAAATATGAAGATATGAAAGGAAATCTCATTTTCTTGGAGTTCATTTGTGACCTCAGGGGCCCTTTAACTTTTAAAGGCTGTAAAAAAATGGTTTGAAAGGGGTCAACAGAGAGAATAAGGGGAATGAATATGTTTGTCATGATGGGATGGATCCTGCTCCATTTGAAGACATTGGGAAGTTTTGCCATTGGCTTCAACGGAGGCTGGGCCCTTCTGGAAGTCAGTGAGGATTTCTAAAGTATGCACTGATGAGGCAGTGTGCCATTGTGTATGTTAGTATGGATTTCTAGGCAGGAGCGTGTCAATGTGTGAGTTAGTGCAGATTTCTATGCATCAGTAAGCACGTCATTTTGTGAGTCACTGATGATTTCTGTGCATGAAGTGACTGTTTCTGTGCTTAAGTATGAACAAACAAAATCCAGAGCCTCCAGTCATTCCAAAATAGTCTACTCAAGGCTATCAAACAAATGGATTGTCAAAAAGATTATTTAGCTTGCTGAATTTATTAATGAAGTTGCAGAAACAAAAGGAAATTCAGCATTCCAGGTCCCTCCCTGGGTCTTTCCTGAACATTTAATGAAGAGCAAAGAGAAATACATGTTAACATATTCATGCTTAAGTATATAAAATCAAGGGGTCAGCTGGCGGTGATTGTGCATCTTGAATGGCGAGAGTGGTGCATCTTGCGTCATTTGCAGTGAATCACTTTGGTCTGACTTATCCTTAGATGGACTGAGAATTGGAAGCAATTGGTGATGGAGGTAACTTCATATGAGCATGTGAGTAACAGACTGCAAATATTTCATGAAGGAACTTAGTAAATATGTGAGATGAAGTTTGAAAGTTCAGTTCTTGAGTAAATGTTAACATCTATACTCTAAGTTACATCCCTGGCATACATTAATATAAAGAAATGCAGGCACTGACTCTTTAGAATACAAAGAACTAAGACACTTGGACCTTATAATAATCAAGTTAAGAACAGGCACAAAACTCAAAGCCAGTGTGTGAATATCTGATCCTTGCATGTATATATTAACTACATCTTAGATCTTTAGTTCAAGTATGTACTGTAGATAGTTTGCAACACTGAAGGAATGCTCTTGTACAAAGCAGGCTCCTCTCCAAAGTGTCTTGTTTAACCTCATCCCCAAAGCATCTTGTATGTCATGGAATAGTGGACTTTTCACATGATTAAAGAAAGTCTTGCAGAGTTTTCAAACAAAAGACTGGTAATCACAATACAGGGCATGAAAAGTAGGTGATGAGATAAAGTTGGGGAAAAACTGACAGAACCCACAGATCTCTCTCCACGCCCCAGGAGATCCTAGAAGACAGAAATCATGAGGGGAATCATTATAATGGAATTACATTATTTTTATATATTATATTAATTTTGTATACTATAAAGCAAGACCTTCTGCAAGAGGGCATTTCTTCAGTCAGGTATTTTCACTATAGCACTAGTACTGGCTAGTACAGGAGAGATTTTGTTAAATCCAAACAAATGCTAAGAGTCTGGCTGAGTTTATAAAATCCACTGTTGTAGAACTGCATCCAGTGAAGTGAGCTGTAGCTCACGAAAGCTTATGCTCAAATAAATTTGTTAGTCTCTAAGGTGCCCCAAGTACTCCTTTTCTTTTTGCGAATACAGACTAACACGGCTGTTACTCTGAAAACTGCAGAGTTTGTAAACTATCTGAGGGCATGATCCAAAACCTGTTCAAGTCAATGATAGGCTATGGTGTCAGCACACCAGTGCCCTAACTGTTTTCAAGGTTTTTTTTTTTTTTTGGCATCATGGCAAAGCAGAGTTTTAAGGAGGAATCTGAAGAAGAGCAATGAAGTACCTTTGCAGACATTTATATGAACTACTTCCCAAGCATGAAAGCGCTTGTTTGAAAATTTAACTAGTGGGTCATGGAGGTGGGCATCATGGGTGAAGGAGAGATAATAGGTCATGAAGGGATCTAGAAAATGAAGATACAATAGAAAAGAAGTAGCCAATGGAGGGTGTGCAAAGAGAGGTGGCTCAGAAGATGATCTTTGCAGCACCATTCTGAATGGATAGGAGCAGGGCAAGTTTGCATTTGCCAAAGCCAGAGAAAAGTCTGTTGCAGCAATCAAGATCTGAGATGATGAGAGCTTGGAACAAGAGTGTTAGCTGTGCAGATAGATAGGATAGGCATTACCTTAGAGATATTATTCGGAAAGAATCAGCAAGATTTAGACATAGCCTTGATGTGAGGACCTAGAAAAAGTATGAGTCATGAAAACGTTTCAAAGCTTGTTTGCCTTTATCCTGGTGGAACAGCCTCATGTGATATCAATAGTGGGGGAGGGACAGAAGTATTTTCATATGATATTTTATTTTTGAAGCAAAGGTGAGAATGAGACGGAGGGACACTTTCAGTTGTAGCAGCCAGAGGATTTTTCTAGAGGAGGGCAGGAACTGTCATCTTTCCTTCTCTTTGAACTAATGATCTGTTTTTCTCAGTGTGACTACATGTTCCAGTCTTCCCTCCCTCATCCTTCCCAAAACCTCATTCTTAGGAATCTAAGAGCAGATGAGGGAACAAAATGACTTGAAAGGTTCAGAAAAACCTACGATATTAAAATGGGGTGGGGGGGGAGAATTATAAATATATTGAAGACTGGGATACAGGTTTTTAAAAGTCACCTTGATTTCATTTATTTCACAAGCTTTTAATAAACACTGAGGGTAAGATCCTGTTCTCAGCTACTCAACAGTTATACTAGTGTGAACAAGAGCAGACTCTAGCCCTAAATTTCTATTAACAAATAATAGTATGAGAGTTTTGTTACTGTGGAAGGATAGTGACCTCCTGTGGCCAGCTAGGTTAAATGCTGGGCTTTGTTTTAAGAGACCTGCTCCATATTTAAAGGAGTTAGTCTGAATTTTGGTTAGATTAAAATCTATTTTCAGTGCTAATTAGAGTGGCCTAACCATCTTGGGGAGAAGTCATTTGATTACAATTTAAAATTTGCTAGCATTTGGCCTACTGATTCCTCTTGCCCAATACAAATTTAATTACAGCTTATTTCTGTAACCTAAGATCAATGGAAGATTTTCAATGAAACAGAAAGCAAACAAACATTTACAACACTTCGGAAGAATGTTCACATCAAACTAAACATTTGCATCCCAAACACTGTAGCATTGTGGTAGTATAGGAGAACCAAACAGAGAATTTGACTCCTCTGTTTTCACTGGCCCCAGTGACGGAAATACAAACAGTAAACAATCAACATTGATGGTGAAAAGTAAATGAGATTTCTAAAAATATTTCATTAAAAATAATCTTAGGTTGTGTTAACACTGGTAAGGATTTTAAAAACTTAAAGGCCAAATGCTGCCATCCATTATACATGCACAAGTCTGCAGTGGGGTGTCCACACCACACAGGACTGGAAGAGGTAAGGTGGCCAGGTAAGCCTATTAGCTCCACAGACTGCACCTGGAGGGAGAGCCAGGGAGCAGGGAATTGATTGCAAGCCGGTGCAGCTGGGCAGGAACAGGTGAGGCCTATAAAGCCTGGAATCTGGCAACAGACAAGTACAGTAGTCACTTTTGGAGCTAGTACTCTCAGGGAAAGGGGGAGAATTAGGACTGGTAGAAAACAGTTCAGGGAAGGAGTAGTGAGGGCTGGGAGAGTAAAGTCTGGAACTGCTTGATTGAGGGGTTCTGGACCAAGGGAGATTTAGGTTAGACATTAGGGCACTGGAGTAGAGGTTGGGCCCAGGTTCCCCTACCAGCCGCTGAAGGAGTGACACTTGGGAAGGCTGCCTAGGACTGCTGAAGGAAAGACTTTGCTATACCTCAGAATCATAAAACTGTAGGATTGGAAAGGTCCTCTAGTCCAGTCCAGTCCCATCCCCTGCACTGAGGTAGGACTAAGTATTGTCTAGACTATCCCTCACAGGTGTTTATCTATCCCGGAGGTAACTAATTATTTTTTTGTCAAGGTCCAAATTTCTTGGTCAAGGTACAGTTAAGGTTCAGATTCCAAAGGAAAAAAACAAATTACAATAATGATAATAAAGGGTAAATAAAAAGATTTCAGGATCCGTTCAAAAGTGTCTGGATTTGGCCTATGGTCCACCTATTGATTACCCCACCTGTTCTTAAAAATCTCCAGTGATCGAAATTCCACAACCTTCCTAGGTAATTTGTTCCAGTGCTTAACCACACTGACAGTTAGGAGTTTACCTAATGTCTAACCTAAATCTCCCTTCGTGCAATTTAGGCCAGTTACCACTTGCTATACAATGGTGCAGCTACAGTTGTGCTGCTGTACCATTTCAAGTGTAGACAAGTCCTAAGTAATTCTTAACTTGTTCTTTCCCTATTTTAGCCTCAGATCCTACCCCGTTAATACCGATGTTTATTATGTTAGTTATCTGATCACTGCTAACCTGTTTGGTGAAAACTGTAAGTCATTGCTGCATTGTTGTCTTTCCCTCCTCATTGAGTAATGGGCCTACCCAGTCCTTGGTCTTCCTCTTGCTTGTAATGTATTGGGAAAATATTTTCTTGTCACCCTTTATTTCCCTAGCTAGTTTAATCTCGTTTTGTGCCTTGGCCTTCTAATTTTGTCTCTGCATGCTTGTGTGGTGTTTGTTTGTATATTGATCCTTTGTAATATGATCTCATTTCCACTTTTGTGTGTATATCTGTATCTATGTGTGTGTGTGTGTATGTGTGTGTGTGTATATATATATATATATATATATATATATATATATAAAATATGTATGTAAAATTGAGGAAGGAACAGACTGGAAGTTCACCAGCAGTCTGCATATCCCGCGGGTACTGGTAGTTTACAAAAGCTCTTCTTCACTATGTACCGATGGCAGATGCCATGTAAATATTAAATCACGGCAATTCTGTCTTTGAGGAAACAAGAGCACTGTCTTGCTAAGAAAGGTTAATAAAATCAAAATAAAGTTCAATATATTGCTTGAATCTCCTTTTGCAATTTTTATATTAAAATGTCACCTGACTCATAAGTTTAGGGTTGTATTTGAACCTTTCACATAGCCACAGTTAGGAGTTTCTCTTGGCCAGGGCTGTGACTTTTCTGAAATTTTATTCTGGCTGAAGATTTCTTTTTAGTATCAGAACATTATTGAGAATATTAAATTGAACTAAGTAAATGAAACCAGAACTTAATAGAGACTGTGAACTAAAGGTTAACTGTAAGTAATTCATAAGATGTTATCAAGGAATCAACACACTATTTAAGTCTAGGGCAGGATGCTGTATTAAAGTCTATGGAAAGTAATATAGATATTAATATTTGAATATAAAGGTGAATGGAGAATTAAAGTCACTTGGATTTAGAAAAGATTTACTGCACCGTTAACTCTGTTAATGGAAAAAGGAGTTTATATATATCCCTGAAATAGTATTGCTATTGAATGAAGACAGGAGTTTTTGCAGTCTTTTAACATCTGCCTCTATTCTTCCCCAGTTACAAACAGGAATCAATTTCTGCCACATATCCATTGGCAGAGATTAGAGTATTAAGATAGCGTTAAAGAGAGTGCTCCCCATTCTCTCCCTGGCTTGGGACACAGTTCTTCTCACAGCTCCCCATCTTCCTCAGTTGGTGTGATGAGATCTCCCGCTCCTGTTTCAATTAACTTTAATCACTGTCCATATGCACAGAAAAATGCTTAAACCTTTGTAACCTTTGCAAGAAGGTGCAGAAGGTGACTAGCAGAGATGGAGTTTTCAGACCTGCAAAGAACATGGCCATGTGATCCTGGGTGTCATGCTGTCTGGAGTGGCTCACAACCATGAGTGCCAACCTCACAGTCAGTTTGGGGTCTCTTCCCTATGTTCTATAATTTGATTTCATCAACCCAATAACAAATGTGAACTCCTGAAGCACTAGAACTGTCTTACCATAGAGTCACTCTATGGTATTCCACTTTATCTTGCCACCCAAGCAAGCTGGACTTGGTGATAGAGGGTCAGTTTACACTAAAAATTACAACAGTATTCAGGTTACTCCCAGTCCCAAAGGACCAGTCACTTACCCCAGGTCAATTTTCACCTTAGACTTAACACCAAAGACAACACTTGTAGCCAAGCCTATAGTAAACTATCTGAGGATTTAGTAACCTGGTCTACACTACAAAATTACTTCGGTATAACTACATCACTCAGGGGAGTGAATAATTCACACACCAAGCGATGAAGTTACACCGACCTGAGTGCTGGTGTAGACAGCATTATGTTGGCAGGAGAGCTTCTCCCTATGGCATAGCTTCCACCTCTCCCAAAAGTGGAGTTATTAAGCCAATAAGAGAGTTCTCTCTTATCGGCTTAGAGTGTCTTTACCAGAAGCACGACACTAAATTTGTAATGTAGACCTGCTGTAATCCCCAGGTCCTTTTCTGCAGAACTGCCACTTAACCAGTCGGTCCCCAACCTGTAGTAATGCATGGGATTCTTCCATCCTAAGTGCTGGCCTCTGCACTTGTCCTTGTTGAACCTCATCAGATTTCTTTCGGCCTAATCCTTCAATTTGTCTAGGTCGCTCTGGACACTATCCCTACCCTCAAGCTTATCTACCTCTCCCCACAGCTTAGTGTCATCTGTGAACTTGCTGAGGATGCAATCCATCCCCTCATCCAGATCATTAATGAAAATATTGAACAAAACCAGCCCCAGGACCAACCCCTGGGGCACTCTGCTTGATACCGGCTGCCAACTAGACTTTGAGTCGTTGATCACTACCCATTAAGTCCAACAATCTAGCCAGCTTTCTATCCACCTTATAGTTCATTCATCCAATCCATACTTTTGTAACTTGCTGGCAAGAATTCTGTGGGACACCATATCAAAAGCTTTGCTGAAGTCAAGATATATCACATCCACCACTTTCCCAATATCCACGGAGCCAATTATCTCATCATAGAAGGCAATCAGGTTGGTCAGGCGTGACTTGCCTTTGGTGAATCCATGCTGACTGTTCTTGATCACCTTTCTCTTCTCCAAGTGCTTCAAAATGGATTCCTTGAGGACCTGCTCCATAATTTTTCCAGGGACTGAGGTGAGGCTGACAGGTCTGTAGCTCCCCAGATTCTCCTTCTTCCCTTTTTAAAAGATGGGCACTATGTTTGCCTTTTTCCAATAGTCCAGGACCTCCCCCGATCACCACAAGTTTCAAAGATAATGGCGCAATGGCTCTGCAATCACATCAGCCAACTCCCTCAGCACCCTTGGATGTATTAGCTCCAGACCCATGGACTTGTGCATGTCCAGATTTTCTAAATAGTCCTTAACCTGTTCCTTCACCACTGAGGGCTGCTCAACTCTTCCCCATGCTGTGCAGCCCAGTGCAGCAGTCTGGGAACTGACCTTGTCTGTGAAGACCAAGGCAAAAAAAGCATTGAATACTTCAGCTTTATGCACATCATCTGTCACTAGGTTGCCTCCCCAATTTAGTAAGGGTCCCACACTTTCCCTGACCACCTTCTTGTTGCTAACATACCGGTAGAAACCTTTCTTGTTACCCTTCACATCCCTTGCTAGCTGCAACTCCAATTGTGCTTTGGCCTTCCTGATTACACCCCTGCATACTTGAGCAATATCTTTATACTCCTCCCTAGTCATCTGTCCAAGTTTCCACTTCTTGTAAGCTTCCTTTTTGAGTTTAAGCTCACCGAAGATTTCTCTGTTAAGCCAAGCTGGTCGCCTGCTATATTTGCTATTTTTTCTGCACGTTGGGATGGTTTGTTCCTGTGCCTTCAATAAGGCTTCTTTAAAATACAGCCAGCTTTCCTGGACTCCTTTCCCCCTCATATTAGCCTCCTAAGGGATCCTGCCCATCAGTTCCCTGAGGGAGTCAAAGTCTGCTTTTCTGAAGTACAGGGTCCAAATTCTGTTGCTCTCCTTTTCTTCTTCTTGTCAGGATCCTGAAGTCGACCATGTCATGATCACTGCTGCCCAGGTTGCCACCCACTTCCACATCTCCTACCAATTCTTCCCTGTTTGTGAGCAGCAGGTCAAGAGGAGCACTGCCCCTAGTTGGTTCCTCCAGCACTTGCACCAGGAAGTTGTCCCCAACATTCTCCAAAAACTTGTTGTCTGTGCACTCCTGTATTGCTCTTCCAGCAGATGTCAGGGTGATTGAAGTCCCCTGTGAGAACCAGGGCCTGTGATCTGGAAACTTCTGTTAGTTTTCTGAAGAAAGTCTAGTCTACCTCATCTTCCTGGTCTGGAGAGCTATAGCAGATGCCCACCATGACATCACCCTTATTGCTCTTGCCTGTAAACTTTAACCAAAGACTCTCAACAGGCTTTTCTCCAGTTTCATACTGGAGCTGTGAGCAATCATACCGCTCTCTTACATACAGTGCAACTCCTCCACCTTTTCTCCCTTGCCTGTCCTTCCTGAACAGTTTATACCCATCCATGATAGAGCTCTAGTCATGTGAGTTACCCCTCATCCCCCACAAGTGTCTGTTATTCCAATAACATCATAGTTCCTTGACTGTGCCAATTGAAGTAATCTTCAGCTCTCAATTTGTCAGCTTTCAATGTCTTTTAGGCTAACCCAAGCTCACCCTGACATCTCTGCTTCTGTTTCATAGCTCCGGTCCTGTGAGAGTCTAAACTGCAAAAAAGATGAAAAATTTTCTTGTCAGCTATTTTTATTGCCTTCTTCTAGAATTCAAGCTGATGAGATGAGCACTTTTGTACATCGCTTCTTCCCATTTCGTTTTGATAGGCCTTCTTGATGGGCAGGAGACGATCCCTCCAGTCTGGGTTCAGCGATTCAGCACAAATATTTTTTACGGTTACAAAGCAAAAACTTAAATATTACCTTATAACATGGTAAAGAAAGTAAAAGTAAGACTAATGCATGCAGCAATTTACAAGCATTTCATAAAATTTAAACTTGTTGTTACAGATTCAATACCCATCTTAACCATACTAACACACAGGTGAAACAGACTGATTTCCAGCAATGAATTTGTCAGTTCTCAGCTGAGGCCTAAAGCTTTGGCAAGAGCTGGCACCTGGCACAGGCATGGGAAATAGAGATGTGGGGTTGCTGCAGCACCCCCATGTTTTGTGCCCAGTGTCCTGGCCGCCAGCCCCATGCCCTGGCCACCAGCCCCATGCCCCTGCTGTCTGTGGTCCTGGCCACTGGCCTCACTTCTGCCCAGGGGCTCCGCTGCTGGCCCCAGGTCCCGCTCGGCCCTGTGTCCCACTCCGCTATCTGCCCCACAGCCGGGAGCTCCGCTGCCAGCCCAGGGTCCATCAGCCCTGGGGGCTCCGCTCCAGGCTGCCGTCCTCGCATGCAGGGTCACGACTGCTGGCCCCATGCCCGAAGCTCTGCACCCATCTCTAGCTGTGGCCCCAGCCTCTGCTGTCTTACCCCGGTCCATGTCCCTCTTCCCCTCCCGGAGCCACAACCCTGCTCCTGGCCCCAGCTCTGGGGGTGGTGAGGGACATGGACGGGGTAAGAGGGGTGCAGCTCAGCACCCCCACTCCAAAAACTGTTCCAGCACCACTGGCATCTGGTCTGCCAACATCACACCACGATACAGGGGACTTGGAAATCTAAAGGAGAGTCTACATTTCCTTTTCTTTCTTTTTTTTAAAAGAAAGTTTGTAGCCCCTTATGAAGATTCTTGTCAAGACTAATTCAAATCAAATAGTTTATAACTATCAACGTTGAGTGCTTAAATTAAGGCAACTAAATCCAGTGGGGCTGAGCGACTGCAGCTCTTGTGGGTTTAATTTGAAACTGCAGGTGTTCAGCATCTCCTGAAAATCAGTCCACTCTGTATATGGATTTAAGTGCCTTATTTTATACACCCAAATTTTGGATATGCTGGCCTTAGCTTCTCTATGCGGTACTGTCGATAAGTATGACTATTCTCATTTCACAAATAGGAGCCACAGAGAAGCTGTGACAATTGAATAGTTATTGTTAGTAAAGTGCTATCTTAGGGCAGGTCTACACTACGGGCAAAAGTTGATCTAAGCTACACAATTTGAGTTACATTAGTAGCGTAACTCAAGTCGATGTAGCTTAATTTACTTACCACGGGGTCCACACAGATACATGAATAACATAGCTGAAGTCAATGTACTTTGACTTACTCACCGTGGTGTCTTCACTACGATGAGTCGACTGCTGCCACTTCCCCATAGACTCTGCCTGAGCCTCTCGTGGCGGTGGAGTACAGGACTCGACGGGAGAGCGCTCGGGGGTCGATTTATCGCATGTAGACTAGACGCAATAAATTGATCCCCGCTGGATCGATCGCTGCCCGCCGATCCAGAGGGTAGTGTAGACATACCCTTACTCTTCTTGTTCTAGTGGTGTACCGGAGTGGACGGAAGAGCGATCGGTGGTCAATTTAGTGGGTCTTCACTAGACCCGCTAAATCAACCCCCGGTGGATCAATCACTGCAGCGTCAATCCCACTGGTAGTGGAGACAAACCCTTAGTCCTATAACTCACCAGAATACGCAGAGCACCTTACAATGGCTGGGGACCTACTGGTCCCCAGAACCACACCTTATTCAGACAATTGTCTTTTCTTGCAAAACTTTTCTAAATGTTGGTACCTATGCAAAGAACACAGCACAATCAGCAGTGCTCCACTTCTGTTGCAGCAGAAGTCCAGTGTGGGAGGATCTCTAGATGTCCAAACACACACTTAATGTGAAGTACTACGAATAATTCTTTATGTAGATAATAATTCTGGATAGTGTTAGGGAGGAGCCCCAGTAATGGTACATATTGATACCAATGTACAGATAAAAAAGTGATACGTGATGTGGCAAAATTTGCAGATGAAACAAAATTATTTAATTTAGTCAAGACTAGAGAAGACTGTGAAGAATTTCAGAGGAACTGGACAAGGTAGGTGGATTGGCAGCACAGTGGAAAATGAAATTCATGGATGACAAATGCAAAGTAATACATGTTAGAAGGAATAATTTGAACTAACAATTCACATTACAGGGTTCCAAATTAACCGTGTCTGCTCAAGGGCTGAATTGAGAACAGCTAAATGAAAAGCTCTGCTGCAATTTCAGCAATTCAGCTGGCCAATGACTCCTTAAGGTGTCCATAAGTCTACCGGAGTATAAAAAAGAAAAGTACCAGACACTGTAAAAATGACTGGTACAGACCATGCGAACAGGGACATTCCTGGTTTTCAGGACCCCATTATAAAAATGGAGGGCTTATCTACACAGGGAAGTTAGTGTTCAATAAGTGACTGTGTGAATTTAAAGCACACTGCTTAGAATCATAGAATCATAGAATATCAGGGCTGGAAGGGACCCCTGAAGGTCATCTAGTCCAACCCCCTGCTCGAAGCAGGACCAATTCCCAGTTAAATCATCCCAGCCAGGGCTTTGTCAAGCCTGACCTTAAAAACTTCCAAGGAAGGAGATTCTACCACCTCCCTAGGTAACGCATTCCAGTGTTTCACCACCCTCTTAGTGAAAAAGTTTTTCCTAATATCCAATCTAAACCTCCCCCACTGCAACTTGAGACCATTACTCCTCGTTCTGTCATCTGCTACCATTGAGAACAGTCTAGAGCCATCCTCTTTGGAACCCCCTTTCAGGTAGTTGAAAGCAGCTATCGAATCCCCCCTCATTCTTCTCTTCTACAGGCTAAACAATCCCAGCTCCCTCAGCCTCTCCTCATAAGTCATGTGTTCTAGACCCCTAATCATTTTTGTTGCCCTTCGCTGGACTCTCTCCAATTTATCCACGTCCTTCTTGTAGTGTGGGGCCCAAAACTGGACACAGTACTCCAGATGAGGCCTCACCAATGTCGAATAGAGGGGGACGATCACGTCCCTCGATCTGCTCGCTATGCCCCTACTTATACATCCCAAAATGCCATTGGCCTTCTTGGCAACAAGGGCACACTGCTGACTCATATCCAGCTTCTCGTCCACTGTCACCCCTAGGTCCTTTTCCGCAGAACTGCTGCCTAGCCATTCGGTCCCTAGTCTGTAGCGGTGCATTGGATTCTTCCGTCCTAAGTGCAGGACCCTGCACTTATCCTTATTGAACCTCATCAGATTTCTTTTGGCCCAATCCTCCAATTTGTCTAGGTCCTTCTGTATCCTATCCCTCCCCTCCAGCGTATCTACCACTCCTCCCAGTTTAGTACCGTCCGCAAATTTGCTGAGAGTGCAATCCACACCATCCTCCAGATCATTTATGAAGATATTGAACAAAACCGGCCCCAAGACCGACCCCTGGGGCACTCCACTTGACACCGGCTGCCAACTAGACATGGAGCCATTGATCACTACCCGTTGAGCCCGACAATCTAGCCAGCTTTCTACCCACCTTATAGTGCATTCATCCAGCCCATACTTCCTTAACTTGCTGACAAGAATACTGTGGAAGACCGTGTCAAAAGCTTTGCTAAAGTCAAGAAACAATACATCCACTGCTTTCCCTTCATCCACAGAACCAGTAATCTCATGATAAAAGGCGATTAGATTAGTCAGGCATGACCTTCCCTTGGTGAATCCATGCTGGCTGTTCCTGATCACTTTCCTCTCATGCAAGTACTTCAAGATTGACTCTTTGAGGACCTGCTCCATGATTTTTCCAGGGACTGAGGTGAGGCTGACTGGCCTGTAGTTCCCAGGATCCTCCTTCTTCCCTTTTTTAAAGATTGGCACTACATTAGCCTTTTTCCAGTCATCCGGGACTTCCCCGGTTCGCCACGAGTTTTCAAGCTTACTACACCCTAACTCCCAGTATGGATACTCTCTTACTGAACATTAAGAGTACCCTTGGCTGGCTTAGCTAGGTGAACACTCTTACTGTTTACTAAAAGTGCCTTTGTACACAGTAGCTTAATGAACTTCCAAAGTATATTAAGCTACTCTGCACAAAAGCCCTTTTAGTATCCATATACTGAGTTGGTGTGGAGTAGCTAGGCTAGTACTTTGCACTAACTACTGTAGGCTTTCTCCCTGCATAGATAAGTCCTGAGCCTGTGCTGTTCATTCACATTAATGCAAAGTGGTATTTCATCATGCAGGACAAGAGTTACTTGTTTTACATTTCTGCGAGGAGGTGAGTGGAACAAAGGTCAGTCTTTTTTTTTGGAGGAGAGAGCATAGGGTAGGGTAAGGTTAGTGGCAAAATAATTTGCAGGCTTGGGAGGAATGGTAAGGATGGCTTGATATCCAGTGAATTGTATTATATTCCTATCCCAGAGCAAGAATGGAATTTTAAGGAGCTAGACAGAAGGAGAGTTCAGAATGATCTTGGCAACACAAAAAATAAAATGTTAAGTAGAATTGCTGTACATTTTCACTTCTCTATTATTCAACATTGAATTACAGTAGGTCAAATTAATAATTATTTATTTTAAAGTAAGGTACTGGGAATTATCAAGTCTTGCTGTCTTTACTCCTAGACTGACAGATTTTTGAGGCAAGAACGGGCCATTTAATGTAGTCTGACCTGCTATATAATATAGACCAAAGAACTTGACCCAGTTACTTCTGTATTGAGTCTTGTTTGACTAAAGCAAGTCTTCCAGAAAAGCATATACACGTGATTTAAAAGACTCCAAAAGATGGAGAATCCACCACTTCATTCGATAGTTTGTTCCAATGGTTTATAACCCTGAATGTTTAAAAAAAAAAAGTGCCTTTTTCCTAACTTGAGGCATCTGGTTCTAGCTTCCAACCAATGGTTCTTGTTATTCCTTTCTCTGCTAGATTAAAGAGCCTTTTAGTACCTGTTTGGCTTTTTTTTTTTCTTCTGTGAAGTTATTTCAAGTATACCCTATAATCAACTCATGTCTCAAACTTATTTCTGATTTAAAAAATTCCTGATTGAGCTCCTGAAGTCTTTCACTGTAGGGTTTTTTCTCTCATCTTGGAATTTTTTGTATGGCTGTTCTCTGCACCCTTCCACATTTTTCAACATCCTTTTAAAAATGTGAACAGTAGAAATGGACACAGTATTCCAGTATCATTTTCACCAATGCTGTATAACATTATTCTTCAATTAGCCAGATCCAGCCTGGTAGGGCCTTCCATTTGGCCCACTGGGTTTTAGCTGGGAGCTCTGCCATAAGGGCAGCCACCCTACCGCACTCCAGCTCCTTCCTGGGCTCCCAGTGGCTCTGCCCCCACCCCCCCACTCTCCTGATGGTCCTGACTGCAGCATCCCCACTGGCTGCCGGGTCCTGGGGCAAGCTAGAGCCGGATAGCAGGGCCCCCAGCAGGAAGGGGAACAGCTGATTCCTGGTAGACATAACGAAAGACCCAGCAAGTGGCTCCAGTCACTGAGCTCTTCTGCCAGGTGGCCTCTTTCCTTCCCTGGCTGCAGAGCATCCTCTGAGCTGGCAGTTGCTGGCCTGGGTGGGGTAGGAATGCTCACGTGTGTCAGGGTGGAACCACTGCAGCCAGGACTACAAGGGGAGTGCAGGAGCTGGAGCTGCTGGGAGCCATGGGCCAGCCAGAGCTGAGTAGTGGGACCATCCCTGGTCTGAGCTATCAAGAGCTGAGGGCGGAGCTTGAGCTGACAGCTTGAGCTGTCCATGGTTGGAGATGGAGCCAGGTAACAGGGCTGTCCTTAAAAGAGACTATCCAGCTGGAAGCAGGAGTCAGGGGTGGCAAGAATGGGACAGGATCTGGGTGGAGTAGTCCCCTGGATCTCCTCCAAATCCCCCACCGTCCGGTCTTCTTCCCAGCTCCCCGCACTCAAGCAGTACTAAGGAGGCTCCTGTCTTCTGCAGCTACTCCCCTCCCTCTCTCTTCCCTTGGGACAGAAAATGAGCATGGGGGACATACTGCTCATCTGAATAATCAGGATTTTGGGTTATTTGAAATTCAGATAAACAGACTTTAACTTGGCATGATGGTAATCAGAGGGGAAAATATACTGAAGTGCAGCTCAAAACCTGCCCTGATGGGACTCTCAGTCTGCGTGCCATTCAAAAACCAGCCAATGTACAATCTCTGGCATGCATGCCATTAGTTGCCAATCCCTGTCTGATGGGTGAAGAATTTATGTGCTGTCTCTAGGGAACAAACACCTGAACAGCTCTTTACCTCTCCAAGATCTGAACATTGCTTTACCTGGCCCCTCAGAAAATATAACTGAACACCACTGCTGTATAAAGTGTTTATTAATCTTAGTCGGTTATTAATCTGTCTGCTTTATTTATTGTATAATGAGAAATTTGTAATAAGACTGTCATGTGGTACAAAGGCAACTGCCTTATAGAAGTTTAAGGAAATTACAGCTATGCAGTTGTCTTTATCAAGCAAAATTGTAATCTCACCAAAAAATTAAATTTTGTCTGACAAGACCTATTTTCTACAAAATCATGTTGACTGGCACTAAGTATATTCCCATCCTCTTATTCTTTTCCATGATTTTTCCTAGGACTAGCCAGCCTATAATTACGTGGGTCATCCCACTTACCCTTTCCTGAATATTGGCGTAACTCTAGCATACTCTCAGTCTTCTGAAATTTCCCTGGTAATCCAAGATTTATTAAAAAATTAAAATCAGAGGATAAGAGATCTCCTCAGCCAAGTCTTTTAGGATTTTTGGGTGTTAAGGTGTCTGGACCTTTTGGTTTAAAAATGTTTATCATCATCTTTAATTATTAATGAGCAGGAAAGTACTTCATTACCCAATGTGATACAAGTTCATTGTCCTGATTCTTTCCAAATACAGAACATAAATATATATTTGAACACTTTTGCCTTTTCTGCATCATTATCAACATTCTTACCATCTAGATCTAGTAAGGGGCCCTATACCATAGGAACAAAAGAAATGCTTACAAATATACTTTTAAAATCTCAGTCTTATTGTGCTTAGCCCTGCCAGGTCTGGATTTTTCCACTGATGTATTTAGCTTCCCTGAATCAATTTTCTGTACTTCATAACTTCTAATATAGTGGTTGGTATGTACTTCCTCTTTTTCTATGTTATATCCTTCCCCCAGTTACTGCCTTCACTTCCATACTGAACAATGATGGGCTTCTACCCAAAATTGTTCTGTTACTTGATTGTGGATTTTTGGTCACCTAATAAACTCTAATAAAGGGTGATTTAGGTTGGACATTAGGAAAACCTTCCTAACTGTCAGAGTGGTTAAGCCTAGGGAGCTTGTGGAATCTCCATTATTGGGGATTTGTAAGAGCAGATTGGACAAACACCTGTCAGGGATGGTCTAGATCAGGGGTGAGCAAACTTTTTGGCCTGAGGGCCACATCTGGGTATGGAAATTGTATGGTGGGCCATGCATGCTCAGGAAATTGGGGGTTGGGGTGCAGGAAGGCGTGAGGGCTCCAGCTGGGGAAGTGAGCTCTGGGGTGGGGCTGGTGATGAGGAGTTGGGGGTGCAGGAGGGTGCTCTGGCTGGGACCGAGGGGTTCAGAGGTCAGGAAGGGGATCAGGGCTGGAGCACAGGAGAGGGTCAGGGGAGCAGGCTCCTGGCAGTGCTTATCTCAAGCAGCTTCCAGAAACAGTGGCATGTCCCCGCTCCGACTCCTATGCAGATACACGCTACCCTGTGCACAGGTTGCGGTTCCCGGCCCATGGGAGCTGCAGGGGTGGTGCTTGGGATGTGGGAAGCATGCAGAGCCCCCTGGCTGCCCCATGCATAGGAGCCAGACTGGAGACGTGCCGCTGCTTCGGGAGCCATGCGGAGTGGGGCAAGACTTTGACCCTGCTTCCTGACAGGAGCTCGAAGGCTGGATTAAAATGTCTGGAGGGCCAGATGTGGCCCCCGGGCCATAGTTTGGCCACCTCTGGTCTAGATAATACTTAGCCCTGCCCTGAGTGCAGGGGACTGGACTAGATGACCTCTCAAGGTCCCTTCCGGTTCTATGATTCTTCTTAAACAACTCCCAATTTTTATTCACCCTTTTGTGATTTTTTTTCCCCTCCCAACCAATTTTGATCATACTCTTCCCCATTTTGGGAAATCAGCCCTTCTCAAGCACCACAGATATGTTACTGGTCGGGTATATACTCTGCCCACATTCAACGTAACCATGTAGCAACATAACTTAAAAGTCAAATACTGCCATCAGTTTACATGTACAAGTCCCATGTAAGTCAAAGGGCAACAGCAGAGTTTAGCCACAAGAAGATTAAAACAGACCATATATG
Organism: Eretmochelys imbricata; assembly: GCF_965152235.1. Taxonomy (NCBI): domain Eukaryota; kingdom Metazoa; phylum Chordata; order Testudines; family Cheloniidae; genus Eretmochelys; species Eretmochelys imbricata. Next base: position 55,550,827 of record NC_135575.1, on the reverse strand, counting down.
TTCATCATGTCAGCTATCTGTTTACAATAAAGAATAAATGGCCATTGTAAAATGTGACTTTTTCTCCTTATATGCAACAGATTCTGATCTCATTTGCATTGGAGTAGATACAGAATGACTCAGTTGTGATTTAACACTCTTTTCATACTGGTGTGAAAGAGATCAGAAGATTGACTACATACTTACTCCCTGTGAGTATTTTAATTCCAATTATTATACATAATAAAGAATCAGAGTTCCAAAACATTGACTACAGCAGGTCCAGGATTTTACCCATTCCTTTTTTGCCCCGCTCTTTGTGCTTGACTTACCAATTTTAATTGCTGTTGCCTCAGAAGTTCTGGGTTGTTTTTTTTTTTTTTTTAAGTTTCACACTAAACATTCTTTATATTTGTGTCAATAGTTGACCTACTTGTTTTTGTGTTTAAATCTGTTTCTTGTGCAAGTCTGTTCTGTTTTGAAACAGAATGTTTGTTTCCAAATGCATACACACACCTCACTATAAATATACATGCATATACATACATAAATGCTTCTCTCATGTAACAGCATAGCACACACTTGTTTATTGTTAGAGATCCATATAATAAAACAGAAATTCAGTGGTGAACTGTCCTTTATTACTTTCTTTTCTTAGGAACATCGGAACTGTTATAACAGGTCAGAGCGGTGGGCCATCCAATCCAGTGTGCTGTCTCTGACAGGGGCTAGTAGCAGATGCTTCAGAGGAAGAGGACAGTGACCCCACTGTGGGTAGTTATGGATAATTTACCAATCAAGAAAAATTCTCATTGATCGCAGGCAGGAAAACAAGTAAATTAATTAAAATAACAGGGTCCAAAAAGTGATTTTTAAAGTCTCTAATCCTAAACTTCAATTTTCTCCCAGACTTTCTGCTAGAGTGGTTTTCAACCTTTGCCATTGGTAGACCCCTAAAAATTTCAAATGGAGGTGCAGACCCCTGGGAAATCTTAGACACTCTGTGTGCAGCACCCCTGGTCTACAGGCATCAGGTTGAAAACCACTGCTCCAGGGTGACAACCTTTCACAGACCCTGGCTTAGACATAGTCCTTTGCCCCCTCCCCGCAGGGGTCCGCAGACCACCGGTTGAAAGCTACTGCCCTAGAGTCTGGTATCTTCCCCTCCACCGGCTCACAGACTGGTTCTGCCGCTGTCCCGCCTGTCTCCCAGCAGGTGGCGCTGCTGCCCCTCGAAGGCTGAGCGCCATTAAAGCCCAGCCGCAAGGGCTCTTGACATCACGCCAAAGCCCCTCCTGCACGCGCCTCCCCTACCCCCCGCTCCCCCCCAGAGCCAGCATCTCCTCTGGCGAGCCGCCTGCACAGCTACCCGGCGAGGGGGTGGAGCGGGGGAGGGCGAGAAGCAGCCCCCCCCTCCATAGAGCAAGAACGCTCCCTTTTGAAGGGGCTCCCACAAGCTCCCGTACAGTTGCAACCACCCCCTGCCCCCAAAGGGAGAGGGAAGCGACCGCAAAGCCGGGCAGGAGCCCGAGGGGGGCGGGGTGGAAAGGGAGAAGAGGGGGAGAAGAGGGGGAGAGAGCCGCGGAGCGAGGCGCTAAGAGGCAGGGAAAAGCCCCCCGTGAAATGCATTGCAGCTGAGGTTACCCAGCCAGCTTCCCCCCCCCCCCCCGCCCCTGCCTCGCGCGCCCGGATCCCAGCAGCAGGAGCAGCCGCCGCCTCCCCCCGAGCAGGCTCCGGTGCTCGCTCGCGCACGCAGCCGGGCCGGAGGCGAGGGGGGAGGCCGAGGAAGGATGGCCGTGTCTCTGATCCAGGCGTGCCGCAGCCTGGCCCTCTCAACATGGCTGCTCTCCTTCTGCTTCGTGCATCTGCTCTGCCTGGACTTCACGGTGGCCGAGAAAGAGGAGTGGTACACGGCCTTCGTGAACATCACCTACGCCGAGCCGGCGGCCGGCAGCCTGGAGCTGCGCAGCGAGAAGAGCGAGTGCGGGCGCTACGGGGAGCACTCGCCCAAGCAGGATGCCCGGGGCCAGGTGGTGATGACCGCCTCCGCCCACGACCGGCTGGCCTGCGACCCCCACACCCGCTTCGCCGCCCCGGGCCCGGGCAAGAGCTGGGTCGCGCTGATCCCCAGGGGCAACTGCACGTACAAGGATAAGATCCGGCACGCCGCCGCCCAGAACGCCTCTGCCGTGGTGATCTTCAACGTGGGCTCCAGCAACGCCAACGAGACCATCACCATGCCGCATGCAGGTGCGTGGGAGCGGGCGGAGCCCCTAAGGTCTGCCTGCAGAAATCCCTGCCGGGGGGTACGCGGCCCTCCAGTGCGACGCTTTTAAGGCCAGTTTGACCCCTTCGTCCACCCCGCTCGTTACCAGGGACCATGCCTGCTGATACCTAGTGTGGTGTTACAGCAGGCTTCGCTCGCCAGGGCAGGAGTTTGGTGCTTTGGGGAGGTGGGGGACATGCTCTCCCCAAATATCTGGGCTGAGCTGAGAGCTGGGGTGGGCTGGACGGACCCTCTTGGTCAGTTTGTGTATCCGTTATCCTGGCCAAGAGTTAGCTGCAACTGGGTCCCTCTGACCCCTTCTTCTTTTTGGTTCATGTTTCATTTGTGCATAGAAGATAAGTGTTTTTCTGGGCACCTGTACAGGTCGTAAATACTCTTCTGACTGCTGCCATGGAGAGAAATTGAGGGGTTGCCAAGACCTATAAACAATAACATTCAATCTGGTGGAAAAGTTCGAAAGCTGTGAAGTTTTGGCCACTTTTGTGGATTTTATGGGACCTGTGGTCCCTTTATAAGGCAGTTAGGCAGCTGTAAGCATTTTGTTGGATCATTAAAATCCGGTGGCCCATGTCAGGCAGGGGCTGTGGGTGAGATTGAGCTCTTCAAGATGTGAAGGATAACATTATTTCTTAATTACTAAGAGGTTCTGCAAAGTAGGGAATGCAGTGTCTACCATCATTTTTGCAATTATTTTCATCTGTGGGACCAAACCTTGTGGAGTATCTGATTTTATGAAATACAGGTGCAGACATTTGTCTCAAATTATGGTTTCTCATCCTTCCCATGTGTGCCTTCGATGCCTGGAGATGGGTGTTCAAAGAATTAATCAACTTGTGCTATCAGAGAGGGAAGGTAAACATAGCCATCAGAAATAACAGCAAAGCCAGAACAAACACTGGATTGCTATATAATGAAAACATTGTTTTTATAAAAATGTTTGTTTTGAAATTGTTGTTTTAAAGATCAGCTAATCAGATTTATTTTTAGGGACAAAGTCTTCTGCCAGGGGCCACTAGTCTCTTATGCCAAGAGCCTGACTAACATGCCACTTATTAGTGGAATCTCTGGTTTGCAGCCAGTAACTAATCATACCCAGCTCTTTCATGCCAGTTGAATCTTAGTGGTGTTGGGGGTAAATTGGAACATAATTAGGTTACAAAGCATGGATATTTTAATCAAATTTTTATGTTTTGCAATCACCTAGCCAGGATGGATGAGAGGTAAAAGAATTCCTTCATTACTAACATTATAATAGTGCAGCTATTGGACAGAACATTTTGAACATCTTGCACTCAGTCCTCTATGAAGAGATTAACTGTTTGGTGGAGCAAAATGATATGCTTTTGAGAGGGTGGATTGGATCAGAAGAAGGTTTTTATGTTTTTTAATCTTGATATTGCTTAGGACTTTTTGTGCCTTTAAAATTAGGAGCTCCTAATAGTCTTAAAACTTCTCAATAAACTGCATATGGTTTAGTTTCTGTTTAGGTTGTACTCCCTATTTAAGTATTGAAGATTATTTAGCAGGCAACATAATAAGAGCTTGACATATAGAAATATAAGTACTCTTAAAGTCAAGCTCAGGGTATTGCAACACAAAATAGGATACACCATTTGTTCCTGTCTAATAAGTTTCTTTAAAACTGCCAACATGTTGAATCAATTAGTGGCTTGCCTGTTTTTAAAGAATGCACTAAGCTGTTTTCCCATGCAAATAGTGGTTTATTTGGAAACAGTGGTAGAAAAAAATCTACTAACAATTTAAAGGTTCGCAAAAAGAAAAGGAGTGAAGTGAGCTGTAGCTCACGAAAGCTTATGCTCAAATAAATTGGTTAGTCTCTAAGGTGCCACAAGTACTCCTTTTCTTTTTGCGAATACAGACTAACACGGCTGGTACTCTGAAATTTAAAGGTTAAAGTCCAAAAGGAATGAAAGAAAGATTATTTATTACTGTTTGTGCCCTCTGCTTTCAGAAAAATACTAATACTATATCAGTTAACCTTGGGACAGCTTCTTTAATATTACCTGGCACCTTTGCAGCTTATTCAGAAACTCCTTTTCAAGGACTGCTTTGGTTTCCCTTAGAAATGCTACTTTCTTAATCAGGAACACTCAGCTGTGTGATTCTGCCATACCATAGGCTTAAATGAACTGAAACTTTTAAAAAACATTCTTGTAAACTATGATCAGTCAGACCATTGAGGCCTTGAAGATAATTTATTTTTCAAATTAAATTCAAAACTCCGTTCTTTCACATTTTCTCAAAAATCAATGAACATTTTAGTTTTGTGATGCTGAAAAACAGTTCACTCTCTTATCTTAGGAAAACCCTGTCCTCTGCACAATTGAAACAGATGTATTTTAGGGCCAGGCCTATTAAAACAGAAGAAAAATAATTATTAATTAAACATAATTGTAGGGATGTTTTGCTATCTCCTAGATACCTGCCTAGTTGATATCTGAGGAAATAGTGGAAACCCAAGGACTGATTTATCCATACCCTGCATATGGTGTAATCATTAGCACCAAGGCTTGAGTGTAAGAAGGGTATAAAATCATAACTGCTACCAATTTGACTTGTTAGCATTTTACACTCACTTTACTTTGGTGTCAATGATGACACAAGGTGCAGGGCAAGTTGAATTGGGCTTTCAGGCCAGCCATGTCTGCTGTGTGTGCTGCAAACACTAAACTCCCATAGTGGGAAAATGAAAAGGTTTCCCCATGGAAAAATGTGGAAACAAAGATGGTTTTGAAGGGCAAGTGAATTCTGGTTTTCCTTATATGGCTGTTACCATTTCCTGCTGTATATTGTAGTGGGTTCCTGTCCCTCACGAACAAGAAAATGCTTCTAAGAGCAAGCTTTGGTTTTTTAACACATTCTCTTTGGAATGTTTTGGCTTCTTTTTACCCCATTGTTTTCTGTCTCAGTTCCTCTGCTATCATCAGTTTTTCTTAGTTGCTGCTTCTCTCCTGCCTTACATGCCCCATCATTTCTTCATCTCTGTTCTCCATTCCACTGTCCCTTATTTCACCTTCTCCCAATCCCACATCACTTCCTCTTTTCCCAACTATTTTACACTATTATCTCTCAACTCCTTCCCCCCCACCCGAAACTCTTATCTTCTCTCCCTCTAAATTATTGACATGACAAGCGTGTGCTGCCTATGCATACTGATGTACTCTTCCATTGAATCACTAAAATGTGTCTACTGTGCCTGCATTCTCCTCTGTAATTCAAGATAATAGTTCCCTCTGATCTTAATAACTGTTAGTCAAAATGTGTTAGAAACTGCAAAAGGATATCATTTTGGTATGTAAGAGAGGTGCTTTGAAACAAAACAGGTGTTGAATATGAAACCAGAGCCTATCATGGAGCTATTCCACAAACCCTGAGACTTGTATCTGAAAGTTTTGTTTTGTTTTTTTTGTCTAGTGCCCCATTGCTCCAGACAAAAGTTTAGATTTGCACTGAATTCAAACTCTGTATTGAAATCCTCACTGTCACAGGCCTGATCCAAAGCTCATTGGAAGTCTTCCCACTGATTTCAGTAGGCTTTGGATCAGGCCCCAAGTGAACACCACAGGCCTGGCAACTTTAATTCCAATGAAATGTGCAGAAGGACATGCTGAGGATTTATTTTTTCCTGATGTGTCTGATATTTAGAAACGAAGGACAAAACTTAAAAGGCCGGTTAGTGAAAGTCTGCTATATATTTTAGCAAAAGGTGTCAAGTTAATGTTTGTTCTTCTATTTCTTATTTTTCAAATAAATGTAGAGTTAGTGAAAAGTGCCAGGTTGACAGGCCTGGAGAGTGAAGTCTTCTGTTTATTCACAAAATTGGTAATACTCATGCAAACCTACTTGACCTCTTTTTAATTTACACTTAATATTTGATATTTGCTCTTTAAAAAAGAGGGATTCAAAATCCCAGATCCAAACTTCATAGCGTTTATAAAGGGCCAAACCAAAACCCTAAATGCAAACCATCTTGAACTTGTGTGTTCAAAATTTGGATCCAAATCTGAACTTTCTCAGACGTAAGGAGCGTTTAGGTTTGGCCCATTAACGACTAGGTTGAGCTGCAAATTCTGATCTGAACCTAGCTTTTGGGTTTTGTGTTTGCGCCCATCTCTAGTATCTGAAAGTCACAAGTGGTGATCAGCTTTTAGTACCCTTTGATGTGTAAATCTGAAGATTTTTAACCGGTATTAAAATGTAATTTGTTCTTGGGTCATTGGCTACATGTCCATAAACCAAACCTCAGTGAAACAAGGTAGTTTTTTCATGTTTACTTGCAGAAATAAAAACTTTCTTGAAGAAAATGTCAGTACTGGTACTAGCGAGACTCTCCGTATTTGCATTGTAAATTATGAAGATTTTATTAATTGTCTGTTTTAATTTGTCTTGGTCTGAAGTACAGCATAGAAGCGATTAGCTGGAATGTGCTTACTTTTCATTTAAATAGTTTGTTTTTAAATTATGGAAGAGCAAAGCATCTAGCATATCCATCCTGTCAAGTAGGCCTTTCAGTGTCCGCCGCCCCTCATTTAAAACAAAATAGCAGTTGTTTAGGTTTGAAAAGCAGCTAGCTGCTGTACATAATTTTCATAAAATATTATCTGTGGCAGTCTATACCTAGTGTGAATAAAGTAAATCCAGTTGAAATCAGCATAATTTACAATATTGAACAAATGTCACAATGGGTTCTCTGGTGCCATCAACATTGTGATGCTGCATATGAGTGCCTCACAAATTTTGATCCAATCACCACATGTATTTAGAATGTCATACTTGTTCTGAACAGCATGTATACATGAGTCAAGTAGTGTGAATTCCACTGTATTCTGCATTTACGGTACATGTCATCACTAATTTTTAGTGTCCTTTGTATGTGGAAAGTGACATCCAGCTCTCAACAAGAGGGAGGTACTTTTTGGATTTTTGAAATGGCTGTCACGGGTTAGTAATGATTGTCAAAATATTCTGTCTTTTATAATAAAAGCCAAGTATTATGATCCTTCTTTTCATTAAGAACCTGGGGTGAAATCCTTGTTCCGTTGAAGTCAATAGCAAAACTGGCAGTGACTTCAGTGGAGGCAAAATGTAATCTCTGGTCTCCTGTGCTGGAGTCCCTTTTACTAGATCACTCTTTGGAAGTAACAGTGCTTCTGTCCCACACGCTATCAAGGTCTCTGCCCAGCTATTTCTTTTAATGTGTTTTAGAACATACAGGTAGAGGTACTTTGGACTAGTAATGCACTTTCTCCTGCTTCCACCTATAATCCTGTATTGTATTAAAACTAAATTTTAGGGCTTGCACAGATATGCAAATTAGAATTCACATACATGATCTGTAGAACAAAAGTAGTATTTGGATTACAGGGAAAACCATGGCTGGGTATACCATACTTCAAAGAATTTTTGTAAATATTTTTCTGAATACTGTAGCTAAAAGCCTGGAATAAGTATTTGAAATTCTCAGTCTTCTTAATATAAACAGAATTTTCTTGTCTTTAGATGCAGTGAATGCTGAAGAGAAGGTTATTCGTATTTATTATTTAAAAAAAATAATCAAAAACACAAACTGTTTAACTCATATGAAGGCTGTGCCTAAACCAGCAAAGTAAAATATATTTGGAGTCGGGGCTTTCATTCCAGCCTCATTCTTCCTGTTATATTTAGCATTTGCAGCACATATAATAATGTATACTGTGTGTAGGGCCAAATTTTCAGCCACAGTCTCTGATCTTATGCCTGTTTAAAATTTTTTTAAAAATCCTGTGTATCTTTGGTGCAAATATCTGTTTCTGCATGCCAGTCAAGTGATGTCCCAACTACCTGATTTGTATGCACAAATGCCCATTTTCACATTCAGATAATGGCATGCACATTTTTTTTGTGAGTGCAAACATTTAGGGACCTATTTCAGGGGACGCAAACAGAGAGGCTGCAGTTGAAAATGTATCCCTTTACTGAGGTTGAGATTGAATTGTATTTATTTTTATTTGTTGTTTTACATCTGACCTTTAACATTGCAGAAAGCTGTAGCCCACGAAAGCTTATGCTCAAATAAATTTGATAGATGCCACAAGTGCTCTAAGGTGCCACAAGTACTCCTTTTCTTTTTTTAGTAAGATAGTTAATTATTTATGCTTTGTGTGTTTTTTGGGTCTGGATTTTAGAGCTTTTACTGGATTTTAGATAGTCTATTGAACTCAGTACAAATATTTCTGAGAATATTCACATATATATAATAAAATGTTGAGTGGATTTACGGTTGGATTTTCAAAAGTGCCTGAGTTAGGGGGATAAGTCCCACTGTCTTTCTGTGGGACTTGTGCTCCTAAGTCACTTAGGGACGTTAGAAAATACTTACTTTAATGAGCACTAAAAGTGGGGTCCATAATGTCTGGCTTGAGCTAAGCAGGGCCGTCCTTACGCATATGCAAAGTACGTACCTGCGTAGGGCACCAGGAAATTTGGGGCACCTGTGTGCTGCTCCAGCCCCTGCTCTGGCTCTTCCCCAGGACCCCCCCGTGCCCTAGTCCCGCCTCTTCCTGCCCCTGCTCCGCCCCCGCCCCGCCCCCACTCCCCTGCGGACTCCAGACGTGGTCAGACCTGCACTCACCGGTAAGACAGCCACCCGGCCCCAGCCTGCTCTGCTGCCCTGGTTCCCAGCCGTGCCACCGGCGAGTGCTGGTTTCCCCCCAAGCCTGGGAGCCAGGGGAGCAGAGCAGGCTGGGTCTGGGTCACTCCACTTCCTGCAGGAAGTGGCCAGGCCCCTCCCCATTGCCCACGGTGGCCTGGGCACAGCCCTCCCGCATCACAGTGGAGGCCTGGGGTGGGGCCCCACACAACCCCTCCACCCCCGTGTGGGGGCTGCATAGGGCACCAAAATAGCTAGAGATGGCCCTGGAGCTAAGCATAGTGCAAATAGGTACTGTACAAACTTCCCTACTCAGTTCTGCCAGTGAACCTCACTCCTGACTCACAACTCTCCTAGTATTCCAGTTTTGTGCTTCTCTTTAGTAGAGGCTGTCAGTTATGTCTGATTGTGAGGTGTCTTTGTGATGTAGACCGCTAGTGCCAAATTCATCCCTGTGTAACTCAAAGGGATATAACAGGGATGAATTTGGACTATGGAGACTAGGAAGAGAACACCAAAGTAACTTTAATCACTACTCTATGTTCCCAGAGGTGAAAAAACTACTCCTTTAATCTATTGCAACCCAGAGCCCTATGGATAAAATTCATTGCTCCCAGTTGCTCCAACATTTTCCCCAATTTTTCCATAAGAACAGCCGTACTGGATCAGACCAAAGATCCGTCTAGCCCAGTATCCTGTCTTCCAATAGTGGCCAGTGTCAGGTGCCCCAGAGGGAATGAACAGAACAGGTAATCATCAAGTGATCCATTCCTTGTTGCCCATTCCCAACTTCTGGTAAACAGAGGCTAGGGACACCATCCCTGCCCGTCCTGGCTAATAGCCATTGATGGACCCATCCTCCATGAATTTCCCAAGAAAATTGATTTTTTTTTTTCTGACTTACTGAGAACTTGCCTCTCATTTTAATTTGAATCTTTTATCTTACACTAATGGTCTGAGCACCTGATCCAAAACCCATTGAACTCTATGAGAAGATTCCCACTGAATTCAATGGGATGGATTAGGCCCTGAGAGAGCGTCTGGTCAGTTCATTAAAGTAGGCTCACTGAGGGATAGCTTGTAACTTTTATTGACCCAAACTTTCCTAACCTATTGACTTCTTTCCTCCTTTTCACCCTCCCGTTATCTGAGGCCCTGTGTTAGCTGTTGCGCAGAATCGTACTTGCACAGTTACTAGGTTCTGTATGTTATATGTAGTTTATCCAAGAGAAATCACTTCCTTTGCAATGAAACTACATTAGCATTTGTTCTAACCTCTTGTCATTAATCTTGTATTCCATTTTGGTATACTGGCCTTGAGAGGATGGCTTACAATTACAGCAGTAGTTCATTATTGTTTGTTTGTTCTAGTCCCATTGGTATTTTGGCATTAAAATGATATTTGCTAATTAGAGTTGTTATGATATTATGGGAATGCAGTCTGTCACTATTGTGTTAACACAGATGCAGCTCATTAACTCATGCAGATATGTCTGCAGTGACTTCACCCCCCACACCCCCATTTGCAGTACATCTGCATGCGTTACCACTGGAATGTTTTAACAGAAGAAGCAAAAAAGAAGCTGCGTAAAAGTTGGCACTGGGGGAGGGGGCTTGCTTTCCTTATAATAGAAAAGGGACGCCATTTTCAAATGTCACAAAAGGACTGAATGAGTCCATTATTTTGCCCAGTTGGTTTGTCAGACAATGTAGTGCATTGTCATGCAAGAAGCCTGAGTTTCAAATGACCTCTAGCTCCTTATACCCTGAGCCAGCCTTGTGAAGACTCATTATGAGGGATAGCCCTGTTTAATGCTTTTCCACATTCCAATACCTTCCACCTACCTGCACAGAAACCATATTCGTTTCAGACAAGGCCTATTTCTGCCCTGTCAGCTGTATACAAGTGCTGGGTACTTGGCTGCTTATTTGGTACAGAAGGAGTATACAATAAAATCATGGAATCGACCTATTAGTTCATGTAATCTGTCCCCTTGCGAATGCAGGATTGTTCCTTACAGTATATAATCTAGTGCTTTAAAAAAAACAAACAAATGCCCCCAAAATTTCCTGATTTATCTGACTGTGCAGGTGGTCTATAGGAACATCCAGGAAAGAGTTCAATGCTTTTATTGCCATTGTCTATCCCAACTGTCTGCTGTGCAGACAAAATATTTGTTTTTTTTTCTCTTGCAGTCTCTTGCTCTTGCAGTACTACATGTTAGCAATATACTATCCTTCTGTGTGGGTTTTTTTTTTTAATAATACCTTGAGTAGTCTGTGGACGATGGCACCTTAAATCTCTGACCATTTTTCTATTGCACCCATGTGTCTTTGTTACAACAATACCTTTAAAACATGAAGATTGGATACAGCTGTCTCATTGTGTACACTTCTTGGGTTTGTATAGAATGGTTAGCTTTCCCCTCTCATGCCTTTTTAAAAAGTTTGATCCATTTTTACAGTTTTACTCAGTTATATCTGACTTCATGAGCTAGGCAGTCTCCTTTCCCACTAATCCTTTCCTCCCCACATCTGTAAGTAATCTCTCATCTCCCTTTAAGTGAATCTTGACATGTCCATATATTCTTTGTCTGTCTACCTTGTCATTTCTCTCTCTCTCTCTCCTTTTTGGTCTTTTTTTCTCTGTCTCATTTTTTCTTCCTCCTTCTGTCGTCACTCTGTGCTCTGCAGTTTTTCTTTTTCTCCCTTTTTTGCTTGTCATTTCTTCATTGCTCTGATCTGTCATATATCTTTCTTTTTCTCTCCCCTTTTTTTCTCATTCATTTATCTGTGTGCTCTGTACTTCCATTTCCTCTCTACTTGTTCATTCTCTCTCTCTTTCCCTCTCCTTCTCACCCTTCCCTGTCTCTACAGCCAGGTTAACATCAACAAGCAAAGGCTAATACTTTATACATTGAGCGGTCTGTAAGATTGTGTGAGCCTAATCTTTGTCAGTTTCCCTTTGCAGCTGATTCTAAGTTTAAAAAGCTTCTGTTTGGTGCTGGTGGTGATACTAATTGATGATTTTCTCTTGGCCAGGGACACGAGCCATACATCCATATTCATGTTCGTTACTCCTGGGGGAGTTTTGCGCCACTGTGGTGTGCAGAATTTTGCAGAATTACCTATTTCCCTGCAGATTTTCTGGCCTCCACTAGGGCCCGCTGGACTCTGCAGAGCCCAGCTCACAGTGAGCAGAGTACCCAACCCGATGTGGTTGGAGGCTGCCTGTTCTTTGATCCTTATTCTCCCGGGGATGGGCAAGGACCTGGGAGACCCAGCCAGCTCTGGCATAGGGTGAGGAAGGGCAGTACTGCACCACATTATGACCTCTGGCAGGACCGTAAAGAAGCTGTGTGGAGTAAAGGCTTTGGGGGGCTGGTGACTGGGGCTGCCCCATAGCTGGGCTCTGGGGGAGGGGGGCGGAGGAGAATGCTGGTGTCTGGGACTGGGGGTGCCCTGTGGCTTGCCTCGCGGGGGAAGGGAGTGTAGGTGTCTGGGCTTGGAGGGCACCACACAGCTCCCTCCATCACCTCCCTGGGTTGTTGTAGGAGTTTCTTTAACTCTCTACTCATGGGGGAATCTTTTTTGCTGTTGTCTGTATTGTTGACATACTTGACAGGTATTTTGAATTTTTTTTAAATAATTTAAATTGAACTGATTATATTGTTATTTTTGACAAATAAAATATGCAGAATTTTGCAGAATTTTTAATTTTTTGGTGCTGAATTCCCCCCAGGAGTATTTACTGAATTTTTCCTCAGCATCTGATATGGTCAGCCCTGGAATCCTGATGCCTCCTCTCAGAAATGTGATAGTGGTTAGTGGGTTCACGCTAAGATTACTTCAGTCATTCCTTTCAGACTATGCTCGGATGTCTATCACAGCTCCCTGCTCCTCCATTGCCAGAACTCTTACCTATCTAGGCCTGCAAGGATCCATGTCGGCCTCTATCTTGTTCAAAATCTATATAAAGCCAATAGAGAAAATTGTTATACAGTTCAGCATAAAATACCAAAGATATCACATTCAGTTCTGAATCACCCTTCTATCAAATGCAAATAGCACCGTCTCCAAGTTGTTCAAAGGTCTGGCTAAGATAATTAATAGATGAGAAGCAACTGCATAAAGCTGAATCTTGTAGAGATGAGACTATATTTGTAGGGAGAGGGAAGCTGTTAAAATATCTTGTAATCTCTAACATACCTACAGTAGAATTGAATACATAATATTTGAGTTGGGGAAATATAAAACCTCTCAACTAATCCATGTGTCATCCCCTCCTCTTTTCACTTTCCTCCTGGCTCTTGTTCCTTGCCTCAACGCCATTGCTCTGTTCCTATCCCCATATACCTTTCTCCTGCTCTGATCCCTTGCTCCATGTCTCTTCTTGCCACTTATCAAATAATTTTACAAACTGAGGGTCGATATTGCTATTGGTATAGGGTGCCTGTCTGATTTTCCGCCTAGAGTTGTAAGTTTTCTTTGGCAGTATTCAGTCTGCTGCTGAAACCCTGTCTCTTTGGTCGGCCTGTGCAGTGGGGAAAGTTGCATCGATGAGAATATGGCATGAGTAGATCCAATGGTGGCATGGAAAGCTTCCACCATTGTGGTAAGGGATGTTTCTACACGATGTAACTAGAAGGGAAAACAATCTATTTTGTCATGTGGCAGTCAAGGACCTTGAAAGTATATAGACCCTTGTCCAGCAATTATACTTATTTTCTTCTCCCACCACCATGACCTAGCAGCCTTGCTTCTTAGACTAAAACTAACGTGTGTGCTATCAACAAATCTCTTAATATCCAGTGATTCTCTGGTATTCTTGTAATAAAAGAAATCTGCTACTATTCATTACTGCTTATTATTATTCATTCTTTACTGCTATCCAACCATGCTCCCCAAAAGTCGTCTTTTGCCACCTTTGTTCTTGCAATCAGAAATTATTTCAGATGCAGTACATAAGATGGCTAATAGCCAGTTTTTAAGAAGAGTTGGATTATTTTCACTGTGTTGAATGGAGGAGGGTGAACTGGTGAAGGCCATTTTTCTGTAAGATGGAATAGGTATTACCTGGCTTCTAAATGGGCATGACCTCTCCTTTCTTGTCTTTTTTTGATGGTCAAAGGGCTTTTATTTCTATTATCCTCTCTGTGTAACTATATATTCTGTTCTTTTAGACTTCATGTGAGTAGAGTCATAAAAATAATACTGTTAGTGCTGAATTTTAGCATCTAATGTCAGTCACTTAGTGATTCTTTTACATACCTGACATGAAGGTTTGTGAAATCTATTATTTAGGTTTTGGCCAATGTGTTGCTTAATCAGTATAGTGGATTGTGCTGTTAGCCAATTCAAGGTGATTATCCTGGGTCATAGTCCAAGTACATTTTGTGCCTATTAAGATATATTTAAAGGTAACAGTGCTAAGTTTTAACTTTTTTATTGCAAAGTTGTCTGTGACCCAGTAAGGTTATATACACTAATTAGACCCATACATGAACTAGCCTGCAAAGCGGAAGTTACTAGACGCACGTACATCAATAAACACACTGGGCTGTCCAGTAGTGCTGAATTGTGCAATGAGGTACAACATACATGGTATTTCACTAAGACAGAGTCCAAAGTCTTTTACTGTCATTATGAAACAGGTGTCTTAAAATAAATTTAAAAATGAATATTAAAATTGACTCACTCTTTTGGTGCCATGTTAGTGAGTTTCTGTGGTACTTTGTGCATTTTAGAATATTCACATTAAATTTTTAAATATCTATTTAATGTTGATTAGGAAATTTGGTGGTGATTCTTGCTGAAAGCCCCAATTCAGGAACGTGTTCATGTTCAGGAAAGCTCTTGCACACATGCTTAACTTCAAGCACATGCTTAGTTCCCGTTAAGTAAGCACATACTTAAAGTTAAGTATGTGCTATTTTCCTGAATTGGAACCTAAGTGGTTAAAAATGGTTTTCATGGAAAAAATTTACTCTAAGGCAAGAAGCAAAAGTGTCTATTAACCTAGAGCATTGTTATTTCCATTGTAAACATGGGAGCATCCTTATGTTGTTGTAATGTGATCAACATCATCTCTGTCCAGTGATCTCCTTGACTATTTTAAATCATAGGGCTAGAAGGGACTGCAAGGGTCATCTAGTCTACCCCCTGCCAAGATGCACGTTTTGTTGTGTATAAATCATCCAAGTCAGATGACTATTCAGTCTCTTTTTGAAAACCTCCAGTAAAGGAGCTTCCATGACTTCCCTAGGCAGTTTGTTCCATTGTCCTACTGTTCTTACAGTTTTCCCTGAGATTTAATCTAAATCTGCTATGCTGTAGTTTGAACCCATTGCCTCTTGTCCTGTCCTGTCCTCTATGGCACGAGAGAACAATTTTTCTCCATATTTTTTATGGCAGCCCTTTAAATATTAAAGACTGCTATCACCTTCTCCCTTAATCGCCTCTTTTTCAAACTAAACCTACCCAGTTCCTTCAGTCTTTGCTTGAATGGCTTGCATTCCATCCTTTTGATCATCTTTGTCACTCACCTCTGGATCCTTTCCAGGTTTCTCTACATCTTTTCTGCGCAGCAGTAACCAAAATTGGACATCAGCTGAGGGCTGACCAAAGCCGAGCAGAGTGGTACCAGTCAGTGAGATGCTGTTGCACAAAAAAAATTAAAAATTAAAAAAAAAAAAGCCAGGTGATATCTCCTGTGGCTTGCATGCTATGCCTCTATTAATGCAATCTGAAATTGCATTTGCGTGGCTTTTTTTAATTTTTATTTATTTATTTATTTTGTGCAACAGCATCTCACTGACTCATGTTGAGGTTGTAATTCACCACAACTCCCACATCTTTCTCAGCAATGCTGCTGCCAACCCAGTTGTCCCCCATTTTTGTATTTGTGCATTTGGTTTTTCTTTCCTAAGTGTGACACTTTACATGTATCTTTGTTGAATTTCATTTTGTTGTCTATAGCCAGTTTTTCAGTTGATCAAGATCCCTTTTGAACTTTAGCTCTGTTGTCCTAAGTGTTTTGCAACCCTACCCTCCACCCCAGCTTTGTGTCTTCTGCAGATTTGATAAGTATGCTCTCTATTCCTACATCCAGAACAGATCCCCGTGGAACCCCACTTGACACCTCCTTCCAATCTGATATCATTCTTTAATAGTTACTCTTTGACCAATTGTGTATCTATTTAATGATCGTTCTACCAAGCCTGCATTTTTTCCAGGTTGCTTGTGAGAATGTCGTGTGGGACCGTGTCACTGATCTGAACTGGCTGATGCTTTCAGAACTCCCTCCCGTTCCACATTCCAACGATAAATAAATGTCTGCCTCAACTTCTTCCTGGCCATGCTCTGCAGTCTTCTCAATACCTGTCACTCCTCTTCCTTTCCCTTGCGGGACGATTAACTTAACAGACCTCTGTTCACATGCACGCTCATACGTTTTTAAAGTTAAGTTGTATTTAATATCTGGGGCCAGAGGTGCACTGAGTGTCAATGCTAGATGAGGAAAGAAGAGGTAAACCAGGTGTTGTGTGCAAATGGATTTGAGAGCAGTGCCCAACCAAATCAGAGTAATTCATAGTAGTCAGTCAGAATGGAGAAGTTTGCATAATTGGAAAAAAACCATACAGTGGTCATATTCTCTTACTAATAGGAGAATGGCATAATTGAGAAATATACATGTATTTAAGGCTTATCAACTGTACAGTATCCCTACACCTTGAATGGTTGAGCCAATTCCATTTTCAGTATAATTTTAAATGTTTGCTGATTTTGCTTTGCTGGTTACAACCCTTTCCCTTCCCTTGTGACCCCATCAGTATGTCAGCTTCACTTTGTATTGAGAAATTCAAGTGGAGGCTGCTTAATGTGCCTGATTGTATACATCAATTCTAAATGGCACTAACTCTCTGATTTGGCAGTGGATGATTTAGTTGAGGCATGGAACAGAGGATGCTGATTGGCGTATGATCAGAGGAAGGAAAACTGACAAATATGCCATACATTAAATATTCATATTCCTTGTTTACCATATTTACTTACAGAAATTAATCTGGAGCTAAGTTACAGGGCACAAGCTTATATTTGCTATTCTGGTATTTTAAATTTGTCCACATAAGAGTTTTATAGTCACAGGAAGACATGCCAGTCTAGCCAATAGTGCTGATTAATGAACACCTTAGGTGGCTTAAGTCTTGTACCTCCAGTGCCCTGGAGACACGTATGCATCAGCAAGAGCCCAATTCTAAGAAATGCTCAGCCTCCTCAATGCAAATTAACTTCAGTAGGAGATGGGGGTACTCAGCACCTTTTTGGGGATGCTCAGCACCTTGCAGATTAGACCCCAGTGTGTGTCCTCAGGTTTTATTAAAGGAGATACATCATTAGAACCCACCCTTCAGAGAATTACTGCAGTTTTGATTAATTTGAAGATTAACCTGGTGTTCATGCTGTTACCCTAAAGCAATACAAACTTGTTTTTAATAGATTCCACTATTTATGATTGCTTAGTAAGTCTGTCTTCAAATGAATAATACTTTTTGCAGTCAACAAAATAATTGTAACTTATTTGTTTTCAGTCATTAGTATTGTAATGTCTGTATCAGAAAAGAAGATAAAATAGGCAGTGCTTAAGTACGATGGATAAACAACAAATGGATCATGCCTTGTACTTGTGATAAAGTTTCATTATACAGACTTGTCTTTTTGAAATGTTCAGGATGTCATGAAGTTTTAACTGAGGAGATAGCTTTGGTGCCCCATTGTCACAACTGCTTTGAAGAGGAGCACAAGCAAACTGCTACAGAGCATTATAGGAAGTTCCATGAATGTCTTGAGTGGGACTACTTGTAGCTATTCACCTGTTGGAAGAAGGGTTCCCAATCTGGCCCAAAGTGATGATGATCATTATGTGGCCAGTGTGAAGTTTGATGGTCGCACTGTCTGGAGTGGCTCACAAGTGTGAGTGCCCGCCTCAGGGCAGACACCTCAACTGATGGTATGTTCTATAATTAGATTTTACCAACCTAGTGCCAAATATGAACTCCTAAAATTTTACAATAGTCTTATAACAGAGTCACAGATAAACTGCAGTAAGTGAGGTGACTATCTTGCAGCCCAGGCAAAAGATGAGCTATGTGGTAAATGGTCACTTACACCAAAAATCACAACAATATTCAGATTACTTCCAGTCCCAAGAGGCCAATCACTCACCCAGGTCAATTTGCATCCTAAATCTAACACCAAAGACCACACTGGTAGCCAATTCTATAGTAAACTAACTAAAGGTTTATTAGCAAAGAAAAAGGAATAAGAGTTATTGAGAGGTAAGAGCAGGTAAAATATGTGTACAGGTGAATCTCAGTCTCTAATTTCAAAAGGTAGCAGTGATCTAGTAATCTGCCAGTTTCCCAAAATTATTTTTGGACTACCTGGAGTAACCCTGGGGGTCTCTGTCGTCTTCAGTTATTCTGCCCTATTAGAATCCAGAGGTGAAGAATTTTTAACTTGTGTCCATACTTATAGCTTCTTCTCACAGAAAAACAAGTTGACACCTTGGCTACCTATGTGCATTCTTTGGTGATGGAGAGAGAGGAATGGATTGGAGTCTTTGATCTCTGATCGTCATACAGAATGACCATTGCTTTTCAATGTGCAGGAATTAGCACCTTCCTGCTATAGTCCTTCATTTGCATTACACAAGGCTTCTTTCTGTTTGATGGATTGCTTAGTTACAGGAGTATATACTATGCAAATGTTTGTTGCATTATAACAGGGGCATAGTTGAGTGAGAACAATACATGCAGCATCCTACAAGCATGTTATAAAACACTGAACACATTCTTATGAACTTAACAGCTAATATTTTGGTAATGCCAACACACAGGTAAGCAAGACTGGCTTCCAGCTATGTATTTGTAAGTGTTCAGTGAGGCCTTGGCAGGACCTGGCACCTAGTTTGCCAGCGTCACAATTATGTCACTTCATTTTCTTCCCATGTAAGTGCTTGAGTTTTGTAGGTGACATAAGTATGTTGCTGCCACTGGTTTGTGAAAAAAAGTTTTCTGGTTTTTGGAATTTCCGTATAGCTAACATCTTGTTTGCAAGAGATCCATGGCTATTACATCAAATGGATTGAATTCAAGCATTACTGCAGGGAGAATCTGAAAAAGCCTTGTTTGGAAGATGTACAAGTTTGCCAGGTGACCATTATGAACAGTGAGCAGATAACCACACAACAGCTGTAAGGAACACTGCTGTCAGCCAAAAGTCATAGTTCAGAAAAAAGTTTTCAAATTTCAAGCAGGCGCTAGCTGAGTAAACTACAGAGAAGATGTATGCTATATTTGAAGCAAGCAAGCAGTATAGCTTTCACACCATTCCTCACTGACTGATCTACTAAGAAGAAATTGCAAGGACCTCCTTGTCAAAGGAGAAATGTTTCTGAGGTATCGGTCAGAGGAATGGCTACAAATTAAGAGTAGTGGAACACAATGAAAATTTGGAATCTAAATTCTATATTGTCTGAATTAATATGAACCATTGTTTCAATGACTTCCATTTGAAAAGAGTCCTAGAACAGAAGAAAAGGGGTATAACTAAAATAATTAGACTGGAGGTGAACAACTACCTACTTCCAATCTGACCAAATTAAAATGGCCCTTAGTACAGTCTAAACATATTTCAAACAGGTGGTTACAGTAGCTGGTAGACTTTGAAACATACATGTTTTGTTTGCTTTACTCAAGTTTCCTTTAAGCACTGTTCAAGTAGAAGGAAAGCCGTACTGTAGCTGTGTTACACAGCAATTTAAAAGCCTTAGTTTTAATGTGAATATGCTGACCACTCTGGTGGGTGATGTTGAACCTTTTGAGAAGTTGTAGACTTCTCAAAACCTATTCCCTGTTGTCATTTGGGTCCCTATCATAGACTTGGTGTCACTCATTTGTTGGTGTTCTATGACAAACAATGACTGTCCTGATCAATTAAAAGTGCACGTATTTTCATTTACCACTACAAATGGTGCTTTAGATTGTTTGTTTGAATCTGTTGTTTCATGCTTTATACAATGGGCCAAATTCTGCCTTTGGATGGAGGTGGGCAGAATTTTACAGTTTGTCGGAAAGCCAAACATCTACTACTAATGACTGCAGAATGAATTTGGTTGCAGAAGCAGAAGTACTAAGAAGTAGTTTGAAATTTTGTTTAGCTGGTCACTAAGTAAGAGAGAGAAGCAGTACTGTTCAGTTGTTACAGCAAATTTGCTGAGGGCTAAAGGGAGGATAGAGCAGTGTCATTTATATATGCCTGATATACCCAACAGTCCATCATTGTGAATGGATCGAGATCTGAATGTTAAAAATTAAACATGAAGCCTCAGTTTTTTAATTGGCTTTTAGAGAACTGAAATGCTTCATGTTTCTTCTGGTGGTGTAAGTTAGTAACTTGTTTCTACCAAATTGCTGCTGGGTGGGTGGGTGGGTTTGTGTGTGTGTGTGTGTGTGTGTGTGTGTATATATATATATTTTTTATAGTGGAAAAATATTTTGAATTTTCACAAGTTTTTAAATAGTGTAATGTACAATAACACATTATATGTTTCTACTATCTCAAATACTGTGGGCAAAATATTGTACTGTAGTCCATAAGATCCCTTATGCACATTGTGGATACCTATTGGATATCCTATAGCTGTTCTTCCCATGGAACTACTACTGGTGGCAATGGAAATTCTGTATAGAATACTATTACTACTACTTAGCATATAGGTAATGCTTTGCATATTCAAAATACTGTACCAAAATGGGTGTAGAGTTTGTAACAGAAATCCACAATATGGGCAGGAGATCTTGTGAACTAGAGATAATTTTGCCCTATATGTTTACTAATTTTGGCTACCAGACTTAGTGAGAAATACATAATTTGTCATCTTGGGACTTGATTATGCAAACACTCTCAGCTATTTTGGTTTCTACTTTAAGTAGTTCCACCGAAATTAAAAAAGTTAATTAACAAAACTCTTTCCAGCCATACTGCAACTTCTTGATTTTCATGGGGCTACTCATACCAGCAACCATTTCATTTGGTAGTGTTTACAGAACTGTATCTTTTATTATTGATAAGAATGTTTTACATATTTTCTATTAAGTGCTGTAGTTCTTGCCAACCTCTGGAATCCCAGATCTGAGTAACACTCAAGTCGTTATTAATTTTGTGTGTGTGTGTGTGTGTGTGTGTAGGGGCCCCAAGAAAGTGGATATACTGTAATTTCAAAGTTCTTGGTATTTTGACTAAGATTAAATGTAACATTAAGATTTAAATTGTACTGTTTAATTTATTAACCCTAATTTGGGATATTGCAGATTATGTACATTTTATGACTTTTTAAACCAAACTTGCTACTTTTGCAAGTAATACTTAAGCATTATACCCAGATGAATAGGAACTTTTTAATTAATCTGTATTTTTAGATCATTTTAAAATAAGCTTTAATACATTTTTAAATCAGTTTAATAACTGATACATCCTATAACTGGATACTTGCAGAGGATTTACTTTAAGAAGTCTGTTCTATCTGAAGTAAACATGGTTCTATGGAGTATGAAAGGAAGCAATATTTCCCCCAGAGAGAATAGAACCAACAGTATGTACTGAGAGTTCTGAATGAATGGAATGGGAAATTGCCTCTATTCATTTGAAATTTTTAAAAATAATTTGAGTGAGTGACTGTCATTAGGATGGCCCTTTGATGCCATGTGATCACAATTATTTGCTATTATTTTAGCCAATCTATTTCAGTAGACTAGAATCTTAGCATATTACTTACCAAAGGATGGTCTGTATTAGATTGTAAAGCCCTGACCTCATCACTGAGAACTGTACTTCAAGCCAAAATGGACAGTGAAACATTTATTTAAAATACAAATAAAGGAATTTCCCAACACTTAAAACATCTTCACATTTAGTAAACATCACTTCTTTGGGGTAAATCCTGCTTCGTGACCATGGAAGGTAATCTAAGAGCAGAATCAGTGCAGCAGTGGGGATAGGCTCCTCCAGCATGGCGATGTAACAAGGACAGATGATCTGTTTCAGCACAGATCCTTTTGTCCTTTTCCCTCATGGCGTGAAAGAAACAAGGTGTGGGAATGGCTGTTTTAGTCAATTAATGGATTCCCATCCTCCAAACTGCAAACTAGCCATCAGGGCTTTCTCCTCTTCTTGCATAGGCCCATTTGGCTGGATGCTACAATGTCTCTTAAAAAAGAAAAAAATAATCCATCTAAAAGGAAGATTATAGTATGTTAACATTTTTCATTTAGAAGCTGGCAGTCAGAGGAAAAACAGAGATCCAGAATGGGAAATATAAGCCATAAATTAAATTAAGCACTGATTATTTTATACACCACTAAATATAAAGCTTTCATTCATCTTGACTTACAGTAGCAGTAAGACCCCCAAAGAATGCATTATAAGGGATTATGGACTTCTTTGGCAAAGGATATCATTATTGTCCCAGTCTGTAATCTCTAGTAGTGCCATATCTGGTCAGTCTATTTGTATCAGTTTTCAGTCACCTTATCCAGGGCTACATTTCATAGATTTTGTTTTGTTTTTAAAGGCCAGAAGAGGCCATTATGATCATCCAGTGTGACCTCCTGCATAACACAGGCCAAAGAACCTCACCCCGTAATTTGACACACATCCATAATTTTGGTTTAAACTAGAATATGTCCCTTCTAAAAGCATCCAGTTTTGATTTAAAGACTGAAAGTTGATGGAGAAGCTACCACTTCCCTAAGTTGTTCCAATGTTTAATTGTCCTCTCTGTTAAAAATGCGTGCCGTGTTTCTAGTCTGAATTTGTCTAGCTTCAGCTTGCTACCATTGGGTCTTGTTATGCCTTTTTCTGCTAGATTCAAGAGCTATCAACTATCAGAAATCTCTGCCCCATTAGGTGCTTGTAGGCCATGATCAAGTCACTTTTTAACCTTCCCTGCAATAAACTAGTAGATTGAGCTTCTTTAGTCTCTCACTATAGGGCATGTTTTCCAAACTTTGAAGCATTCATGTAGCTCTTCCCCGTTTTTCAACATCCTTTCTGAGATTCAGGCATTCAAGAGTCACAGGTGTTTGAAAACAACAGAAGGACTGAGATTCCCCTGGTCTGATTTCACCCTTGCTGTGAGTCTGAGGTTTATCAGTGTTTCAGGCTGGGCAGAGCCCTTCCTGCCAGTCCTGCTTATATGTGGCTATGACTGCTCCCTCCTCAGGCCCCTCTGCTCAGACCAGCACCCATCTGTTAAGTATGACACACACACACCCCCACCCCTCCCCATCATTCTTCCCACAGGCCCCTGTGTACAAAAAACATTGTTTCATGGGGGTGGGCAGTTAGTTGAGACCACTAAAATCGAAGCCTCCAGAGTGCAGTCTTGATGGCTTCTCAGGATAGTCCTTCAATGAAGTGTTAAGCACCTTTCCTGGACAGGGCAATTGTTTGCAAGGCATTACACTAGCCTGCTGTCAGACCGGTTTAGACGTGTTCAGCACTCAACACAAAATGGAGTTCATAATTTGGCAGACATATCCCACTCTGTCACAAGTGTGACCTACGTTTTTTATTCCTATATGTGTCATTGCATTTGGCTGTGTTAAAATGTATGCTGTTCAAATGATCCCACCTTACCAAGCGATCTTGGTCAGTCTGTATAAATGACATGTTTCTCTCATTTTTTAGCACAACACCAGTTTTTGTGTCAGCTGCAAATTTTACTGTCAATGACTTTATATTCCAGGTAATTAATAAATATATTGTGTAGCATTAGGCCAAGAACAGATCTCATTTTTCATAACTATTTTCAGCTTTGGGGAATTGGCCCTTTTCAAGCACCAAGTATGCATATTACTGTGTAGGGCTATAATTTGTTTGCTCACAGCAAATGAAATTTGATTATGATCACTTGCACTTAAGCAGCCATCAATTTTTAGCTCAGGGATCAATTAATATTTATCCTTCAGAAAGAGGTTTAATATAGAATTACCCTAAATTGGTTGCAGCGTTTTTGCATTAGAAAGCTATCCTCTATAATTTCTAGAAACTGCAAGAATGGTTTACTAGCGGCAGCACAAAGCCTCCAGCATAGGTTGCCATTATGGAAATCCTCAGTGATAGCAAAAGCTATGATTTTGGCACAGAAACGTAGTAAATTTCATGGCTGTGATGCTGGGGGAAAAAATAAGGCCTAGAAAAGAGGAGTGGGGGTGGAGAGCGAGCCTACTGCTCATTTGCTTATGAGGAATCCATCCCAGCTTCAACCTGGCATGTTTGCATTCTATAGTGGTGGCTCTACCTACTAAGCGACAGAAGAATTCTCCAATACTTGACACTCCTATTCCATGTCTTCAACTACAGAGGGGCAGATATGCCAAACCTGAGTGACTCTGTAACCCTGTGCGCCAGGTCACAGCACCTGAAGCTGGGCCTGGCCCAGCCCGCAGGATAGGAGCAACCACTGTAGGTTTTGTGGGGGGGTGGGCTTATCACAGATTTTATTCAGATTTACAGTTACCATGAACACCGTGACCTTGGTGCCAAGATAATAGCCTTAATGATTAGTTTTCTTTCTGCACATTGGACAGATATTTAAGGAGCTGCTCATCCTGTTCCCTTGTGTGATTTGGTGGTCTGTAACAGAGTCCTACCAGTACCTGTCTTGTGGTTCATCAGTTAGCACATTCATCCATGCCATTCCAAGATGCTTCCTTCTGAATTGTCAACTGTAAAGAAGATAATAGTATTGTTACTCCTTTTCATCAGAGGGGTTAGCCAAAATGTTGGGGTCTCATAGATTGTTCTAGTGAGGAGGAGAAATTGATGATGGAATCTTTCATGCAATCCTATTTATTTACAAAGAATGGACCAAGTCTTGTTGCCTGAACACAGCGGAAATCAAATAACAAGCCAGTGTCTTTGCTCCCAGTTCTAAACTCCTTTCCCAGCCATCACTTAGCCCCAAAAGCGCTCTCTCTAGGCTTTTCCAAGGTCTGCATCCCAGTACTTGTTCACGCTGTCTCTGGTGTTTCCGTACTGCCTTTCCTCTCCCCTTCTCTGTACCTTTTAGTCTCTCCTTCACAGACACACAAAGCTTCACAAAACAATTGCCAGTGAAACCCCTCTGCCCACATGTGCCTTTAATTTAGGCGGTGACATGCTTATGTGTTTGGGGTGGAGTCTGCTATTGTTTCAGCTATCTGGTTCCATTCAGGAACTTAACTGTGTCATACAAGTGTCTTAAGTGAAGGTGATGGTTATGCCCAACCCATAACAGTACCTTTGACACAGAGAGCTGTTACCCCCCAGCTCTCCATAGCTTTCTGCCCATTCCATCTTTCCCAAATAGGGTGTATCCGGTGATTTTAATATTCCAATCATGTGATCCATCCCATCAGGTTTCAGTAATATCAGTTCCATCAGATTTCTTTTAATAAATGAGCATTTCTAATTTCTTTTGTTTATCACCCGGGCTTCTAGCATTGGAAGAGAGGTTTCATGTTCTGTACTGGTTGGAATTTCCAACGTGCTGAAGGCTTCATGACCAAGTATATTGCATTCCTGTAGTCCAGATGAGAGGTGACAAGTGTGTGTAACTGGGGCCTGATCATCAGCCACATCAGGATGAGACAAAGTTTCCTAGCCAACCAGAGATGGTAGAAGGTGTTACTCATGGAGTCTGCTATGTCAGAACTTAGTGTCAGTGAGGAGTCCAAGGGCACTTCTAAACAACAGAGTGAATTGATGGACTGCCTAACATTACCCTCTTACTCCCCCTGAAGTAGTCGGAAAGCATTTCATTCCATTTCTTAAGTGGAAGAATGGAGAGGAGAAGTTCAGCAGGGAGTAGTATCATAAGCATTCATCTGTGGAGAAGCATCATGCACTTATTGTAAGATTGTAACCAGGTTAGAGTTTAGAAAATAAATAGTTTAAAGCTATTTTACTTTGAGTACCCAGAAATTCTCATGAGGAAATTGAAAGTCTGGTCATTTGAGACATTTGAAAGCATACAGAGGTAGACCAAAATATACAGAGGTAGACCAAATAATCTCTTACTTATTCTTCTGTGAAATGGCTGCTTTTTGAGAGAGTTGAGAACAATGGCCCATCAAACATGGTTGTACCTCTTAAATAAAAACAAAGTTTCCCAGTCTGTCTGTACAGGTGTCTTTTCAGAGCTGACATCTGGTCTACACTACACAGGTAGATGTAAGACAGCTTACATTGATGTAATTATGTCCATGGACAAACTACAGCCTTGTCTCACTGTTGTAAGTGCCCCACTACGCCGACGACATAACTCCACCTCCATGAGAGGGGTAGAACTTATGTCGGTGTAGTTAGGGTGATGCTTATGTCAGCTGTTGACTTTCTTGTCAATTTCACTGCTCCAGGCAGGGAGCTATGTGGAGCTGAGTGCCCTGACTTAGCCCCCTATACTGCCCCTCTTCAGTTGGTGGACTGCGGTGGCTGTAAATCAACCTAACATAGGTCGACTTAAGATTATAGTGTAAATATGCCCTGAGATGGAAAAATGGTTTGAGTGGTAATCAGAGG
This sequence comes from Eretmochelys imbricata, assembly GCF_965152235.1. NCBI lineage: Eukaryota > Metazoa > Chordata > Testudines > Cheloniidae > Eretmochelys > Eretmochelys imbricata. The sequence goes on along the minus strand of NC_135575.1, from coordinate 55,524,287 downwards.
CACTGATAAATAGAGGTATGTTGCTGCTTCAGTAACATTCCTGTTTGCAGTCTCCTGTTCATTGCTAGACATATTTATAAATGTCCTGTGTTTATTATCACCAGAAAGTGTATTCAACTAGAAGGAATTGAGAAGAAGACCAGATAAAGTGATTAAAGAGTCTGAAATGGAAGGACTGTCTTATAGGGAAAGACTAAAAGATCTAACTGTATGGGCCAAAAATAAAAATAGAGGCCTCAATTTAAGCTCCTAAATTCATATTTAGAGACCTAAGATTAATGGAACTACCGAGTGCTCAGTGTCTTTTGAAATTCAAGACATATATTTAGGTACCGAAATATGGATTGAGGAGCATGTCTGGCATGCTTTTTAAATATCTTGGTTGCAGAGCTTGGCTAAATAATAACTATGGGAAACACAATAGCCTCCATATTTCCTTTGTAGGCTGAATATCTGGAAAATCTCCTGTCTGAGATGATAAGCTGTTAAAAATTTCCCATGGGATGTAGTGACTGCCCCATCTCTGTGTAAGTTTAAAATTAGACTCGACAATGCACTAAACGTGCTGTGGGGAAAAACCCTGCATTGGCAGGGAAATGGACTGGATGATGTAACAGACCTTTTCCATCTCTTTATGATCCTGTAAACTCTTCTTTCCTCTCCTGCTGGCCTTTGAAAGTCAGTGGCAATGGAAACACATCATTATTGTATAGCAGACAAGTCAGTTACAACTGGTAGCTCCAGCAGTGCTGGAAAATCAATTTTTAAATGTTTTCAGTAGCATCATGTGAGGTATCATGAATAAATTAAAACTGAGAAACCATACAAGCAGCCTGCTGACTGGGCACTGTGAATGCTTCATAGCAAAACATGCAGTGCTTCTTGTTGCCAACAGAGCCGCGTAAGCTCATAATGAACAGATTTCAAAAAGATGCAGTGGTCCCTTCTGGCCCTGGAATCTCTGAGCTTACATTTTAAATGTTAAGCTGCCATTATTGAGCTGTGTGTTTTTGTGTTTTGAAGATTTTTTTTTAAATAATAATAATTCTGTCACCTCAGTAATGATTAGTTCAGGCAGTAATGCAGCAGTACAGACATCTTTAAACCCTTAATGCCATATTTCAGCAGGACATATTGAAAATGTACGTACTACTTTGGAGTACTGAGAAATAATCTCTTGCTTTAGTCTCCTGACTACAAAATAAAAAGGATCGATTTATCCACACTGCCATCTTTATTAGATTTTCTGCTGTATAAATGTTGGATTCTGATATGATAGATACGACCAAATAACTCCTTCGTAAGTCCTTGGCACCTGTTGTGATGGTATATCTTTGCATGGCAAAGAGAGATGCATTGAGAGAACCCTTGCCTTGCTGTCAATACGTGTTTATCTTTTGAGCTTAAGTTCATTAAAAATATATCTCCTGTGGTCCAATTAATCCCCGAAGGATAGACATAGATATAACACATATTGGACCTGTTATAATTATATAAAAATAAGAGATGTTGAAGTTTACATCCTGCCGAGAATAGATTAGTCAAAACAGAATCGGGTATAGTTGCTGGAGTTCAGTATTTAGGAAGGTAATGAAGGCTCTGAGCCTGCGAACACTTATGCATATGAGTAGTTTATGTGGCTAAAGGCCAAATGAAGACAGCATGCTGGTAGATGCCCATATAAGAAGCAAGATAGAATTACATTCCTTTTGATGTTTCTTCATGTAATGTGGTAGCTAGCCCATTAAATGCAACTGGGCTCAGTGCTTCTGTTCCAGTCCTGGTGCTCCCAGTTGGGCCAATTGAGAGGGCAGGGCAGCACCTAGGGGCTGTTTGGAGCCTGGTGAGATCCAATATATCCAAGCAGACTGAGTCAGTAAGGAGGTGAGAGCTGCCAGAGAGAGTGTGGGGTTTCTGAGAGAGTGCTCAAGGGAGGAGAGCAGAAAGGGATTTGCTGGCTGACATCCCCAAGCCAGGGCTGGAGAGGGCTGAAGGCAGGAGGAGCAGCAGCAGAGGGAGATGCCTTTTGGCTTTAAGCTAGAGAGTCAGAGCCAAGGGCTGAAGGGTAGGGTAGGGAGCAGTGGAGGGGCTTATCCCCTGACATCTCCTTGCCAAAGAGCTGGGCCCCAGAAGAACCATGAAGGTCTTCCCTGTGGGAACTCCTCCAGCCTCTCCGCTGGGAGCCTAAGGTTGCACCCCAGAAGGAAGGGCTGAGTTGGCTGTCCTGGAAAAGGAACAGAGGAGGACTGACAGAGACTGGGTGCAGTGGAAGGCACCGGAAAGTGGTATATCTTATGTAAATAGCCAAGAAGCTATGTGATTTCTAAGAACTATTTGCACTGGGGTGATATCGAGTATGCTTTGGGACTTTTGCACTGTTTGTTTAATAAATTATGTTGCTGGACTTGAGTACATGCTTCCATGGAGTTACTGGAGACTCAGAAGGGAAACTGAGGCAAGGGGCTGCCCTGAGGGGATGCCTGGGAGAAGGCAGGTCAGTTACAAGGGATAACACTAGGAATATTTACGTTCCAGAGTGGTAGTTCTACATACTGAGCTACAGATGAAATTTTAACTTTAGTATTCCTATTTGAGGGTGTTAAGGAAAGACTTCAAAACCTTTAAATAACGTTAGTCCTTCCTTAAGGAATAAGACAGTATGGCATAAATAGTGTCAGGAGGACACGTTCAGGGAGTAAATGATATTTAAAATTAGAGATGGGTTCAAACCAAATCCCTCAAATCCTGTTTCAGATTCAGGTTTGCAGTTTGAATTTTATCTCTGTAATATCTTAATCTTAACACTGACATTTGGGAAACTTTGCATTAAGATCAGGATTCTGAACATCTATATTTTAGATGGTCCAAAACAAGACTTTGGATTTTCCATTATAGAGCTATGAAATTCACATCAGATCTCGGCCTTTTGGTTCAGGTATATGTCTACTTCAGATTATCAGGTTTCAGTGGGAAATACAAGCTAGGCTACATACATGGGCTGTTCATAGGGGATTTTCATTGAGGAAAAATCTCACTTGTCGGTGGATACTATCAAAAGATCTGAAAACTGTACTCATCTGAATAGAAAAACAAGGTAACTTGGAACTAATTATGAGCAGAGCCCTACCAAATTCATGGCCATGAAAAATGTGTCCTCCCCCTGGTGAAATCTGGTCTTTTTGTGTGTATTTAGCCTATACTATATAGATTTCACGGGGGAGACCAGCGTATCTGAAATTGGGGGTCCTGACCGAAAAGGGAGCTGTAGGGGGGTCACAGTATTGCCACCCTTTCTTCTGCACTGCTTTCAGAGCTGGGCAGCTGGAGAGCGGCAGATGGTGGCTGGGCACCCAGCTCCGAAGCAGCGCCCCCCCAGCAGCAGCGCAGAAGTAAGGGTGGCAATACCATACCGTGCCCTCCTTACTTCTGCGCTGCTGCTGGCGGCGGCTCTGCCTTCAGAGTTGGGCTCCCGGCCAGCAGCCTCTGCTGCCCAGCTCGGAAGGCAGCGCCGCTGCCGGTAGCAGTACCACAACTCCCCCTACAGTGAGCTTACAGAACACCCCCCCACCACCACCACACCCACCCACCCACGCACACACACCCCCACACAACTCCTTTTTGGGTCAGGACACCTACAATTACAACACTGAAATTTCAGATTTAAATCTCTGAAATCGAGAAATTTACGATTTTTAAATCCTATGACTGTGAAATTGACCAAAATGGACCAAATGAATTTGGTAGGGCCCTAGCTATGAGTAGAGTAGCTTATCTTCAATTTAATCATTATTTTCATCATCCTAGAGATTTGCATAAGCTATCACAGAAATCCGTGGAAAATCACAGCATTTATTATATATCAAAACCATAGTAACACAAAATCCGATAAGGCCAAAAAATGTTGTTTGTAATTTTGAATGAAGCCATATGTGATGAGAGCGCGCTGTGACACATTTCTGTGTTTGGAAACTCCTAGGAATCTTTAGTGTACTTGAAGGAGCCAACTTGAGTGGGACTGTGCTTCTCAGGTGAAGTCGTGCTTTCATATTCTGTTGCAGTTGTTGGAGGAATGACACCCTTTTTAGAAACCTGACATCATAAAGGAGGAATCTGACTGACTGGCTGATAAAGACTCTGACTACATGAGTATATAGTACAGTTGCACAGATGGACTCCGATAATTGATTCAAATAAATATATAGATATAACATTTGACTTGCAGCCTAAGTAATGTTCTTTTAACCTTGCATTTTTTGAGAAAAGGGACACGTGTGTGTGAAAAGTAAATTCCATTTTTGTTAAGAAAATTCAAAGAAAATGTTTTAATGAAAATTAATTTCCCAACTAGCTGTAGTGCTTAATCTCTCGGCACTTAGAATTTAAATATCACATACATTGTCATTGTACACATACATAGTCTACTAAGTACTATTGCGCTAGCTAGCATGACCCCGGGTGAAAGCATCACACCTGGTGGCATTCCCAGATCTGGCTGAATCCAACAAATCTTGAATATCTGGGGAGCTAGGGTCAGGACATGCACCCCTTCGCATGTCAATGGAAAGTTTTGAAAGTGAGGTGTGTTGGGGTGTCTTTGTCCATCCTAGTGATGTGGTTGAAGAGCATGCTGTGCCACTTGTAGATATGATGAGTAGCTGAAGGGAGGCCAGATCTTTGCAAGATTGTGACATTTTGAACAAAGTCAGACCGAATTTGATAGTCAGTAGTTGGCGCTGACATTGCATGTGGAATGCCTCTAGCCACTCCTTGTCTGTTTGTCAGAGGGTCCAGGTTTCTGACTTGCATAGCAATATAGGTAGCAAACAGGGTTGATAGATCCTGAGCTTTGCCCAAAATCCCAAAATTGGGGCAGGTGGGATCGAATACCATGGGGAGCATTGACTAGTTCACGTACCTAGCCTCTGAGGTAGAGTTCAAACAGTCATAGGCAAACCAGATGTTCTTCTGTGTATAGGTCTTGCTACCTTCTACATAAAGTCCATGTCTGTCTTATGGATGCAAAACCGTGTTTGCACGGAGACGGACTGTACAGTCCACTCATAATGGGGCCCATACTTGCAGATTACAAATAGATAGATGATAGTTTTTTCTGTTTTGATATTTTGTGTTTCATTAGTTGACTGATACATCTTCAATACACAGTTTGCTATGATCATTGAAAGGTAGGAGTGGGTGGGTGTGTGTCTTTTTTGGCCTGAGCGGTTAGCCAGTATTAGGCTCTTGTTGGATTGTTTCAGTTAGGAGGAGAAATTAACACTGAGTTCAGGTATTTCTTTGGTGCAGTCCTGTTTATTTACAGAGAATGTGCACAAAGTCCTGTTTCCTTTTATATGATAGAATCAAACCTCAACTGGCAGCTTTCTTGTTCGGAAATCCAATTTTGCCTCTCCACTGAATACTGTGCCCACAAGAAGCTTTGTCTCTTGCCATTTCAATGGCCACACTTACCACTGCTCCTCTTGCTTTCTGCCTCTAGTACACATAGACATGCATAGCTTGAACCATTCAATACCCTAGCTCCCGTGTTTCCAATAAGACTCACGGAAACCCCTCATGTTCTCCCTGAGTTAGTTGTTGATCAGGTCTTGCCATGTGGCCTAGTGCCTTGAGTAGTGACTTCTACTGTTTATCACTACACAAAGGGGAATTTAAGTACTTCGAAATTAAGTACATTCAGCCTGACCTGAAGGAAGCTTAGCATACCTAGCAGCTTGAGCCAGTGGAAGTATCTATAGATCAAGGCCTATTTGATGGCAGCCACTAACTTTTTCTAGCATAACATAACTTAAATACCTTGATATTTCTGGTATTTTTAAAGTATCCTGGCTAATGAGTTTGGGGCTGCCCTTCCACATAAATGCTTATGGAAAGGGAAAAAATGACTTGGCAAAATATGGCTTTTATGGCCTCAACACAGCACCATGTCATCCCCTTAGAATCCTGGGACTGGTGGCATGACAGAATAAGCAAGCTGAAAGAGAGGAAGAAATAGACCCGAGGTTGAGGAAATTACCTCAAGTACTCCATCCAAGTGTGGAAATTGCCACTGCTTCTCTGGGCCTTAGAGTATCTGTTCTCTATTCACTCAAATCACCCAAGAAGAACAAAAACCTGTTAATATGGCTGGTTCTGGCCCCCCCTGCCATTTGTGCTCATGTGACCCTTTCAATGGTGGTATAATTTAAGACTAGTTACAATGGTAATAGTGTAAGAATGACAAAAGGTTTTGGGGGGTTTTGGACACTGTTATGCTACACTGAGAGAAAAACATGCCACACAGAACAACTCTTCTGCAAGTCCCACTCACTGCAGTACTCTGTGACGCTCTTGTTTGCACATTTGCACTTTCGCATATAGTTCTCACAGGGTATGTCTCGGATGCAGTCATTGGGAGTGACAGCTGCTCAGGTAGACATACCAACCGGAGCTAGCTTTAATCTAGCTAGTTTGGGTCCCAGAGCACTGAAGCCTCCCAGCATGAGCTTCGGCGCAGGCTAGCCCTGGGAGTAATTACTCAGGGTTCAAGGCGGGTTTGTACAGCTACGTTGAAGCTCAGACTTTTGCAGTTTGGGGCTCTGGGATTTAAACTAATTAAATTAAAACTAGCTCAGGTTTGTCTGCTTGAGCAGCGATATGCCCTGTGACTGCAGTCTGGACATATCCAGAGAAGGATTTGCAGTGATGGGGATTGTACCATGTAACCATATTTTCCCTCTCTGATATTCCAATATTTGTTTTATGTATAGGCTTTTGTATGGCACTCTTCACCATAGTAACTGAGGATCTCACAAGCATCAGGGAACTTATCTTAACACCCCTTTGTGGTAGGGAAGTATTATTATCCCTGTTTTACAGCTGAGGAACAAAGATGAAGTGACTTACTCAAGATCGCACGAAGTTTTTGGCAAATCTGGGAATAGTTCCAGGCCAGTGCCTTAACTACTATGCCATCCTTCCTCTCTTGACCCACCTCAACATGATTAGCTGGCTGTCGGTTTCCTTATTGCACCATGCAGCAGAGGTGTTCTCCGGGTCCTTACTGCTTGTTAACAATTTATATCCACAATGAATATTCATTGCATCTGATTCCCAATGCATTTGTCATTCAGGTTTAAGTAGAGTCTGTAGGATTCCACTTTAAAAGCATATGCATCTGCATTAAATTGCATGTTTCCGAGGTAAAATAATGTCCTGAATAATCTTTGTTACTTACAGCAGCAAGCTTGGACACACTGGTTACTTCTAAGAGTAAAGAGAGAGGATATTAAAACTGGATTTGTAAAAATGACAATACCGTTTGACATAAAATTATCTGCTAAATGAGCAGCCATGATTTTAGAATTAATGGGTGAAATCGTAGCCTCATTGGAGTGAATGGGAGTTTTGCCACTGATTACACTGGGGCCAGGATTTTACTCAATATTAGAATTTCAGAACATTACAAGAAAGAAATTCCATCTGGATATGAGTTTCTTAGATTCTTGGTGCAAAACTGAAATTACTATTCTTCCCATGTTACTCTGCTAGTTTAGAAATGAGTCAGACAAATGGTCTGTGTTCCTTCCCATCTGAAAGTTTGTGTGCCATAGCATGATCAAATATGGAATTAAAAAATTCTGATGAAGTATATATCTTCTATGCCAAAGAAAGGCTCTTTTGCCAGAAAAATATACTGATTGGTTCTATTATTTTAGGCCCTGGTGGTACAAATACTTATGCATGTGAGTAACTTTACCCATGCATGAATTGAACTTATTGGAACTATTCACATCTGCAGTTACTCAAATATGTAAGTGTTTGCATCCCTTGGATCTCCTTAGATTTTAACGGGGTCTTTGAAGGCGTCGCAGTCCACACATGCAGATCACAATGCAGGAATGGGGCCTAAAACCCACCAAGAAATATAGTGAATATCTTTATTTAAATTTTCATAATCAATTATTAAATTACCAGCAAATGGCACTGATGTCTCTCTGTAAGAACAATGGTGCTGTCTGATGTAACTTGAGACATAGGAAGCCCAGTTCAGCAATATTTTTAGACTCTCAAAGCACTTTACAAAGGTAGGTAAATAAATATGCCGGTTTTGAGTGGAGAAATTGAAGCTCAGAGAGAGTAACTGACTTACCCAAATTCTCACATTGAGCCAGCATAAGTCAGAAGTAGAACCCAAGTACCTTCACACACAGTAGTCAGCTTTACCAACTAATTTGCACACAGATGTGTAAAATTACTGGATCAAGAATAAGGGCGTTAGAATGCCATCATACAAATAACTAATAGCATTGTGGAGCATTATACATAATGTCTTCTGTGGAAATGGCAACAAGAACTACAGTAGCATTACTGAAAGCAGAAGGGGAATAAGGTCATATGACAAGATTTAGTAATGCTCACTGCTTGCCGACTTAATTTTAGACTGATTCTTTTTCTTTTCTTGAACCAGTGCAAATTAATGCATTTTTCTTGCATAAAGATCTAATTGGAAGAAACGTTGTGGTTCTGACCATATTGAGATTCTGTGATAGATCTTTTTCTATAACAAATTAACAGTAAACCTCAACTGACGCTGGGGTTCAGTGCCACTCCATGGTTTTTTTTTTTTTGTTTACCCCTTCACCCATCCTCTTTAACCTATAAGGTTAAATATTTTTCTAGTCTACATGATGTAACATTTGATATTCTGAATAGCAATGTTTAATAAAGGCAGCTGTCATTCTTTGTAATATCAGAAACCTTTAGACAGAAAACAAAATCAACCAAGCAACCAAAACCAGTAAATAAACCCAGGCTGCTTTTTCTCGAAAAACATCCACTTGATATAAACTCTGAGCCCAATTCAATATAAAATATGTCCAGCATTCTGTACCATGGAAGATGAAGAGAGCCACAGAAACAGAATGTGTGTGCTTATGTAGCACAGAAGCCAAACATATTGATGGTGCACAGTTATCTTGCTTTGCTGTTGCCTACCCAAAGTGAAATGTGGAAGAAAATACAGCAGCATTTCTCACCGTTCTAAATTCATTGAACTAAAAATCAAAAACTAATCTTTCATTCAGATAAGAAAGGTTTGTTCTAACTTTATTGTGGTAAATATTTTCAAGATTTCCCTCTTTATGAGAGCTGAATCTCTCACTAAAATGTTTAACTTTGCTAGCAGGCCTGGCAGATTTTTAGAGGAAATATTATGTTAACAAATCTGTGATAAAGAAACAGCATAGGATTAAAGATGTAGTCTATAAATGGATTTTATCACTTCAAAGGCATTTAAAAAATAGCCAGAATCCACTCAAATGCTCACACTGATGATTATGCATTGGATATTGTTTTATAATTATACAGTTTATAACTTTTTTAAAATCACTTATGTCAAGTTATAACAAGATTTACTTATAGAGATGCCTAATTGAATGTGAAAAGAGATAAGGAGAAAGGTTAGATAACATTAATTTTCATTTTGGTGCATAGGGGAAATTTAGCCATACATCTCATTAATGTTTGTTGAAATTGTGTAGCTGGATACCCACGTAGCAATATTCAATACTTTTTCCTAAAGTGAAAGAGTACCCCGCTCTGTGACCCTATATAAAAAGGTCTATCGTGATTTTAGTGTTATATTGAGTTAGAGTTGTATTAATTTAGATATAGTCGGACTAACAGAACTCTATTAGTTCCTATTAGGATAAATACACCTAAATAGTGAGTTTGGGATCACTTTTCAGGGTGCAGGCATGGTTTACAGTGTGCAAAGATCAGTTACAGAAGTGGGACCTCATTGGTCTAAATTGTATCCATACAAAGGAGACGGATGAAAATGGGAGGCTGGAGAGAGCAAAATGGAGTTGTTCCCTGAATCTAGGAGAAGTAGGTAGAATTGATATGGTAGGTAAAAAAGAGGTCCTGGGGCATGTATCCTCAAAATATTTTTTCCGATTCTCTATTGAAGTCTCATGGTACAAAAAGAAATCCAGGAGCCTCTTATGACTCATATTTTGATATTAAAAACATACACACCTATTGAGGATTTACACTTGGAAAGGGGTTTTGAAGTTTGTGGTCTTAATACCACTAAGCTGTCATAACTCTTCTTCTGATTTAGCTGTGCATACTCAGATTTGCAATGGAAATGGGGCTTTTCAAAGTGGGGTGGGCGGAATAGAAAAGTAGAAACTACACTCTAATAGTGCTACTAAAACCTAACCAGGCAAGACAAAAAATGTGGCATAAATAAAATATTATGGTGCAGTATAAAAGATTATGGGCCACATCCTCAGCTGGTATAAGTGATCATAGCTCCACTGACTTCAAGGAAGCTATACTCATTTATAGATGATGATCTGGATATTCATTTTAGTTTGATTAGGAAGACCTGTCTAGTTTATTTGTGGCTTCACCTGCCACCATTTGTGCTGATTTTCCAAAACAAGTAGAAGAAACCGTGGAGTTTTAAAAAACAAAGGGGGAGGGATAGCTCAGTGGTGTGAGCAGTGGCCTGCTAAACCTAGGGTTGTGAGTTCAATCCTTGAGGGGGCCATTTGGGATGGGGCAAAAATTGGGGATTGGTCCTGCTTTGAGCAGAGGGTTGGGCTAGATGACCTCCTGAGGTCCCTTCCAACCCTGATAGTCTATGATTATTATACTAATAATTGTTTTTAGAATAGAGAGAGGCGTAAGCTCAGAGTGGCACTATTGTATGTTAAGAGTCCTGTTAGGTATTTCAGCAAGCCACAGCTATCGAATCTCTGTAATGAGATTAAAGATCACTTTGGGAAAAAGTATTAAAAATGACCAGGAGAGGGTAAAACATGCTCAGTAGCAGTGGTGCACTGTAATGGAAAAATCAACCATTGTTTGAGGTGGAGGAAAGAGGCTGAAAGAGAGGATGAAGTACTGGATGGACAGGAGGTGATTGAGGATAATGAGATGGGTCAGGTGGATGCTCTAGAGGAAGAGACGAAAAGGCCAGGACAGCAGATGTCCCTGCGGCAGCCAAACAGCAGGGCAATCCAAGATCTGTATCGAGGAAGCTACAGCTGGCGTGAGAGGGAATGTGTCTGAAAGAGCAGGATGTGAAGTGTGAAAAGAAATGGCAGTGCAAAGAGATGTCAGCAACCTGACCCTGGAGAGGTAAGTGAGCAGGAGATAGTTGTTACTCCCACATGCAAATATGAAGTCATTTCCTCAGTGACAAGGATCTGACAATGTGAGAGGCTGACTAACAGATAGATCAGCCATTTCTATAGTTCAACCCACTAGGTTAAATGACAAACAAATCAATAGCAGGCCTATGCACAGGGAGAGGATAGCGTGGGAGAAGAAATGTGCCAATAGGGTAGCAGGTGCCCAGCAGTGGGTGGCTGCTGTTCTAATCATAAGGGAAACTATTTCCACCAGTCTGTCTTTAAGATGGAAGTGGGCATCAGAATCTGTTTCAGCCAGAAACTGGGGAATCTCCTTCGTAAGTGCCCCTAGAATAGGAAGCAGAGCCAAGGGTTCTGGATGGTGCCTGCGCTGATACACTGCTCACCAAACAGAGGAACAGACATAACAGAACCAGACATTGCACAAGTCCTGCACTTTGCCAGCGCGACTCCTGAAGTGCAGCTCTGAGCATCCTACATAGCTTCAAGCTGCCTTATATCGGTGACCCTTGGACATACATGGCAGCATATATGGAAAGCAGACCATGTGCAAGCACCACAACACCAGCGGTTGGCATCCCAGATGATGTGGCACATGCAAAGATACCCTGGTGCTGAATTCTGGTATCCATGCAATTAGACATTTCCAGAAATTTGCATTACACGCCAGTGTCGTGCTGTACAGTAAGGTAAACGACTAAATGTATAAACTATGGAAAACAGTAGCGTGCCGTCAGCAAGACAAAAAGCATTAAAGCTATTGAAACAGAAAAATAAGGAAGCCTGAATAGACAGACATAAAACTTCGAACGCTCTGGTTAACCAAGGAAAAAGGTCTTTTAAGTGACTCAAAAGTCCATTAAAATTCTCTTCCAAAAACTGTAAATTTCAAACTTGTTTTCCATTTGAACTTTGCCCTTTTAAAATGATCTCAAACGATTGTTTTCTATAAATAAAGTAACCCCTTCCACCCAAGTTCTTTTATATTGACAAATACATAGAAACAATGGGAAAGTTGGATGCTACTATTTACAAGTGGAGAATGGTGAGCTACTGCTGTGACTAAAGAGTTTTTTTTTTTTTTCCATCAGTTAACTGTAATTTCTCATTTCTCAAATGCTGTGGTTAATGGACTCACCATTTGTTTATAACTGGGATGCAACACCCAATAATACATGGTAGCCCACAAGTTAAGTCATGCACAGCATATGAAGGGCCTCCAACAGAACCTGAGAATGGGCCTCTTTCGTGACCAGCTAGTCTCTTTTTCAGAAATAAATTTTAATTCTATGTGAAAGACCCTTGCTCCTCTCAAGGAATCAACTGAAAATATTGGAATGTTTGTTAATTAATGTAGTTCTTTCAGTATAAACTTAATCCAGACCTTTTCACTGTTAAAGAGCTGCAATATAATTTAATATTAAATCTCTATTTCTAATTACAAAGAAGCGTAAACTATTAATTTTTTTAATTGTTCTAAACATAATTAGCTAGCTTTTTTTTTTTAAAAAAAAAAAATTAACATCCTAACAGTCTGATGATGTAGGCTGAGACACATTTTCACCCAGGCTTTAATCTAGCTTCCTTTTGTGCACATGCCTATATTTTTAAGGTGCAATCACCCCAAAAGGCACATGTAGATGTTAAAATTATTCAAATGCAAGTGTTAGAATTAGCAGGTGCGTGTGCAATTTTTCATTTATCCAAGCAGAGATCAAGGGCTGAAATGCAGGCAGGCCCATGAAATGCAGCTCAGCAGATGAATGCATCTGTGGTGGGGAGGGGGCAACAGACCAACCAATCCCCCCACCCCTAAGGAGAATTTCAAAAGTCAACTTCTATTTTTTGAGAGGGGGAAGCCGTAATGGAACAATAGTTTACTGGAAACACTGACACCTGGAGTATGTGTTTCTTTCTTAGGTACTGAATGTCAAGGGTATCACCAGAAGATGCTAAATTGGTGTACCCCTGACCTCCGACTGGTTTTGGAGCAAGATTCTCAAAAGAAGAGAGTGTGATCCCAGCAATTACCACCTATTAAACCAACTTAAAACTCTAGTAAATCCAACTTAAAGCCCTCGTAAAATTACACATAACGTGAGGAAAAGTGCTTTTTCACGGAATTACGAGACTAGTGAATAAAGGTAATATTGATGCATTTTAATTAAGCATTCAGGAAAGTCTTGTGAAATCTCACTTGGCAAATGAATCTAATCTAGCTTTGATAGGAGTACAGTCTCATGGAAAGAATACTAACAAGGGGAGAATAATAAATATAAAGAAGATAACAATGGCAAAGTATTGAGTTAGAGGAGAAGTAGGTTACTGCAGGCAACAGGGTTAGGGCTGATGTTAGTGAGCTCTTCAGCTTAGAGAATGGGAATCAGGAATCCCATGTTAAAGACCCAATTCAGCAAGTTCCTTAAGCATATGTCTCGTATGCTTAATGTTAGTCATTCCATTTGAAGTCACTAAGACTACTCATTTGCTTAAAGTTAGGTATATGCTTAAGTACCTTGTTAAATTTGGGTCTGTGCTAGGAAGCCCTATAAAAAGCATAATAGCAAGTTGCTGGCTTTCCTTGTTGTGTAGAACAAACTTGCCTGTGCTGTGCCATCATTTCATTGAGTCATTGGAGGCTTTTTGCCAACATTGTGCTTCATCTGTTACTGCCAGGAGAATAATCTAATGATAAAGCACATGCACGTGTTGCCAAGCAATTCTGAGCTCCAAATAGGGTGAACAGAGATGAAGAGGGAACTGAAGAACTTAGGGTGACCAGGTGTCTTTTGGGCTGGAACACTCAGTTGAAACTGGACCCTTATGGCTCTGAGCAGCACCACCGACCAGGCCGTTAAAAGTCCGGTCGGCGGTGCTGCAGGCCTAAGGCAGGCTAGTCCCTACCTGTCCTGGGGCACTGTGCTACAGCCCGGAAGCGGCCGGCAGGTCTGGCTCCTAGGCAAGGGGCCACCGAGCTCCATGTGCTGCCCCCACCCTGAGCACCAGAGAGGGCACGGAGCCTCCTGGACACCCCCCCTCCCCCCACCTACTAGCGCCGAATCTGCTGGCCTCCTCTGGCGTGCACGCCATGTGGTCTCAGGAGAGACAGGCAGTCTGCCTCAGCCCGCCCCCACTGCACTGCTGGCCAGGAGCCACCCGAGGTAAGCCCACATCCCAATCTCCTGCCACAGCCCCCCCAAAACTGGAGCCCCCTCCTATACCCCAAAGCCCTCATCTCTGGCCTCACTGCAGAGCCCACCCCCTAGCCCTGAGCCCCCCAATCAAGACCCCTTTGCACCCCAAACCCCTCATCCCCAGCCCCACCCCAGAGCCCTCACCCCCTCCTGCATCCAACCCCCTGCCTCCCCCACCCCCACACTCCCAATCCCTCGGCCCGAGCCCCCTCCTGCACCCCAAACACCTCATCCCCGGCCCCAGCTCAGATCACATCCCCTGCACCCGAACTCCTGTCCCAGCCCAGAGCCCCCCTCACACCCCAAACCCCTCATCCCCAGAGCCCTCCCCCTCCGCACCCCAAGCCCCTGCCTCAGCCCAGTGAAAGTGAGTGAGGGTGCGGGAGAGTGAGCCACTGAGGGAGGGGGAATGTAGTGAGCAGGGGGTGGGGCCTCAAGAAAGGGGCGGGAGGGGGCAGGGCCTCGGAAGGGGTGGGACTAGGGTGTTCGTTTTTTTTGCAATTAGGAAGTTGGCAAGCCTAGAAGAACTGTTAGAGAAATGACAACCTACAGAGGAAGATCTTCAGAGAGCCAGAAGACTAAAATATGAAAGAAAAAGTAATAAACTAATAGCTGTCACAAAAGGAAAATGGGTGTAAAAATAAAGGGATGCTGTCAAGATAAAAATAGTGGGTCACATCCTGACCCCCTGCTATCTTTTTGTGCCACTCAGCCATGTAAAGGGTCTAGCACTCTCCCTCTGTGGAGACGTGCCCAAGTGACATAGAGCCAGCTCTACGATAGTCTCCCTTCCTATCCCTATGGGGGAACATGGCTGGAGCAGTACAGCGCTTTGGTGAATCCCAGGTGGTCTAATAGCCCTTTGACAGTGAAAGTTTGAAAAGCCCTGAAGGTGCTCTGATTTGTGTTCTGGGGTAAATCCAGACCTCAGTTTGCACCAGAATGTGGGAAGCATAAAGGTAACACCTTTGCCCTGTCAGTTATGCCTCATATTCTGAAGAAATCTGATTACCCATGTTATAAGTATTACCTTATTAAAACTAAAAGTAATTTTTTAAAATCTAATTCAGATTTGACCAATTCTGTATGAATTTCATTAATTTTTTTGGTGCTTCAGTCAGATTTGACAAACTACAGAGATCCGGTCACTTCCTGTTCGTAGTCATTTTTATATTTTGGTTCTTATGGACTAGCAAAATGCTGATCTTTTTAAGGGGTTTATTTTATTATTTGTCAGTATTACATCATGGTGATATATTTTTTTTAAACAAGCAGTCTTCATAATATGCAAGTTCTTTAAATATAAAAGGGGGAAAGTTGCTGTCTAAAGTTTATCCCCATGATAAATCCTGACTACAAAACAACTCTGTAAGTTTAACACAACTGCGGACTACCCAAACAGTCTACAGAATTCCTGCATTTTAGGTGCTCAAATGCACTCGTGTTCCTTTGACTTTCCCTAAAATTCTTGCAGTGCCTAATAGTGCTATCTTCTGGAGGTCGCTGATCCTGACGTCTTGCATTTTATCCTCCAAAGCACTTGCAACCCCTCCCAGATGATACCAAGCTGGGAGGGATTGCAAGTGCTTTGAAGGATAGGATTAAAATTCTCAAAATGATCTGGACAAACTGGAGAAATGGTCTGAAGTAAATAGGATAAAATTCAACAAGGACAAATGCAAAGTACTCCATTTAGGAAGGAACAGTCAGTTGCACACATACAAAATGGCAAATGACTGCCTAGGAAGGAGTACTGCGGAAAGGGATCTGGGGGTTATATTTAGCTTGTGATCCACTATGAATCAACAATGTAACACTGTTGCAGAAAAAGCGAACATCATTTTGGGATGTATTAGCAGGAGTGTTGTAAGCAAGACATAAGAAGTAATACTTCTTCTCTACTCTACGCTGATCAAGCCTCAACTGGAGTATTGTGTCCAGTTTTGGGCGCCACATTTCAGGAAAGATCTGGACTAATTAGAGGAAGTCCAGAGAAGAGCAACAAAAATGATTGAAGGTCTAGAAAACATGACCTGTTAGGGAAGATTGAAAAAATTGGGTTTGTTTAGTCTGGAAAAGAGAAGACTGAGAGGGGACATAACAGTTTTCAAGTACATAAAAGGATTGTTACAAGGAAAAGGGAGAAAAATTGTTGTTCTTAACCTCGGAGGATAGGACAAGAAGCATTGGGCTTAAATAGCAGCAAGGGGGGTTTAGATTGGACATTAAGAAAAAATTCCAAACTGTCTGGGTGGTTAAGCACTGGAATAAATAGCCTAGGGAATTTGTGGAATCTCCATCCTTGGAGATTTTTAAGAGCAGGTTAGACAAACATCTGTCAGGAATGGTCTAGATCAGGGGTAGGCAACCATGGCATGCTCGCCAAAGGTGGCACTTGAGCTGATTTTCGGTGGCACCAACTGCCCGGTCCTGGCCACCGGTCTGAGAGGCTCTGCATTTTAATTTAGTTTTAAATGAAGCTTCTTAAACATTTTAAAAACCTTTATTTACTTTATATAAAACAATAGTTATATATTATAGACTTATAGAAAGAGACCTTCTAAAAACGTTAAAATGTATTACTGGCATGCAAAACCTTTAAATTAGAGTAAATAAATGGAGACTCAGCACACCAAATCTGAAAGGTTGCTGACCCCTGGTCTGGATAATAGTCCTGCCATAAGTGCAGAGGACAGGACTAGATGACCTTTCGAGGTCCCTTCCAGTCCTATAATTCTGTGATTCCTGATGTCTTACTGAGCTGCTCATTCGTACCCTTAGGGATCTCTTCAGGTGGTCCAATAATCACTGGGACCGTCTTTGCTCTTGTTTTCAATAATCATTCCACTTTGCTATCTTTCCGTATTGTTTCTTTTTTTATGTCTGTCTGCTGATAGCTATATCAATTAATATGGCCTTGTTTATCTTTTCTGCCACATAATTGATTTTGTTTTTTGGCGGTACCCACAACGTGCAAGGTTCTGTACAAACAAAGAAGGGATATCTATAGTGTAATTTTAAAAACTTTTTAAATATCTATTTGTTATACCAATAAAATAAAAACCAGCAGGATCTTATTAAAGGGGAAAAGGCAAAATACCACATTTATTGTGGATACAGAAAGAATCATAGTAAGCAGTTAGTTATAGCTATAACATTCCATTCAATCTCCTATTTATTCACACATTCATTCATACAAACACACACACAGGTTCTGCAGGGTTGTTGTTATAGTTACCAGCCTTAGAGTTGCTCATGCCAAGCCACTGGCCAGATGGCCTGGACATGAGGAGGGAGCAGGGCCTTGTCTGATGCTCCTGGAAGTTGGTTTTCAGAATCAGACCCCCCCCCCCCTTCGAGTTCTCAGTTTCTGGAGTCCATTTTTATAGGAATTTCTTCCTATGCCAGTCTATGGGAATTGCTTCATCATGCTGTTGCAGAATCAATCAGCAGATGGCACATTCCTGACGTGGTGCTGCTAGATGTTATCTTGTTCTTTGGTTCTCCCATTCTTGAGGCTGTTGGGTGGATTCCAGTCTGCCCTCCGGGAGGGTCCTCTGGTTATTTCCACTTGACGCCTTCTTCAGCCGATGGACACTGGATTCTTAGGCTGGCACCTCCCTGATCATTCAGTTATTATCCACACCAAGCATCCATCCACATACATCCTCTACCTCTATTTTAATCACAATTGTTAATACAACAAAAGGGCGGGGAGTCTCTCTGTGCTGTTTCTGTTGTTACAGAGTATTGCTTTGAGAACAGACTCTGTCTTAGAATGTACTAACACAATTAGCAGCTTGCAAGTTTCACACATAGAGGGAGAGAGACAGTACCAAAAACCAAGAGACCTCTTAATTAGTAATACCCTGGAATTTAAACTATGGGGAATCACTCATTTGTGATTTTAATACAGAACTTCTTTAATATGATCTAACATATACATCGATATTTAAAAGTCAGTTTCTCTCATACACACTGGCCTAAATCATCCTCTTAAACACACTGCTTAAAAAGCCATTAACATCAGTGACGATGATTTCAAATTCATTGACATTAATAGGAGTTGCATGGATGAAAGGGAGGTCATAATTTGCCATGTGACTATGCTGTGCAAAAACAAAACAATTTTCTTTTTTTCTCTTGTTAAATAAACATAAAATACTTGAAAAGGTCCCTTCTGTTTTCATATGCATCTCCCTTAATTGTGGCTATAGGAATTGTTATTTTGAAATAGATTTTGTTTTGAAATAGTCAGTAGTCCATAGTAAATACAAAGGTGCTCTCACCACATATAATTTTGAAATCAGTGAGCTGTAGCTCACGAAAGCTTATGCTCAAATAAATTGGTTAGTCTCTAAGGTGCCACTAGTACTCCTTTTCTTTTTGCGAAAAAAGCTGCTATTCTGAAATCTGCTGAAGTCAGTTTAGTTTCTCTAAACCTAGACAGAGCATAATTTACCTGAGCTGCCTGTGAAATTGCTTTTTTTTTTTAAATCAGACTGTTAAAAATAGCTTAATCAGAACTAAATGTTTTTATAGTGTAGACCAACAATTGCTAAAAATGATTTAAACCTCTCTTAATGTGACATTATTACATAAAGGCTGAGAACCAGCCTGCCAAATTGAAGCCCAATGCAAATAAAAATGGTCAAATAGTAAACCTACAAAAATTGAAATAACACAACACAGCAGTGTTGTCAGGCACCACTATGGTAACGCTGGGCAGTTTGTGTTTTTTTTAAAAGGATCAGGTCACAGTTAGCTCCAAATATAGATATTGTAAAAACAAGCTTGTCTAAAACTGAAGGGCAATAGAAATATTTGAGTGATTGTACATGTCCATTCAATTTCACGTGCGTGCGGGTTCAGTGCACTAGCGTTGGCGATTTTTCCCTTAGTGCTACCCATTGAGACAGTGTGTGTGCCCTTTGCGGCTTTGCTGCTGCTGCGTGATGCTATATAGTAAAGGGCAGAGCCACCCTGATTCCTCCTAGTGTATATCTACACTGGAATTTAGACACCTATGGCTGGCCCAAGCCAGCTGACTCTACCTCATAAGGCTTCGGCAAAGGGGCTGTTTAATTGCCGTGTAGACATTGAATGTCTCTACCACAATTCAACAGCCCCTTAATCTGAGCCCTACGAGCCCAAGTCAGTTGGTGTGAGCCAGCTGCAAGTTTGTGATTGCAATATAGACATACCCTTAGTTCCTTCTTACTGCCCATGATAGCTGTTGGAACGTTCTGTCTTGCTAGTGCAAGTGTTTCGCTTTCTTATTGTGTATAATTTAGTTAAGTTTTGTCAATCAATTCTCATTTAAACCAGACCAGGGCAAAGCAAAAGTAATGGGGCTGAGGATATTACCCTCATTATTTTCATCACTATGGACTACTCCTGCATTTAGTACCAGTTTTGGGACCTTGTCCAATGTCAATTGATGGTAATGGATATTTGGCTCAGGCTTGTAGCCCCAGATCCACAGAATTACTTGTGTGCCTAACACACTCAGACTTGGGTGCCTAAATCCCATCTTTAGGCACCATTGCAATCCACAAAACCTCACTCAGCTGCCACCTACGTTTTTGCAGTACAAATTCCCTAGGCACCCGAGTTTCTGTCTCTGGGCATGTGCACTGCTGCCTCCTTCTAGGTATCTGAGCACCTATCTCTCCCCTTGTCACAGAGTGATCCACGAACTCGGGGGAGACAGGTGTTCATCTGGTACCCAATCTGGTAGGCATGCTTAGAGGCAACCTAAATTCATGCAGAATGAGTGGGGCTAAGAGAAGAGGACCTCCCTGAAAAACTTTAGACCAGTGGTTAGAAGAGACACGCCCTGTCTCATGTGGAGAAGAGATTTGAACAGGGATCTGCCACCTCTCAAGTGAGAGCCCCAACCACTGGACTACAGTGTCATTTTAACTCTTTCACTGGCCCAGATGATATTTAATTATTCAATTGTTTAATCAAAGCGGAACATCGTCAATAGGAGAGATAGAGGAAGACCCACATCAGAATATTCCATAATCTTGTGGTTAGGGCACTCTGGTGGTTGGTGGCTGGCTGCTGTTCAAATCCATTCATCTCCTCAGGGGGAGGGAGCACTTGAACTGCTGCTCTCCCACATTCTGGGTGAGTGCTCTAACAAATGGGCTAAAGGTGATAAGGGAGATCTTTGGCCTCCTTTTCCTCTCCTCCCTGCCCCCATTTGTGTGCAGTTAACTTCTGAGCAAACCAACTGGATCAGGCTCTGCACATGACGTAAATAATGCATCTATCTTCCCCTGTTTATGGATCACTAGCAGAGATAGGCACCTATCTCTGAGAAATGTGTGAGGTTTAGGACACACCTCTCTCATATCAGCATCTCCCATTGGCTAGTTTAGGCAGCTTTCTGCGCCTAAGTTAGGCATTGTAACACTCGGCAACAGCTAAGTCCTCTTTATGGATTTGAGCCACAGTGCTTACTTCTTGTGAATAAACATGTTGACTTCAGTGGGTAATGGATTATGTCCTAAATTTAGCAAACCATTGAGCTATCTTCATATGGCATTAAGTTTGTTTGTTTATTTATTTGAACTACAAGAATAATCAACAATTATGCCGTGCAATAATGCTAGCATTGAATCAGGAGATGCCATTTCCAGATATGTACATTCTTTAATTTTAAAAATATCCATTATAGTTTCCAGCTTACTTTTGTCTGTTGTACTTTTGAATACACACAAAATTGTACTGTAGACCATTTAAAAACACCTCCGTCTCTAGAAGAGAGTTGTATGATGCTGCTTTTGTTTGGAGATATCAACAATAGGCAGCCTAAAGAAAGACACAGGTAAAGTGAGGGCTTTTCAAAAATAGTAAGTAACATGTCTATGGTACATTTTCAAGAGAACTAGTTCTTACCTTGTTGACATTTGTGCTTGAATAGGTAGGAGACACTTTTTTCGATAAGGGCATGGCTTTCTGCGATACCTTGTCTCCTTAAATTAAAGCATGCCACAGTGTGTTTTGTTTAAACTCGTGGTTGTCTTAAAACGTGATTGCTGTTTGTTGTAATATGATTGATTTGTTTTATTTGATACTAATGGGGTCTGTAATATCAGGGCTTTATATTTATTATTGTGGCTTCAATCACATAATGCAATATTGCTTGCATTCCCCTTGGGAGGACTCTGTAAGAAGAGATGCTTCATCAAAGCATGTTTTCCCCAGAAGGAAGAAATAAAATACATTTTACAAAAATACGGTAGTGAATAAGTACTGCCAGCCATCTTGGCTCCATGTCAGTTGTTACCCTGAATTCATCTCAGTCCCATAAAGGCACACCTTTTGAGTCCTTCATTTGAGGCTGAGGTTTCAGTAAGAAAACACTTTGTTTTCTCAGTCCGTGCAATTTGAGAACCGCTTAGGCAGACATCTTTTTTTTTTTTTCTTTTCTGTTTCTTCTCTGGGTGTAAAGCAATGTATGCACCTTTCACAGTGTTTTAACACATGCCATACTAGACTCTGTACCATCCACAAGAGAAGGCGAAGGAAACATGGTGCTTTTGAAGACGGCGTACTTGTAAATACAGTATATAGTGTACATTTGTTAATACTAGAAAATGAGTTTGAATTTCGCTGAACTATGAACAAAATAAACAGCTCAGTAATGTAGTGATCTGAAATGCACTCGAATGCTACAGCTGTGCCTCCCTGTACATGCCAATACCACACTGTCAAATTTTAAAAGTGTGGAATCGGTTTTCATTCTAGATGAACAAGAGCTTCAATTATAATCTATTTCAATTCCAATGACTGTACTGTGGGTAAATGTGTTGGATGGCAATTCAGTGTACAAGGGAAAAAAATTAGCTTCTTACATGTTGACTGGAATTTCAGTGCTAATTATAACATCATGCTATGCGTATAGTTATGGTAGAGAAGGTACTTCCCGTTTTATGGTTCTTATAACTTTCTAACAAAAATTTACCTTTTAGGGTTAAATTTATCACAATTATTTTTAGCCCAGAGGTGAATTTGTTGTGAAAGTTTGATTAAAAAATTCTATCTGGCTATTTTTGAACTATCAGAACTTTTTTTTTAAATGGAATTTTTTTCACCAGGAAGAATACAGCTATTTTTCTCAACCCAACAGTCTTGGAGTTTGCAAGACATAAAGCCCTCATCACCATGAATTAACTGTGAAATACGTAAGTTTTCAATTTCAGTTGGCATTTTTGATCCTAGTTCTGGAGGTAATTGTTTTGCTGAAAAGTGATGTCATTTGTGACACAGAGTCCGCTGGAAGATGCTATAAACAACCTTCTACCTTGCCTTTTGTTCTTCAGATTGATCCCAGTGGAGGTGAACCCTCAGGCCTGTACATATTTCCATTGAAATTAATAGGCTCTGTCTAGGCAGAGGGGTCTGGCTACATGGCTCACCTCACATATATAATCATGATTTACATATTATAAATTATTACAGCTTTTAAAATTAAACTTTTAAAATTTAGAATTTTTTAAGCTTATTTTGAACCGTGATTAAAGCTGATTGGAAACTTTAGTTTCCAGTCACTTCTCTGGTACTCCCATGCTAACTGTGAAAAATAAAATAAACAAACAAAACCCCACAAACCATATTTTTTTAGGAAGATGGATATCTTCAGTAATGGTCTCAGAAATGCCAACTCTAGTTAGTTTTTAAAAAGCTATATTTCTCCATTTATTCTTGGTGACCAGTTCTCCTTATCTTGTGAAAGCAGACCAAGTCCTGGAAACATTTATACACTTGCATAAAATTGTTTGCAGGACTGGAGCCTATACTGTTAGGCTGAAGAAAAAGAGTGCCATTTTTCCCTATGCACTGCGTTACTGTCTACTCTGAAAAGTGACTGTAAACATGGCACTTTCTCACTCCACAAATCAGCTACTCGTGTGTATTCAAAGTCACATCTGCTCACCTGAGTGAGAGAAATAAGCTTTCTACTGAATTTTTACTCCTGTTGGCCTTGAATACCCAAAATAGTATTGAGAGACAGATTTTTTTCACATTATGCATCATTAACAAATTTGTTAATCTAATCAGTGTAACCTATACAAACCCATGGGGTTTTACAGGTCATTAAGAGCCTAATGTGAAGACAATCGGGTTGTGCAGATATAACTGAGTACATAATTTGACCTCTGGTGGTAATGAGAGAGAGAGAGAGAGAACACGAACCAAGACTGACTCTGAGGTTACATTTGCATCAGTACTAGTTGGAAAAACAATTTTTTTACTTGCAAGTTGTAAATTTAATATGAAAATATTGAGAAACACAGAACATTGGAACCCCACCACACCATTTTTCTAACATCTGTTTTCAGAACAGACCTGCACCTTAAAAATACTCACAGGCTATTATTACTGTGATGGATATGACAATATCTTGCAACAGCCTGGACAAACCTTATGGAATTAGGCTAAATCTTACTGAGCTGAGTTTTGGTATTTTGGGAGTCCATTTTATTGAAAATGTAGATATTTGTGGGATTGTGTGGAACTTCTTTGGGAGG
Source organism: Eretmochelys imbricata (assembly GCF_965152235.1). Classification (NCBI taxonomy): domain Eukaryota; kingdom Metazoa; phylum Chordata; order Testudines; family Cheloniidae; genus Eretmochelys; species Eretmochelys imbricata. The sequence goes on along the minus strand of NC_135575.1, from coordinate 55,500,383 downwards.
AGGGCATGGCTAATGCAATCTCTAGGAGATGTTAGAAACTTCAAAGGACTTTTGGGGACAATACATGGGGAGTAGATTTATTGGAAAATACATTTTTGGGGGATGGGGGGTGAAGGAAATGCAAATAACCTACCTCAGATCCATCTTTTTGAAGCTGCACTTTGAGCAGAGACCCACTGTCTGACTGATTACCTATTCACAGTTTCTTCAAAGAACCAAATTGGATAAATGAGTGACTCTCAGGGTATGTCTACACTGTGAAATTAGGTCGATTTTATAGAAGTCTATTTTTAGAAATCTATTTTACACAGTCGATTGTGTATGTCCCCACTAAGCGCATTAAGTCGGCAGAGTGTGTCCTCACTACTGTGGCTAGCATCAACTTACGGAGTGGTGCACTGTGGGTAGCTATCTCACAGTTCCCATAGTCTCTGCTGCCCATTGGAATACTGGGTTAAGCTCCCAATGCCTGATGGGGCAAAAGCATTGTTGCGGGTGGTTTTGGGTACATGTCGTCAGTCACCCATCCCTCCATGAAAGCAATGGCAGACAATCGTTTTGCACCTTTTCTCCTGGGTTACCCGTGCAGACGCCATACCACAGCAAGCATGGAGCCTGCTCAGTTCACCGCTGCTGTTGTGAGCATTGTAAACACCTCGCACATTATACTGCAGTATGTGCAGAACCGGGCTAAAAGACACCAGCACGAGGACGATTGTGATGAGGATATGGACACAGACGTTCCTGAAAGTGCGGGTTGTGGCAATTGGGACATCATGGCGGCAGTGCGGCTGGTTGATACAGTGGAACGCTGATTCTGGGCCAGGCAAACAAGCACAGACTGGTGGGACTGCATAGCATTGTAGGTATGGGATGATTCACAGTGGCTGCAAAACTTTCACATGCGTTAGGCCACTTTTCTTGAACTTTGTGTTGCTTTCCCCTGCCCTGAAGCGTCGGAATATCAAGATGAGGACTGTCCTGATAGTTGAGAAGCAAGTGGCGATAGCTCTGTGGAAGCTTGCAACGCCTGACTGCTGCCGGTCAGTCGGGAATCAATTTGGAGAGGGCAAATCTACTGTGGGGACTGTCGTGATCCAATTAGCCAATGCAATCACTGACATTCTGCTGTCAAGGGTAGTGACTCTGGGAAATGTGCAGGTCATACTGGATGGCTTTGCTGCAATGGGGTTCCCCAACTGTGGTGGGGTGATAGATGGAACACACATCCCTATCTTGGCACTGGATCACCTTGCCAGTACTTCTCAATAGGTACTTGAGGGGTACTTCTCAATGGTGCGGCAAGCACTGGTGGATCACAAGGGACATTTCACTGACGACAACGTGGGATGGCTGGGAAAGGTGTATGACGCTCTCATCTTTAGGAACTCAGGGCTGTTCGAGCAGTTGCAAGAAGGGACTTACTTCCCAGACCAGAAAATTACCGTTGGGGATGTTGAAATGCCAATAGTTATCCTTGGGGACTCAGCCTACCCATTGCTCCCATGGCTCATGAAGCCGTACACAGGCAGCCTGGACAGTAGTAAGGAGCTGCTCAACTATAGGCTGAGCAAGTGCAGAATGGTGGTAGAATGTGCCTTTGGACATTGAAAAGCTCGCTGGTGCTGTTTGCTGACTAGGTAAGACTTCAGTGCAACCAACATTCCCATTGTTATTGCTGCTTGCAGTGTGCTTTATAATATCTGTGAGAGTAAGGGGGAGATGTTTATGGCAGGTTGGGAGGTTGAGGCAAATTGCCTGGCGGCCAATTTTTGAGCAGCCAGACACCAGGGCGATTAGAAGAGCACAGCTAGACGTGCTGCACATCAGAGAGGCTTTGAAAACCAGTTTCATGACTGGCCAGGCTACTGTGTGACAGTTATGTGTGTTTCTCCTTGATGCAAACCCGCCCCCTTTGTTGATTTTAATTCCCTGTAAACCAACCACCCTCCCCACTTCGATCACAGCTGGCAAAGGAAATAAAGGAACTATTGTTTTGAAACCATGCATTCTTTCTTCCTTAATTAAAAAAAAAAAAGTGAGATAACTGACAAGGTAGCCTGGGTGGGGTGGGGTGCGAGAGGAGGGAAGGACGAGGCCACATTACTTATTGTAGCTACACTACAAATCAAAACTGTTTGTTTGAATGACAGCCTTCTGTTGCTTAGGTCATCCTCTGGAGTGGAGTGGCTGGGTGCCTGGAGCCTTCCCGCCCCCCTCTCCCCCCGGGCGTTCTTGGGCGTCTGGGTGAGGAGGATATGGAACTTGGGGAAGAGGGCAGGCGGTTATACAATGGATGCAGTGGGGGTCTGTGCTCTTGTTGGCTTTCCTGCAGCTCCAACGGATTCTTCATCATTTCCGTTTGCTCCCCCCATTAGCCTCAGCATCGCCTCCTGTCTCTGCTCTTCGTGCTCACTTAATGGGCACTTTCCTGGCACTTCTGCCACTGAATGCCTCCGTGCATTAAGCTGTGCCCTAACAGTGTGGGAGGACTGCAAGAGCTTGGAAACTTAATCACGATTGCAGGGTTTTTTTGCCTTCTAATCTTCGATAACCTCAGGGACGGAGATGATAGGGAGAGCATAAAAACATTTGCACCTGGGGGGAGATAAAAAGGGAGAGTAAAATTTAAGATGATACATTTCTGAGGACAAAAGGGAAACTCTTTCACAGTGAATCAAGCAATTCACAGTAGACAGCACATGTGCTTTAGGTACCCGGTTGCATTTTGCCTTTTATATTGAGTGCCTGCCAGGATGGTAACACATCACAAACTGCTAGGCAACAGAATTCGGTTTCCAGACAGCCACGGTAAGCCAAAGGGTACGCGGGGTTAGTTTCTTAAGCCTTCATAACATGTGGGAATGGTTTCAAACTGCAGCGCCATCCTTTCCCATAGCAAGCAATGCTGGCTGGGTTTCACATTTAAAAGGAGGGGCTGTGGTTTTCGGGTGGATGTGCAGCACACACCTCCCATCCCCCGCTGCATGGCTTTTCTCTAGGGTGGTCCCTTTTAGCCAAGCGCAAACAACCCAGAATGAACGGGGACCTTTTACTGTTCCCTTACAAAAATTCCCCTATTTCAGCCAGGTGACCATGAATGATATCTCTCTCCTGAGGCTAACACAGAAAGATAAAGACCGAATGTTGCTTGAATGCGACCAAAACCCAGGACCATTCGCTGCCATGCTTTGTGCTGCAATGATTCGAGACTACTTGCTACTGGCTTGGCGTGATAAAGTGTCCTACCATGGAGGACGAAATAAGGCAGTCCTCCCCAGAAACCTTCTGCAAAGACTTTCAGAGTACCTCCAGGAGAGCTTCATGGAGATGTCCCTGGAGGATTCCCGCTCCATCCCCAGACATGTTAACAGACTTTTCCAGTAGCTGTACTGGCTGTAAATTCATCCCAATTCTTCAGGGCAAATCAAACATTAAACACTATTGCTTTTAAACCCTGTACTGTAGTTACAAATATGCACTCACCAGAGGTGCCTTCTCCGGCTTCAGGGTCAGGGATCCTGCCTTGGGAGGGTATTGATTGGCTCCAGGGTGATGAAAAGGTTCTGGCTGCCAGGAAGAACAGATTCACTGCTTTCCTGCTGCGCATTCTCCTCTTCCTCATCCACAAAATCCTCCTCCCTGTTGTGTGAGACTCCCCCCTTGCAGGTGTCCATGTACAGTGGTGGGGTAGTGGTAGGAGGCCCCACCACAGAAAGCCAGGCAGCTGATCATAGAAGCGGCATGTATGGGGCTCTGACCCAGAGCGACCGTTTGCCTCCTTTGTCTTTTGGTAGGCTTGCCTGAGCTCCTTAACTTTCACGAGACACTGCTGTGTGTCCGTTTTGTAGCCTCTCTCCACCATGCCCTGTGCTATTTTGGCATATATATCCGCATTTCTTCTTTTTGATCGGAGTTCGGCCTGCACAGATTCTTCTCCCCATACAGCAATCAGATCCTGAGTCTCCCTTTTGGTCCATGCTGGAGCTCGTTTGCGATTCTGGGGGGACTGCATGGTCACCTGTGCTGCTGAGCTCGCCATGCTGACCAAACAGGAAATGAAATTCAAGATTTCCTGGGGCTTTTCCTGTGTACCTAGCTAGCGCATCGGAGTTCAAAGCGCTTTCTAGAGCGGTCACATTGGAGCACTCTGGGATAGCTCCCGGAGGCCAATACCATCGAATTGCGTCTACACTACCCCAAATTCGACCCAGCAAGGTTGATTTTAGCACTACTCCCCTCGCCGGGGAGGAGTACAGAAGTCAATTTCAAGAGCCCTTTAGGATGATGGAACGGGGTTGGTTGTGTAGATGCATTCATTTTAAAATGGACCTAACACAGCTAAATTTGACCTAAACCCATAGTGTAAACCAGGGCTCAGTCATGGGTTGGGGGTTAACATTCTGAGCAGCATGTGTGATGAACTTGAAACCATAGGGAAACCCCTTGGTGAGGTTTTGAAGCCCTGCTCCTGCCAAAGTCCATATTGGAGGGGTTGAGCTCCGGTAAGCTTGTGAGCATATGTGTAGATTCTTCAATTATTTTTAATATGTTTTCTCTTTAGTGCTTTTACCTTCAGAATAAAAAAAATGCTTGCTTAGAAAGAGCTGTGTGGTAGCTTATAACCACAATTACAATTGCATCCTATACCATCTCTGAGGAGAGAAGTGATGCAGGGCTGCTTAGGCAGACTATCTTTTGCTGGGGGTATATCGCAGGAGACAGTTCTGCCTGGAAATACTCCAGTCAGAAGGGAGAGAGACATGGGTTTCCACCCAAAAGAAGCAATGGCTGGAGATCCAGAAGCCTGTGTCAGTGACCTTGCCAGACCACTGAGGGGAGATCATAGAATATCAGGGTTGGAAGGGACCTCAGGAGGTCATCTAGTCCAACCCCCTTGATGAAGACAACTCTCTTTGTAAACTTTTTTTTTTTAAACACAAAAATGTCAGAGTTAAAAACACTTAAATATTGTGTACTACAGTCCTGGTCATCTTCTGACTTATACTGAGATACAGCACTTATGAGATATGTGCGTATAGTAACTATAATATTGCAGCTGTTTTGATCTTACATACTTTAATCAGAGCTTTTCTCAAATTTTGACCTGAACAAATAATCCGCATCTATACCTTTTGAAAATACTGAGAGAGAGAGATGCTGATAAAGAACTTAAGGCTCTATGAATAGCCTCAGTAAATTTTAAAAAAATTATTTTAATCTAGAAATTAAATGAGTAGGATCATCTTTTCATTCTTTGTTTTATGTTTAAATAGTCTTATTTTTCAGGTGTGCTGAGCACCTGTAGCGCCAAATCAAGCCATAAATTCTTTGGAGTCTGTTTCAATCAGAAATGTTTTACAACAGGAACTTATTGCAAAGACAGCATTCTGCGCTTGTAAGATATTCCAGTTGCTATGACCGCTGCTATTTTAGGTAGTTTATCTATTTAGCTTCAGTGTTCAGAGCATATTTGAAGAACAAAAAAATGGCCTGAAACAAAGTAGTTCAGCTCTGAGCACTGTAATTTCTTGTTACTGATAGATTGTCAAAACCTGTTATATTTGCTTCAGAGAAAAAAGCTTTAGAAAAAATATCCTAACCTAAGAGGAAGTGGCATTTAAGGGACACACGCAGGCTTTAATTCCAGATTAAGCATGTGCTGTCTGAATGCCAATGCACTCACTTCCTCGCCATAAAAAGATCCTGCCTATCTCTTCACTTTAGTTGATTGCCAGAAGAGACAGAGAGAGAGATTAAAGCAATCTGATTTTATAGTATATGCAGATATGTGCTTGTGATAAATTTAATTCCAATTTTAATACATTAAAAATGGGTGCACAGGGCATTCTTTTAATTGTGTAACAAGATCATTCTTTATTTTAATAGAGGAATATGCTTCAAAGCAGGGTGATTCAGTAGATGAATACTTAGTTTGTCCTCCAGTAATTGAATGTTTCACTCAACTTTGTTTCAAGTCCATGCTGAAGTTGTCATGAAGAATGGAAGGTTAGCTGCAAGAGGACGCTCATGGTGATTTGTTCCTCCACAGCGGGCTCTCTTGAGTTAAGGGATTGATGCACTTGGGTGGTATAAAAAACAATACTGAGAAAAAAGCTGAATGAAATTGAATGTGCCAAGAACAGTAAGTTGGGGGAGCTGAAGCTTCCTATGTGGAACAGCTAATCATAGGGAACTCTTTCAGCCTGGGTAGCTTCAGGAAATAAAAGCTGTGCTAGATTCACAGATCTTTGGTTAAGAGGTTCACATGCAGTAATATTTTTGTTTATATAATGTAGTTTTGGTGGGGTTTTTTTTCTTTCTAATTATCCTTCTTTGTGTGTTATGCATGCTGTTCCTCATCTTCTCCACTGAGGCAGGAAACGCTGTTGAAGCTGATCTGGCTCCAACTGGGGAAGGCCAGATGAAGCATGCTTTCTGCAGTGGTTGCTACAGTCTTCTTCAGGGATAACTGAAGATGGGGAAAGGCAAAATCACTGTAGCATGCATGTGGCACAGCCTGTATGTACAGAAGTCAAATTGCAACATTTCTAGGGTTTAACCAGTTTATGCTGGTTATGGGTACCATTTCTATTCAGTGTTTATCTGTTAGTTTGAATTGAGTAAACAGGAGTGCTTATCTTTTTTTCTTCAATAGCTTTGTTCTCTGAAACAACATCAGAAAGATGTAGTAACAAGAATCTTTTTTTGATTTTTGTTTTTATTTAGTTTTGATCTAGTCTCGTCTAAGAGGCAAAACTATAGGGCTAGAGACTTGCTCTCCGTGATGACCTAAAGAAAAATGAATGTGCCACAAAATTAGACTAAATTCAGCTGAATTACTGTATCTTTAAGGGATCCCTGAAACACTTATGCAGCCTTTAAAAATACCAGGTCCTTCACACAAATCCTATTAAATTAGTGTATAATTTTACTGCAAATTCAGATGCCATCAGTGCTTTTAAAAATTTTTGATGGAGTGTGGCTTTTGTTCTTAAAGTGGTTGAGGCAAGCCCCAATAGTGCATAGTCCTAGTAAGATACCATTAAGTGGTTTTTTTTCTGCCTAAAATGTCAGGTCTTTAATGCTTAACTGCACATTTCTTCACTTCTTTAGTTCTGCATACGCGTAAGTTTATTTTAATTTAGTTTGTTTTTTTGAATTTCCTTTTTAGAACACACAAAGTATTAATAACATTTATATATTGAATTTTTTAGATGTATTTAGTGTAATTGCAGGAAATTTGTTATATCATAATTATGGCTTTAGAGTGGGTATAAGTCTTCATTTATTTTTCTTTAGCTACTCTGAGTCATTTGTAAGTTGTTACATGTCCTTTTAAACATAATTACTTCAGATGGTTTTCATTTGAAGAATTTACAGTCTTATGTGTAATCTGTTTAATTTGGCATGAAATGTTGCAGATCTTTGACAGTAAAATCCTTTAATAGTTGAATTGTCTGTACATTAATGGCCTATTTTCGCAATTTCCATTGACATTAATGGAAAGTGCATGCCCAGCACCTCAGAAAATGAGACCGCCAATGTACTGTAAATTAGCTACATGATTTTTAAAAGTCCATTTCTTGACAGCATTTCAAATTAACAAAAAATAAAAGCTTGAGTATGTAAGCGTAAGCACTCCAGTTTACAATGGAGAGCTTACAGTTTGTTTTTAAATGTACATGATTTTTCTGCAAAGAGTGGAAGCTCCACCAGGCTGGCCTTTCTACCCAACGAATTTCTCTCGCTCCAATTTGAAGTTTAATAGTATCATATTAAACAATAAAAACTTTTAAAATGGAATTCTTTCTAGCAAGCTCTCAACATCAGTTGGAATGAACTCTCTCCGGCCTCCCTGCTCTCCCAAAGCACATTTTCCTTAATGCTATTAATTAATTATGAATGTGCTTGATGACACTGGTGAAATAATGGTGTATTACCACGATAGAATAATTTTCACCTGAGCTACTCAGAAAAGGCCACCATTACTGTGAATAAGCAAATTAACTCTTTTCATTGAACAGTGCAGAGGAGTTTAAAACCAAAAGGTCCAAGTGGACTGGAGGATATGCAGACAAAGGATTGCGGTAGGAACAGTTTTTCTTTAAATTACTCATTAGAGTCTGCTCCACAGAAGAAAATAAAAGGCGTGCAATTAAAAGGAGACAGATTTAATCAAAGAAAAGTAGAAAATAAATGTTTTTGTATTCTTGTTGGAAGAATGTCCACAATTACACTTGTTCATATATGGCCCTAACTATACCATATTTTTTGGACTGTCGCGCTGTTGTTGTTTAATACAGATGGAACTTCCCTGGGCAGTGTTGCCACTACCAACCTGTTCTTTTTCCCTCTGTGTGCTTTGCAGAGGTGAGATTTATGGATGAGATGGGTTCATAAGTGTGGATGTTCAGAAACAGACCAGATTTATAACATGATGATTGTGTGAATTGATCTGCATTCCTCTCAGGATGCAGCATGTGCCAACAGCTTTCCAGTGTTACGTTGACTAGGGCAGGGGCGGGCAAATTTTTTGGCCTGAGGGCCGCATTGGGTTTCCAAAATTGTATGGAGGGCCGGTTAGGGGAGGTTGTGCCTCCCCAAACAGCCAGGTATGGCCTGATCCCTATCCAACCCCCTGTCCCCTGATGCCTCCCCACCCCCCGGGACTCCTGCCCCATCCACCACTCCCTGTCCCCTGACCGCCCCCAGACCTGCCGCCCCATCCAACCCCTCCTCTCATTCCTGACTGCCCCCCTCCCCTCCCGGGACTCCTGCCTCCATTCAACCCCCTTGTTCCCCAACCCTTATCCACACCCCGCCCCCAACCACTCCCCCCGAACTCTCCTGCCCTCTATGCAACCGCACCCCCCACTCCCTGCCCCCTTACCGCTCTGCCTGGAACACCAGTGGCTGGCGGCGCTACAGCTGAGCTACCCAGCTGGAGCCAGCCATGCCACCGCGCAGCTGAGAGCACCGGGTCAGGCCGGGCTGTGCAGCTGCGCTGCCCAGAGCATTGTGCTGGTAGCGCAGTGAGCTGAGGCTGCAGGGGAGGGGGAACAGCGGGGGAGGGGCCAGGGGCGAGCCTCCCAGGCCAGGCATTCAAGGGCCAGGCCGGATGTGGCCCATGGGCATAGTTTGCCCACCTCTAGACTAGGGTCTGAGGAGTCTCCTGGGTTACGTGTGTATCCCATGTTTAAGCAACATCCTGTTGCATAGCAAGGATTTGACTAGCATATGGAAAATATAAAGGAAGTGCTTAACTAAGAGTAACAAGAAGGGTTTCTTCAGGTATGTTGGCAACAAGAAGAAAGCCAAGGAAAGTGTGGGCCCCTTACTGAATGAGGGAGGCAACCTAGTGACAGAGGATGTGGAAAAAGCTAATGTACTCAATGCTTTTTTTGCCTCTGTTTTCACTAACAAGGTCAGCTCCCAGACTGCTACGCTGGGCATCACAAAATGGGGAAGAGATGGCCAGCCCTCTGTGGAGGTAGAGGTGGTTAGGGACTATTTAGAAAAGCTGGACGTGCACAAGTCCATGGGGCCGGACGAGTTGCATCCGAGAGTGCTGAAGGAATTGGCGGCTGTGATTGCAGAGCCATTGGCCATTATCTTTGAAAACTCGTGGCGAACCGGGGAAGTCCCGGATGACTGGAAAAAGGCTAATGTAGTGCCAATCTTTAAAAAAGGGAAGAAGGAGGATCCTGGGAACTACAGGCCAGTCAGCCTCACCTCAGTCCCTGGAAAAATCATGGAGCAGGTCCTCAAAGAATCAATCTTGAAGTACTTGCATGAGAGGAAAGTGATCAGGAACAGCCAGCATGGATTCACCAAGGGAAGGTCATGCCTGACTAATCTAATCGCCTTTTATCATGAGATTACTGGTTCTGTGGATGAAGGGAAAGCAGTGGATGTATTGTTTCTTGACTTTAGCAAAGCTTTTGACACGGTCTCCCACAGTATTCTTGTCAGCAAGTTAAAGAAGTATGGGCTGGATGAATGCACTATAGGGTGGGTAGAAAGCTGGCTAGATTGTCGGGCTCAACGGGTAGTGATCAATGGCTCCATGTCTAGTTGGCAGCCGGTGTCAAGTGGAGTGCCCCAAGGGTCGGTCCTGGGGCCGGTTTTGTTCAATATCTTCATAAATGATCTGGAGGATGGTGTGGATTGCACTCTCAGCAAATTTGCGGACGATACTAAACTGGGAGGAGTGGTAGATACGCTGGAGGGGAGGGATAGGATACAGAAGGACCTAGACAAATTGGAGGATTGGGCCAAAAGAAATCTGATGAGGTTCAATAAGGATAAGTGCAGGGTCCTGCACTTAGGACGGAAGAATCCAATGCACCGCTACAGACTAGGGACCGAATGGCTAGGCAGCAGTTCTGCGGAAAAGGACCTAGGGGTGACAGTGGATGAGAAGCTGGATATGAGTCAGCAGTGTGCCCTTGTTGCCAAGAAGGCCAATGGCATTTTGGGATGTATACGTAGGGGCATAGCGAGCAGATCGAGGGACGTGATCGTCCCCCTCTATTCAACATTGGTGAGGCCTCATCTGGAGTACTGTGTCCAGTTTTGGGCCCCACACTACAAGAAGGATGTGGATAAATTGGAGAGAGTCCAGCGAAGGGCAACAAAAATGATTAGGGGTCTAGAACACATGACTTATGAGGAGAGGCTGAGGGAGCTGGGATTGTTTAGCCTGCAGAAGAGAAGAATGAGGGGGGATTTGATAGCTGCTTTCAACTACCTGAAAGGGGGTTCCAAAGAGGATGGCTATAGACTGTTCTCAATGGTAGCAGATGACAGAACGAGGAGTAATGGCCTCAAGTTGCAGTGGGGGAGGTTTAGATTGGATATTAGGAAAAACTTTTTCACTAAGAGGGTGGTGAAACACTGGAATGCGTTGCCTAGGGAGGTGGTGGAATCTCCTTCCTTGGAAGTTTTTAAGGTCAGGCTTGACAAAGCCCTGGCTGGGATGATTTAACTGGGAATTGGTCCTGCTTCGAGCAGGGGGTTGGACTAGATGACCTTCAGGGGTCCCTTCCAACCCTGATATTCTATGATTCTATGATTCTATGAACTGCAAGACTGTGGAATTAGAATAAAATTAAAACTCCACAGATTTGACCTCATTTCTTTAAAAAACAAAAAACAAAACAAAAAACCCATAGTTTGGGAAGCTAATATCAAGTGAAGGATATCAGGATAATCCTTAGGATGTGATGCCATTTAATATTTAAAGCAAAAGAGACCAGAAATAGCCCAAGATGTACAAAAGCTTATGAGAATCCAGGGATACTATCCTGGGTTTCATTGATAAATACTTAAGTGACCTTTTAAAGGGACTTAGTGAACAGAGAAATAGGTAGAAGAGAGGAAAAAAGTATCTTGCCATTTGATGATGTTGATGCTGATGGGCGATCACTTGTTACCAAGTATAATCATCTTCCATGGGAGTTATGGATCCTCAGGTGGCTAATAAGGCCAATCCTTGAACACAAGTTCTATTGCAATGAGGGCAGATGTTTTCAGGCTCAGCAGGAGGCTGTTGACTGTGACTGGAAGTCAGTCTCTCCTTCCTTCTGTGCCTCTTGTCCTCTTCAGCTTGTTGGTGAATAAGTTCAAAATACAGGGGACCATCACGTAGGACTTCACTACATTTTAAGCGATCCTGGACAAGTGTCTCCCAATTGTCAATGTCAATATTAGTTTTTTAGGTTGTCCTTCAGTAAGTCCTTATATCGCTTCCGTTGTCCACCCATGTTACGGTACCCTTCTTTCAGCTGAGAGAACAGGACCTGTTTTGCGAGGCAATGGTCTGGCATCTGGACAATGTGACCAGTCCAGCGGAATTGCTGACGGATAACCATTGCCTCGATACTGGTGGTCTTTGCCTCTTCCAGGACACTAATATTAGTGCGCCTGTCTTCCCATTTGATCTTCAGAATCCTATGAAGGCAGCGTTGGTGGTGCCTCTCAAGGACTTTCAAGTGGTGTCTATAGGTTGTCCAAGTTTCGGACCCATACAATAGTGTTGGGAGAATAACGGCTTGATAAACAAGAAGCTTGGTGTCTGTCCGAATGTCGTGATCTTCAAAAACCCTGTGCCGTAAATGAGAGAAAGCTACACTGGCACAGCTCAGGCGATGTTGAATTTCTGCATCAATATCTGCCTTGGATGAAAGATGACTTCCAAGGTAGAGGAAATGATCGACATTCTCCAGTGCCACTCCATTGATTTTGATAGATGGGGCATGTAATACCTCATTTGGAGAGGGCTGATAGAGCACTTTAGTCTGATATTAAGAGTGAGACCAAGACATGCGTAAGCATCAGCGCAAACATGCAAGATAGTTTGAAGATCTTTCTCGGAGTGGGCAAAGATTGCGTTGTCGTCAACATACTGAAGTTCCACAATAGATGTTGTGGAGATCTTACTCTTGGCTTTCAGCCTGCTAAGCCTGAACAGCTTTCTGTCCATTGTGTAAGTGATTTCAACGTCGGCTGTAAACTTCCCAGCAACTAGGTAAAGATTGACCGTGATAAAAACCACAAACATGGTTGGAGCGATGATACAGCTTTGTTTTACTCCTGTTTGTACATTGAAAGGTTCGCTCTGGGAGCCAGTGCTGCTCAAACAGTCGCTTTCATGTTGTCATGTTAGGACATTGATGTATTTATCAGGACATCCAGTCTTAGAGAGTACGATCCAGAGGGCATGGTGATTCACTGAATCAAAGGCTTTAGTTAAATCAATAAAAGCCATGTACAGTGGTTGGTTTTGCTCCTGACACTATTTTTGCAGCTACCATGCCATGAAGATTGTATCCACAGTTCCACAACATGGTTGGAAACCACTCTGTGACTCCAGTAAAACTTATTCTGACAGGGGCAGAAGGCGAGTTGCAAGGATCTGTGCCAGAACTTCGCCTGCAATGGCTAGGAGGGAGATACCACGATAAATTCCACAATCTGCTTCACCCCCTTTCTTGAAGAGGGTGACAATCAGGGCATCCCTCATTTCACTGGGTATCTCCTCCTTTATTCAGATTTTAAGGATAAGCAGGTAAAGCTGCCAAATTAGCTCTGGTTCACCGTCTTTAAAGATTTCAGCGGGGATCCCATCTAGACCTGCTGCCTTGTTGTTCCACCTCTGCTTGGTGGCATTGTGTACCTCAGACAAATTAAGAGGGTCTCCGAGCTCATCCCTAAATGGTCTTTGAGGGATTTGCTCAAGGACTTCATCTGCAACCACAGAATTACGGTTAAGGAGATCTTCAAAATGTTCTTTCCAGTGAGAATTGATGGCTTCATTGTCCTTCAGAAGTGTGGTTCCATCCATCTTGCCATTTACCTCTTGTCCAAAAAGTCCATAGGACAGAAACCCATCAGGAGGCTTTGCTGGTGGATAGTTTGTCCCTACGTTGTGGTGGTGATGGCACTTCGAGCAGCCATTTTACACATTGATGTTTTGACCACAAGACAAGGGGTAGTATTGCATCAATAGTAAACTGTGAGTAATAGCCTACATGTCACAAACACTTACCCAGGGAAACAAGAACTAATATTGCGTTCAAGAGAGTTAGAATTCCTGGCTTTTAAATGGGTTATTACAAAATAGTTTAGACACTGTTTTCTGTTCATTTGTGTTTTGTCTTGTTTTACTATGCTCTACACTTTCCCATCTGCAGTGACAATGTAACAAACTCCTCCATGGATCATCAGTGGTAACTGAGTGTGGGACCATAAGCAGCAAAAGGTCTCTACCGCTTGAGCTAAAGAAGTCATTTCATTACATGTGTTGTGGGGAAACAGGCTACATTTAGGAGCTACAGAGGGACTCTGCTTCCTGCTTATTTCATGGCAGCAAAGTTATTGGGGAAAGGCCTATGGCCTGTGGGTCTCACTGATTCACTGCTCAAAAATCCAGTTTAGGACCCGTTCCCACATTGGCATCTGCTAGTATGGATTCCTGCTCCTGTGTGGAGAGTCAGATCTCAGTGGAACTCCTCATGAAGGCAGGGTCTTGCACTAGCAGATCCAGAGGTAATACTGTCCATGGAATGGCTCTGTGACTTCTCTGTCGCTTGGCTTCAGCTTAGGGGAGGATTCTGTCTCCAGTCTACATTTCGGTCATCCTGACCCCGACCCCCAAAGCCTACTAGTGCCACCGGGTGGGGTGGGGATTCATTCCAAAGAGTCCATTTAAAATCTGTTGCCACCCTCCCAAAAAACCCCAATGAAAATACCCCTCCCAGAAATACATTAAATTATTAAAAGGTAGCAATTTAAAACCGCGGTATGTCATGATGATGATGCAACGTGAGGCAATCAATCTGATAGGACTCATTCATTTCTACGATGCTATCAGCCTGACTGTGGTAGCCATTCTGAATCGGTAATTTTCAGAGTTTATAAATCAAGTAAGCACATAAATTTTATGATAGTAATTTTCAAGTTTAAAAGCGTTACACATGAACTAGAAGCAATTTTGTTAAGTGCAGCAAGAAGCTGATTCTATATTCTGGGGGTAATTCAAAGGCTGCTTCTATGTCTAGAAAAGTGTGGACTACTCTGGCTGTAACGTCTTTAATGCTGGTATAAGAGAACAAGTGTTACTTGTGATTTCAGTTCTCTTCATAGTCATGTGATTTATATGCAGGTGAGTTTGCTTGTGTGAATAGATTGTGTGATACTTTTATTATCTGTGCGTCCATTTTGTTTCAGGCCTGACTATAAAGGAGCTAATAGCTACATCACACTGATTATATCAACTCTGGCACCAACCAAACATAATTACCTGTCACACACAGGGTTCATATTAAAGCTAAAATAGTCTGCATTTAATAATAGTTTAGACCTAACCTTGTCAATCACAAAGGTAGAATGTTATTAGCAATGCAACATGGGATCATTTAAATAAATTATCTACCCCAGTAGTAAAATAGGATGGTTACTGGAAGGTCTCTGTAACAGACTTTTTAAAAAAAATCTGGTTTTTATTCTCCACCCAAAGTATTTCATCTTCCCAAGTTGTGGTTTGTTAATTTAACTGAAGAAGACTATTTGGTCAAGGAAGATCTATGCTGAATCTTTGTCATAAATGTGTTCCTTACAAGATGCATATTTTTGTTTTAGGTGATGTATGGAAGCAGGGCCCATTTAACACAATTTTAAGAACAAAGGTGGATTGTTTATATAAAAAAGCACAATATCATTCACTTTATTTGGGTCTTTTTTTATTTTTTAAGCCAAACTGGATGAACGCAATATAAAAGGTGACTTGCTCAGTCTTGTGTAAGATGAGCTGTAGTCTCAGTCTATGTAATGAGACGGTGGACTGTGTAAACAAAGTAAGTGTGTGTGTGTGAGTGAGAGAGAGATTCTAGCTCGTTTTGAAAATAAAAAATATTGTTGACCCAAATATGACAATAACATAGCTTACCAGAACCTATATTACAGTTTTCCAAACTACCTTCTTTCCCCTTCCCCAAGCAGTAGCCCTCGTCTGTATCCAGTTCCTAGCCAAATACAGTCCACTTTTTGCTTATCTGCTAATGTGCTTCCTGTAGAGTGGGTGAACCAGCATCAGTATCTACCAGAAGTGGTGTTACAAAGAGAGAACATGGAGACACTGCTACAGACTGAATAGAATAGACTATTAAGGTTAGGTTCTCTACTGAATTCATTGGGTGCAGCATAATGGGGAAGGGGGAGTACAGGGGAGCCAGTTCTATGTTATCTGAGCATAAATTAGAACACGCTGGAAGGGGCTCTAATTGATTCAAGCTGGCTAACGCTTCCAAAGGGCTATCTGCCAGTCAGGGATTGCTAAGCACAGTGCCTTTCAGACATGCCCCCCTGCCCCTGTAGGCCATACACAAATAGAGGAAGAGGATAGGATAGAAGCCGGCTGCGCACACTGTGATCTCCCACACAATGGGGGAATCTCCAGTAGGGGACATCAGGCCAGTTTTGAGGGCAGAAAGATCTAATCAAGCTAGAGAATCTGGGCTATATTTCTTTTAAGCTATGGAAGCCCTCCTGAGGTGAAAGGAGGAGGAGGAAATGAAAAGGAGGAGAGTGGCCAAAGGAAATGAGAAATCTTCCAGTAGCTTATCTGTTTGGACTTTGAGAAGGGGAAATCTATGGTCCATCTTGATCCAATTAGACCAGGGGAAAATCAGCAGATATGGAAAAATCTGTTTAATTATTGTTATATTTAAGACCCTTAACTCATTGGAAAGGTGGTTACCGTTGTTTGTAACTGGATGTCGTTATTAGAATATCTCTTACATTATAGCTGTCCTTCTCACTAGATAGACAAAAGTTAAAAGCAAGTAGGAATACTGGTAATTTTTCTCTTTTATGTTACTGCACTGTGTTTGGCATGTATGGTAATTTCTTCCTGGCTATAAATAGATATTTTTTCTTTAAGTATTCTGTAAATAGTTTTGAAATAAATATAATTATTTTTAAACACAGAAATATTGGGGGCAAGAGAAAGCAAAAGCTACTGCATGAGGCTCGAGGAATGATTATACTTAAAAGATGCACAGATACATACAAAGGAAATATTTAAGTGAACTGGAAATAAATATGTGAAAATAAAGGAGACTGACAGTGGGATAATTGTATAATTGACATGTATGTGTATTAGGGCTGCTTTTGCTACTCTTTAATAGATTTGCTAATGAGGATTCCTGTGTGGATCCTAATGATATGGATTTGGAGCTTCTGTTCCATACTTATGCTTCAAACAGTTTTTTAAGGAACACATCTGTAGCCTGCTGGAAATGAAGTATAACAATTCTGAATCTTTCCGCTGCCCCCCCACCTCCCCCGGCCCCTTTTTTATTGACTTTGGGCCTCAGATCCGTCTCTCCTCAAAATAGAAGGATGGCACTGGGTAAAGGTGACTAATATAAATCGAGAAAGTGAAATGTGCTGAAAATATGGAGATTCTCTAACCCATTTCAGGTGAATGTAAACAGAGATATGATGATGTATGTTTTCCTGCCTATTTCTTTAACTGATCTGTCACTGCTGTGCTTTAGTAAATTGATTATACCCTTCATCGTGTGCTAAAATGGGCCCTGATCCTACAGGCAGATTGCCGTACCTGCATAGAGCTCCACTAAAATCAGTCCGGTTATGTGCAGGTTCAGCGATCTTTCTACTCAGATTAGTATGTAGGATCAGGGCCATAGTCTGTACAGGCCCTCTAGCTGCTATTCTATGCCAAAGAGTTGATGCTTTGAAGCACCCTAAGTTGAAATATGTCATCTCCGTCCATTGGCACTGGCAGAAAATCGCTTTTACTATTTTATTTAATCTAAAGTTTAAATCAGACATCTTTGTTCTCCCCCCCCTCCAATTAATCATTGACCTCCTACTTTTACTTTCATGTCTTCTTTATTTCCCTGGTAAAAATTGTGACTTTTTTTGCTTCACCCTCGTTCACTCTTCATATAGGAAAAGAAAATAGAATGTTTTTTTGAAAATTCCGGTATTCAGACATTTTATTCTGAAGTGGGGAAGGAAGGAATCCTTTAAAGAGTCTGTTCCTTTCCCTTCCCCCATTCCTAAACTTTTTTTCCTCATTCCCATCCTTGAGGGTCCCGTATGATAGAACCCCTAGCTCTTGACTCAGAATAAGTGGTCACAATCACAGTTACCTCAGGGGCAATCAGCACAAAGCAACTGTTTGGGGGAGTTGGCCCTCCAAAGAGTTGCCCACCTGAGCGAAGTGTGGCACCCCCACAATGGTCCCTGGTCCTTCAGAAAGAAAAACCTCATCAAAAAACTATATGAAGTTCTTAAGACAGTTACAATAAATTAACAGGACTCTAATCTGACCTAATTTCCACATATTGTATCCGTCAACTCACTGCATATTTGTTTTCCAACTTACTGTTATGTACTCTGATGACAGTAAGGAGTCAACAGGTTTCAGATCTGAGAACACTACTTTATTGTAAGTCATTGAAATAACAAAAATATAATGCAGTTGTCACATGTCAGAGAAGGATATGCAAGATTAGTTCTAAAGTTACAGAAAAAAAAACCTCCAACTGCTCTGGGACATATATCTCATAGCTATTTACACGTACGAGGAGAGCTGGTGCAATATAGCACACAAATATAAAAGTGAAACCATTGGGAACTGCATTTGGGCACTGAACTAAGACGACATGCTTTTCTGAGTCCCTACAGCTTCACCTTAAAATCCACAACTATATTGATCATCGTCTCAAAGATGGTTTTTTCTCAGTATTTACTTTTGAAGACACCATCATAATTTGTGTGGCCCAATAAAGGCCCACAAACAAAAGTAAAGTCACCAACCAGATTTTTCAGGCCTAGTCAACCTCTTAACAGCACCATCTTCTGACATAGAACTGCTATCTTCTAACTCCTCTTCAGTGATTAATTCTGACATGAGTAGCGTATAGCAATAGGATATCATTCCTTTAAATTGTTGTGAGTCCTGTAGTGGTACTCACTGAGTTCCATGTTTTAGAATCAGACACACCTGTACTACATAGTGAAGCCTGGAATGTCTATATAGACTTAATAAAACATGATTATGTGGAAACCAGCCATCCCTGGTTCTTAATATTATTGTCTAAAGAGCAAAACACACCACACTGTGAAATGTTTGAAATTATTATGCTTAGAGCATATGCCAAGTACCCTTTCCTCACTGAAAGACTCTGTAAAGAGAACATTGGTTTTATAATATATTGCAGAGGATCATTTAGATGAAATTGGGAACAATGGATAGGACAGAAAACCATGTACAAGTTTTGGGGGGACAGATATTTGAACCAAAATTATTACCTAAAACTTAAGCTAAGAGACACCTAGAGCCAGATTTATAAAGGTTTCTAGGCACCTAAAGATACAGATAGACGTCTCCTAAGATTTACAAAGGCACCTAATTGCCTAACTCCCTTTGATTTTTAAATGGGAGTTAGGTGCCTTGGCACTCTTGTGACTCCCACTAGATTCCCAAATAACTGAAAATCTGACCTCTACTGGCTGACTGTTGTACTTAAAGAACCAGATTTGATCCCAAAATATTGTAGGCATTCTAGAGGATTTGTGAAATTTTGAGTGATGTCATACAGGACTTTTATGTGGAATTTTGACAATGGGTATTTCTTATTTCTATGGCTAGTTTAGTATAGTAAATAGCCCATACCTGCCCCTTTGTCCTTTAGATTTAGCTATTGGAACATGCACAGAGTAAATCCTCCTGATACAAATCTGGAAAGTTTAAGGAGCTTTTAACATTGTCTCAACAGCATATGTTCACAGCTGTCTTCAGCACGTCTAACGTCTATCTGAAAGATGACATTTAAAGCTCATTCTGGAAATACATTACTTTTAGCTTTGATAAGACAGATATATCTATGAGAGATTGAAGGTGACAAGGCTAATGAAAAGCACATTGTGCTGCCTTTATAAAGTAGACATATTTCTGGATTGCACTCAGTATCTCAGGCTGAGCATGTTTCTGAGGTGATTTTATGTGTTCATTCTCCAGGCCAGTAATGTGAGACTTTTGATGCGCCCTTCCGCTCTGCCCCCCGAAAGGAGGAATGCTATCAGAATTAGTGGCAGAAGCAGCCAGGGAAGGTTCCATATTGGCCACTGAAAACCTAGAACAATGGATATATGAATGCAAAGGGATGCATGATTGATGCAAATATGGAAACAGAAGGTTGGAGTGGGAGAGAAGAGGGAGAAATAAGAAACATCCATATTTCAGTGCGGCTTGCCTGTGGGCTATAAGCAGGAAACTTAATAACTTATTAGAGATGCTGCTGAAGTGAGGAAGGGGCTTCAGCAAGCTTGTTGGTTAGCAACTAGATCCAGCTAATTGGTGACTTTTAATCCTCCAGTGGGCCTGATTTTGCACTAGTGAAGTCAGTGGTAGTTTTACCGTTGACTACAGTAAGAGCAGGATTGGGCCCATGTGTTCTTTCTGAAAAATAGTATGTGCCATGCCCTAGATGTGTACTTGAGGCATGTGAATGGAATTGCAAGTTCCTTTCTCTCTTATTGGGTGTTCTTCCCTGTGTCATTTATTTATTCCATGCATACTCTTCCCTTTCAGTAGTTCAACTCTCTCTGTCACCATCCTCTTTGACAACTTTTGTTAATATATTAATACATTTGTCTGTTTGTGCAGAATCCTTTTGGATGTCCGGCCATGGAGTCTTTCATTTCGTATATCTAAATAAGATAGATGCATAGGATACTAACACATTGAAAGGAGTTTTGTGAAGTGCCAGTGTTTACATAAGCAAGATGTCATGTCTGTATAGTGATTGGTAAGCCTTTGCCAGGAAGGGAAGTGTGGTTGATTAAAACTCTTGCAATTAAGCAGATTAGCTAATTAGCACATCAAATCTTAGATCCGATTGGTATCCACTGAGGTATATGTCAGCACAATTTCTGATTTGTTGCAGCACATTGAATAGATCACAGGAACAAAACTGCAGATTGTTTTATCTGTGGCATGAACAGCTGAAATAGCTGCTGCTACTCCATCTGGGTCACAGTGTGTTGAACCCTTTTTACTGGATAAGACAGCTGGATTTATAGTGTTGTCATGTTTCCTCTTCCTTCAGCACAAGACAAAAGATTCTTTCTTCCTCATCTCGTCACACTTCTAATTATAGTGTTATGTAAAATTTAAGAAGGGAGAGTCTGACTTTAAAGTTAAAAGGAAAGATTATTACTATAGGGAATAGATTAGCTGGCCTTGTCTGCCTTAGCCCACCTCCCCAGGTGGAGGGAATGAATACAAGAGTCTGTGACTCGAAGCATGTGACCAAGAACCAAGCCTTCTGGGCATTCTGAGGGCAGTCTGACTCCAGTTAGCCAGTTTTTAACTCAGTGGTTCTCAACCTTTCCAAGCTACTGAACCCCTTTCAGGAGTCTGATTTTGTCTTGTGAACCCCAAGTTTCACTTCACATAGCACAGTTACTGAAAAATTGCTTACTTTCTCATTTTGTCTGTATGAAACTTTAGTTTATACTGACTTTGCTAGTGCTTTTGATGTAGCCTGTTGTAAAACTGGAAAAATACCGAGATGAGTTGATGTACCCCTTGGAAGACCTCTGCATACCCCCAGGGGGATATGTAGTCCTGGCTGAGAACTACTTCAATTTTGAGTGCTTTTTAAAATCTGAACGTTATGCAGGACTAAGTCAAATGACTTCCACAAGGTTCGGTATATTATGTCCACACAGCTACCTTTATTAACCAACCTTGTAATGCTATTCAAAACAAAAGAACAAAAAACAAACAAACCAATGTCCATTTTATTTTCACAAGACCTATTTTCCATCAAACCATGCTGATGGGTATTAATTATGCTACCATTCAACCGATCTCTAGTTTCTAAAGTCATCCTCTTACCCTATTTAAATAGTGGCACAACGTTGCCTTTTTTCCCCCCGTGCTCTGGAACTTCCCCTCCAAGATTTGCTGAAAACAAACATTAGTGGTTCAGAGAGGTCCTCAATCAGTTCTTTTAATACTCTTCGGTTCAAGTTATCCAGTCCTGCTGGCTTTAAAAATGTTTAATAGTTGCAGTTTTAACATCCTCCCTAATTACTGATGAAATAGACAGTATTTCCTTACTGCTGTAAAGCAGTGGTTTTCAACCTTTTTCATTTGTGGACCCCTAAAAAATTTCAAATGGAGGTGCTGAACCCTTTGGAAATCTTAGACATAGTCTGCAGATTCCCCCAAAATCCTCCCAACCCTTGCACCCCACTTCCTGGGAAAGGTTTGGTAAAAATTCTCACAAATTTGTATAGGTGACCACAGACCCAAACCCTTGGATCTGAGAACAATGAAAAAGCATTCAGTTTTCTTACAAGAAGACTTTTAATAGAAATAGAAGTAAATAGAAGTAAAGGAATCACCTCTGTAAAATCAGGATGGTAGATACCTTACAGGGTAATTAGATTCAAAACATAGAGAATCCCTCTAGGCAAAACCTTAAGTTACAAAAAAGACACACAGACAGGAATAGTCATTCTATTCAGCACAGTTCTTTTCTCAGCCATTTAAAGAAATCATAATCTAACACATACCTACCTAAAAAGAAAAGGAGTACTTGTGGCACCTTAGCAACTAACCAATTTATTTGAGCATAAGCTTTCGTGAACTACAGCTCACTTCATCAGATGCATACTGTGGAAAGTGTAGAAGATCTTTTTATATACACACAAAGCATGAAAAAATACCTCCTCCCACCCCACTCTCCTGCTGCTAATAGCTTATCTAAAGTGACCACTCTCCTTACAATGTGTATGATAATCAGGTTGGGCCATTTCCAGCACAAATCCAGGGTTTAACAAGAACGTCTGGGGCGGGGGGGAGGGCACTCCCAGTCTCTGTTCAAGCCTAAGTTAATTGTATCCAATTTGCAAATGAATTCCAATTCAACAGTCTCTCGCTGGAGTCTGGATTTGAAGTTTTTTTGTTGTAATATAGCAACTTTCATGTCTGTAATCGCGTGACCAGAGAGATTGAAGTGTTCTCCGACTGGTTTATGAATGTTATAATTCTTGACATCTGATTTGTGTCCATTTATTCTTTTACGTAGAGACTGTCCAGTTTGACCAATGTACATGCAGAGGGGCCTTGCTGGCACATGATGGCATATATCACATTGGTGGATGTGCAGGTGAACGAGCCTCTGATAGTGTGGCTGATGTTATTAGGCCCTGTGATGGTGTCGCCTGAATAGATATGTGGGCACAGTTGGCAACGGGCTTTCTTGCAAGGATAGGTTGCTGGGTTAGTGGTTCTGTTGTGTGGTATGTGGTTGCTGGTGAGTATTTGCTTTAGGTTGGGGGGCTGTCTGTAGGTAAGGACTGGACACTACAGTGCTAATAAACGATGGTCACATAAACACCACCCTATACCGGAAACCTACTCACTGCTATTCCTACCTACCTGCCTCCAGCTTTCACCTTGATCACACCACACGATCCATCGTCTACAGCCAAGCTCTGCGATACAACCGCATTTGCTCCAACCCCTCAGACAGAGACAAACACCTACAAGAACTCTATCAAGTATTCTTACAACTACAATACCCACCTGCGGAAGTGAAGAAACAGATTGATAGAGCCAGAAGAGTTCCCAGAAGTCACCTACTACAGGACAGGCCTAACAAAGAAAATAACAGAACGCCACTAGCCGTCACCTTCAGCCCCCAACTAAAACCCCTCCAACGCATTATTAAGGATCTACAACCTATCCTGAAGGATGACCCAACACTCTCTCAAACCTTGGGAGACAGGCCAGTCCTTACCTACAGACAGCCCCGCAACCTGAAGCAAATACTCACCAGCAACCACATACCACACAACAGAGCCACTAACCCAGCAACCTATCCTTGCAACAAAGCCCGTTGCCAACTGTGCCCACATATCTATTCAGGCGACACCATCACAGGGCCTAATAACATCAGCCACACTATCAGAGGCTCGTTCACCTGCACATCCCCAATGTGATCTATGCCATCATGTGCCAGCAATGCCCCTCTGCCATGTACATTGGTCAAACTGGACAGTCTCTACGTAAAAGAATAAATGGACACAAATCAGATGTCAAGAATTATAACATTCATAAACCAGTCGGAGAACACTTCAATCTCTCTGGTCATGCGATTACAGACATGAAAGTTGTGATATTACAACAAAAAAACCTTCAAATCCAGACTCCAGCGAGAAACTGTTGAATTGGAATTCATTTGCAAATTTGATACAATTAACTTAGGCTTGAATAGAGACTGGGAGTGGCTAAGTCATTATGCAAGGTAACCTAGTTCCCCTTGTTTTTTCCTACCCCCCCCCCCGATGTTCTTGTTAAACCCTGGATTTGTGCTGGAAATGGCCCAACTTGATTATCATACACATTGTAAGGAGAGTGATCACTTCAGATAAGCTATTAGCAGCAGGAGAGTGGGGTGGGAGGAGGTATTTTTTCATGCTTTGTATGTATATAAAAAGATCTTCTACACTTTCCACAGTATGCATCCGATGAAGTGAGCTGTAGCTCACGAAAGCTTATGCTCAAATAAATTGGTTAGTCTCTAAGGTGCCACAAGTACTCCTTTTCTTTTTGCGAATACAGACTAACACGGCTGTTACTCTGAAACATACCTACCTAGATTACTTACTAAAAGTTCTAAGACTCCATTCCTGGTCCATCCCCAGCAAAAGCAGCATACCGACAGACCCAGACCCTTTGTTTCTCTCCCTCCTCCCAGCTTTTGAAAGTATCTTGTCTCCTCATTGGTCATTTTGGTCAGGTGCCAGCGAGGTTACCTTTAGCAGCTTAACCCTTTACAGGTGAGAGGATTTTTCCTCTGGCCAGGAGGGATTTTAAAGGGGTTTACCCTTCCCTTTATATTTATGACATATGGTTAGGATTTTTTATTCCTAATATATTTAAAGAATTCCTTCTTATTGTCCTTAACCTTACTGGTCATAGATATTTCACTGATATCCATTAGTTTCCTGAATCAATTGTTTGCATTTCCTAATTGCTGATCTGTACTCGCTGATCTGAATGTCCTCATTTTGTCCATTTAAAAAAAAATTGATACATTCACTTCCTGTTTTCACCAAGGTGGTTTTAAGAGGCGCTCCAGCCCTGCAGGAAAAATTCCCAAGCTGCAGCTGCTGCTCTACTGCCATATTCCCAAGCTGCAGCTGCTGCTCTACTGCCATATACTGCTCTGTGAAGCAACGTTCAAGTTTGGTTTATTGGCTAAAGTTACAATAATGAATGAATGTTACTTGAAGATTTATGTATCTTCCTTAAAAAGAAAAGGAGTACTTGTGGCACCTTAGAGACTAACCAATTTATTTGAGCATGAGCTTTCGTGAGCTACAGCTCACTTCATCAGATGCATACCGTGGAAACTGCAGCAGACTTTATATATACACAGAGAATATGAAACAATACCTCCTCCCACCCCACTGTCCTGCTGGTAATAGCTTATCTAAAGTAATCTTCAGGTTAGGCCATTTCCAGCACAAATCCAGGTTTTCTCACCCTCCACCCCCCCCCACAAATTCACTCTCCTGCCCAGGAGAGTGAATTTGTGGGGGGGGGTGGAGGGTGAGAAAACCTGGATTTGTGCTGGAAATGGCCTAACCTGAAGATTACTTTAGATAAGCTATTACCAGCAGGACAGTGGGGTGGGAGGAGGTATTGTTTCATATTCTCTGTGTATATATAAAGTCTGCTGCAGTTTCCACGGTATGCATCTGATGAAGTGAGCTGTAGCTCACGAAAGCTCATGCTCAAATAAATTGGTTAGTCTCTAAGGTGCCACAAGTACTCCTTTTCTTTTTAAGAATACAGACTAACACGGCTGTTACTCTGAAATGTATCTTCCTTGAGATCTGTTTACAGACCATAAGAGGTGCTGCCTGGGGATGAAGTCTAGCACTGCAAATGTGTTAGTTCAGCTGTCTCCTTGCTGCTGATTATTGTTGTCAGGTGAGCATGTCTTGTGATACATATTCCCATCCCAGCATTTGAGAATTCATACACGC
This sequence comes from Eretmochelys imbricata, assembly GCF_965152235.1. Lineage (NCBI taxonomy): Eukaryota > Metazoa > Chordata > Testudines > Cheloniidae > Eretmochelys > Eretmochelys imbricata. The sequence goes on along the minus strand of NC_135575.1, from coordinate 55,474,772 downwards.
AGATCCTGTTAGTGTTGGTCTGAGTTGTGATGAGAAAACTAACTAAATTCACATATCTTTGGGAAGGCATCCTAGCAATTTGGGGATGCAAAAAACCTGCATGCAAATGTGTAAATAGGCATTTGTGCATGCAGAATACATAAATGAGCATTTAACTACCCAACTTCCACTTAGATAAATATGAGCTTTGCACATGGGGATTTTATGTGCAGACTTTGAGGTCACTTTTTGAAAAAAGAGCCCTTTTTGTTCAATTCACACTAATTCTCAGGCTTTCCTTTTCAGTAGTATACCAAAGCACTTTGCTTTATGAGATATCCTTGGTATGGGAAACTGCCATATTGTGAGGAGTGGTGTTTGTAGCTGTGTTGGTCCCCGGATATTAGAGAGACAAGGAGAGTGGAGTAATATTTTTTTAGTGGACCAACTTTTGTTGGTGAGAGAGACAAGCTTTCGAGCTTACACAGAGCTCTTCTTTGGGTCTGGAAAACTACTAGGTTTTCCAGACCTGAAGAGGAGCTCTGTGTAAGCTTGAGAGCTTGTCTCTCGGACCAACAGAAGTTGGTCCAATAAATGGTATTACTTCACCCACCCTGTTTTTCTAATATTGTAAGGACTACAGAGGGGCAAAATATTCATGGCAAAAGTTTTTTGATTAAATTCACAAGTGTAAATTTTAAAAAAACTACCGGGGGGAAGATGGCAATACCAGTTTACCCTCGCCACCCCCAGAAAACAAACGGGGGGCCAAATTAAGAGGTGTTGAATAAAGTGGTGTAAATTAGACCACTCTGTACCAATGTTTACTGCAGTCAAAAGTGATGTACCGTACATTTTCAAGCTGCTCAATGTGCAAGTTAAAGTACTGTATATAGAGGTCTAATCCTGGCCCTAACACTGAGGCCCAATGTCATCCAGAAAAAGTAGCGACATCACTGAACCTCCATTTTCTCATTTGTAAAATGGAGATAGTGATATTTCCCTACTACAGTGCTTGTCAATGTTAATTGTGTGTAAATGTAATGCTTGTAAATTCTTTGGATGCCCACCGATATAATTCACCAGACCACCTGCCTTTTAAGGACATTGCCTTTTTACTGAATTTTTATTGTTGTTCTTGCAAACTCTTAGCTAATTCTCCTCTTTCAAATTTCATGAAAATGTGCTTTTTTTGTAAACGTTTTTTTTCAAGCAAAAGGTATTTCTTGTGTGTTTTTCATATACGTCACTGTTTAAAAAAAAAAAAACTGTTCAGTCTCTCAAAATCAAGAGGAAATTGCAAACCAAGTTAAAATTTTGCAAGAATTTTTGCTAAAGATTTTCATCAGTTTGGTCAGTCGTAGTGAGACCTCCTTATTGTAAGAGTTTTCCTTGATCTTTACCACTGTTATAAGTGAGTCAAACCTAGAATACTTCATGCTTTTATGTTCATTATATTCATTATTCTTTGTCAATATCTCAGGCAGGAGGATTAACTGCGGTAGTTACATAATCCTCAAAGTCATTACTTGAATTTCTAGGGATGTAATGTTAGTATGTCTTCAACCTGCCCTTTTCCCTGTGTTGTTTCATGTTTCTTTGAAATATTTCTATTCTAAACCACATCTTTTATTTAAGAAGAAGCTAAGCTTCCAAATTAAATGTGAAAATAGCCTCTTGTCCTTGGGGGTAGGGCTCTTTTTGTCAACAAACAATTTAGTGAAATCCTGCAGGCTTTACAAATGTACAGGTCCCTTGTAAGATGAAGTGATCCTCTTTAAGAGCTCATCTACCAGAGAAACTCCATTTTCTAAGCAGACAGCATCAGGAAGAGTTTTGGCATTTTTTTAATGGTTTCAGAACTGATTAGAAACTTTCAGCTGAAAGCCTCAGAAATCAAACACACAAACAAAAAATAGATGCATGGGTTGTTCTATGGCAGTGGTTCCCAAACTTGTTCCGCTGCTTGTGCAGGGAAAGCCCCTGGCGGGGCGGGCCAGTTTGTTTACCTGCCACATCCACAGGTTCGGCCAATCGCGGCTCCCAGTGGCTGCGGTTCGCTGCTCCAGGCCAATGGGAGCTGCTGGAAGCTACGGCCAGTACGTCCCTCAGCCCGCGTCTCTTCCAGCAGCTCCCATTGGCCTGGGGCAGCGAACCGCAGCCACTGGGAGCCGCAATCGGCCGAACCTGCAGACACAGCAGGTAAACAAACCGGCCCGGCCCGCCAGGGGCTTTCCCTACGCAAGCGGCGGAACAAGTCTGGGAACCACTGGTCTATGGCTTTAGTTCTTGTATTGCTTTCCCTGGAGAAGAGATCCTAAAATTGCAAATATGTCCAATCCTGCAACAGATATTACGAAATGTAGGCCCTGATCCTGGAAAGATTCATACACATGCTTAATCATAATTTCATGATAGTCCCATTGATTTTAATGGCTCTACTCATGGCAGGAAACATATGCTTGGTAGTATTTAAGGACTGAGCTCCGTGCAGGGTAGCTGCTTTCTTTTGTTTTACTAACCTGTACCTGTTTCTTCTCCTCACCTATTCCTTTATTTGCCTTATTTTTTTGCCTGTCCCCTTCTTAAAAAAAGAAACTAATAGGCTTCTGCATCTGAACACATTATGAGAGGTAACAATGTTGATGAGAAATCCACTGATTATGCATACTTGAAATCTCCTTTCTGCTTTTGGGGACTGACCTACTAGTTTTGTTCAGTCTGGTATTAGTTTCTCAGAAGAGAGCACCTAGTTACAGGAGTGGGACGGGTAAGTTTGTAACAGTATTGGCTGTGTGCCTGCCTGATGCAGATGTTTTGATATTTTAATTTAGTTTCTTAACCAAGAACATTTTGGAAACCTGACAAAAGTGAACATTGAGATGTCCCGTCCCCGTCCCCGTCCCCGTCCCCCCACGCACGCCCACACACCCTTCCAAGTATTAAGCCTGACAGGAGCCCAGCTTCTATTACTCTAAAGAATTATTTTAGAAGAAAAATCAAAACTACAAATAAAATAGATTGTGAGATTTGTTTTGATATCTTTTTGTGCACCCTGGTATAAACTAACTTCAAGGTTCCAAAATAAGGTGTTGATGTCTTGTCTTCTCCTGAACAAATCTCCCCAAATCCTGAGCTTTTGTGACTCAATTCAGAAGTGAAGATGATTCCACTGAGGATTTTTATTTCTCTTAAGTAAAGTCATAGTGCACATGCAGCCATTCAGTTTTTAAGGTCAGTAATTGTAATTTCCAGGAAAAGTGGTTGGAATTTCTAATACAAGTAAGCTACAATCCAGTTATGGTTGTATCCCATTACATACACATTGCTTTGGGTTTTGTTTTTTCCTGCTGAAGAAGGGTATTTCTTACTCATGTGCTCTGTGATGTTTACAAATACACTGGTGGAGGAGCTTACTCTAAGCTGTCCTTTCTTTTCGTTGATTTTATGGCTCATGCTTGCTCAATATTCTCAGTGCACCAGACACAAATATTTATTTCCCTGCAACTAGAACGTAAAGTAATGAAACATTGTAACACTCACTCCTTCCCTCTGTGTGTGTGTGTGTGTGAGTGTTGCCAGTCCTCCAGGATTGTCATGTGATGAGACCTCCAGGAATATGTCCAACCAAAATTGGCAATTTGCGTGCGCGTGTGTTTAATGCATTTCATATTGTATCAATTGCAGGTAGTGGCCATCCTAGTAAAGGCTGCAGAACAGTTTCCATTGGAGTTCTGTGTTTACATGATCATGACTTTCCAAAGGGGTTACTTTTCGAGCTGACGTTGCCCAGGCTTTCTCTGAGTTCAGAAATTAATTGATTTGGAAAGTTTCCACAAGGTCTCTCTTAGCCATTCTTTAGAAAACTGAGAAGTACTTTTCCCAGCATAAAACCAACAATAATAATTTCTAACCGTTCTTCTGAGCAGGGCTACAGAAAAATTACTTATCTTTGAAATGTGTCATGTACCTGGGCACCAATGAGAACTAAGCTGTTGTTTGGTCGGGGGGGAGGCTTTAATTTACCAACATGACAAATTTTTGATAACTGCAGATCATGTTCAGTAGAAAAATTTCCTATTTCTACAAGTGCACACTTTAGCATATGTGCATTCTGCATGCTTGCCCAATCAGCGACATGTGTACCAGTAGCTAGGTAAGGGTTCACTTGTTAGTTTATTTTTTTAGCACATTGTTGATGCTCTGCCCAGTGCTTCACTTTTCTCAGCTTCCTTTATAGATGTAGCATACTGTTACTCTGCGCTTGACTTATTAATGACCCTTGACTTATTAATGGACTGTGGCCAATACGTAGTCAGCCAGGAGGGGCAGAAATGTTCAGTTTGTCCCCTGCTCCAGTGGGAAACTTGGCCCACTGAATCTCTTCTTAGAAAAAGAAAGAAGCATAGGCAGAAGAAATCAAATGTACACAAATTTTCTTGTCCTAATTGTCTTTAATTCTCTCAAGTAGAATCAAGTTCTGTGTCAGCTGTATAGTAGCCCAAAGAAAATAAATCTGTGTAGTACTATCAACAACTGATCAGTTGAAAATATTCTAATAGACAGAGCAGTCAGAGTGGTGATACCATGTCTGGCTTTTTAGTCACGGACAGGGTGGATTTGATTTAAATCCATGATTTAAATCAGGAAGACTCGATATAATCATGAATTTCTTCATAAAAGTGCATTCTTGTTTGTAATAACCTTAATACATATTCTTCACAACTCAGATAAATGTAGGTTTCATTTTTAGAAGGTACACACTATACGTTTTTAAAGTGATTTATTATGAAAACTTTTCAGATTAGTTTTACAGCTATATCAGAAAATGAATGATTGTTCGGTTATTTCATTTACCAAAAGCAATTGAAGCAGATATTTATGAAGTCATTGGGAGGTGAACTATCTCCAATTCAACAGGTTAATCATTAATATTTGGAGGATTTTCTTGCCATGCTGTATTAGGCGGAGAACATCACCAGACAAACATTTAAATTGTTTTATTTAACTAAAGCAACAACATTATGTATTCTGGATTTTTTTCTTCAACAGCAAATATATAATATTTTAACAAAACTAAATTCAAAAATTCATATGCTCAACATACAAGTTTTTTAAAATCAGGTTTGTTTTTGTTAAAATTGTTTTTATCTAAAATAGTTAAACGAAATATTTAAAAAAAAAACAAAACAAAAATTAAATTGTCTATGTCAGCCACGTCAACATGAAAAACTTAAAATATTGGCTTCTGCAGCTAACTCAGTCATTGTCCCCTTCATTTTCCTGTTTGTTCATAATCTGGAAAAGAAAAACAAGCTTTTCTGCTTTTTCAGGTTCAAAATGATTTCTCAATTTGGAATGAATTAGTCGAATGGAAGAAAATATTTTTTCTACACTGGCAGAAGAAGCTACTGCTGTTAAAAGTGAGATTCACTTCAATAGTCTCTGAATCCAAGTGCTTAACTGATTTTCACCAGTTCACTGGTGTGACTTTCTGTAAAACATCACCCTTCGCTCTGAAGTTGATTATAGTTGGCATTCTGGAGAGATGATTGCTGGATGTTCATGTCGTAGCCAACTCCTCTTCTTCAGCGGTTAAAGTTTGAACCTAGTACCAGGTATTGAGAATATTTGCAAGAAAAGGAACTGGAAATAGTGCTTGTCCAGTTTTTTTTAATGCTTATAATTTAACTCTGTCATTGCATATTTCTCTTAAGATCTCACCCAATTCTTTCCAAATTTCAACAGCATCAGCAATAAAACTGCTATTTCCCTGCATTTTGATCAAGGCTACAGAAATAGGCTTCAGGGTACTCAGCATGTGTTCAACATTTCTCTTAAGCCCAATGTTGAGAGTTTTGGCTGTAACAGTGCCATCTATTTTTTCCACGCTTTTGTTCACAAACTGTCATCAGAATAGGCCAGTTCTTGATCTAGAGCTCAACACAGTCCACTGCTGAGTTCCATCCCACTTTTTTCGGAGCAGCTGCTGCGAAGTGGATGTTACGGAACTATTTTGCAATTTCAACAACATTAGCCTTTATTTCTGGAACACTGAAGTCTTTGCCTAGGAGGTGCATCAGATGAGCACTGCAACTGTATGTTGTTAGCTTGGAACTGTCTTCTAAATAATTTCTTCTCATCTTGGATACATTTGCAGCATTGTCTGTGACCAAGCTGTGTATTAGACATTTTAATTTTTTTCACACTTTGTTATAGCTTTTTACTGCTACTTCTTGTAAGTATTCTGCTGTGTGTGCATTTCTTGATGTATCAGTTGTTTCTGTGAGGAAGACATTCCCTTCTTCTGTTATCACACAAGCACATACAACAGGATCATTGTGGACATTGCTGCACCCACCAAAACTCAGGTTAACAATTTCACCCTCTAGACCATTTGCACACTGCTCAATTTCTCTTTCATACACTTTATCCAGCAATTTTCCTGTGACCTCTGTTCTGTTGGGAGGAATGTATCCTGGTCTTAATGACTGAACCATGTTAATGAAGTGTGGGTTCTCAAAAATACAGAAAGGAGAGTTTGTTGCATAAACAAACCGTGCAATTTTTTCATCAATTACCTCTTTTTGTAATCTGCTGGTTCTTATCACAAATTTATTTATGGTTGTTCCTGGATGATGGAGGTTTTTTTCTTTTTGCTACAGGTGATATACTGTGGTTATGTGACATACATGATATGACTGAAACATTATCACTGGCAGATAACTCTGAAACTATAGAAAATGATGGTGATCTTGAAGGTGGATAGTCTTCAGAATCCTGTATGTTGAGGATGGATTCTCCTAAACAAAATAAGTCAATGCAGTTTTTTAATTATTATTACCATACTGCTCATTTAGTATTACTCATTGCATTCACTGACAATCAGTACTACTATAAAGGTGAAATTGTAAAAGGAAGATCTGCCTGTCTTAGCTAATTATTTTTATCACATCTGCATCTAAAATGATAGTACCATAGTAACAACTATATTTTTTGCTCAAACATGAGAATTCAGTAATAGTCCAGAAGGAAGATAGGCAGTCCTTAAGAAAGACATATGAAATAAAAAAAGTTTACCAACCTGAAGATCCTGTATGTTCAGACATGTTCCTTTCATCTTCAACGCAGCTTCCTCCTGAGAAGGATCACTTCTCATGATGTTTCATTGGGGCAACCAGGCCTTGCATTTCTTTGCTGCACTGTTTGCATTTTGCATGCATGCCTGTCTTACCCACAGGTAGAGGAACTTCATTAAAATATTCCCAAACTGGCTGTCTTTTACAGCCTTTTTATATAGGTGATTATAGGTTTTCCCTTCTAGTAAGAGAATGGTATGATAGATCTCAAATCAATGACGGCTACACACAGAAAGACCTCAAGACTTCTGGAATATGCTGCTCAAACAGTTTCACTTTTGTTTCTACTGCCTGTCCCTCCCTTCTCACATTTATCTCCAGACTTCTCCTTGTCCAGATCTATTCCGCCCCAACTATCTTCTATTCATTAACTTTTTGAAACTTTGCACTTTTAGGGAGAGGTAAGGGATTGACCCTATGTTCATAAATTTTCAGAGGGACAATAGGATTGAGATATGTCATATCTCACCTCTTTCTTTCTCTCTCTTTCTCTCTCTCTCTCTCTTATTTTAAAAACATTTTTGCTGTTAACAAGCATGTTATCTCTGGAGACACAAATTCAGTTTGGGAACTGCAAAACTAAGCATCTCTGATGGTATCTTCTAGACTGAGCACTGAGTCTCATTGGGTAGATAGAAAGATTAACCTAAATAATCTATACAGAAGCCCCTGGAACCCCATAAGATTGGGTCCCTAATCCATGAACTATTGGAACTCATTTACAAAACTTTTCTTAAATATTACATGAATATATTGTCTCCTACTGTAGAATTAGAATTTATAATCCCTATTCCATGATGAGATATCTTTGAGCTATAATGTATCTGAATTAAAACTATCTTTAGCTAGGTTTTTTCCTCAAAAAGCATTTTATCAAAAACGTCCAATTTAAATTTTAAAAAAATCATTTTTTTTCCACCCTGGTCATGGAAGGCCTGATTCTGCCACATTTCATGCTGAGTAGCACCTTACTCTGCAAACCTGCTCACAGAGCAAAGGACTACTCAGCATGAATACATGAGGCAGAATCAGGCCTGGGCTTTGAATTGAAATCTATGTTCTATCTGGATGTAATCTTATAATTTAAAATGGAGACTAATCATTTGGTAATCTTTCATCCTACATCAGTCTTTTACACGAATAGCATTTGTTACTGAAAAAGATAATTAGGCCATCTATTCAAATGCAATCTTACTGTAGAGAGGTATATCAAATATGTTGGTACTGGTTGAGGAACCTGTTCAAAGAACAGGTATATTGACAATGACTAAATTATCATGACCTCAAGGTCATCCATCAAATGCATAATCTTATTATAAATCTAAGGTAATCTTTCTCGGCCAGGTATGTGCTTTGGCTCCTAATAGTCTAGAAAGAATTTGTATCTAACGATTCATACTCTTAATCAAAATCTCCAAACTTTATTGTAAGAGGATTTAAAAAGTAAAATAAAAAAATCATATTTTAAATGTAACATTTTTAGAAAGTTTAATATAAAATAATATACAACAATGGGATAGAATTTTCATCACTTTGTGTATCTCAAACTCTTTCCCAAACAGATGTGTTCCATTTATATGGCCGCCTCCATTACCATGGTATCTATTAATATCTGAGATTATCAAAGCTTCATTGATTGTCTTAACCAAAATATGTGTGCACACCTCACTGTTTTCTCTCACCCCATCTGTCATTATTTATTATACAGGATATGAAAAACTCATATCAGGTTGCATAGAAAGAAGATGGAAAATAATTTGTACCAGCTACTGGTGTCCGGATTATGATCCATACACTACTTCATTCTAGTTGCCAGAAGTAAAATATGAGGGAAAGTCAAGTGGTCTGGTTTTTAGTATCCTCTGCATCCAATATTGGATCATAAATGGCTTTTGTATTACTTTTTTTATGAACTTGTCTAGTAACAACTGAAGGTAAAACATAAAATCCTTCACTCACAGTGAAAATATTGTCTAAGATTAGCAGTCTGTTACTTTGTGGATGGCTTCCCCCCGCCCCCCTGCACACACACGCTTTCTGGCAAGACCCACCGTTTTGTTTTTCCTTTCCTGTGATAGTGGCACTCAACATTTTTAGCTGCCAGTGTACCACTTATAACTGGTGCAATGAGTCAGAGTCTCAAAAGCTGTTGCTGGGCATAGAATTATATTTTAAATCTGAATATTTTTAGTGTGTTAAACTATCTGTAGTTTTAGTACTCCATTTTGCAGATTGTCTATCACTGCCATTTCTTCAGATTGTCGGGGCAGTGTTGATCTTAAACTGCTACTGTCCATGCTGTTCCTGTTCTGTCTCTAAACAGAGGACATCATTCTTTTTGGCTGGCAATCTGGTACCTTTCAGACTACTAAATTGATTTGAGACAATGTTAAAAATAACAATTCTTTGTCATGTCTTTTATAGTAATTAAAAGACATTTTAATGGCTATTTGCAATGAAAAAGAGATTGGGAGCCTTAGCAATTAACTGATTTTTATAATGCGGTGTAAACAAAAAGCCACATTTCTTTGTAGGAAGTGAAGAGTTATATTCAGTAGGAGAGCAAGGGGGGTTGCCCTATGTTTGGTGTATCCTTGGTTTATAAATCACCTTTTGTGCACGGTAAAAAAGAAGAAAAGGCTTTGTCTTGAGTATATTTGAGAGATTTTGAAGTGTGCATGCTGATATTTAAAGATGAGCAATCATGGTAAACCTTGAGGACCTTGAGCCAAGATAAAAAAATTTAAAAAAACCAACCTTCAAAACAATGACCTTATTTTGAGCTCACTTGTAAAATCTAGTTTAGGCCACTCTTGTACATTTGGTCCAATTGAGTATAGTCTGTTCTTTCTATTTGAGATGGATCAAACTTCAAAGTTCAGCAGTGTTCAGCTACAAGGTTTTGTTCATATCTAAATCTACTCGTAAGTTGTTACACGTTCCAAACTCATTGGATAGCAGGCAGGTATAAGAGACTATATCCATGAGCAAACCTGTCAAACAAAAGAATATTCTGTAATGAAAGAAACACTGTAGTCCGTGAGTCTGATTCTTCTCCCTTCAAAGTCCATCATTTTATTCCAAAAGGCGCAAGATCTGGCCCAATGCAATATAGAACCACTTTTCCCACTAACTTTGGAAATAAATATTTGCGTTAAAGATGTCACAATTTTTGTGATAAAGAAAGCATATTAAATGGATAGTTTTCTATTAGTATATGAGCTTTGCTTAAAATCAACCTTCTTTACTTGAGATATGTTGTCACGGCTAGAAAAAGTATGAAATGGGGTTAGGTGACCTGGGATAATGGGGTGTGGGGGAAGAGGGGTTATAGTGTGTTTAAATTTAAAGTACCATTTTATTGCCTGCAATAATCCTAGTAGTACTAAGACTGCATTTCTAAACTACAAAAAGGCTTTACAGTGAATATGATTTACAGAATCCCAGACAAAGCTTGCTTATAAAGGGATACCTTTGGCAGTATGTTGCCAGTATAAAGAAAAATTACTGTTTTCAGTGCTGTATCTGTGACAGTGTAATTCACGTCTCCTTTAAGTATAAGCTCTGAAACAGTATAACTTCACTGAGTATTGTCTAATAATTGAGGCAAAGGGCCAAAATTTGCCAAATAAGTGAGGTGGTTATGCTTGTTTGGCTTTTTGTCTTTTAGTAACAATCTGTTGGCTAAATCAAGTAGCATTGGTTGAGTGACTAAACCATTCAAATATTTTTATGAGACAAGCATACACCAGTTTTCTTAAAGCGGTATAAGAAACATTTGGCTAAATGACTGAACACCATTTTAGCCATGAATATCCTGAATTAGTGATCAAGGATTCTGACTAATGAATATCAAATGTGTGCCTGTTCGTCTTTTTATATATATATTTTTTTCACATTGCATCAGTGATGTTTTGATGGACAATTGCACAGATTCCAGTACAGTGTATGATTTATCCTGCAGTCTATTTTTCACTCCTTGTTTTTCAATGCTGTGTACACAATGTACAGAGCAGGATGTCAGCAGGATGTCAACAGTGTATCAATCAGTAGGCTAGTGGCCCCACATATGCTGTAAATCAACTCTCTAACCCTTATCTGGAACTGCCTGGTTGTGTTTACTGTTCTGTGCTAGTTAACATTGTCAAATAAAAATGTGCAAGCATTTCGGGGACTATATACCACGATGTACTAAGAGATGGGCAGATTTTTTTTTCAGATGAATAGTTTATTTGCTGAAAAATTCACTTTCAGGTCGACCGCAACTGTTTGCAAATTTGACATAAATTCACCAAATAATTCCTGCCAAAAATAATTAAAAAAAAAAATTGGCTAGATTCACAAGGGAACTTGGGTGCCATTTGAGGAGGCGGTGCCCCCTCATGCCCAGCCTAAATCATTAAGTCCTCCATAAGGTCTGGAATGTAGTATGGAGTCCAAGATGTTACTTTTATAATAAATCTTCCAAATATTCTTGTATGGATTGACTTCCTTTTTTACGTGCATGAATGTAGTTGATATGCCAGCATTATCTTTAGGAGTACTTTATATATAGTTATAAAATATTGAAAGTGTCATGATCATCTTTTCCATCTGTTTTTTCTAAAGGTTGAATAAAACAAAGATTTTAATACCTTTACAAATTAATGAAGAGAAGTTGAGGAGCAAATTTAGTAACTAGTTTTTGAAAGGCTAGTGTAATCCTATGTTTTTTTTCAGCATGCCCCTCTCCAGCAGCTCTGGAAAAGGGGCAGCTGCTGTAGGCATTGTCTCCTGCCTCTTTACTAGAAGGTGCTTTATATTTAAATTGCTGCTTTTAAAGAAAAGATCTTTTTAAGTCCACAGCTGCCATTTATGTAGACTAAATGCCAAGAAATTAAATAAAGTCTTTAAAAGACCAAAAAAGGGGAGAATAAGGTTAACTGATGTATAGCTGCTCCAGTTAGCAAAATGAAAAATTCTGGGGGTATATTGGAGTCTGTATCATTATCTTAAACAACCAACACTATTTTGTTCTGTTTAAAATAAACTCGAGTAGTACCTTCCATTTTGATTTATTATTTTTTTAAAAAACATCTCCTCACAATTTACGGTACAGCACATTCTTCTGTGTGCTCTTTGCATCTTTTTGAAAAGTATGGTGATAGCATATGAAACCTGTTTTTACATTTTTTTGTGGGGAGGTGGAGTTGGAGAAGAGCTTTAGTATGCAGGTTCTGAAAACAACAGGAAGAACTTAATATTCCGCCTTCCCATTCATGACTCTTATTGGTGTGTGCTTTTATCAGAGTGAAGCATGACTGGTGGGGGAGGTTGTTTTTTAAATCAGATTACCTAACAGTTAATCTGGTTTGTTCGTGCGTTCATGGAGGGTGCTGAGTTGCAGCAGCTCATTCAGGAACAGATTCTGACAGAGGGAAATCACTTTTGAGAGCAGGCTGTTTCAATCAAATGCCTTCCTTTTACTGATTTGTAGGATTAAATTTCAGATGGTTGCCTATGGAACCTGGCATTAATAGGCGATGCATTCATCACATTAGCTCTTCTCCTCAAATTCCCTTTTGAAAAGAAAACAGAATTGTAAAATAGTCTAGGTAGGCTGCTTTTGATAAACTGTGGTTCCGTGATTACCCCTCACCACCTTTTCAGTAATGTCATACATACAAGGGTCAGACTTAAAAAAAACAAACAAACAAAAAAAAACCCCTATTTTATGAGTTTTCCCTCTTATCTTACTAGATCCGAAATGAGCTGGAGTTCATAAATGTGGTTTTTAGCTTCCTGCTTTAAGAAAATAAAAAAACAAATAATTACTTCTAACAGTGCACATTCAGGCCATAAAGCAAATCCATCCCAAATAAAAGGGAAATACCAAATTTCCGTTTAGCACTGTTCATTGCATTATCTTCCTCTTATTTCAGTCAAGTCCATTCCTATCACTTGTTTGCAATAAGTGGTAGATCATGATACAATATGACATCCACAAAGCACAGGTTGGTTTGAATGTCAATACCAATGAATGAATAATGCAAGCTTGTTGTCGCCATCTTTTGTTACCAAAATAACAGAGGACAAGGGAGGCTCAAAGGATGGGTATAGTTGATGTTGAGTGAACCTGTATGGTCTAAATGTTGTTAGTCTCCCCTCCCCCATTGTATTTATTATTTTGTATTGCAGTAGCATCTAGGGGGCCTATCAGTTTCAGGGTAACTGCACCTGTATTCCTTCTCCATGGTCCCGCCAGGGCACCCAGTTCAGGTTTCTGGCTCCCAGCCATGAGTTGTTCCAGCTGGAGACCTCTGTGTCTCTCCCTCCTGACCTGGATTTTCAGGTTGCACAGGTCCCTGCCTTGAAATGTGATATCTGCAGCAAGCCAGTCTTCCTAAAGGCATGTGCTCTTCTTTCTATCCGGGTATGTCTACACTGCAATGTAAGCTCAGGCCTAACCTCCTTCCATTGACACACAAATTGCACTCTCCTAGGACTCAAACCTAGGGTCTCAGGACCCTGTGGGGGTGCAGGGTCTGAGCCCAGGTCAAGCCTTGACCCAGGGTTCAAGGCCTATTGCTTTGTAGTGTAGATGCAGCCTCAGCCCCACTTGACTCAGGGCCTGGGAGTCTTCCAAAAAGTATCCCACAATCTTATGGGCCAACTTCCTTTGTCCTCTTTATCTCAAGAATCTTTCAATCTTTTCTATTGAAAATGGAAGTAACCATCCTTGGTGTAGTGCAGCAGCTCAGTAAGTTAGCGTTAACCCTTCCATTGTTTTCAGATGACTGAGCTGCAAACACACCATCTGAAAGCCTTCCATGTTTGCAATGGACACTGAACAGAACAAGCCTTTTGCAAAGCATGCTGCTTCATAGTCATGGGAGCACAGGCCGGTTTTGTTAATCTCTGGTGCAAGGCCAGCAAAACTATGCACTTTAGTAAGTGTATCAGGACTGACCACACATGCTTTGCAAATGTACCAGACTGGCAACCAGTGCACGGAGCAGATTAAGCAACTCAAGAGCGGGTACTGAAAAACCAGAGACCAGAACTGGCACCTTAAACAACTTGCCCAAATCATGCCTGTTTTATGAAGAGTTTGACTGGGTGCTGGACACTGCGCCCAGCATTGAGGCAACTGTGGTGCATGATGATGGGATTGCTGGGATGGTGCCTTGCTGGTCCCAGAATCCAGCAGGGGGACTGATGGGAGCCAGCAGTAGGCCCTGAGTGAGAACAGTGAAGTAACTCTGTTGCTGAACCTGGTTCCAGAGTAGGCTTTGGAGCAGGAGCATCAGCAGCACATTTTGGGGTCATAGGCAGGGGAGCTGATGCACCCCCTGAGGAACACCCCACTGCGGAGCCTCAGCAGACCCAGATGGGACAGAAGCTGCCCCTAAGCCCGGTAAGTTTGTGGCACCATTTGAATGTTTATAATACAGTAGTGGGAGGGATTTCCACTCTGTGAACCCATGCAAAAGTTATGAGAAGCCCAGGTTAGCAGTGTGTATCTGCTAATGGTGGACTGCATTCCAGCAGCATAGCTTCCCCCCGCCCCACCACATGGAGTTCAAAAAGGTGACCAGGACCTGCAAACAATAAAGAACACCTTCAAAGTGTATCTTTTTACTAGAAAGGCACAGATTTTGCTAAGGCCATTCCTGTTCCTTAAAAATAATAACCTTACATTGCCATGCCTGTAAGTATGCCGCTCTGTAACCACTCTGTGGTCTACTGAGACGCCTGGAAACAGTGAACTCTGTTTGAGGAAATGTGTTCCATCACAAATCCAGTCCATTTCAGTTAGAGGCAGTCCATAGGTGACAGAATCCATGTGCCCCAAATATGACTGCAATTTGAAATTTTGTCCAGAAGTGTGCCAGGGCTGGGAGGGGGAAGGCTCTGGGGTTCTGTGTGTTTCCATGCAGTCATAACAGGTAAGTCACATGGGGGCTAACACAGCATCTTGTTGATTGCCTCATGAATTCTGTCCCAACCCTGGGTGCTGGTAGCTGCAGACTTTTTTCCTGAATCAGGAACTGCAGATAAGTAGTCACGTTTCAGGAAGGGCCTATTTTCCAGGGCCGCCTCAGTAACTGATCAGCCCACCCCACTCACAGACATGCTGTTCAGTCACTGTATATTTGAATACTTCTGTTGCATAAACTGCGTGTTTCTCTCCAGCTGCTTGGGATAACGTCTCCCTGTGCCTGTTGGGCACCACAGGAACCATTACGCCTTTGAAAATGTGGAGGGCTTGAAATCGTAAAAAAGCATTTGTAGCACAGCCATTGATGGCAGTCCCTGCCTCCCTCCCTCCAAACCCGAGTGGCGCCGTGCATATGTACCCCTGCTGGCCCCACCCCCTCCAGTTCCTCCTTACCGTCCGTCCGTGGCGGCGTTGGAACAACCCCCCCCTCGCTTGTAGAAGAGCAGTCCCTTAGCCTTTAGAGTAGCTGTTATCAGTTAGTTTACATACAGATTGTGGACACTTAAGTCATTAGGTGCTTGGAGGCCTCCAGCACCGGCTGCGGGGCCCATGCCGCAGGCCCACGGCTTCAAGGCTTGCGCCACGTGTCGCAAACCTGTGCCAGTTAGTGACCCCCACGACTCGTGTCTATGTTGCCTGGGGGACGGACATCAAACTGAAAGGTGTAGGATTTGCAAGGCGTTCAAGCCAAGGACAAGGAAAGAAAGAGACTTTTGCCTAAAGCAACTGTTGATGGAGGCTGCGATGCAGCCGCCGGGCCCGGAGCGTCCAATGCCGGCTCAGGCTTCCTCGGTGCGGGAGAGACCCGGCACTGGCGAAGCACCGTAAACTGTTGGCCCCGGAGTGCCAGGCTAGGCCCTGGCACTGATAGTGCTCCCCGGTGCGGCCTCTGGTGCAGCCGAAAGGAAGGCCTGGCACTGATACAGGCGGTCCCAGCGGCACAAGCCCCATCGAGCCCAGACCTAAGTGAGCTCAGTGCAGACGATGGGCTTGAGGGCATAACGGATCAGCCCTCTACGCCTGGCACCTTTGAGGCTGCAAAGGACCTCATCGAGCTGTTGGCGGCATGCCCTCTCCGTATGGGGAGAACCCTCCGGTGCCAATGCCTCAGGTGCCATCGGGGGTAAGCCGGCAATGGTGTGTTGCTCGAAGACACTGTCCCGGCACCGCTCCCGGAGTTGGTCCCGGTCGAACTCCGACTCTGCAGACTCGCACTTGCTAGCGGCCCAGAAGGAGGTTGCAGCACCGGCAGTGGGTTGATGCGAAGAAGCACCAGAAAGGGCACGCCGCTTTCCGGCACCGCCCAGAGACCGGCACCGGGAGGAGTTGAGACGGCCCTCGCCAGAGGTCTCCTGCAGATGGTCCCGGTCCAGGGAATGCCGGCACCACTCCTGGTCCTGAAGATACAGGTACCGCTCCCGCTCCCACTCAGCCAGGAGCTGCTCGTTCTCCCGCCGGCACAGCTCGTTGGCACCGCCATGGCCTTCGCGATCGGCGTCGCTGCAGTCCGGTGCTGGCTCCGGCTGCTATAGCTACTCGCACTGGGGCCTGGAAAGCAGGGACCCTCAAGGGAGCTGCCAATCTCAATGGGGGCCGCCAGGCCATTGACCCTTTTGGACCCCCTGGGCCTATCAGGAGCGCCAAGGGGCCCCATCCAGGGCAAGTTACTCAGTGCAGCGGTCCCGGTCCAGGCACTGACGCCAGATGGTGCTGGAGACAACAGTATCCAGGCCTCCAGCATCCCCCACAGCATAGACTGGAGAGTCCGGCACCGAGCCCGGTGCCGTCCCATGGACTTCCGCCCTGGCCTGAACCGGAGGCCCCTACCACGGGAGATGGGGAGCAGGAGGACCACTGAGAGGGAGTGGAGCAGCAGCTAACCTCCTCATTTTCCCCCGATGAGGCGGCGGCTGGTACAGAGGTGTCCAGCTCTCAGCCAATAGACCATAGAGCCCACCAGGAACTGCTGCACAGAGTTGCCCAAAAATTGGGGTTGCAGGCCGAGGAGATGGTTGAGCAGGAGGACCCCAGGGTGGACATTTTGAGCCCCAAAGTTCCATCCAGAATAGCGCTCCCACTCACTAAGACCATCCAATCTAACTATAAGACTATATGACAGACCCTGGCTTCCAGCGCTCCAACGGCTAAAGGAGTGGAGCATAAATACTTTGCCCCATCTAAGGGCTATGAGTTCCTGTTCTGCCATCCGAGTCCATGCTCCCTAGTGGTTTCGGCAGTCAATGAAAGGGAGCGCCATGGTCAGCAGGCCCCGGCCCCTAAGACCAAGGAGGCGAAACGCCTGGACCTTTTTGGTAGAAGGGTGTACTCATCTGGGGGCCTTCAGTTGAGGATTGCTAACCAGCAAGCCATCCTCAACAGGCATAATTCAACTCCTGGGTGGCGGTGGGGAAGTTTAAGGACAACCTCCCTCAAGGTTCCCAACAGGAGTTCACGGCCCTGGTGGACAAGGGCAAGGCAGTAGCCAAGACCTCTCTCCAGGCCTCCCTGGATTCGGCAGATGCGGTGGCTAGAACAATTGTATCAGGGGTGGTCATGAGGCGCTCGGTGTGGCTCCAGGAGTCAGGCCTGCTCCCGAGGTCCAGAATACACTCCAGGACCCCCCCTTCGAAGGGTCCTTGCTCTTCTTGGACCAGACAGACGCGAGGCTGCATAGCCTCAAGGACTCGTGAGATATGCTCAAGTCGCTGGGTATCCACACCCCGGCGACCCAGACGAAGCCCTTTAAGCTGCAGCTTCCCCCTCAACACCAGTACCAGCCTTGCTATAGGCATGAACCTTACCGTAGGGGAGGCAGGGATAACAAACAACGGCGCAATAACAATAATGCACCGGGCCAGAACCAAGGCCAGCACAAACCCCAGCCGGGCACTAAGGTGAAGGTGCGCTCGAGGATAGCGTACCAGACCAGTCACTGGATCCGTCCCTTTGTTTCCTGAACCGCCTGTCCCGTTTCTCCCATGCGTGGTCCACCATTACATCAAACTGTTGGGTCTTACGCATGGTACGGAACGGGTACTCGCTGCATTTCGCCCCCATCCCTCTTCAGGGACCCCTCTCACAAGCATCTCCTAGAGGAGGAAGTCCACTCGTTGCTAGAGGCGGGGGCAGTAGAGGCGGTGCCTCACGGCCTAAGGGGGAAAAGGGTTCTACTCCCAGTACTCCCTCATCCCTAGGGCCAAAGGGGGCCTTCGCCCCATCCTAGACCTGCGCAGGCTCAACAAGGTCAAGGCCCGGTTCCGCATGGTCTCTCTGGCACCATCATCCCTTCCCTGGATCCAGGGGACTGGTACGCTGCCCTCGACATGAAGGACGCGTACTTTCATATCACCATCTTCCCAGCACATCGACGGTTCCTATGCTTCACCGTGGGCCGAGAACATTACCAGTTTGCGGTTCTCCCGTTCAGTCTAGCTGCGGCCCCAAGGGTGTTCACGAAGTGCATGGCGGTGGTGGCAGCCTTCTTATGGAGGCAGAGAATCCGGGTGTACCCGTACCTCAACGACTGGCTCCTGACGGGCTGATCCGAGGCAGAGGTGCGGGGCCATGTGGAGGTGGCCCTGAGATTGTTCCTTGAAGTGGGGCTCCTGGTCAACGTCCCCAAGTCCATGCTCGTACCCACGCAGAGAGTGGAATTTATTGGGGCGGTCCTGGACGTGGTGCAAGCCAGGGTAAGCCTTCCGGTATCCCGATTCTGGGCTATCCAACAAGCAGTGGCCTCCCTGCGCCAGTTTCCAATGACAACAGCCAGGTGCTGCATGGGGCTGCTAGGCCACATGGCAGCATGCACGCACGTGGTCAGGCATGCCAGACTGAGACTCAGGACTCTGCAGGCGTGGCTCGCTCGGGTGTACCGCCCAGGCAGGCACCCCCTGGACTTGGTAGTGACAGCCCCAAGAGATGTGTTGGACTCTATGCTGTGGTGGCAGTCCCAGCCTGTGGTTTGCGAAAGCATCCCCTTTGCCGCCCCACTTCCGGACCTGACTCTGGTAACAGATGCGTCTGACTACGTATGCAGGGCTCATCTGGGGGACCTCATGATGCAGGGGTTGTGGTCTGAAGCAGAGTGGTCGCTCCATATCAACGTGAAGGAGCTCAGGCCGGTTCGTCTCGCCTGCCAGACCTTTCACGCCACTTTGAGTGATCACAGCGTGTCAGTTCTGACAGACAATACTACTGCCATGTTTTATATGAACAAGCAGGGCAGGGCTCGTTCCTCGCCACTCTGTCGCAAGGCTCTCCTCCTCTGGGACCTTTGCATAGCCCATGCAATTCACCTCAAGGCGTCATATCTCCTAGGGCTGTAGAACGAGCTGGTGGACTCCCTCAGCAGGTCATACCGCATGCATGAGTGGACGCTCAGGGTGGACGTCGTGCTTTCGCTCTTCTGCAGGTGGGGGTTTCCCTGGGTAGATCTGTTTGCCACCAGGGCCAATGCCCAGTGCCCGTGGTTCTGCTCATTCCAGGGCCGGAGCCCAGGCTCCCTCGCGGACGCATTTGCGATCCCGTGGAGAGGGGGCTTGATGTATTTCTTCCCCAGCTCCCCTTGGTGCACAAGGTCCTGCTCAAGGTGCACAGGGACAGGACGGTGGTGATCCTCATTGCCCCAGCCTGGGCCCACCAACACTGGTACACATAGCTCCTAGAGCTGTCAGTGGAGGCCCCAGTAGTCCTACCTTTGCATCGGGACCTCATTACACAGGACGGTGGGCGGCTTGTCCACCCCGACCTGCAGTCGCTGCACCTGATGGCCTGGAGGCTCTGTGGCTAAAGGCCTTGGAGAGCCAGTGCTCCCTTTCTGTGCAGCAAGGGGTGCTCTACTGCTTGGCAGTAGAAAGCCCTCTATCAGGGCTGCCTATATGGCCAAGTGGAAAAGGTTCTCTTGTTGGTGTGAACCCCAACAGATGCGGCCGGGCCAGGCCATTCTGGAGTACCTCCTGTACCTCAAGCAGCAAGGGCTAGCCCCGTCCTCTCTCAGAGCGCACCTGGCAGCCATCTCCACTTTCCATCCAGGGTTCTTGGGGGGCTCTGTGTTTTCCCACCCAGTGGTTCGGTTCCTTAAGGGGTTGGAGAGGGTGTTCCTGTACTCCCGCCCCCCAGTCCCTCCATGGAACCTTAACCTCCTCCTTTCTAAACTCATGGGACCCACATTCGAGCCCCTCGCTACCTGTTCTCTCCTCCACCTTTCCTGGAAGGTGGCATTTCTGGTTGCAGTTATCTCGGCCAGAAGGGTGTCCGAACTGAGGGCCCTCACCTCTGAGCCACCGTACACAGTATTTCACAAGGACAAGGTGCAGCTCCGGCCACACCCCAAGTTCCTCCATAACATGGTCTCCCAATTCCATCTGGGCCAGGACATTTATCTGCCGGTGTTCTTCCCGAAACCCCATACGGACCCGAGTCACCGCAGCTTGCACACCCTGGATGTGCGTCGAGTGCTGGCGTTCTATTTGGAGCGCACCAAGCCCTTTCGCAAATCCACGCAGCTGTTTGTGGCTGTAGCTCAGAGGATTAAAGGCCTCCCAGTGTCGGCGCAGCGGATTTCGTCTCTGATTACAAGCTGCATCCGGGCGTGCTATGAGCTCTCAGGTATTCCGGCCCCGGCGGTCACGGCCTACTCGACCACGGTGCGGGTGACTTCCACGGCATTCCTGTCACAGGTCCCGATCCAGGAGATCTGCAGAGCAGCCCCCTGGTCCTCGGTACACACCTTTACAACCACTATGCGGTCAACCAGCAGGCCAGAGAGGACGCGGCAGGAGGCAGAGCGGTCCTCCGAGCAGTTGTTCTGTGACTCCGACCCTCCTCCAGAGATAAGCTTGTAATTCACCTAATGTGGAATGGACATGAACAAGCACTTGAAGAAGGAAAAACACTTACTTACTTTCTCGTAACTGTTGTTCTTCGAAATGTGTTGTTCACATCCCTTCCACCTCCTACCCCTCTGTCGGAGTCGCCGGCAAGAAGGAACTGGAGGGGGTCGGGCCGGGAGGGGTATATATGCTCGGCACAGTGGCGCCACTAGGGGGGCCTGCCGGCCCGACGGGAGCCGCTAAGGGAAAAAGTTTCCAACGCTCGTGCACGCGGCGCGCACACCTAATGTGGAATGGACGTGAACAACACATCTCAAAGAACAACAGTTTCGAGAAAGTAGGTAACCGTTTTTTCCAGGGCAACATAGTTACAACTGGTTCAGCTCCGTGCTCTACACCAGGAGTGGCCAACCTGTGGCTCCGGAGCCACATGCAGCTCTTCAGAAGTTAATATGTGGCTCCTTGTATAGGCACTGACTCTGGGGCTGAAGCTACAGGTGTCAATTTTCCAGTGTGCCAAGGGGTGCTCACTGCTCAACCCCTGCCCCTGCCACAGGCCCTGCCCCCACTCCACCCGTTCCCACCCCGTCCCCTGAGTCTGCCGTGCCCTCGCTCCTCCCCCCCACCCCAGAGCCTCCTGCATACCACAAAACAGCTGATCAGGAGGTAAAGGGAGGGATGGGGAGGCACTGATTGGTGGGTGAGAGGCGCTGTGAGTGGGTGGGGGGAGCTGATGGGGGGCTGCTGATGTATTACTGTGGCTCTTTGGCAATGTACATTGGTAAATTCTGGTTCCTTCTCAGGCTCAGGTTGGCCACCCCTGCTCTACACCAAAACTCAACAGCCTTCCTTTTGACCACCTATGGTTCCCGTCCCCTGTAATTGACCTAGATCACTCCAACCCTGCGCCAACTCTCAACCCCCTACTAAAGGTTATCTTTCCGCTCTTCTCTCACTATCCTAGTCATTCCATTTCTTCACACCTTGTAGTGTTTTTCCACCTATGTGCAGTGCTCTAACCAATGAACAGCTGGTGACTTGAAGCCAGCAGGCACAAACTGTCATGCCCTTCACAGGACTAAGAAGCAGATGGCTGAGAGCATTGCAGCCTTTTGGCCCCTTAGCCACTTCTCAGACCTGCCCTATTGAAGCTCACTCCTAGATTACTCCAAGGACTTGAGCATAACTAACAAGCTGTTCTGAAAATCCCGTATGACCAAAAGTACACGGAACCCTGTTTGCAGTTAGCAGCAGGTTTCTTGCACCTGTGTAGGCTTTTGAAAATTCCAGTACCCATCTATTTGGGACCAGTCTTGGAAACCCTTAGTCACACAACAAATGACTAAAGACAGTGGCACTATTCAGATGAGGAACTGCTGCTTGCTTCAGAATTGAAGGATTGGTCCTCTTTTTATTTCAGTTTTCTCTCATGTCAAAGGGGAGCAGTGGGGGCAAAAAACCTAACTGGCTTCAAGACTGAGCTTGATAACTTTATGGAGAGGATGATATGATGAGATTGCCTACAATGGCATGTAGCCCATCTGCGACTGCTAGCAGCAAATATCTCCAACGAACTGCTGATGGGACATTATATGAGGAGGGCTCTGCCTTACTACAGAGAATTCTTTCCCACATGTCTGGCTAGTGGGTCTTGCCCACATGCTCATGGTCTAACTAATTACCATTTTTGGGGTCAGGAAGGAATTTCCCCCCAGGTCAGACTGGTAGAGATCTTGGGGTTTTTTTGCCTTCCTCCGCAATGTGGGGCATGGGTCACTTGCAGGTTTAAACTAATATAAATGGTGGATTCTCTGTAACTTGAAGTCTTTAAACCATGATTTGAGGACTTCAGTAACTCAGCCATAGATTAAGGGTCTATTACCGGAGAGGGTGGGTGAGGTTCTGTGGCCTGCAAGGTGCAAGAGGTCAGACTTGATGACTGTGATGGTTCCTTCTGGCCTTAAAGTTTGAGTCACATCAGCAGAGAGTTTGGGCCATTGAAGCCAGTTGAATTACACAAGCAGAGGGTTTGGCCCAATAATACTTACCACACAGGGATGTTATACAGAATAATTGTTTACAAATCACTACTAAGTATTTATTTACTTTTGTTATAGTTTATTACTTAATTGGAAACTTCCTATACTCGATGATTGTGCTTTGCCGATTTGGAATCAAAGTAAAGCAGTAACAGGCTTCTATGGCTTGAAACAAATAGCATTTTGTTAGTCAGGAGCAATGAATACCCTGAAATATAAAGTGCTCTGGCACATGTACTTCCAGAACAATGAGAGAATATGGAGCAGGCAGATCGGGTTTGAATGGAAATCCATTACTGCTATAACACATTCAGGCGTGCTCTTCTCTGTCATCACCTCTTCTGTTTTTCCCTGTCCTCGTCTCCCTCAATCTCTTTGACAATAGATCAGTTTCTTTGTTCTGCTTTAGGTAACAGAAAAAAACATAATATTAATGTCAAAAGATCTTGGCACCATATTTTTGAGCATTAGCTCTTCAACAGCAAAAATAACTTCAAGGGTTTGACAGGCTCAGAGTGTTTTGTGTATTTAAGGGATATATCTGTGTTACATGGATATTGCACAGTGATCCCCAGGACTTTATTTTATCTTACCAAATGGACAAAGAAGGGAGCATTTACCTTATTTCAGAAGCCCCCTGTCTGTCGAATACCAGATAATGAATATGTCTTCAGTGCGTGTAATGGAACCAAGTTATACAGCTGACTGTTTTCATGAAACCGGCCTAATCAATAGGTAACAAGTATTAGTTGCCTGTGAGTCTAGGGCACCTCCTCATGGGAGGGTCTAGCAAGGTGGTTTTTCGTTTGTTTGACTTTTCTAATTTGGTTTTATTTAAATCTCTAAGAACATTTAGACAAAAATGAGGATAGCCTCAGGAGCATTTGAATGTAGACAGTGTTAGGAAAAATATACAAAACACATTTTCAAGGAAGCCTGGAAATGCCTTAAATGAGATAAATTAATTTGCCTGCCATTTGCACTAAAAGAGGTTTATTCTGGGTAGTATGCGGTTATAAATAGTTGTTCTTTCTTTTTATGTGATGTCATTACATCTTAATCTAGCATTATTATATACTAACACAAACTTAGCCACGTATAGCTATTCTGAAAATCTTAGTGTAAAAAGAGCAATAACTCAAGTTAGATTGTGTTTTCTATAATCTGCATTTCCAATCCAAGTGTCTGAAAGGTTTAGAAGCATTGTACATAATCTTAAAGAAAAGTAATGTATTCTCTGCACCACTCAGTCATGAAACATACTGTGACGGGATCCCCCCCAGTGTGCAGCCTGGGACTGTGGGATCTCTGTGCCCCCTTAACTCTCTCCAGCCTGGGCTCTCTCTCACAATGCCTTGCTAGTGAGCAGCAAGCAAGCCCCTCCAGGCACTGTGATCACTCAGCACATCATCATGTGGAGCCCCCCACCCAGCTATATTGCATGAATGCTCCCAGAACCACTCATGAATCACACAGAGAAAGGCACCATGCAAATCCCCCCTCCCCAGCTCCCAGTACTGTACCTCAGGAATATACCATCTAAGTTATTAATTGGTTCACCACTTCAACAATGGAAAGTGTATGTACCCTAGCCTTTGTACTATGAGCAGATTTGCCCCCACACTTCATATCAACTCATTGGTAAAGATAAACAATTAAACAAATGTATTGACTATGTATTGAATTAAACAAAGGTAGATATTAAGTGATAGGCAAAAACTCAGAGTTAATTACCAAAAGAAATAAAATATAAGCACACAGTCTAAACTCTCAACCCTATTAGACTGGGCAACATCTAGATTAAGCAGTTTTTCTCACCCCACTAGATATTGCAATCCTTAATATACAGGGTTGTTCCTTAAACCTGGGCCAATCTCCTCTGTTGGAGTCTTGTCTTCCTCTGTGTCTTAATTGCTTGCAGCATAGTTGGGATCAGGAGAAGGGCCCAGTATGTGTCCACTCTGTCTGTTTTATACCCTCAGTCCATGTGCTTGGAAAACACAAGTCCAGGCATGTCTGGGGGGGCATTGTTGAGTCTCTCCAAGCAAGGTTAAGCAATTCCCCTGGTGTGGCCTCATGCAGGTGAGTGATTGCATTGTAGCTCCCTTTCTGGACAATGGCTGTTGATGGGTTGTTTCACACCCCGCCCAGGCATTGGTTACTTTCCTTGCTGTTGCCCCTGGGGAGATAACTGGCTGATTCCCCAATTTACAGCATGTTTTAGTGACAGCCATTCAACACAATTCTCATAACTTCACATGCATTAATGATATACATAAATGGATAGAGAAATGACTTTCAGCAGATCATAACCTTTCCCTTGATACCTTACAAGGAATGCTTTATATGTAATATCACAATTATATACAGATGAGGAATATGAGCGGTTACAGGGTGCTCCCCCAAGGTACAGAATGTCTCTCATACCTCTACAGGCTTTTACGGCAGTGATCTAACAATAAGGCTATCTTTATTAAGAAATAGAGAAACATTATGTTTGAAAGGAACACCAGAGTTACAATACCATGCCCAGAAGTTGGACCAATAAAAGATGTTACCTCACCCACCTTGTTGCTCTAATATCCTGGGCCTGACATAGCTACACCACCACTGCATAATACCATGCCCATAAATATTTGGCAGTGGCAAATGCACTTTGCAAATGCAGAGTGAATTTCTTTCTTTCTCTGGAGGGGAAAGGTCCCTCAGAACAAGTCATTGGGAACAATTATAACTTTGAATTAAGATTGTGAAGTTGCATCATTCGGTACATACTTGTAGCAGTGGTTCATGTAGATGCTGAGCTTTAAAAGATGCTCCATGAAGTGCATAGTTCTGCTTTGTTAGCCATTACATCTCTTAAAACACTGGGACATATAATCATTCTTTAAAACAATGTTTAGCTCTTACACCTGCCAAGATATTTGGAGCCCTGTTCTTCTGCCACAGGATGTGTGTAACTCCCATACAAAGGAGTGGGAATTACTGATATCCTGTGGTGAGAGAAGAAGGCCTGTAAGCCAAAATTTTAAAACCTGGTATCTAAGCTTAGGCTTCTAAATAAGAGTGGCCTGGTTTCATTATGTGCTAGGTGTCTTCCCCTCCCTTCGACTTCATGTAAAAATGTGGGTACTTAGCACTTCTGAAAACTAGGCCGCTTTTATGTATTTAAATATGGATTTAGATGCCTACCTCTAGGCCCCCAGGTATGAAAGTTTTACTTAGAAGCTGGGCGTGATTCTGCACCTTTTAAGTCAATGGGAGTTTTAATGTTTATTTCAATGGGAGTGGGATCACACCCATAGAGATCCTGTCAATTCTGAACAGAAATCCATGTCCCAGAACCGGTCTCCAACCCCAGAAACCCAGGGTTGTATGTATGTTTGAATTTTAATGGTTACAAATGGACATTGTAGTGCATAATATTACTATTTTGCCATCATGTCAATTTATCTGTCGTGGTAGGTTTTTATATAGCTATGATATATCTAAGCTCTGCACAAATTTTAAGAAGTATGAAAGCCCAGAACAAAATCTTGTTCTTCTGTGGAGTACGGAAAAGCATTCAAAAAGGTGATTTTTAAAATATATGAACATTGTCTCTACAGAAGTACAAATGTTTTTTCTGAGAGGTATAGCTATTCATATCCTATGTTTAATTTCCTTGAGAAGATTGTGTATTAAAAACATTTTGGTCCTGGTTGGCAGTTGTAATTAGGGATGAGTGTACATTGTGGAGTGTGAGGTTTGGTAATCGATGCCAACTATTTTCTGGGTTCAAGTCTGCAACATTTCCCCTTGTATTTTAATCTGTGGTGGAGTTTTTTTTTCCTTTCAGGGTCAGGGAAGGGGTGGCCTGCCCTTAAGGGCAGTTGTGCCTAGTGGCCAGCCCACCCTACCACCTGGCATGGCCCTTTAAGGATTTTGGAAGGCCAAATAAAGATATACAAGGACCTACGGAGCAATTGGGATAGAGAGGAAGCTGTTCCAAGAGGAAATAGTGGTTGGAAGAAAGGTAGACTCTGTTTCTTTAAAGGCCTGGGTCCTGGAGCCTGGCAGAGTGCTCAGTGCAAGGCTCCTTTCTTCCCCAACCAATTGGGAGATGAACTGGGAGAAAGAGGCCAGCATAAAGGCTGTGTTCTCCCTCAGAGCAAGGGCAGATGCTTGCAGGAGAAGGCTGGCCTGCTGAAGCCTCCACACTAGAAGGTTAAGTAGCGAGGATGTTCAAATGAAGAGAGCTGGCAGAAGTCTTGAAGCTGACTATTCTAAAGAGAAGCTGTGAGGGACCATAGATGCAGAGTCCAGAGCCTTGATGAAGACATTGACAGACAGGATGCAGGTAGGTGCAGCTCAGAAGTGGCAGAGGGATCAAAGGAACATTCTTTATCTGCCATAGGGTCCCTGGGCTGTAACCCAAAGGAGAGGGCAGGCCTGGGTTTCCTTATCTCTTCCCCAGACCAAGAGGGTGTGCATGGGTGTTGAGTAAAAAATTCCAGGTTCCAGGTAGATGTTGGGAGATGGGCTTGAAGGCTATTACATTGAGTTTCCTATTTTTGAACTTTTCTGTTCTTCCTGGAGGAATGGATTGAGTAGTGACCTGGCAGGAGGGCTAGGCCAGAGAAGAAAACAGATTGCTGTGGAACCAGAAGAGCTAATGTGGGTGCTAAACTGAAAAGAAAAATCCTGCAACATTTCACCTAAGCACTTGGAGGTGCTCTGGAGGTGAGAGGCTTGTCTGCAGGTGGTTTGTAGTTTTACACTACAGTCAGTCTCTCTCCTTGTCGTGTCCCTATGGCTAAAGTACGATAATGAATATTAAAGGGGTTCTTGGGTGAGGCTGTTAGACACCAACAATAATAACTGTTTCTCTCTGGTGCTGTTGTTCACAGGCTAGCTTCCAAGTATCACCAATCTGGGTTACGTTAAATTGAATCCCAGCTGAAAGTTATTGCTGTTGTGGAAAGTACTGCTACCTACACTACATATGCACTGCTCCTTTTTTCACCTAAGGGGTGGGAAAAAAAGATTAATTTGCACATTTGAGTCAAATTTCAATGCCATTGTATGCGAGTGGGTGTGAAATTGGACAAAAAGAATTCATCTCTAGTTTTCAGATTCTTTTTTTTAAAAAGTCAGGATGCACATTGTGAAAATTGATGAATCATGGACAAATAAGATTTTTAAAGTTAGAAGGGACCATTAGATCATCTAGTCTGCCCTCCTGTGCATCACAGGACATTACATTTTAGAGTTTCCCCTGTACTGGGCCCAGTAACTTGTGTTAGGCTAAAGCCTATCTTCCTTTGGTAGTATGTACCAGTGATTTATCACTCTCAGTTTTTTGTTTTCTTTTGTTTTAAAAGTGCCTTATTTCTAATTTGAATTTGTCTCGCTTCGGCTTCCAACCTTTGGTTCTTATTATGCTTTTCTCTGCTAGATTAAAGAGCCCTTTAGAACCTGGCATTTTTCTTCCCATAAAAGTACTATACACTGTAATCAGTAATCTGTACACTGTAATCTCAGTTTTCTTCTGGATAGGCTAAACAGACTGAGTGCTTTGTCCCTCACTGAAAGGCATGTGTCCAGCCCTCAGATGACTTTTGTGGCTCTTCTTCTGCACCATCTCCAGTTTTTCAACATCCTTTCTAAAATGGATGCCCATACTGTGAGCCGTATTCCAGTATTGGTCTCGCCAGTGTCATATACAGAGGCAAAATTTAGAGATTGCATTAGCCCTTCTTGGCACAGCATGAGCTCCCAATGCAATGCTGAGTTTTTTGTTCACTATGACCACTTAAATACTTTGGTCATTGCTTTTCAGGATATAGTCTTCCATTCTGTAGATATGGCCTTCATTCTTTCTTCCTATATGTATAATTTTTAGGGCTGTCAATCACAATTAACTCATGTGATTAACTCAAAAAATTAATCGCGATTAATCGCAGTTTTAACCACACTTAAACAGTAAAATACCAATTGAAATTTATTAAATATTTTGGATGTTTTTCTACATTTTCATATATATTGTATTCTGGGTTGTAATTGAAGTTAAAGTGTATATTATTTTTTATTACAAATATTTACACTGTAAAAATGAAAAACAAAAGAAAGTATTTTTCAATTCACCTCATATAAGTACTGTAGTGCAGTCTTTGTCGTGAACGTGCAGCTTACAAATGTAGATATTTTTGTTACATAACTGCACTCAAAAACAGAACAATATAAAACTTCAGAGCCTACAAATCCACTCAGTCCTACTTCTTGTTTAGCCAATCACTAAGACAAACAAGTTTGTTTACATTTACACAAGATAATGCTGCCCTCTTCTTATTTACAGTGTCACCAGAAAGTGGGAACAGGCACTTGCATGGCACTTTTGTAGCCAGCATTGCAAGGCATTTATGTGCCAGACATGCTAAACATTCATATGCCCCTTCATGCTTCGGCCATCATTCCAGGGGACATGCTTCCATGCTGATGACACTCGTTTAAAAAAAAAAATTTGTTAATTAAATTTGTGACTCAACTCCTGTGGGGGGGGAGAATTGTATGTACCCTGTTCTGTTTTACCCGTATTCTGCCATATGTTTTGTGTTATAGCAGTCTCGGATGATGACCTAGCACATGTTGTTCATTTTAAGAACACTTTTGCTGTAGATTTGACAAAACGCAAAGAAGGTACTAATGTGAGATTTCTAAAGACTCAACCCAAGGTTTAAGAATCTGAAGTGCCTTCCAAAATCTGAGAGGGACGAGGTGCAGAGCATGCTTTCAGAAGACTTAAAAGAGCAACACTCCAGAATCCGAACCACCAAAAAAGAAAATCAACCTTCTGCTGGTGGCATCTGACTTAGATAATGAAAATGAACATGCGACAGTCCTCACTGCTTTGGATTGTTATCGAGCAGAACCCGTCATCAGCATGGACACATGTCCCCTGGAATGGTGGTTGAAGGGACATATGAATCTTTAGTGCATCTGGCACATAAATATCTTGCGATGCTGGCTACAACAGTGCCATGAGAACACCTGTTCTCACTTTCAGGTGACACTGTAAACTAGAAGCTGGCAGCATTATGTCCTGCAAATGTAAACAAACTTTGTCTGAGCAATTGGCTGAACAAGAAGTAAGACTGAGTGGATTTGCAGGCTCTAAAATTTTACGTTGTTTCATTTTTGAATGCAGTGTTTGTTTTTGTTTTACACAATTCTACATTTGTAAATTCAACTGTCATGATAAAGAGATTGCACTGCAATACTTGTATTAGGTGAATTGAAAAATATTTCATTTGTTTTACAGTGGAAATACTTTAAAAAAATTAATATAAAGTGAGCGCTGTAGACTTTGTATTCTGTGTAATTGAAATCAATATATTTGAAAATGTAGAAAACATCCAAAAATATTTAAATAAATGGTATTCTGTTTAACAGTGTGATTAATTACACTGTTAATCACGATTAATTTTTTTAATCATGAGATTAATTTTTTTAATTGCTTGAAAGCCCTAATAATTTTGCATTTCGTTGTATTTCATTTTATTTGAAATTTCCCAAGTTTCCCAAGAGCTCTAGGTCACTCTGTATGACTGCCTTTTCTTCCTCATTATTTACTGCTTTGCCAATCTGTGTGTCATCTGCAAATTTTATCATCAGTAGTTTAGTATTTTTATATATGATGCAGCTTCTGTTGTATGTATCTTTCCAGGGAACATAACTAGATATTTCTGGGAGATCACAGGAAGTGAATGTAAGAACTAACATCTTTTTCAGTCTTTTAAGTCACTAGTAAATGGGAGTGCACGTAAAACAAGTGTCTTGTGTGCTCTACTCTGGCCTGTGCTGTAGTAGCAAAACGAAGGGCCAATGCTGGCAGAAGAACAAAGGGATATAAACTGGCCATCAACAAGTTTAGGATTGAAATTAGATGAAGGTTTCTAACCATCAGAGGCGTTCTGGAGCAGCCTCCCAAGGGGAGCAATGGGGGTAAAAAACCTAACTGACTTCCAGGCTGAGCTTGATAAGTTTATGGATGAGATGGTATGATGGGCTACATGCCATTGTAGCCCATCTGTGATTGCTAGTAGCAATATCCCCAATGCCCAGAGATGGGATAGTGGATGGGGAGGGCTCTGAGGTACTATGGAGAACTCTTTCCCAGGTGTCTGTCTGGTGAGTCATGCTGACATGCTCAGAAGCTAACTGATCACTATATGTGTGGTTGGGAAGGAATTTTCCCCCCAAGTTAGATAGCAGAAACCCTGGACTTTTGGCCTTCCTCTATAGCATGGGACATGGGTCACTTGCTGATTTAAACTAGCCTAAATGGTGGAATCTGTAACTTGAAGTCTTTAAATCATGATTTGTGAAATTCAGTAGCTCAGCCAGAGGTTAAGAATTTGTTACAGGAATGGGTGGTAAAGGCTCTGTGGCCTGCAATGTGAAAGTGGTCAGACTGGATGATCATGATGATCCCTTCTGGTGTTAGTCTATGAATCTGAGTCTAAGAGAATGTGGCCTAGAGATTATAGAGCATGGGACCGAGTCAGGAGACCAGAGTTCTGCTTGTGGCTGTGTTATTTATTTGCTATGTGACTTCGTGCAAGTCATTTTGCCTCTCTGAGGGGATAATAAGATTTACCCACCTCATTACAGCTTCTGTAGACGAACAAAGTGTTATGATTGTAAAGAATAGCACAAGCTTTCTGTGGGATCAGAACCAAGCACTTCCAGAACAAATCCAATACAGAAAAGTTGTGTCTACGATGCTAATCCCACCAGCTCAGCTCAGTAGTGTATTGTTAGAAGACCAGGACAGAGTGGGCTCAGCAGACATGGTATCAATAGATAATTTTAACTGCCTTATATTTCCTCCTACCAGGCATTGTTTTAACTTTTGAATCAGGTTGGTTAATTACTTATGCTGTCTAGAACAGAGGTGGGCAAACTATGGTGGCCCGTGGGACCGTCCTGCCAGGCCCCTGAGCTCCTGTCTGGGGAGGCTAGCCCCCAGCCCCTCTCCTGCTGTCCCCCCTCCCCTGCAGCCTCAGCACGCCGCCAGTGATCTGGCCCGCCGCTCCTGCCGGGTGGCGTGGCTGGCTCTGTCCAGGCAGTGGGGCTGCGAGTTCCTGCTACTCTGAGCAGCATGGTAAGGGAGTGGGTAGCGGGGGTAGGTTTGGATAAGGGGCAGGGGATTCCTGGGGGCAGTCAGGGGACAGGGAATGGGGCGGTTGGATAGGCATGGGAGTCCCAGGGGGCCTGTGAGCAGTCGGGGGTGTGAATAGGGGTCGGGACAGTCAGGGAACAGGCAGCGGGGTGGGGGTTGGATAGGCGGTAGGGTCCGGGGGGGTTAGTGTCAGGGGTCTCGGAGGGGGTGGTCAGGGGACAAGGAGTGGGAGGTGGGGCTTGGATGGGTTGGGAGTTCTAAGGGGAGCAGTCAGGGGGCGGGAAGTGGGAGGGAGCGAATAGGAGGCAGGGGCCAGGTCATTTGGGGAGGCACAGCCTTTCCTACCCGGCCAAAAAGTTTGCCCACCCCTGGTCTAGAAGCAGACAGGATTAAATTAGTTCCACAGCTGAAGCAATTGGTCTGTTGTATAGAAGGACGAGCAAAGTATCTTAGCTGGAAAAAATCCAGGAAAAACTATCCAGGAATCTAACTCCCTCATTAAAAAAAATCTTCAAGGTATTGTACATATCTCCTTTTAAAATGCTTTGTCCTCAATTGTATCTCTAGTTTCTGTGACTTGATGTGTTTCTGAATCATTAAAACTGAACACGTGTTACTGAATTTCATCCTCAGAGAAACATGTCACTAAAGATGATGTGAAAAGTGTGGGGTGGGAGTGATTTGTGCCTGATATTTCTTCTTTATGCTATATTAAAAAGGCCTGAAAGCTTTTCCCGCCCCCCCTCTAAGGTTGATCTATCAAAAGTTGATCTTTCAATCTGTGTATGTAACCTTATGCAAACCCTTATGTAGACTGTCTTAAACTGATTTGAACCTGGTTTGCATTGATAATAGGAAGTTTGCATTGGTTTAACTAAATCAATTTTAAAAACTAAATTTCGTTAAACTTGTGCATATTTTAATATAGGCAAGGCCTACCATTTTCTTTTCCTGTTTTTAAATTAGAAATTCAATTTTTGTCTGCTCTTGGGGATTCTATGGACAGCCATAGAACTAGCAGGCTAATGATGTTGGTGATACCAGTGAAATAAAACTTGATCTACTGAGAGGGACAATGAATTTTATTCAGACTGTACAAGACACTTTTACTCTTTTTTAGCTTCCATATGAGGAACAGAGCCTTTATTTTGTTAATACCTATTTAGTTAATTAGGAGAAAAGGTCTCTTTGTTTAAGATGTAGCACTTCTCCCCTTTCAAATAAGGATAGAAGAGTTACCGTTATCCACATCTGAATAACCCAAGGACTCTTACAGGAAAGGCAAGACTGATATTTCTAAGATAAAATCAATCCGGAATAAATCCTTTTTCTGGTTGGTTGGTTCTTTTCAAGAATCCCCAATAAACTCAAAGCTTTCAGGCTTTTCTAGCATAAAAGCCAAATAACACAACTGCTCACCCGACTAGCTGGGTTGTGGCTTTGTTGGGAGCAAGCAGTGGAAAGAATCAACTGGGAGCTGCTGAGGCAGTGTTTCTATGTGCCCCTTCTCTTTTCCTCTCTCCCACTCACCTTGCCTACAGCATGTGGGGGCTGCTGCTTCTCTCTTTTCCCTGGTGCTGGGGGCTCCTGTTTGGGGGTAGGGGAGCATGAAGCTGGTTGATACAGTTTGCTGCCTGGTGATGTAAGCATTGTTAGTAACTTATTTCAGTCCTACCCTTCTCATTCTTAACCTAGTTGCTGGATCTCTAGTGATGCTGGAACTAGGCAGATCACCAGTTCTGAGGTCTGGAAGGGATTTTTTCCACATGGTAAAACTGGCAAACTGCTGTGTGGGCACTTCCACCTTCCATTCAGCATCCAGGAGGTCTGGGTTTGGTTTTTGGGGGCGGGGGGAGAGGTGTTAAATTACTGTTCCTGCAGCTTTGGCAGGCTCTGGTGCAGCTGGTGAATTGGGCAAGACCCAGTTGATTTTCCTATAATCCAGTTGGCTGTCTGGGCATTTGGTCCTGGGCACAGCATTACATGATGAGAGGTTGCAGGTCCCTTCCCTCCAGTGTGGAAGAAGAGAGCAGTTGAGGACTCTGACTTCCAGTCAGGGACTCTTGCAGAGGGGGCATAGCCTTCACACTCTCCCCTCGGTTTTCTAGTCCACTGGAGCTAGTGGTGCCACTGCCAGCTGAGATCCTCACTGGAACATCCCTGCCAGGTAGTTTGGGGAGGTTACACCAGTTAGGTTATAGTTTTAAATACAGCCTCTATGTTTATCAATACTAGTGTGTCGGTTTCTCATTGTTTCCATGTTCACATCAGTGCATATAACCTTTTAGAGTTTTGTACAAGTAATTTGAATTTAATGGGTTATAGTAATCGGAAACCTGGACATTTTAATTTCTTGATAGCTTTGTGAATAATTTTTAACTGGTTAACAACAATTAAAGTCATATTTCTGCATATGGATGCTAAAACTGTAATAAAAAATAAATACTCCTTCTGAGGAAAGCACAAAAGCAGGTGGAGAATAGTGGTACTCTTCTGAAATTGGTCCACAACCAAAGCTCCATCCACATGCTGCCATAATCAGAATTCCCTCAGAAGTAGTTCGTGCAGTCTCATGGCATCAGTTTACATCCTGGTCACATTCTGAAAAATGTCTTTGACCACAATAACTAGAGACTCATGTTTTAAGTGAACACTTACATCTTAGAGCACAAAATGGCAGCCACTAGGAAAAAGGGGCCAGCTGGGCAAGCCACCATGAATTGACTCAATCCAGCTCCTCACTGAAAAAGTATGTAACATTATAACCCACTTGTTAGGGAGCTTGGGAATAACTTTCACTTAAATTTGCTCACTTATAATTGTTATCTAATAGCATTGGTAAATATTTATCATCTGGGAATTCCCAAAGGTCGCATTTGGAATTGTTAGACCCCTAGGTTACTGAATTAGGGCTTGATTTTGTGTGGTGCTTCTGAGCCTTCAATTCTTATCAAAATCAGTAGGAGTGAAGGATGCTCAGCAACTTGCAGGAGAGAGCTCTGTCTTTCCCTGCTGTTTTAGAAGTTAGAAATGTCATTGTCTGTTTTCTTCTGCTGATGTCTGACTTTTGCATATTTGTCATTTTCTTTTGTTTTCCCATTTTAGTACAATTTTTATATAAGATCTCTTTATAAACAGCTCACTCTAGCTATAGATTTCTTTCAATATTTATTCACAGTTCCTGTTTGTTTTTAACCTTCCTATTTTGAGTGATTAAGATGCTCAGCCTTTTGAATTCTACTCAAGTAGGAAGCATCTCTCAGAGAGAGTTAGAGAAATTAATTATAAATGTTCCAGGATTGTGGCAGTGAACCAGTTTGTTGCGTGGCTGTCTAAGTAGTGGATGGATTGAAATGAAGATCAGAATCTACCAGTAACAGCAGTGTTTTTCAGCCAGTCTAAATGAGTTCTCTAATTTGTTAATGGCTTCCTCACTGTTGGATCACCTTTGTTCTTTTACATAGCAAATACCGTCCAGGTCATACACAAGCTCCCATGTCCTTAGCAAGCAATCTTCATTAGTATTTTTGGATGTTTGTCAGTTTTCATAACCTCAAGCTTTTAAACTTTCTGGATTGCATACAGCATGGGCTTATATGTAAGGATTCTGTTTTTGGTGGTGGCTGTTTTTTTCTGGAGGGGTAGACTCTCTGACCTGGCTCTCTGTATAAAAGAGGGTGTACTGTTGTGTTAGTTTGGTTAGTAGACCTTAGGCTATGTCTACGCTAACTAACTAACTTATGTTGCTCAGGGATGTGACCAAAACACCCCTCTGAGTGACATAAGTTACACCAACAGACGCTCTGGTGGCAACAGTACTAAGTTGGCAGGAGATGCTCTCCTACCAATGTAGCTACCGCCGCTCGTTGGAGGTGGTTTAATTATGTTGACAGGAGAGCTGTCTCCCGTTGGCATAGAGCGTCTACATGAGTGATCTTACAGCAGAAGTAAACTAAATATCAGGGGAGAACTTTTTTGAATCAACCCTCATCGGCAGCTGCTGGTGCTATTAGTGTTCTTCTCCCATACGGGCTCCTCTCACCATAGTAGGCAACAAAGGGGAGGGGAAGGGGCATACGGCGGGGGAGCGGAGCAGCAAGAAGAAAGGCGAACTTGAGAGAAGTTAGGTTGCAGCCGTGGTGGCCAGAAGGAAGAAGGTTTCGGGGGAAACCCTGCTGACTGACTGCTGCCCTGCTGGATGCAAGAGATTCCAGCAGGGCTGTAGGACTCTGTGAATGGTGGGGAAAATGCATGAGTGTTACACTCAATGGAGCACACTTGTTGAGTGTATCCACAGAGGACCTGTTCAGGAACTGGTTCAGGTTGTCTTAGCTTTTCAAGGGCTCTCTGCCTGATGTGGTGGAGAGGGGATAGGGATGGGATTAGGGCAAGACCACTACTGCTCTCTGGCACTCTCCAGCTGGCGTAATGGCCACGTGGAGGTTGTTACCATCTGGTACAAGTTACAGTAGCTGTGAAGTTGCTCTAATTTATGCCAGCAATCAATTTGGCCCCAATATCCTGGTGGCAGGCTACATGTAAAGGCGATTGTCCCATCAGTGTTCTGAGTTGAGCGCATTCAACCAGCCCCATGGATTTTAGTGGTAGTCTGACCTGTGTTAACCAGATTGAAAATGTTGTTTTAAAACTGAATTATTTAATTTTTAAATAAGATTTCTACACATGCATCAACTTTGTATTGCTCAGAAAGTTCCTAATGACTTTAGGACCCCAGGGTCAAATCTTATTTGCTTTGCTCATGCTTGTGGTCCCACTGCTTTCAGTGTCATCTTTCATCTCCTCTGAGTGACATGAGTAAAGTAAACAGGATGTGGCCCCCTAGTAAAAATATGTTGTTTCTGACTATATATTGAGCTGCAAAGCCTATATTAATTTGCATACTAAAGGATACATTTTTATATTTGAATTTTTCTCATTCTTAATTCCCGTTTCCTTGGTTTTTTTATTGTCAATTTTTTTTCATAAAAATCAAATGAAAGAAGACAAATTTAATCATAATAAACAAGATATAATTTTGTATAGCAGATTTGTTAATACAAAAAAACAATAAAGTTGAACATTGCCAGTACTGATTTTGCTTCTGAATTTTCAGTAGATTGTTGCACTCATCGGGGTTGCATTTTTACCAAATTCAGCCCTATCGTATACATATTTCCAGTGTGTGGATTTGAAGGTTGGAGGGATTTGCAGGTGCGTGGTCAGTGCTCAACGAATAGCTAGCCTAGTATTCAAAGTAACGTGCAATCTATACTTCAAGGGAAATTTTACTCTTTTTTTTTTTTCTAATCCTAGTTGACAGTTCCCAATACAATCTATATTAAAAAAAAAATTCTTACTCAAGACCTGATTGCATTCATGAGGTCAGTCACTTATTATCTTTGGAAGCTTCTGTGTTTGGCTAAGGCGTACAGGTATAGATTCACGTTCCATAGCACAATGCATATGGGAGCTGGAATATAGAGCCATATGTACAGAGCCAAATGCATGACTAAGATTAAGATTTTCCAGAACT
The DNA here is from genome assembly GCF_965152235.1 of Eretmochelys imbricata. Classification (NCBI taxonomy): domain Eukaryota; kingdom Metazoa; phylum Chordata; order Testudines; family Cheloniidae; genus Eretmochelys; species Eretmochelys imbricata. The sequence goes on along the minus strand of NC_135575.1, from coordinate 55,437,107 downwards.
TCCTTGAGGACTCTGGCTGCAGGTATTTGCATTTGAACATTTTCACTTACTGGAGAAATGTGTCCAGATAACTTTAATTAGAAAAGCATGGGGAGGGCAATTTATCGTACCATAGATGTTAAATATCACATGGACTTCAGTTAAGTGATTGTCAGGCAAGACAAAGTGAACAAGTGAGATGCTGGGCTAAAAATGCCCTCTTGGGCCAAACCACCATCAGAAAATGCAGTAGACATGCAGCTCTAGAATTAAATGTGTTTGGATTATTTTTATAGTAAAATTCTACTGTCAGATCCATACACATTTATCTCTGAAAACTGATTAACATGAGGCCTTTTGTGAGGATTCCATCTTTAGGAATCTTCCATACTCCCAAGCATTTATTTCAATAAAATAAAATCTGTATTAAAAGTGCCATAAAATAGCAATGAAAGCAAAACTCCAAAGAGTGAAGTGTGCTACAGCAAGACTGAATGTCAGTTAGAGCTGGTTGTGTGTTTTCCATTGACATGACTTTTTGATGGAAAATACACTTTCCACAAATCAAAATTTTCCATGAGACCATTTCAATTTTACAAAAAAAGTCAAAACAAATTATTTAATTCCAAGTCAATTCATCATGAAACTTAATCTGCCTCAAGTGCTGCAGTGCCTCATCAGAGCTGTAGTTTGGGTATCTCCTGCCCCCATTTTCTCCTCTGGGCTGGAATTGTTGGCCAGACTCCATCTCTCATGATTAAGGGTATGTTTTAGTCATGGGTATTTTTAGTAAAAGTCATGGACAGGTTACAGGCAGTACACAAAAATTCACGACCCGTGACCTGTCCATGTCTTTTACTATATACCCCTCACTAAAATGTGGGCCTGGGGGGCTGCGGATGCTCTGGGGGGCAATACAGGGGAACAGTGGGTGCTGGGGGGGGCGGGTGGCAGCGGGTGGCCTGGGATCCCTGCTGGTGTGGGGGAGGGTTGGCGGGGCTCTCAGGCTCCCTACCCAGCTCCATGTCTCCCTGCAGCTCCTAGCGGGAGGGGTGGCCCGGGGGCTCTGCATGCTGCTCCTGTCGCAAGCACCGGCTCCGCAGCTCCCATTGGCTGGGAACCACAGCCAGTGGGAGCTTCGGGGGCAGCACCTGTGGGGGCACAAGCAGCGCACGGAGCCCCCTGGCCCCTCTGCCTAGGAGCTGCAGGGACATGCCAGTGGGAACTGGGGAGCCTCCCCCACCCCAGGTAAGCACCACACCCCAACCCCCTGCCCCAGCTCTGAGCCCCCTCCTACACACCCAAATTGCTACTGCTGGCCCAGGTGAGCCGGCACCGGCCACTGCAAAAGTCATGGAGGTCACAGAAAGTCACGGAATCCGCAGGTCTGGATGTAAAAATGCCAGAGATCTCTTTGTTAGGGCTCTTGATCTTACTTCCATTGGTGGACCTGCACCATGGTAGTGCAGCAATGAGGGATTTCCCCAAAAATTGCCAGTGTAGATAAGGCCTTAGAGAATAGGATCCAGGCCTTATCACTGTCACCAGAAACAACCTTAACATCAAATATCACCACTTCTCTCTTCCCCCTCCCCCCCGCATATGTCCCTGCAAGGAATGAGGGCCAGCAAGCAATCCGAAACTGTCTGGGTTGGATTTGGCAGGATCAGGTGTTGGGTTTCTCCATTGCTGATGAGGCACAGCTTGTTGTGTCCATTGCTCATATGGTCTTGGGTAAGAGTAAGAACAGGACTTGAATAACTTCCCCAACATCCACTTGCACAAGTGAAAAATGCCTGCACTGTCACTCTTCCAAAACCACACCCCCACATCCACGCATTTTACTACATTGGTAATTGTTCACTCTCTGTCATAAATAATCCATTCTCATCCCCCCCCACCAAAATCAACTGAATTAATCAATTCCTTCTCCACTCAGTTCTTCCTAGCAATTCTTGCCCTACCAGCAAAATCAGCGCTGTTTTCCTGCATTCCACCATCTCCTTTTGGCGGGTTGGGCTGCACTGCTACTGCTCGCCTCAGTCCTGAGCACCCCCGTTCCTCGGGGATGACCCTCTGCTTCTCACTCCTTCTCCCACTCTTAAAGGAGCAGTGGCTTCCCCTCCCATTCTATGAAAATAGCAGCAGCTCTAGCCACTCTTCTCTCTCTCTCTCTCCTCCCATCCTGTTAGAGGAGCAGCAGTGCTTGCTTCTTGCCTTCCTCTCTGCACATGAGAATGCATACCTCTGCCTCTTGGTCAGAGCCATTCCATACCCAGTACCTCCTGCCTCCACATGTTTTGCTACATGCGTGGACCTGCATAGAGTCCAAGACGTGCCTTGGAATTGGATATTCCTGTATTATATTCCTAGCTGTGCCACTATTCTCTGTGTGGCCTTGGGCAAGTCACTCAACCCGTCTGCCCTAGTTTCCCTGTTTGCGAAATGGGGATAAAAATATTTATCTAGTATAGCAATGTTGTGTGTTTTTACTATACTACGAAGATGTAAAGTTAAATTTCCCTCAGCCTCAGCATAGCTACACTGAAGTCAATGGAGTTGTTTCTGCTTAGACTAGAGCTGATTATGACCCGTCATGTTAAATAGATATATTTTAACAATAAATACCTTATTCTTTTAGCAGTTTTGTTGTTTCACTATTAAGTTGAGCATGCCACAGTCGTAAAGCCTCTATAAAGGGTGCTATAATGCAAAATCAAACTGTATAGATTACAATCTGAAGACTTTTCTCAAAGTCGAACTTGAGTCTCAGAATTTAAGCTGGGAGTAGAATAGAAAAAGAATTTATAGTGGCAGTAAATTGTTCCATTAAAGGTGTGTATAGATTAGAAAACAAAGGCGAGTTCTAGCGTGATCATCAGGGTAAACTATTAGCACGTGTAATAAAAATACTTCACTGGCTATAATAGCAACTATGGAAAGACTTTAATGGTGTCTGATGGAACCTTTAACTCTTAGATGTTTACAGCACCTTTTATGGCATTTGTAATCTGATAAAAATAAATAGGAGAATTACAGTTCATTGGTATGGTCAGTTAGTTGAACTAACTGATGGATTGAAGTTCTTTGTGGAAAACAAAGTCCAGGGAAATGTACCTCTTCCACTGGACGCTGGTTTGGTTTTGTTGTTTTGCCACAGTTTATTCGGGCCTTTGGCAAGACTGACATTGATTAAAGCAACACAAGCAGAAATGTCTTTGTCCTTCTAAACAGTGGCTTAGAGACTGTGCCTCATGGGAAAGATCACTGCCAGCACAACTTGTCTCTGTCTAATCATAACATTGAAAGAAATCTAATTAGCCAACAATGGGTCCACTGGGGGTTTTTATTGTTCATTTAATGACCAAGTAGAAAAATGTCATTTCAGTTGCTTAATATCGTAGCCAGAGCTCCATTGATATGAATTAACACATATGCTGCTGTAGTGGAAAGTGGTTCATGGTAAAAGGATCGAAACCTATAGCAAATTAATAATGTAAGCAATAGATTTTCCCCTGAAAGAACTAACTTCCTAAGAATGTATCCTCCACCTGTGCAGTGGCTCCTGCATTTTCAGGAGAAAGCACTGGAAGAGGGGCAAGGGACCGAGGAGATAAACGCTGAAAGGAGGGTCAAAGAGAAATGAGGGAGAGAGCATTAAGTGAAGGGATTTTTCTTCCTTAATTTTTTAAAAAACTAAAAATTTTAAACGGAGAAGTCCTCCATCACTTCAAGGCAAAGGCTGTGGATTTAAATAGAAAAAAGTTCCTGTTCTCATAACAACACTAGGGCCATATCTATACTACAGACTTTGGTCAGTGCAAGTTAAGTCTGCATTCAGCCACCGAAGATTGTACGTTACTCGGGCACGTGTATGTTTGACTGCTTGTCAATGCTCTGTGGACTCATTCAGTGTGCTTGTGTTGATGCAATGTACAGTGTGCCATAGGCAGGTGTCCCCGTGTGCCAAGCACCACTGTCCAGCAAAATACCTTTTGGGAAACTTTTCCTATGGGATAGGGGATCTCGGGGAGCTAGGAGTCAAGTTCCCAGCATTCAACTTTCTCCATCCCATAATGTCCTCTATATCCCAAACTTTTCACATTATTTTTTTTAAATCCCGCAAACCCACGTGGCACTTTTTGGTGTCCACCTTCTCTAAGAGAATCATGGAGCCTGCAGAGCTCTGTACTAACCTCATGAACATTGCCAAGATAGGGTATACTGTTCTCCTGTATTGGCAGACTCTCAAGAAGTACTACAACGAGGGACATGACTACTTCTTCAAGGACCATTTGCTAAAGGACTTAGTGAAAAACAATTCAAACTTGGTTGTGGTATTCACAGAGCAGCTCCAGACGGGGGGCCGCTTCTGGGCCTGAGAAATGAGCTGCTGGGATTGCATTGTAAAGCAATGAGTGATTACAAGAGAACATTTGGATGCGAAAGGGCCACATCCTGGATCTGTGTGCAAGGCTTGCCCCGGTCCTTCAGCACAGGGACACCAGAACGAGAGCTGCATTGACAGTGGAGAAGCAAATAGCAGTCTCACTCTGGAAGGTAGCAACAGGCTACCAGTCCATGGGAAATCATTTTGGAGCTGGAAGATCAACAGTGGAGGCCATTGTCCTGCAAGTGTGCAGGGCCATTAATTGCCTCCTGCTATGCGGGACTGTGACTCTCAACAAAGTGCAGGACATACTGGATGGATTTGCAGCAATGGGGTTCCCAAAGTGCAGTGAGGCAATAGATGGCACATGTATCCCTGTTTTGGCATCAGCCCACCTTGCTACAGAGTACATCAACAGAAAGGGCTAACTTTCTATGGTTATTCAAGCATTAGTGAGTCATCAGGGATGCTTCACTGACATCAGTGTGGGCTGATCAGGAAAGATTGAATGATGCTCGAATCTTTAAGAACACAAGACTGTTCAGAAAGCTGCAAGCCAGGACTTACTTTTCCGATCAGCTTATTCCATATTGAAATAACCATAGTGATTCTGGGGAACCCAACCTACTCCTTGCTCCCCTGGCTGATGAAGCCGTACACTGGCCACCTTGGCAGCACCAGGGAAAGATTCAACTACCAGAACAGCAGATGCAGAATGACAACTGATTGTGCTTTTGATAGATTGAAGGGATGCTCGTGGATCCCAGTGAGAAAAATATCCCAATGGTTATAGCTGCCTGTTGTGTCTGGCATAATATCTGTGAGACAAGGGAAGAAAACCTGCCACTAGGGTGGAGGTCAGAGGGTGAGCGACTGTGTTCTGACTTTGAACAGTCAGACACAATTCCGTTACAAGACCCAACATGGAGCTATGTAGTTGAGGGAGACTTTGAAAGAGCACTCTAGCGGTCAGCCACAGTATTGTTCTGTGCTGGACTGTGCTCTGGAGCCAGAGCTTTGGATGCTGCGAATAATTGTGTAGTGCTTGCAGGACCATTATAATCCGACTTGGTATTTTCCTGAGTTGATGTATTATGCGGTGCTTGCTGTAAGTTTTCAAGTACTGTGTGCTTTGAGTACCACAATGCATTCTGCAATATACTGTGAACTAATAAAGATAATTGTGTTTTCCAAAAACAGAAATTTGTGTGGGAAAAACAGTGCAGAAATACATTTTGCAGAGAACTGCAGGTAACGTAATACAAATTTTTAACATATAAATTAACAGAGTGGAACTTTAAAATCGGAAAGTCAGCAAACGTTTCTGTCCCTTTCAGTGCACAAATGCAGCCTGTTGTGGCAACACAATACACCAACCATAGTTCTCACAGGTCAGTATGTGTGAAGCTGTGGTTTTCCTTGCTGTCTCCCAGTGTGGAGTGGTAGGGGTAAGGATACAGCCCATGATACCATGTGGTATGTTGGGGGATATAAGGAGCTAAATTCCCTGTAAGCTGCGCGGCCATGCAGGCGCTCAAGGAACCCTCCCAGGGACCTGCCACCACCAAGGGAGGGGGTGCCTATCCCCCAGCCCCCACCTAGCCTGGCCCCCCAACCTGTTGGGGCACCTCTCTCCCATCCCCAGCTCTGCTGCAGCATGGCCCAGTGGCCCCAAGCACGGACGGAATGGACCTAACAGACGGGTCGCCCAGACCTGCTGGGGCGGTGCAGCCAGATTGGGCCCAGCTGCAGTTGGACTGGAGAGCCCAGACCTGCTGGAGCAGCACAGCCCCAGGCGTGGCCGGGATGGCACGGCCGGAGAAGTCTGGACCTGCTGGGTTCAGGGGAGGGGTGCCTATCCTGCAGCCCCAACCCCAGAGCTGCCGCGGTGTGGAGAGGTGCTTCTCCACGCCCCCATCCCAGGTGCTTCTGCTGCAGGGAAAGAGAGCTGAGCGGAATACTCTTTCCCCACCGTAGCTCCTGAGCACCCTCTGGCTCCTCACACCCCTCATTCCCAGCCCCACCACAGAGCCCTCACCCCTGCACCCCAACCCTCTGCCCCAGCCCTGAGCCCCTCATCCCCGGCCCCACCCCCAGAGCCTGCACCCCCAGATGGAGCCCTGTCACCCCTGCACCCCAACCCTCTGCCCCAGCCCTGAACCCCCTCCCACACTCCAAACGCCTTAGCCCCACCCCATGAATTTTGTTATGTGCACCGATATGAAGGTGATGTGTGACACATCACTTCCATATCGGTGCATGTAACAAAATTCATTCCGCACATGGGTGGGAAAAACTAGAGGGAACACTGGTAGGAAGCAATGACTAGGGAGTTCTCCAAGGACTGCAAAGGGCGGAGAGTCTGGGATTCTTGGACTTAGGTCAACCAGGGTCTGGAGCATTTGAGTTAGTGCCTGAAGCCCCATTATGTCCTGATGCATTTCTCTCTCCTTGTTCTGCTGGGACTCCTGGTCATTGTTCCTGTCCTCTCTTTCCTTCTTCATGCTATCAGTCATATTGGCCCTTCAAGCCTTTTGTTCACAGTTGGATGCAGCACTGCCTTGCAGGATCTCAGTGAGCATGTCTTCCCTACTCCTCTTCTTTCTCCTCCTCATCAGGGTCAGGCATTCCGCTAGTGGGGAGAGGGCACCCGTTGAGGCTGCCATGTCAAATGCTGCTGATAAAAAGAGACAGAGGTACCACTGGATTCACGTCACAATGGAAAAGGAGAGAGATGTTTCAAAGCTCCTTCCCTTCTTCCCAAAAATATTTTTAATATGAGATGTTTATTGACACTCTAGCTTTGGAGTGCCTCTACACGGCACCTCTTTCCAGCCCCAGCCATAATGAGTATGGGGTGGGGGCCTGAATTTTCTTTTGCAATATAATTTCTATCCTTATTCATGGGTACAAGTATAGGGGAGCGGCACTGAATATTGGCACTGTTTCCACAAGTGTTGGTGGTTTTAGCTGATATCTCACTCCTGAGGTTAACACAGGCACAGAGCACACAGCTGCTACTACTATCTCAAAGCTGCCAGGCCCAAATGCCAGTAGCTTGTTGACTGCAATGGTGTCAGCCAAACTCACTGCAGAGTACCATGGAAAAGTGTTCTACAGCAGAGGAGGAAATAAGGCAGCCATCTCTAGAAACCTTTGGGAGAGGATTGCAGAGTATTTCCATGGAGGTTTTTCATCCACATCTCTCAGGAGGATAAAAGGAACAACGCTATGTACATAAACTGCTCCTCATGGCCCTCCTACCTAACCCAACAGGGGAATAAAAAGCAGACGCCAGGTCAACCTCTGTTGTATCTCCATCTCGTTTTGTATGAGTAAAACAAGCAAAAGTCGGTATCTGTGTTGTGTTAATTGGGAATGGGCCAGACACCCTTACAACTTAAACACTGTAAGGAAAACTACATGCATACACTTACTTGATGTCCCTTCCCCTTCATTGGAGTTGTTCATGCTCAGCTGGCAGGGCTGGCTATGCTGTGGCAGAATCTTGAACAGGTCCTGGCTCGTGGCATGGCTGAAACCACCCTCCATGTCTCCGTCTCACCCCTGCCCCCCCCCCCCGTTCATCGCAGGGATCTCTGTCTTGTCTCCAAGTGGTTCACAGTGGCTTTTGTGGTGCTGGTGAGGTCTCTGCTAAGCATGGTATAGAGCGTGTTGTAAAAGCGGCAGATCTGCAGGGCAGCCTGTTGCAGTTCCTTTGCTTTCACACAGCCGTCCTGCTGATCCCAGTCTGTACCCGTTTGCCTGCATCCCAATCCAATATATTTATAGATGTCCGCATTTCTGTGGCTGGTCCATAGCTGCGCTTGCACAGCCTCATCTCCCCACAGGCCCAGGAGATCCAATACTTCATGTCTACTTCAGGCAGAAGTGCGTCTAGCATGTGTGGAGCTGGCATTGGCCGTTGTATGCAACAGTGGAGAGCTGCAATCAGGAAAAGTTATTTAAAAATACACGGGGGTTGGGGGGAATGTTAAGAGGGGTGGGGGGGATAGCTTCTGGTCTGTGTGATTCCCGCGCAATGGACTTTTAAAATTGTGACCAGAGTGGTCACTGTCTCAGGGAATGCAACGTTGTGGGACAGCTACTGGATGACTGTTAGGATCGACGTAGGTCACATAGTGTGTACACTCGCACTGCGTCAAACTCAGTAGGTTGTCTATGGCCCAATGCTGTTCAGGCAGGTGGTTTTATTGTGTGTCTGTAACAGCGTACTTGTGTCGGTGGGAGACAAACTTGAGTATAGTTGCATACATAAATAGGTCGACTCGAGATGACTTGCATCAACCTAACTTGGTAGCGTGGGCCAGGCCCTAAGTCTCGCACAGATCTGGTATGTCACGTTTTACTGTCTCCTTTCCTCCATCTTTCAAGAAAAACCCATAACATAATATTGTAAAGCCACCTTATGGGGAACAGGCTATAAGGCTCTGTCAGTTATGCTCTCCACTCCCATTCTTCCTCTGCACTTACCCCTAGACCAGAGAGTGAGGAGCCTGAGTCTGCTCCAGCCCCTACTGCTTCTGATTTGCTTTTCCTACGTAGAAAGGAGTTCCTGCTCCTTTTTGCAGTATTGCACTGACTCCTGCAAGTTTCTCTGCCGGTTATCTGACCTCATCTTTCATCTGCCCATAGGGAAATTCAACTTTCAGTTGCACAGTTGAGCACTTTGATAGGTATTGTGTGTCTAAGGCCTCAGGTTAATTAGGCACCCCTGTTGCACCTCCCAGACTATTTATCTATGAAATGTAATGTTTCATGGCTGATATAGGTAAAATCTAAGGAGTTGTTTACGTGATACTGTATTGGTTCTTCTCTGGAATGGCAGAAGCTCATAGAGTTCAATGTTTTGTAAACTTCTTGAACTATTTGGGCTTTCAAAATTTGGTTGAGTTCACGCAGCTGTGATTTAAACCCATGTTTATTTTTCTAGGATGTTTGTTAGAAGTCAGGGGTTATCTGGTGTTTTTATAATTTCCCAGTTTAGTGCAAATATTTTGTTAAGCAATATGAACATGGTTGAACTTTTACTGGGTTGTCATAATGAGTTTGTACTTCTCATTGCATTTGTGGAAATTATAGTGAAGAAGCAGGTTATAAGTAGTTAAACTTTATATTAAAATGCATATATGCAAATCAGATGGAAATTTCCAGTATAATGTTAATAGGAAAGAAACAGAACAGCAACATGGTTATAAGGAGAGCACTTTTTTTTTTACCAGAGGATTATGATGATGGATTCATCCTTTATGAACAGTAAACTAAAGAATACCAGTTGAAAGATGCCAGTTAATTTTTATTCTGCTAGTTACTGACTTTCTTGCTGGGTCAGAGACTTTGTGTTGAAGATTCTATCATGTAACAAAATGTAATAATTTATTTTTAAAATACTATAATTTTGTTTTTAAAATACTGTAAAAATGATAAAGCCTACTATAAAAACCCACTCTCTCAAATGTACACCTCAGCAGCAACTGTTGAGAGAAAGAGATCCCAGGATCAGCAAGATAGTAAGTCACTGTGTACAGAACTGGCTCCACTAAACTTGGGAATTAGAACCATTGAGCTGGCTCAAACGACCTGTGATGTCCATAAGATACTTCTAGGGGATACTTGCAGATTCTACTCCATTGCTGCAGTAATAATGGGAATGACAATAAGAACCTGCTGAGGTCTTCATTTGCTTTACTGTTTCAAGTACTACATATATGGAAAATAAAACTATTTAATGCAGGAGTTTAAAAAAAAGATTTGTTACAGTTTCTTGCACCTTTATCTGAAGGATCTGCTGCTGGCCCCTGTCAGACCGGATACTCGTCTTCATAGACCATTAATCTGAGTCATTAAGTCATTAGGGCAACTCCTAAATCCTAAATACAGTTCGAGGTTTGGTTACCAGCCACGTTAAAATTTGAAGAGGAACTATTTTACCACATATTGTCTCTGTGTTTGATGTAGGAGAAACCTTCATTGGCATATTACTAGGAAGATTTTGTAGAAGACTTCATAAATCTGCTGAATTTTGTTCAAATAATTCAATTAATCATTTGTCCTTTAACTAAACTTGGGCAGTTGGCAGCCTCAAGAATTACATCTTTTCTGTACTGTGTCAAACATCACACTTTTAATGCTCACCTAAAAATTGACAGAGCATTAAAGATGCAGCCTTTGTTACCCTACCAGACCAGTAACCAGGGGAATAAAGTATATTCAATAGCACCTGTAAAGCTCCAAGAACAAAATCCATAAATAATGCCATTTGTTTGACAGCCAGCACTGTGGTCAAGGTGGCAAACTTCCATAAATCCTTTTGTCTAAAGTTTTCTATGCTTATTCGCTTCTCAAAGAAAGTGCAAAATCTATTCAGCCATTTTTGAATTTGAGGGGCTAAACCCCTCACTTTTCCAGTACTATATAATTAATACCATATGTCCCCATAGCTATTATTTTCCTCACTGCAGATGCACACAAATTACCCAACAATGGGTGGACTTCAAAACTTGCAATTTGGTGTGTACCCAGTGGTGTATTATCGCCTAGGCCAAAAAGGCCTAGGCCTAGGGCGGCAAATTTACAGGGGCGGCAAATTTATAATAGCCATAAGCGCCGACTTTACCCATCGCTGGTGGGTGCTCGTGCTCCTCTGCCTCCTGTGGGCGCGCCGCATTTCCCCTCCTCCCTCCCTCCCTCCCTCCTAGGCTTGCCGCACGAAAGCGCTGGGAGGCCGGAGAAGGGGAGCAGTGGCACGCTCAGGGGAGGAGGCAGAGCGGAGGTGAACTGGGGGCGCGGAGAGGGCTGCAGCAAGTAACCTGGGAGGGGGGGCAGAGGAACTGCTCCCCGCTCCAGCTCTCCTCCACTGCCTCCTCCCCCAAGCACGCCGCGACTCCGCTTCTACCCCCTCCCTCCCAGGCTTGCCGCAGGAAACAGCTGCTGGTGGGTTCCAACGAATTTGTACAAAAACTAAAATGAGACGAGAAGCTGGATATGAGCCAGCAGTGTGCCCTTGTTGCCAAGAAGACCAATGGCATTTTGGGATGTATAAATAGGGACATAGCGAGCAGATCGAGGGACGTGATCATCCCCCTCTATTCGACATTGGTGAGGCCTCATCTGGAGTACTGTGTCCAGTTTTGGGCCCCACACTACAAGAAGGAGGTGGATAAATTGGAGAGAGTCCAGCGAAGGGCAACAAAAATGATTAGGGGTCTGGAACACATGACTTATGAGGAGAGGCTGAGGGAACTGGGATTGTTTAGTCTGCAGAAGAGAAGAATGAGAGGGGATTTGATAGCTGCTTTCTACTACCTGAGAGGTAGTTCCAGAGAGGATGGTTCTAGACTATTCTCAGTGGTAGAAGAGGACAGGACAAGGAGTAATGGTCTCAAGTTGCAGTAGGGGAGGTTTAGGTTGGATATTAGGAAAAACTTTTTCACTAGGAGGGTGATGAAACACTGGAATGCATTGCCTAGGGAGGTGGTGGAATCTCCTTCCTTAGAAGTTTTTAAGGTCAGGCTTGACAAAGCCCTGGCTGGGATGATTTAATTGGGTATGGGTCCTGCTTTTGAGGTCCCTTCCAACCCTGATATTCTGTGATTCTAAAACAAGTTCATATGGGGCTGGGGCGGCAAGATCATTAATCCGCCACTGTGTGTACCTGTGGAGTATGTTCATGGCCAGTTTGGAAAAATGGTTTGGATAGTAATAAAGTTATGCCGCCTGCCCTTAAAGCTGTATTAACTTTTCCAGCTAATTTCCATGAGGCCAGAGGGAGAGTACCCTTCCCTCATCCTGAGCCCTGCGTCTACCCCACTCACTCTTTCCCAGGCTTTCTTCCTCCTCCTCAACTCTGTCCTCTCCTCCACACAGACCCAGGACTGGATGAAGAGCATCTCCATAAGGAGGACGTGCTGCACTTTGAGCTCACTTTCCAAGTAGCAAAGAGAAGCTCTGCATGAGAAGGACCCCTTCTCCTGCAGATTGGAATGGAGAAGAAAGTTACTCAATATTTTGGGCCAAATTCATCTCTGGTTAACTCTGCTGAATGAATGGAGTCACTACCACTTGGTGTAACTGTATTAACGTTAATGAAGATGTACCAGGGATGTATTTGGCCCACGGACTAGAAAAGAATCTCTTTTGAGGCTAAGCCAGAACACATCTTTTCAGTATTGCCACTGTCCAATCACAATGCCCTGTTCCATCGTTACCCACTGACACAATGTGATTGGCACTCATGTGTAATCCTAAAGTCAAGTTTGCTTTGAAACAGAAAAGTTGCTGAAAGGTTAGTCACACATCACACAATTCACTCAACCCAAACACGTTTGGTTAGATAAGTGTGTTTCAGCAAATTAAAATGATTTAACCCAACTCAAAGCCCTACAAGTTCTACCTAACTTGTTTTATGATTGATACACACAGAGGGAAGCATTGACATGTTAAATGTTTTCTAAGCCCTCCCCCCGCCTCAAAAAAATCCATTCATTGCAGCCTGCAATCGTTTGATTCATGATTCACTATGATTCACCCTGACAACTGCTTAAAAATTCATAGCAAACTCTGCACTAATGTTGGACAGAAATAGAAAAAAATACGTAGGTAATAAACTGCTATTAGGGCATTGCAATTGTTGTTAAAGATATGGCAATGAGAGATGTCTTTTTACGTTTGGTTGCATATGCATGCATATGCTCAAAAGAAACATCTCTGTATATTATCTGATATGCTTTTAAACGTAATGGTTAAACTACACTGGAACATATCAATACAATACCTACATTAATTAGCTGTGACTATTCTCTTTCCTCTGCTTTGAATGGGTTTGCCACAGGCTGGGCCGCGCCATGTGTAATTTCATATGAAACTAAAAGAAACAAATATTTTACTAAGAAGAGAAGGGGGAATGCGAACATAAAGCTCTTGTTATTTCTCTCTTCTTTGCAATATGATATTTAAGAATAAAAATCCAGGTATAGTGATCCAATCAATTGAACAACGATCCTTACTGTGCCTTTGAGCTCTGATCAGTCACTCGGTGGAATTTTAAACAAAGCTTGAATGCAAAGCCAGGGTATCAGGTTATTTGTCTCAGAAAACTCTCTCTGCTCATGTTTTGCTACAGCTGTCTTCTGACTTTCCATTTTTACACAGTGTAGGTGTGTTCAGCATATTTTTCCTGCAGTGTATTTATGTAGCATCTTTGCTGCAAAATATCACAAAGTGCTTTGTAAGGGCAAGAGTTTGTGATAGCATGTACTGTCACAGAGAGAAAAAGGGGAGGAAGCAAGGATGAAGAAACAAAGCGTGTAGGTGCAATCAGATGCAAGAAGTTTTGAAGCAAGACATGAAAGGGGGAAATTGCAGAGTGGCTTGTTGGGAGGAAATGCAAGTGCCATCTTCCAACAGGTGGAGGCAACACACATGAAAAAGTGATGCTCAGCTATGATGAGCAGTGGGCATAAAATTTGGAAGTGTTGAGGGCTAGTGCATGGAACTGAGATCAGAGTTAGGTGGAGTAGGTTGGGACAAGACCCTGAAAATAGTTTCTCCTCCCCCACCCCAGAATAAAGAAATAAAATAGCCACATTTTTCTGAAACTGCCCTTTTAAAAAACAATTACTGAGATTTTGAATTAGGAGACGTTCTCTGTGCTGTCTTCAAGTATTTTATTGTTCTAAGAATACACAAAGCATAGAATGCCCATTGTACTTACAAATGGGGAGAGAATCTTTTTGGAGAACTCTTGTTTTCCTAAGGCAGAATAAAACACCTAAGTGTGCTCCGGAGTGGTGTAGCATTATATCTGCCCTACTTCCATTGTGTACAACCACCATAAAATACATTTTAACTTTTTAATAAATAACAGAGCAAAATAAGACTCAGTTAAGGTATTTACACTTAGAAAATTAAATACGCTTTTCTTTTTAAAGTCTTGTTTCCTTTCCCGTTAGTTTTATAAAGACTTTAAAAAGGAAAAGTTATTTCTCATAGTGTTCCAGGTGATATTAAAGACTATGTTAAATGCCCTTATTGGAGAAATGAGACAGTTAATTATAATGGTAACTCTTGGGGGGTAGTTTTTGAAGTGCAGTTCTGAAGGGGAGGTGTCTTCATTCTTACGGGTGGGTTTTTTGTTTTGTTTTTAAATAAAAACCAGATGAAGGCACACAGGACAGCAAGAAAGGAACAGCAAAAGACAAAAGTGAAGCTTCTTTCTTGCATGTTGGCTTGAAAAATTACAGGTGTGGCACCTGATCCATGCCCTTGTTAGCCACCTTGAATCCTGGCAAACTGACGAGACTGATAGGTCATTCTTTTCAGTTTACCTTTCTTAGGTCACAGGAATGCTCCAAGAGTAGACCTGTCCTATCTGGTTAAGATGGGCTCCTATTAGTCAGAAGACAAAATGGGAAAAATAGGAAAGAAGTAGAAGAATTAAGCTGGGGAAAGAAAGCAATACTCTATGGAAGGGTAACAGCCGGAACCTGACCTAATAGAGGTACTGATGTCAAGTGATTCCCTCTCCTTTCCTGCTTTAGTTAGGACACTTCAGGATCAATGTGATGGTAGATCCTTTTAGAGGAAGGATGGGAGCCCTGGGTTCAATTCCCTGCTTTGCAACAGCCTTCCTGTGTGACCTGAAGGCAAGTCCCTTAGTGCCAAATTTTGAAAGGTATCTAGCTGCTGAGTGGGATCTTCAAAAGTGCCAAATCAGTTAGTTGATTTCAATGGGAGTTAAGTGCTTAACCAGTGTAGGTGCTTTTGAAAATTCCACTAGGTGTGTATCTATACTCCATCCATAAATAAGAATGTAAGAATGGCCATATTGGGTCAGACCGATAGTCCATCAAGCCCAGTATCCTCTCTTCTGACTATAGCTAATGCCAGATGCTTCAGAGGGAATTAACAGAACGGCATAATTATCAAGTGATCCATTCCCAGCATCTGACAGCATCTCCAGCAGCTTTGATGGTGAGTTTGATTGAGTCCTTCTTCCCCTCACTCCTCCAGAAGTTGCCAAGTAACCCCAGGAAAAAGTGTCCAAACCCAGGTGGCAAACTTGTCATATTAAAATAAATTGATCAAAACACATATCTGCCCTAGTTGTGGATACTTGCTCTTATTCCAGTACAATGTTGGTCCATTACTAAAAATGATTTGTGGCCTGACTGGAAACTCTGAAACTTCCTAATCAAAGTTTTTTTAGTTTAAACACATTGAGTTTGTTTTACCCATTTAAACTTCAGTTTATGCTAATTTTACATAATATTTTTACATAGTCTGTTTTCAGATTCACCTGAGCTTTGTTACTTTTTACCTGCCTCGTACAATTCAGGATACATGTCATTGCATAACATGCCATTCTGAAATCTTAAGATTATCTATGTAAGGGGATGGTAGGAAAGAAAATCTTTTTTAAAAAACATTAATAGCAATTGCTAATGGCAATACAGCTTAACCATAGAGTCAAATTGCTTAGAAGGGGGTTTTTCTAAAAAGCCCCTATACATTAGACAAGCCTATTCTTAGGCCTGTGTACACAAGTTACAGATAATACAAGAAGAACAAATCAGCATTATGTAAAGGAAATGAAAAAATCAGAATAATACACACTGTGTAGAGAGAGAAACTAATACATAATCAAGGTGTGATTGATTGTTTCAAGGTAATGCACAAAGGAAATCGTGTCATCTATGACACGTAGTTTACCCAACAGCTGTAATTCCACACAAAATGTCAGACCACAAATGTCCATTGCATTTATAAAATAAGCCACTTCAAGGACAAAAAGCACATGAATGCCCTGAATATGAAATTCAGGGGACTAAATTAACTACAGAAGTGCTCACGCACAAGTATGCTGTCAATTAAAACAGGGGTGGGGAACCTTTTTTTCTATCGGGGTCCATTGACCCACAGAAAAAATCAGTTGCAGGCCACACACAGCCCCGCAGTGGGGTGCGGAGGCTTGGGGCTTCCCCCTGCAGCGGGGTGAGCCAGTGCAGAGGTTCAGGGATTCCTCTAGGTTCTGGGTTGGGGCCACAAATGAGGGGTACAGGAGAGGGGGCTCTGGGCTGGGGCCAAGAGGTTTGGAGTCTGGGAGTGGGCAGGGCAGGGCAGGGCTGGAGCAGGGGATTGGGGTGTGGGCTCTGGGAGGGGGTTGGGGTGAGGGTGCAGGGTCTGGGAGGGTGTTAGGGTGCAGGAGTGGGTTCTGATCTGGGGCAGAGGGCTCAGGCTCTGGGGTCTGGGAGGGTGTTAAGGTGCAGAAGGGAGTTCTGACCTGAGGTAGAGGGTTTGGGGTGCGGGCTCCGGCCAGGCGGCTCCCCCCTCAGGTAGCTCCCAGTCAGTGGGGCTAAGGCAGGCTCCCTGCCAGCCCTGGTTCCATGCTGCTCCCAGAAGCAGCTGGCACGTCCAGCCCCTAGGTGGAGGGGCCAGGGGGCTCTCCACTGTGCGTGCTGCCCTTGCCTGCAGGCACCGCCCCCACATCTCCCATTGACAGTGGTTCCCAGCCAAGGGGAGCTGCAGAGCTGGCAGTGTGGTCATGGGCAGCACGCAGAGCTTTCCTGATTGCCCCGATCCTAAGGGCCGCAGGGACTTGCTGGTCACTTCTGGGAGCTGTTAGGAGCCGATAGGACTTTTAACAGCTTGGCAACCCTAGCTTCCCCCCACAGCGGGGCTCGCTGGGGCTTGTGGTTCCAGTCCTGTGCGGGGGTGCTGAGGCTCAGGGCTTCTGGCCCGTGGTGCAGAGACTTGCTGCCGGCCGGCTGAAATGAAGCACCGGGCCAGATCCAGCCCACGGGCTGTAGGTTCCATACCCCTGGTTTAAAAGAATACAAAATTGTAAGTGCCGTTCTGCCTGTATACGCCTCGGGGAATTTTGCGCCACTGCACGTGTGCAGAATTTGTCCCCCGCAGATTTCTTCTTTCCCCACTGAAAAATGACTTTCTGACTGGGAAGCTGCAAGAGCAGTCATGCACCATTCCCTAACAGCGCAGGTACATCATTTCAGACACCCGGAGCAGCCGGCAGAGAGGTAAATTGCTGCGGGGCTGGGGACACCCCAGCCATTGGCTCCTACCCTAAGCCAGGATCAGCTGCTAGTCCTGGCTGGGCTGGAAGGAGAGGATGGGGCTTTCTCTTCCCCTGCAAGGAATGGCTGGGGCCACCCCCAAAACCCTCCCCCAGCTGCAGGAAGGGTGTCATGCTCCTCTGCTTCCTGCCCCCATCACTCCTCAGCTGCAGGGGCTGGGGGGAGAGTCACTGTATGGGGAGCTGTTCCCCGATACACCCAACCCTTGTGCATCAGACCTCCCATATCCAGACACCCCGCCAAGCCTCCCTCGGTACATCCAGAACCCCCCTCAACAGAAAGGATGACCCTAGTCTTCCATACCAGAACCGCACCCCACTGAACCTCAACCCCTGAATCTGGAGCCCCACTGCCTCCAGACCACCCCCTGAGCTCCCTACACTCAATGTCCCACTCCCTGCACCACTCTGAGCCCCCACAGCCAGACCTCCATCCCACCAATCCCCACTCCCCCAGCACCCAAACCCCCACACCCAGACCCCTCTGCTGAGCGCCAGCCACCTTCACCTGGAAGCCCCTGCAGAGTCCCATTGCCCCTGCACCTGGAACCCCCACAATGAGCCTCTCTGCATCCAGATCCCCACACACACACAGTCACCCTACCCCCACTGAGCTGCCTGCAGCCAGATTCTCCCCCACAGAACCTTCTCACCTCCACACTTGGATCCTGCCTGGTTGAGCCTGCCTGCCTCACACCTGGTGTGCTTGGTGCAGAGGGGCAGGGCCCTAGGGTGTTTCTGGAGCAGAATTTTAAAATATTGTGCACAGAATTTTTAATTTTTTGGTGCAGAATGCCCTCAGGAGTAAGGGGCCTGTAGGAATAGGTGCAAAGCTCCCATGGATTTTAAGTGTTCTTTGTGTATCTTTGAGAGCAGAATTTAGCCCTGGGGCATGCAAGTGTTCCATAAACCTTCCTAATCAATTGAATCATACAATCATAGAAGATTAAGGTTGGAAGAGACCTGAGGAGGTCATCTATTCCAACCCCCTGCTCAAAGCAGGACCAACCAAATACTTGGGTTACCTAGGGAGGTGGTGGAATCTCCATGTTTGGAGGTTTTTAAGGTCAGGCTTGACAAAGCCCTGGCTGGGATGATTTAGTTGGGGACTAGGTCCTGCTTTGAGCAGGGGGTTGGACTGGATGACCTCCTAAGGTCCCTTCCAACCTGATAATCTATGATTCTATGATTCTAGCCCCAACTAAATCATCCCAGCCAGGGCTTTGTCAAGATGGATCTTAAAAACCTCCAAACATGGAGATTCCACCACCTCCCTGGGTAACCCATTCCAGTGCTTCCCCACCCACCTAGTGAAAAAGTTTTTCCTAATATCCAACCTAAACCTCCCTCACTGCAACTTGAAACCATTGCTCCTTGTTCTATCATCTGCTGCCACTGAGAACAGCCGAGCTCCTTCCTCTTTGGAACCCCTCCTTCAGGTAGTTGAAGGCTGCTATCAAATCCCCCATCACTCTTCTCTTCTGCAGACTAAATAAGCCCAGTTCCCTCAGCCTATCCTCATAAATCATGTGTCCCAGCTCCCTAATCATTTTCCCTCCGCTGGACTCTCCAATTTGTCCACATCCTTTCTGTTGAGGGGGGCCTAAAACTGGACGCAGTACTCCAGATATGGCCGCACCAGTGCTGAATAGAGGAGAGTAATCACTTCCCTTCATCTGCTGGCAATGCTCCAACTAATGCAGCCCAATATGCCTTTAGCCTTCTTGGCAACAAGGGCACACTGTTGAATCATATCCAGCTTCCCATCCACTGTAATCCCCAGGTCCTTTTCTGCAGAACTGCTGCTTAGCCAGTCGGTCCCCAGCCCGTAGCAGTGCATGGGATTCTTCTGTCCTAAGTGTAGGACTCCTCACTTGTCCTTGTTGAACCTCCTCATATTTCTTTTAGCTCAATCCTCCAATTTGTCTAGGTCACTCTGGACCCTATCCCTACCCTCCAATGTATCTTCCTCTCGCTCCCAGGTTAGTGTCATCTGCAAACTTGCTGAGGGTGCAATCCATACCATCATCCAGATCATTAATAAAGATATTAAACAAAACCGGCCCTAAGACCGACTCCTGGGGCACTCCGTTTGATACCAGCTGCCAACTGGACATCGAGCCGTTGATCACTACCCTTTGAGCTCAACGATCTAGACTGCTTTCTATCCACCTTATAGTTCATTCAGCCAATCCATACTTTTTTAACTTGCTGGCAAGAATACTGTGGGAGACCATATCAAAAGCTTTGCTAAAGTCAAGGTATATCATGTCCACCGCTTTCCCCATATCCACAGAGTCAGTTATCTCATCATAGAAGGCAATCAGGTTGGTCAGGTATGACTTGCCCTTGGTGAATCCATGTTGACTGTTCCTGATCACCTTCCTCTCCTCTTAAGTGCTTCAAAATGGATTCTTTGAGGACCTGCTCCATGATTTTTCCGGGGATTGAGATGAGGCTGACCGGTCTGTAGTTCCTCAGATTCTCCTTTTTCAAAGATGGGCACTATATTTGCCTTTTTCCAATCATTCGGGATCTTCCCCGATCACCATGAGTTTTCAAATATAATGGCCAATGGCTTTGCAATCACATCAGCCAACTCCCTGAGCACCCTCGGATACATTATATCCTGCCCCACAGACTTGTGCATGTCCAGATTTTCTAAATAGTCCTTAACCTGTTCTTACACCACTGAGGGCTGCTCAGCTCCTCTCCATACTGTGCTGCCCAGTGCAGCAGTCTGAGAGCTGACCTTGTCTGTGAAGACCGAGGCAAAAAAAAACATTGAGTACTTCAGCTTTTTCACATCATCTGTTGCTAGGTTGCCTCCCCCATTCAGTAAGGGCCCCACACTTTCTCTGACCACCTTCTTGTTGCTAACATACCTGGAGGAAACCCTTCTTGTTACCCCTCACCTCCCTTGATAGATGCAACTCCAGTTGTGCTTTGGCCTTCCTGATTACACCCCTGCATACTTGAGCAATATTTTTATACTCCTCCCTAGTCATCTGTCCGAGTTTCCACTTCTTGTAAACTTCCTTTTTGTGTTTAAGCTCACCAAAGATTTCTCTGTTAAGCCAAGTTGGTCGCCTGCCATATTTGCTATTCTTTCTGCACTTCAGGATGGTTTGTTTCCTGCACCCTCAATAAGTCTTCTTTAAAATACAGCCAGCTCTCCGGGACTCCTTTCCCCCTCATATTAACCTCCCAGAGAATCCGGCCCATCAGTTCCCTGAGGGAGTCAAAGTCTGCTTTTCTGAAGTCCAGGGTCCATATTCTGCTGCTCTCCTTTCTGCTCTTTGTCAGGATCCTGAAGTCGACCATCTCGTGATCACTGCTGCCCAGGTTGCCACCCACTTCTACTTCCCCTACCAATTCTTACTTGTTTGTGAGCAGCAGGTCAAGAGGAGCACAGCCCCTAGTTGGTTCCGCCAGCATTTGCACCAGGAAGTTGTCCCCAACATTCTCCAAAAACCTTAGGAGGGAGTCCCCGACTACCACCGCCTGTCTCCTCCTCTTGGGAGTGGTGGTCATGGAACCCTCATCCCTAGGACAGGATAGCCCATGCCTTCTGGTCGATGGGGTCTCCTTCTGATCCCTTCCCTCGGATGACTCTTCCAAATCATTCTCCGCCATAGTACCTGTGCAGAGAGCCTGAAAATTGCTCTAAAGAGCTCAAGATATATCTTGACACTGCTGTAAGTTGCTTTTCAGGACTGGTGCAGTGGCCCAGGAATCGGCTAGCTTTCATAGTCTCCAAATGGCTGGTCCTAAGGATCTAGTCCATTATGGCTAACAGTGTTTCTGTGCCTGCCTTTCTTCTCAGGCTGATCCTTCTATGGCCATCTTTTCTTGGCTTTTTTTAAAGCTCTTCCTTTATTTTGCTAATTTAGGGTCAGATTGAAACAGGACCTTACGCAGGTGGAGAAAGCATAAAGAGCCTCTTCCTCTAATGCAGTTCCTGTCTCCTCCCCCTGCCCCGACTCCCCTCTAATATCTCTGTGCTGCTCCATAGAGCAGAATTGGCACTCCAACTGCACTCTGGAAAATTCCACAAGGCATTCTGCCTCAGCAAGGCAGAGTTCATTCCTGAGGCCTGGTCTACACTTAAAACTTAGCATACATCGCTCAGGGCTGTGAAAAATTTCATGCCCTGTGTCGATGTAGTTAGTTGACCTATTCCTCACTGTAGATGCAGCTATGTTGACCTAGTTGCCCTCTCTTGAGGGGCTGGATTTACTACAGAGACAGAAGGACCCTTTCTGTCACTGAAGTAAGTGTCTACACTACAGCAGCCTAGCTGCAGCGCTGCATCTGTGCCACTGTTGCACTTATAGTCCTGACATGCCCTAAACTTCTGCAGGAGTGGTACATCTCAGCTCTGTCCCTTTCTAAGAGCTGCGTGCATTTTACACAATGAGCTACTTGTGGTTTATGTATTCTACTGCTTTGTTTTGTTTGATCAGAGAAGCTGTTGATCTAGTGGTCTTAGCTTATGCCTGGACTAAGGCACCTAGATCACACCTCTTCCCACTAACTTAGTGGTCTTAGTCCAGGCATAGGAACTAGGATTTCCTAAGACCTAATGCTAGGTCTGACATTGTGACACCAAGTCATTTAACTTCTCTATGCCTCACTTTCCCCATCAGTACAATGGAGACAGTACTTACCTAGGGGTACTGTGGGTATTGATTAATTAAAGTTTCTATGGTGATTTGAAAATATGTAAGTACTGCTTGTGGTTCTCATTACTGTGTATGAGCAGGAGATGAACCAATGTCTTGTTGCAGGAAAGGGAATACTAATGTGATCTGAAAGAAATATTTCTAAATCAACGGTCTGTTGTCAGTTGGAGAAAAGACTTGTGCAGAGAAGGCAGATAACTGTATATGGAGAAGATCAAAAGAGTTTTTTGAGATGTTAGGGGGCTTGAGAGCAAAGGGACTGAAAATATTACTTTTCCTAAGATATGACATCTGCACAGACGTTATATTTATGCCAATACAACATGCGCTTCATGGCTGGTACAGTAATGGAAGGGGTTCATAGTAGAGGCCTGAGGAGGGAAAAAGGGCTGACAGAAATGTGGGCATGCTGACCTGAAAGGGTGAAACATAGCTCGTGGTGAGAGAGAAATATCTAGAATTTAACAGCCTGGAGTGACCAACACAACCAGTGATCTTTAAAGATATGAGCGTTTCATTCTGTCTTTGCCTGATATAATTCCAGGGTTTGCACCTATTTAGGTGAAACTGAGTTCATGCTGAGGAGTATTTGGAACTATTTTACCTGTTGTTTAATCTCAGTTTCCTAATATGCTGCTTTACTGTTTTTGCAATCTGTCAAATTTTACATGGTTCTTGGGATAATTTACTAAGGTAAATTACATCTCAAAGAGAGCTAAATGATTCATTAGCCCCTGAGAGATAAGAGGTGGGGTGGGGAGCGCTGTGCCCACATGTGCTGCTTCGGTTCTCTGTCAAAGGCCTGGTCCTGGAGCCCAGTCTCCTGTGGTGGGGTCAGTGCTCTGACTCTGGTGAATCCAAAGTGCTCAGGAAACATTTGAAGAGACGAATTTGAACAGCAAAGTTGAAAGTCATCAGCAATATATTATGAACAGTTGAACCCTTGATGAGATGTATATACCATCCTCCAAATGCATTTGATTGCTGACTTTTTCCAGAAGCTGCCATTCGGAGAGTTAAGGCAAAAGTTAATAATGGTTCTTTTTTTTTTTTCCTTTCTTACAAACCTTTACACAGTGTCCCTTTTATTCCAACGAGCCCTTTGAGCAAACATGTCAAATTCATTCTGTGGGAAGGGCCAAATTACACTTTCAGTTATACCACTTATTTGATAAACTCCCATTAAGATGAATGAAATCAGTTCACACACCCTGAGCTGCTGTTTTGGGCTGCCTACGCCACAACAGATCACATTCAGAAGGTTATCATTGCAACCACAAGGGCTAGATATTTTTTATTTTAGGTTATTTATTTATTTATTTGCTAGAATCTATCATGGGTACTGGATTAATACATCAAGCAGACCAGCGGTCTGACACCCTTAACTAAAGTAGAGTAAT
Organism: Eretmochelys imbricata; assembly: GCF_965152235.1. Taxonomy (NCBI): domain Eukaryota; kingdom Metazoa; phylum Chordata; order Testudines; family Cheloniidae; genus Eretmochelys; species Eretmochelys imbricata. The sequence goes on along the minus strand of NC_135575.1, from coordinate 55,413,542 downwards.
AAAACAAAAATGTATTTCAGATGGAAAGGGAGTAAAGTTGATGGTTACATTTATTAACCTGTAATATTTTTGAAAGAAAAGATGTAATTGGATCCATCTTTAAGTCACCTGGTAAAAGGGACCTGTAATGAATCTTATCATGTTTATTTCCTTTGTCTTTTATCCTCCTAATCACTCACTCATTTTTGAGCTCTATATTGACTGTATGCTGGAAACGTTGCTGCGAATGAATGTGGAACATTTAACGTAACCTGGCTATCATCCAGACAATACTGTTTTGCTTTCTCCAAAAGCATTAGATGCCTTTGGATAACATTAGGTCTCAGTTAATTCAGTGGAAATGCAGAGTAACTCCATTCAGTAGAGTTAATCTAAATTTTAAACTAGTGTAAGAGCAGATTTTGCTCCCTTGGTCACTTAGACAGTTTTCTTCTGCGTACTTTTTTCTCACACACATAATGCCATCCTGAACTACACCAGATGCAGCAAGATCAGATCCCAGGATCTAATCGTATGTTTTAAGAATTCCTGTTTGAGTACTTGGATGTAGAGGGAAAACATTATAGTTGTTTCCTTTTACAGACCCATGAAGTGTGCAGCATGCAAGTAGAGCACGATACATCTATTTGTGCTTGTAGCACACAACTACTCCTATTTGTATTTATGCCATGGCTATATCTTCTATATAAGCCTCAATAGCAGTGGAAAACTGTGTTTGTGCCAACTCATGAAACTTCCCTTAGTCATACAACCACCCTTGAGGCTCAGTATGCTGGACCAGATTGTTTAACTGGTTACAGCTGAAACCAAAGTTTTCTGCTGGATTTTGTCTGGCTTACCTCGCAATAAAAAACAGCATGCAGCAGAATGAGGGGAAGGTTTTATTTTGTGACTGTTGAGCTCTTTTTACTGTGCCACGGCTGACTCATCTTCTTTTGTGGCTGCTGCTGTTCCTGTTTTTTTCTTATTGTTTCTCCCCCTCCCTCTCCTATCTGACAGGTGTAGAAGATGTAGTAGCAATAATGATTCCTGAGCCTAAAGGAAAAGAGATAGTGAGTCTGCTGGAGAGGAATGTTACTGTGATGATGTATATAACAATTGGAACACGCAACTTGCAGAAATACGTCAGCCGTACCTCAGTGGTGTTTGTCTCCATCTCCTTCATCGTGTTGATGATCATCTCCCTGGCATGGCTGGTCTTCTATTATATCCAGAGATTCCGATATGCAAATGCCAGAGACAGAAACCAGGTGAGGAACATGTGAATGGGCTTTGGGATTTGTCCTGCATTGCTTAAAATGACCATTTATCCTCCCAAGAGCATCACCATGTGATTTTAAAGTTTAAATAAAAATTTTCTCTTGGGGGAAGCACTAATATGAGGTAGCAATTGACGAAAAGGGAAATGAGTTGTGTTAGAGAGGTGCTAACATCTTTGGGAAATCAAAAGACTTCCAGAATGGTAGACAGGACTCAAGGAAGAGAAACCTATATAAATACGTTCTTTGCATAGACAGTAGGATAGGAAGCAAGGTGTTTAAAGGACATGAGTTTTCCTTTCTTCTCACCATCACTACAACTGATAAATAATGAAAAGAGAATTAAATATTTGTGTACATTTGGCATTTACACAAACACAATAGTATAAGAAATAATCAGAAAGATAATACTATATCTAAGGGGAAAGATTCCCTTAGTACATTTATCTAACTGACCTAGAAATGCATATAAATGAATCTAAGACCTAGTCAAAGGTGACTGCAGAACTGTAAGTTGGTGTACAAAAAAGGGGTGTGCCACAACTGAAGAGGGGAAAAAGAATGGAAAAGTGTTTTAATTTTAAAATATTTTATTCACAAATACTACAACCTCTCTATAAGGGTCTTTGCATAAAGACATCTATTCTCCTCTTAGGCCGTTGACACTGACTGCTGAACATGTATATGAAGTAATGTTGGTTATTAGTAAATCATTGTCTGCAGGTATGGTATGGAAATGAATGGGATTCCAGGTGTAATTACTTGATTGCATGCACAGTTATGGTACCCACATGCAGAAACTAGGAACATATTCACTAGTATCCCCAAACTTCTGAAAACTAGACATGTTACGCCCATATTGAACCCATTGTCTTTGGTGCGCTGTCTAAATTCCAGCGGAGATGATTACATTCTTACTGCACAAAATTCCATGCTGTATTTTCAGTGGAGAATTTATTCTTTACATTTCTAAGTAGAAGCTACTCTCCATCCCACAAACCTATCAATTTTGAACTATAACATACTTTAAAGCGGATTTTCATTTCAATAAGTACTTTTCAAGGGTTTGGGGAGGTTGCTATGCACAAACTAAAAATTCATTTTATGAATTTGATCTACTAAAACTGTCACCATTCTTGGGAACCAAACATTTGAGGTATTACAAACAGCTCTTGTCTAGAGCTGGGCAAATAGTGGATTTTTTGGTTTGCTGGAAGTTGTGAAAAGTTAAAACAAATTTTCATTTTTGGGTCAAACCTAAAATGGCATTTTTTGAAAATTTTCAGTGAATGGAAATATTGGAAAAGCTTCAAATCAAAACATTTTGACATTATCAAAACAGCATATTTCAAGTCAAAATGCTCTCTGTCTCTCCTCTTGAAGCTGTTCCACTGTGTATAAATAATTAAATAGTCACAGAAGCAGGGACTCGACCTTGGGTCTCCCACATCCTCCATGAGTGCCCTAACCACCAAGTCTTAAAGTTATACTCACTCTTTCCTTGGCCCGTTGGCTGTCTGTCGTTATTCATAGTGACAGGTCATAGTCATTCATGATGACGATGGATAGTCATTGGGCCAGGGAAAGAGTGAGCATGACTCTGTCTCTGGGTTGTTAGGGCCCTCACCTAGGATATGGGAGAACCAAAGGCAAGATCCATCTATTTCCTATTGTCAGGGAATTTGTTTCTAAGAGCTTGCTTTACCATATTATGCTGGACATATGCTATATCCCTTTACTGGTTCTTAGTTACTGCTACCATCTTTCATAAGAGAAGTAAAACCAAGTCTGTCGATTTGTGGTAATTAAAGATCCCATGGCATTTTGTTTGTACGATAAGGAGCTGATTATCCTTGGAGCTGTGGCCTACTGCCAACTGAAATAATTACCCTCTGCCTAAATAAATTCTCTCTGCAATTTTAATAGGATACAGTATTCTTCATTTTCTGCTGTAAACCATTGTGTATTGTTTGTAAGATAACTGCCATGTTCCATCTCAGGGGGCTTCATGTCAGAGGTAGGTGAAATATCCCTCCCCATAGCCCACACACTATGGAGAGTCCAAACTCACCCACTTACTGAGCTTTTGTTTGATTAGCATAGAAATTAACAATAAGATATCAAAGCTTGGCTCAAAACTACTTTCCAGGCTTGACTGCTTCTAATGTTCCTATTGAAGGACTATTCCCTCTGGACAGGGACAGGCCTGTCTCCCTTTTATCCAAGTGGGGTAATAAGTCAGTAGAACCCATTTAACCCTTTCCCAACAATCAAATACTGCTAATAGGGATGGATGTTTCAGGCAAGCAGTACCAGCCAGTATGCTATGATGATGATAGCAGTACACCAAAAAGGTTTTGAAGTAAAGAGAAGTGCTAATGTTGCTACTTGGAGAGTGGCATATAGGTTGATTTCTTGTCAGCAACCACTATGAATATTGATTCAACACAGTAGAGGGTCTGCCGGTGCAGAAGAGTGTAGCATGCCTCCACCCTCAAAAGCCTCAAATTGGTCTGTGATTGCTATTTAATCCTAGGCAGATCATATAAAGTGAGTGTTTTTTAATTTATAAGTCAATATCTCATTAAGGTATAACATAAACAGGGCATGTTAGTGTGTTCAGTTGAGGTTCAGAAGCAAAGTTTCCTCAGGCAACTGATCTCTTACTCTCTCATCTCTGTTTAACTCTCTGACTATTTTGCTTCTCCTCCTCCAATTTCTTTCTCCTCCTGGGACTGGGGATTTTGACATGGAATAATGTCACACTCTGTAGCAAAAAAGGGGAGTCCATGCATGCAGGAGGCAGCCAAAGCAGTGCCTGTAGCAAGTGAGATGTTGGTCAGCTGAGATAGATAGAGGCTGCAGATTTTCAAAAATGTGGAAAATCCTCAGGAAGATAGGGAAGAAGAGCACAGATGGGGAGAGAGAGAAAAGTTTTACATCATTGGCACTTGGACAGAGGAAACCATAGCAACATGCCTGCTTCATTGTTTTTCTCTTTCATGCCTCCTGCGATCATTAATGTAAGGAGCTGACAAAAGAGCACAACTCAGACTTGTCCTTTCTGTGAGGGTTATCTCAGTTTTCCTAATGTTCTGTTTTTCTTATCTTTGACATTTTTGTTTATGGTACAGGGATAAGCTAGCAACACTCCTGTCCTGAGATACTGTATCTTCTTGCGTGTATGATAGAGCAGCAGCTTGTATTTCTTTCCTTGGGTAGAGTTGAAATCTGACTCCTTTTGTCATGGTGCTCAAAGGCTTTTCCCATTATAATCATTGTGTGTGTCCGTGTCTTTTGTCTTTGCACAAAGATACTGTGCTTACTTGTAGAAAGTCCTGTACATGCTGTAGCACATGCATCATCAGCCAGGTTTGAGAAGTATGCGTCTTCAGTTTGTATTTCATTTAGTCCAATAAAGTACAGCCCCATTTATCCAAAGAGCTAGGGTCACAGCCATAACCTTTTGGATAAATAGAGTTTCAAATTAAGGGGGAGCCAACCGGTTGTCCAGTTTAGAAAAGGCAGTATTCCCAGTCCCGACTCCAGAGTTACAATAAAGGCTGGCTTTACAGACTGGCTGGCTACCTCTGAAAATGCCAAGATCTGTGACTGAGATTCATTTAACTAGGGTTTGATTAAACAGATTTGAAGTCTTTAAAATCCAGTGCATTTAAACCAGGGGCTTGGGAAAGAAGGGTTAATATCCACAAACGTTTTCTGTGTCAGAGAAGATCCTAGACCCACTGAGGCCAACTATCCATGCTGAGATCTTTCATATTTGCTGTTTCTAGGGTTAGCTACTAACTCACTAGCTAGGCTATCCAGAGCAGCTCACATCACCTCTCTGTAGATGGAGACTTTATAATTGGCAATTCAGGCACTGATAGAAGGAATGGGATGAAGCAACAGACCATAAGCTGAAGGATGTGACATTAACCTGAAGGTTGTGATATTGTTGTAGGAAGAGAGCGTTTCTGAATTGCTTCGCTTGATTGCACCAACACACTATCCCAGTTGGTCCCCTCCCCCTGTGCCTTACCTTCCCCACAGATCCACCTGGACTAAGTCCTCTTCCCATTGCACTAGGTCTTCACTCCCTGACAAATGTGCTCCACCTCCTGTCTACTTCTCAAGAGTCTACCCTTTCCTTTCATTGTGACCTTCTTTCCCAGGCCCACCTCCTTTCCTACATGCAGGGTAGTTAGTAGCTCTGCCCTAATGGGATTGAGCTCAGATTCGAGAAGGAACTGACTGTGATCCATCTGGAGAGCAACAAGTCCACATCATGATCAGCAGTCAGAAAAATGGAGGGCTCTTCCCTCATGGCCTCCATGTTGTGAATTACTTTTCTGGTTGAAATTTACAGTTTTTTACATGTGCCCACAAAATATGTGCACATTGCTATTTTGTGCATTTACCAACGGGTAACTGTGTATGCAGGTTGGCAGTTAGCCAGGCAGTTATCCATGTGTGCATGTAAACGTCTGCCAGTGTGGGCTTTCGCACATACAACTATGTGTGCCAGCCGCATTTGCAATCACATTTTCATAAATCTGTTTGAAAATTTGGGCCTCTAGTTTAAATTTCAGGCTTCCAAAATGTAAAGTCATCCTTACCCCAGAAGAAAAGAACAGGTTTAACTGTTGTCCCTGGTACTGGTTGGACTGTGGCATGGTTTAGGGTAAAAGATAGGTTTGATAGTCTTTCTGGTAAAGTGCCCAAGCTCTACTCTTTATCAGCCAGCCAGGGCAGGAACCAGGTGGCTGTCCTGATACCTGTTTGTACTTCCATGCTGCTGCTTGTGCAAATTAACTGAATTCTTAGAAGGAAGTCATTGTAGCTTTTGGTTCTTTGCTCTGCTTGTTGTCGTGAATGGACATCCTGTATGCAAGAGATCTTCTCTGTGAAAAGCAGTTAGAATTGTTTGCATCAAGAGACCTCAGGTTGTAGGGCTGAGCAGAAACAATTTGGGATTAGAAAACTGTGTTCTGGAAATATTCTGCAGAGTTACTTCTGCTGCAGCTCTCTTTGCCTCCTTCACAGCAGTGACATAGGTTAATAAAAATTCCTGTGTCAGTCTGTCAAACTACATTTTCCACTAGCACCTCTGGAGTTTGCTCTGTGTCATGTGGGAACCCTGGGATAGGAGAGGGTGCTTCAGTGCCAGACGGCTGATAGCAGTATATGGCAGGAGTTGTCCATTACTCATTCCTCTTCTCCCTGCTTTCTTGTTAGGGAGGAGTTGGCTGTAAGTAAGTTTTGAAACTTTGTGGGCTCCATGATATTTTGGGGAATGGCTGGACCATGATGAGATATCATCAGGCAAGGAGACGCTGGAGCGAGTTCTGACTTCTGCCTGCAGTAGGGACTGCTCTGTTCACAAATGAGGAGAATTTCTATTTCCTGTGTCCACATTCAGTATGAGGATCCAGTCCAGTATGCTGTGTGTCTGTATGTTACCTGTGAGAGACCTACAGCAGAGAGCCTGAATACAAAGCTTTGGGTCATCGCATGAAAGGTATCCTCTTTGCAGCTGTGGTAGTCTCCCAAGACAATGAGCTTTGTGAACTTTGTCACCATGTCAGATGGCGTTTCTCTTCGCTTGTCTGGGAAACGGTAAGTATGGCAAAGTATGCGCCCCAGTCTGGTCTTTGAACTCACAAATAACTTGTTCAGCACTAATGATATGCTCAGTGCTGTGCAAGGCACAGAGATCAAGACAATCCCTGCCCTGAGAAGCTAAAAGAGAATCTAAAAGACAAACATGGAGAAAACAGGAAATCTGGGAGGAAATAAATTCGAGAGAGAACAGGTGTCCCTTTACCCCTCTCACTGACCATCAGCTAGCACTCCCGCTCCAGGACTGGCACAAGGAAGGCTCTTTGCCACAGTGCCACTCCTTCTGTTTAACCACCATCGACCTCCCTTACTGGCGGGACCCCCACACCCACTGGTGAGCTGGAGCCAGTTTGCACTGGTTCACTAGAACCGGTTGTTAAATTTAGAAGCCCTTTTAGAGCCGGTTATGCCGTGAGGGACAACCGGTTCTAAAAGGGCTTCTAAATTTAACTGGCCAAAAGTGGCGCCTTAGGCGCTGACTCCATGGGTGCTCCAGCCCTGGAGCACCCAAGGGGGAAATTTGGTGGGTACAGAGCACCCACCGGCAGCTCCCCGCCCCACCCCCGGCCCCAGCTCACCTCCACTCCGCCTCCTCCGCTGAACGCGCCGCCCCGCTCTGCTTCTCCACCCCCCCAGACTTCCTGCGAATCAGCTGTTCGCGTACTGAGAAGCAAGCTCAGGGAGGCAGAGGTGAGCCGGGGTGGGGGGAGGGTGCAAGGAGGTCCGCCTGCACCGCAGCAGGTAACCTGGGGGGGGGTGGTGCAGAGGAACCACTCCTCACCCCAGCTCACCTCCGCCATCCTCGGCCTGAGCGGGAGGCCACAGCCTGCTTCTCAGACCTCCCCGGCTTCCCGCCGAACAGCTGATTCGCAGGAGGGCGGGGGGGGGGGCACAGAGAAGCAGAGTGGGACGGTGCCGTTCAGGGGAGGAGGCAGAGGTGAGGTGAGCTGGGGCAGGGCGTGGGGCAGGGAGCTGCTGGTGGGGGCTCTGCACCCACCAAATTTTCCCTGTGGGTGCTCCAGCACCAGAGCACCCAGGAAGTCAGCGCCTAAGGCGCCGCTTTTGATGTGATTGGGGGGGGAGCAGCAGCTTCCCCTACCCCCCCCCAGCTACGCTCCCCCACCCCTAGGAGCCAGAGGGACCTGCCGGATGCTTCCTGGGAGCTGCCCCAGCTAAGCACTGCCGGGACTCCCCACCTCGCCCCCCCGGCAGGTGCCTCTGGCTCTTAGGGGTGGGGTGGGCACCCACTACAGTGGCCCACGAGACCCTCCTGCCCGGTTCTGGGGGCAGTCAGGGGACAGGGGAGGGGGGTGGATAGGGGAGGGGTCCTGCGGGGGGTGTCAAGGAACGTGGGGGGAGTTGGATGGGACAGGAGTCCTGGGGAGCGGGGGTGGGCAACGACCCCCTCGTGGGGTGAGGACAGCACCCGTTGTTAAGTTTTTGGCAGCTCATCACTGCCCACACCAAAGGAGTGGTAACTCTGACTAGCTCAGGACTGAATGTCCTAGTGTTAATTAGATTACGAGATTTATAACCATAAATCCCGAAGCTCCACTTCAAACATTTAAACACTGTAATGTTAGCCATTCTTATCTTTGGGGGCAGTGTTTGGTTACTGATAGCATGCATTTCACTTCAAAATTCTTCGAAAGTATGTTTTTTTTCTCCAGCATATACCAATGAAACAGTATTCCTTAAAAAAACAAAAAAAACCTGATCATATTTTCATTGAAAGCCAAAAACGATGTCAGATAAGAAAAGGTAAACATGAAAACAAACAGATCAAAGTTTTAAACCAATCTTTAATCTTGTCCTCTTCTCTTGAAGAATATACGAAAAAAACAAGACATTTCATTAACATAAATAAAAAAAATTCCAGAAGCACTACATAATGTCTCTTTTTTTTTATTTTACATTAGCTGTCTGCCTTTGATTTATATTAAAGAAACAAATAGTTTGCAAGTAACGTTTTCAACTCTTGTTTGATTCTTTTGTTCAAGGCAAGCTATGAGAAAAATGTGCCATAGATCAGAATAACAACAAGGGAAAAGAGGAAACATATTGATCGAGTTTGCTTCATGAGTGGGTCCCTATTTACAAGCTACATACAACCTCACGTCATTTTGGGGTTCATTTTCTAACCAACTCCAGCTGGAATTTGCTTCCAAACTGGCATGTCTCTGAACTCTCTCACACACAACATTTGACCTTAAAAATGCGATGTCCTCACAGTCACCACCGTTCTTAAATCCCCATTCCTAAACTGCGCTGTTTCTGGAAGTAGCTGTCATGTGTGCATATACAGAGGCTGAATTTATTTACGGTGGTGTAAATCAGGAATGAGATCAATAAACGTAATTGAAATCAATAAACTATTGTAAAACAAGTGTAAGTGAGATCAGAAATGGGCACTAGGTATCAGAAGATGATGCTTTGTTACGAAAAAATAGAAAAACACTATGAAATTTCACCTGGAAAGAAATTCAGTATGTAATGTGGAGGGAAAGGTGACAAGGAACAAGAAAAACGCAAATGAAAGTAGATGGCCAAGCCATGACTGTAGGGCTCGTCTGCTGTTCATGACATATAACTGCAAAGTTGGACGCTGATCCTACAATTGAGAGCATACGGGCAGACTGCTGTGCCTGCCTGCAACTTCACTGAAGTCAATGGGACTAATGTAAAAAAATAGGCTCCCAAAATAGTGAATCGTTACTTAATACATATCTGTTTCTATTTTCATGTAATGCCCATAATGCAATAGTTTAGTGTTGTCATAGGCCAGTGTCAATTCTTCACTGGATTAGCATTATAGCTGCTTTGCCTAATGAAATTTAGATAACTGAGGAGCCTTTAATCCATGCAGCATTTTTGTTTTTAAAAGGGATGTCACGCTATTTCCCACAGCAACCTGCCTGGCCCTGTCAGTTTACATTTACACAGAACCTTACTGTTTCATGTAAAACTGCTTCAGAATATTAACCACCTATAGAAAAATAAGGTGATGGCTTCTGCTAAAGATATATTCTTTACTAACGGACAATTTTGCATTTTCAGCGCCGTCTTGGAGATGCTGCAAAGAAAGCAATCAGCAAGCTGCAGGTCAGAACAATCAGGAAAGGTGACAAGGTAATTTTTTCCTTTCAAACTAGAACTGTGCAGCGAGGATCCTCTCAGACTGCCAAGGAGAGGGAAATGGGAGAGGAGTGGCAGTTGCTTTTTATACTAGTAAATATCCCACAGCCAGGGGCAAGGCGCTGGTAAGCAACTTAAGGATGGAATGGAACAGGGAGGGAAGGGAAGGGAAATTTTAAATAAAGATACAGTAAAGTTATTTTAGTCTGACTATTAAAGTAGCTGCTGTTACAGTTTGCAAACCAAATTTTGTGGCCAAATTCTGCAGCCCTCATTCAGGCAAAACTCTCACTGACCGTAGTGGGAGTACTACTGTACATAGAGTAATTCCCAGTTCAAAGAGACATACTTGTACTAGCTCTCGTCAAGCTAGAGCACTAATGTAGCTGCAGTAGTGGGACAGGCTAGCTGACCCGAATACGTGCCCATCAGAGACCCTAGGCATGTATATGAGGCAGCTAGCCCTTCCTGCCACCTGTACTGCTGCTGCTACATTCTGTTTTGAGCTAGTGTGCTAAAGTGTGTCTCTGTGAGCTGGGATTCACAACCCCAGTTCCAAGTGTAGATCTACGCCTCATGTGCACAGACCCTTGCAGGTCTGGATCCCTAATGAATGCCTCTCACACTTTCCTTAAGATACATTGTCATGCTTAAACACATCAATAACCATTTGAACTTTGCTCTGCTACTTAGGTTCTTGTTTGAAGTGATTAACCCAAAAAAAAAATCTAATGTAATGTTCTCTTTACTGTAGGAAACTGAGCCAGATTTTGATAACTGTGCAGTTTGTATTGAAGGTTACAAACCAAATGATGTTGTCAGGATCTTACCATGCAGGTAAGTTAATACAGTGTATGGAGGCATTTACTAATGTGTTCTTGGTTTTTAAAGTCTCTGTCCTTCAGTGTAAAACTGCAAAATTGGAATTGTCAAATTCTTAAAATGAGATTATCTGAGAACTTCAAGTTTTTGGATTTTTTTTTCTGTACTCAAAAACTATTCCATAAAGATTTGACATGTTACTCTGATGTGTTTGAAGTTAAAATAATAACTGCAGTGAGTGACGAGCCATTTAACATCAGAGCTTGAGTCTAACTATGTTCGTGCTTGGCATGGTATATGGGGATCTTATTTGGTCAGGCTTTTTGGTTAACCATTAATATTGGCCTGACTGGGAAAGAGCAGTTTGGCTGACGATATTTTCTAGTAACGAGAATGGTTGTGAGATTTAGGCTATGTGTTAAGGTAGCCTAGTGTTCAGAAGGTTTGGGCAGAGAGGCAGAGTGTTGGAGGGTAATACTTTTTGTAAGAGCCCAGTTGCTAAGTCTGTGGAATTTGGAAATATTACAAAGTCTTCAGTAAAAAGGGGGAAAAAGTGTGTGGGGGGGGGACTGATCCTGCTGTCTCTTCCACCAGTTTAACTCCATTGATTTTAGAGGAGTTACTCCTGATTTAAAGCAGTATGAGGAATAGAAATATTGATTCTAGGTCAAGGTTGCAGTTCATTGGCAGGATAGTATAGGAACACTTGCATTGCCATTTCCTATATTGTTAGTTGTCCACAGAACAGCTATCTGAAATTCAGCAGCTTTCATGAGCTTTAACTTCACTTTAATTTCTTTTTAATTGCTGTGTAAATAAAGTGGGAGGGAAACCTTACACAAATCATATCTGGGATGGCTTCCATCAAAGACAGCTAGATACTCCATTTCTCAACTTGCTTTCCTTGGAAACAGGAATACCAAAAGCATGTACATGTAAAGTATCAATTTCTATGGAGCCCATCTTCTGTTTGACATGAAGAACTGAAATATTTGTTCCTTTTTGGCTATGTTATAAATAATAGGCTTCCATGGTAGATATTTTAAATGTTAAGTGCTTACTACTGTGATCATTCTTGTGAGTCATTGGATGTGTATGCTTACTGCCATAAATTGGTCCAGCTCTAGAACCCCCATCTCTGACACACAGCACATGTACTCTTGTCAGACACAAGCACAATGCTTCCTCAGCTAAGAGTTTAGAAAATGGGACATATATACAGTTTAGAAGTGGGCTTAATTCCTAGTATGTTCCTGTGGGGCCCTAGACAAAGTTTGGAAATTTTGTGCTTAAGGTACAGGTATTTCTTTGAGGAAATTATATGGAACACATACATCTAAACCCCATCTTTCACTTGTATCATTCTCACAAATGACCCAGCACAGAGTCATCCTTAATGTTGTTCACGAGGTTAAATGAGAGTGCGTAGTATTAAATAAGGCCTACTGAATCAGAAACACATAGTTAGCAGGTGATGTTTAGCTCTTGGTTGACTTAAAAAGTTACTTGGAAATGGCTCCAGCTAAAGGTTAGCAGCAGATCTGTCTTGTAAAATGCACATGCATCCGATGAAGCGAGCTGTAGCTCACGAAAGCTTATGCTCAAATAAATTTGTTGATCTCTAAGGTGCCACAAGTACTCCTTTTCTTTTTGCGAATACAGACTAACACGGCTGCTACTCTGAAACCTGTCATTTTGAACTTTGGCACTGTTGAATTATGAGAGATGAGGAGTTCCCTCCCAAGTAGCTACTTTATTGAAACTATCTTCCCTACTGTACAAGTTAGGAAAGGTAACATTTTACAGATTTGTAAGCTTTTGTACACCACCATAGGTGTTGGTGTTAATTATTATTACTATTATTGTTGGTGAAATGCCAACAGTTTGCCAAATGCTATACAAGAAACAAAAATAAAGATAGTTCCCGCCAATGAGAGTCTACAATCTATAAAGAAACACCAACAAGATAGGATGCACTGGGCAGCTGAGAGGAAATAAAGAATATTGATGATAAATCAGATTCAAGTCAATAGGGAAATCGTATAAGATGGAAGAGCACTCTTTGCACTGGTGATTAGCAAAAGGAAGACACAGACCTGCAAATGCATATTTCGTTGTTTGTCATCCCCAGTGTATGCTCACTGTATATACCTTGTATATGCAGGGCATTGGCATAGCAGCCTGCAGTTCAGGGAAGACATGGGCTTCCCACCAAACCTTATTGAAACTTCCAATTTCTCAGTTGTCGAAAAGCCAGTATCATCATGACACCAGTGCTGGGTGATCTGAACTGGTTGCCTTTTGGTATGCAGGTGAAGTTTAAGATGTTTCTTTTGACCTGTAAAGCCATGTATGCCTTAGGGTCAGCATATCTGAGAAACTGCCTCTCCCTCTCCACATGATATTGCCACAGCTTTGATCAGTGGAGGCACCCAGTCAATAGCCTCCTTAGTTGAAAAAAGGAGGAGCTGCTGGCAGGATGTTCTTCATGGGACTCTTCACCAGTGATCCAAAATTACCCAAATCTGACTTTTAGGCACACTGCAAAGTCCATCTCTTTTCCCAGGCTTTTGGGGAGAGAATTTGCATCAAGTTCTGGGCTGTGTGCCAAGGCCTAGTATTTGGGATTAGGGTCATTTTTGTTTTCCTTCCTGGTTTAGAGGATGCTGTTGAGTTTATTTTTGTTTGAACTAATATGATTTCATTTTTAATATATGTGAAAGATGCTTAGAGCCCTGGATAGACATTATAATGTATATATTGAACAAATCTAAATAAGCAAGTGTATCAGCAGCTCTCCCACAGCCAGCCCTAAACCAGGAAGTTTCCAGATGCAGCTAGTAGCTATCTTGAGGCTTTCTGTTGTCCTCGTCTATACAAAAATTCGTAGTGAAAATCCACTAGTCAGTATTTCAGTAGTGGATGAATTTCAAAGCCACATAAACAGCTTCTTATTAGCTCTTCGGGTCCTTTCACTATGTCATTCCCTCAGAGCATTCTCTTTAAGTGTGGCAGAGAGTCAATGAAGGGATGCCACTGGCTATTTTGGAGGGGAGATCAATTTCATATATACTTTTTTTTCCCGTCCTCCTACGTCTGCCTATGTTTTTAAATTTCATTCTGAAAAGCTCAGAATTTAAATGATCAGGTTGAGGTATAAAGTAGTGTGTGAAGTATAAAGTAGAGATTAAAGAGACTTGGAAAATAGGAGACTAAGGGGGGGATATGATAGGTATATAAAATCTTGAGTGGTGTGGAGAAAGTGAATAAGGAAAAGTTATTTGCTTGTTCCCATAATATAAGAACTAGGGGCCACCAAATGAAACTAATGGGTAGCAGGTTTAAAACAAATAAAAGGAAGTTCTTCACTCAGTGCACAGTCAACCTGTGGAACTCCTTGTCTGAGGAGGTTGTGAAGGCTAGGACTATAACAGGGTTTAAAAGAGAACTGGATAAATTCATGGAGGCTAAGTCCATTAATGGCTATTAGCCAGGATGGCTAAGGAATGGTCCCTAGCCTCTGTTTGTCAGAGGGTGGAGATGGATGGCAGGAGAGAGATCACTTGATCATTACCTGTTAGGTTCACTCCCTCTGGGCACCTGGCATTGGCCACTGTTGGTAGACAGGATACTGGGCTGGATGGACCTTTGGTCTGACCCGGTATGGTCATTCTTATTTTCTTATGTGCCTTTTGATGCTGCATGTTGTGCTGATTTTTCTCTTGATGGAAATAAGTCTTAGTTTTATATCCAGGTTTAAAAGTTGACAATAGCAAATATAATTACAATTAGTTTCTAGGGCATTGACACAAGATTGAATGTAACCATGTTCCAGTGTTCCCAGAGTGTTTTCACCTGTCCTCCTCCCACTTTCAACTTCAAATCTCCATCTTCAAATCCTTACTCTACAACCCCTCATCTGTCTTGTTTTCTCCTCCTAGACTGCTGATATTGCTAGCTTTGTCTTCCTCTTACTAACTTCTCCATTCATCCTCCTGTTCTGTGTCACCTTCCAGACTCATTATCAGGGTCATTCTCTCAACCTTGTCTGTACGTGCTCTGGTACCCCTCCCAGTATCGCATTCCTTCCATAATCTCCAGTCTATTAACAACTCTGACTTCACTGATGCTCTCCAACCCCTCCTTCCTTTCCTTGTGTTAGCCTCCGATGAGGAAACCATCATCTCCATCACTTCTCTGTGCCCATCCTTTTTGATGTTTGGTTTCTTTCCTGCATTCAGTTTTTCTGTACTGACTCCAGGGCTGATGAATGGCTCTGGAGGAAAAACAATCCAGAGACCATTCAGATTTACTGCACTACAGGTCCATCCTCTTTATTCAGTATAGCAGTCTTCCTTGAAAAGCAACTGTACTCCTCCCCTCTGAGTGTCATTACTACAACTCTCGACAACTCTTCTTTGCCTTTGACTGCCTCCTGCAAGTCTGCCCTCCTTCTCCTCCTATCTAGACTTCTTCAAAAAAGAAAAAAGCACCTTGCTAAGTGCTGTAACTCTGTTGACCCCCTCTTAAAATCTACTCACTAGCTTATTATTGTCTCTATCATCAAATTCAAGCAGTGTGTTCTTATAGTGAGGCCATCTACAATCTACCTCTCTGTCTGCTCTTGTCTCCTTTTCCCTCACCTGTCCTCTTCTCTTAGCTCAAACTTCTCTTCACACTTAAGTCTTCATATCCTTCTTCTAAGACCATCTGTGTGCCTTCCTTCTCACTGCCCCCATGCTTCTGAACTCCCCCTCAGCACCTTCATTTTTTCCTGCTTTGAATCCCTTTTAAAAACTCAGTTCCCCATGGAGGTATATAAACTGAAGTGTAGATGATTTTTTTTTAATTCTAAGGACATCTACATCTTTTTCCCAAGTAACTGCATGATCCTGTTGTTGTTCTCCTGCCACACTCTTTGTCATCTTGTCCTCCTGTTCTTGTCTTGACTTAGATTGTAAATGCTTCAGAGCGGGGATTCCTGGTTAATTCTTATAAAGCACCATGCATGTTATGGTGCTATATAAATAACAGCAAATAAAACAGACCTTCAAATCCAAATTGGCAAAAATGGATTTATCACATGCTCCATCAAAATATGTGCATACCCACAATCAGATAATTTTAGTCCTTAGATTATCTAATTTTGGCATTCATTCTTCTGTGGTTTTCTATTTTATAAAAAAGATCCTTCAATCTAACTAATACATACCAAGTCAAAAATTAAAATTAGAACCATAGTACACTTGTAATATAGTATTTTAAAGTGCAAGGAGACTTAACCTGTCATGGTTATGGATTTAAATCTCTCAACATTGATAGCATTCCTTTTAGAATAATTTTCTTTCAAACCAGTTAATTTTTAGGAACAGCCAAACTTGAGGTAAATGTCTGTAAAGCATGAAAATTCCACACACTATCTGACTAACAAACATCATGAAATGTTGCAATGTGATCTGCAGCCTGATTAAGGCTTGCAAAGCTTGAACTTGAACACAAAGGGGGCCTTTCTCATCTATGCCTGAATGACTTGATCTGATTTTACACATCACTCAGGTTATATATTCTTGATCAGAAACAGATTTTTTTTGTCCATTTTTCAAGAGCATAGCGAATATCTGAGCTTTTTGAAAGCTTGCACTGATTATTTTGGCCCAAATCAAGATTAAACGTTGGCAGTTAAACATATACTAGCCTATGAACATGGGCACACTATTAAAAAAAAATCAACACTATAAGAATATTTGAAATTGCTCCTTCAAATAGCTGAAAAGTAAGACATTGACTTTCAGTTCAGTATTCTGCATAAATCAACACATTCAAGATATTTTATTTACACATTTTAAATGTAAAAGATTTCTTATTCATTGTTTCACAAAGTAGCTACTTGGGGATTATATGTAATTTTTATATCGCCTGCTTACTCAAAATGTTTGTCTGGCGATTATATGCTGAATACATATCTCTTGGGAGAAGGGGAAGGAAGGAGGTTAATATAGTGCAGAGATGGAAATTTGATGCATTTGGTTCTCTACCAACATGGTGAATGTTGTTTTGGAAGTGGAGTTGTGAACCTTTGTAACGTTAGTAAAGTGGTGGTTTTAACTTTAAGTATCATGATGCTTCATTTACATTAATCATGTTGACATACGGTATCGGATGAGGTCTGACAAACTTCGGTATTACAGCCAAGTGATATAATTAGACTAGTTTCAGATTCCAAGAACAGATTTTCTGTGCCACAGCTGTGCGAAGTCAGTGTCAGTTTAAAATGGAATACTGTAATTTCCTTGTAACTCTTATTCCCAAGCGATCAATTTCCTGTTGAAGTAGTAGGAAAGGGAGCCAAGTGAAGTGAGTAATAGGGTCTGATGAAATTTCATGCATTTTTAGATTTGTATTTTTCATACTGTTTAGTGTTAAATCCAGCTCGTGAATGGGATGATGCTACTTACAAAGACCGTTCAACGGAACAGATGTTAAAAATTAACACTGATGAGAATGTACCTCTGTCTCTCTTCCAACTAACTGGAAGGATGGATACATCTTTATGTGTGGGATGCTGTTTTTTAAATATTGGGATGGAATAGCAAAGCAAAATTATTACTTTGCTTGCAGTGTTCTTAATTTAAACATGACTATTTGGGTATGCAAGGTGATTCTGCATTTCTCACAGAGATAATACCTGCTGTGAAGAGAGAATTTATACTATTGATCTACTAGCTCAGTACCTAGCATTAAGACAGTTTGTAAACCTGCCCTACCGCTGTTAGTTGGTGGCTTTGTATGCATTCATATAGAGGAACTGCAAATGGGGAAGGGCTAGTGCATGCACAGGGAAATATAGACTTGCATAGAGTAAAAAGACTTATCAACACTCCAGTTGGCAGGGCTTTTTTATAATACCTCAGCTGTCAACGTTGAGCTGAAATTTGACATGCACAATGACAGGTTTCAGAGTAACAGCCGTGTTAGTCTGTATTCGCAAAAAGAAAAGGAGTACTTGTGGCACCTTAGAGACTAACCAATTTATTTGAGCATAAGCTTTCGTGAGCTACAGCTCACTTCATCGGATGCATACTGTGGAAAGTGTAGAAGATCTTTTTATATACACACAAAGCATGAAAAAATACCTCCTCCCACCCCACTCTCCTGCTGCTAATAGCTTATCTAAAGTGACCACTCTCCTTACAATGTGTATGATAATCAAGGTGGGCCATTTCCAGCACAAATCCAGGGTTTAACAAGAACGTCTGGGGGAGGAGGGTAGGAAAAAACAAGGGGAAATAGGCTACCTTGCATAATGACTTAGCCACTCCCAGTCTCTATTCAAGCCTAAGTTAATTGTATCAAATTTGCAAATGAATTCCAATTCAACAGTTTCTTGCTGGAGTCTAAATTTGAAGTTTTTTTTGTTGTAATATCACAACTTTCATGTCTGTAATAGCGTGACCAGAGAGATTGAAGTGTTCTCCGACTGGTTTATGAATGTTATAATTCTTGACATCTGATTTGTGTCCATTTATTCTTTTACGTAGAGACTGTCCAGTTTGACCAATGTACATGGCAGAGGGGCCTTGCTGGCACATGATGGCATATATCACATTGGTGGATGTGCAGGTGAACGAGCCTCTGATAGTATGGCTGATGTGATTAGGCCCTATGATGGTGTCGCCTGAATAGATATGTGGGCACAGTTGGCAACGGGCTTTGTTGCAAGGATAGGTTCCTGGGTTAGTGGTTCTGTTGTGTGGTATGTGGTTGCTGGTGAGTATTTGCTTCCGGTTGGGGGGCTGTCTGCAGGCAAGGACTGGCCTGTCTCCAAGATCTGTGAGAGTGTTGGGTCATCCTTCAGGATAGGTTGTAGATCCTTAATAATGCGTTGGAGGGGTTTTAGTTGGGGGCTGAAGGTGACGGCTAGTGGCGTTCTGTTATTTTCTTTGTTAGGCCTGTCCTGTAGTAGGAGACTTCTGGGAACTCTTCTGGCTCTATCAATCTGTTGCTTCACTTCCGCAGGTGGGTATTGTAGTTGTAAGAATGCTTGATAGAGATCTTGTAGGTGTTTGTCTCTGTCTGAGGGGTTGGAGCAAATGCGGTTGTATCGCAGAGCTTGGCTGTAGACGATGGATCGTGTGGTGTGGTCAGGGTGAAAGCTGGAGGCATGTAGGTAGGAATAGCGGTCAGTAGGTTTCCGGTATAGGGGGGTGTTTATGTGACCATCGTTTATTAGCACTGTAGTGTCCAGGAAGTGGATCTCTTGTGTGGACTGGACCAGGCTGAGGTTGATGGTGGGATGGAAATTGTTGAAATCATGGTGGAATTCCTCAAGGGCTTCTTTTCCATGGGTCCAGATGACGAAGATGTCATCAATATAGCGCAAGTAGAGTAGGGGCATTAGGGGACGAGAGCTGAGGAAGCGTTGTTCTAAGTGAGCCATAAAAATGTTGGCATACTGTGGGGCCATGCGGGTACCCATAGCAGTGCCGCTGATCTGAAGGTGTACATTGTCCCCAAATGTAAAATAGTTATGGGTAAGGACAAAGTCACAAAGTTCAGCCACCAGGTTAGCCGTGACAATATCGGGGATAGTGTTCTTGATGGCTTGTAGTCCATCTTTGTGTGGAATGTTGGTGTAGAGGGCTTCTACATCCATAGTGGCCAAGATGGTGTTATCAGGAAGATCACCGATGGATTGTAGTTTCCTCAGGAAGTCAGTGGTGTCTCGAAGGTAGCTGGGAGTGCTTGTAGCGTAGGGCCTGAGGAGGGAGTCTACATAGCCAGACAATCCTGCTGTCAGGGTGCCAATGCCTGAGATGATGGGGCGCCCAGGATTTCCAGGTTTATGGATCTTGGGTAGTAGATAGAATATCCCAGGTTGGGGTTCCAGGGGCGTGTCTGTGCGGATTTGATCTTGTGCTTTTTCAGGGAGTTTCTCGAGCAAATGCTGTAGTTTCTTTTGGTAACTCTCCGTGGGATCAGAGGGTAATGGCTTGTAGAAAGTGGTGTTGGAGAGCTGCCGAGCAGCCTCTTGTTCATATTCCGACCTATTCATGATGACAACATTACCTCCTGTGGGGGGGGGGGGGGGGTTGGGAGGGTGAGAAAACCTGGATTTGCGCTGGAAATGGCCCAACTTGATTATCATACACATTGTAAGGAGAGTGATCACTTTAGATAAGCTATTAGCAGCAGAAGAGTGGGGTGGGAGGAGGTATTTTTTCATGCTTTGTGTGTATATAAAAAGATCTTCTACACTTTCCACAGTATGCATCCGATGAAGTGAGCTGTAGCTCACAAAAGCTTATGCTCAAATAAATTGGTTAGTCTCTAAGGTGCCACAAGTACTCCTTTTCTTTTTTCGACATGCACAATGTTGCACATCTGTTAATTGCTAGAGAAAAGGTATTTAGGACTGCTCTACACATAAATTTGCATTGAAATAACCGAAATATGTTTAATTCACAGCTTTTGTTATTTTGATGCAAATCTAAGTATGGACACTCTTATTTCAGAATAAAAGCGTCCTCCTCCTGATTTTTGCTTAAGTCTTCTATATGTAAATCAGACTTTTAGGTGGGTGAGTGTATTTTCAGACTGCTACACAAAGATTTAGGTGTTGAGGCTATGGTTACATGAGAAAACTTTGTACCTGTTTTTCAGAAACAGTATAGCTGGACCAAAGGTGTAGGTACAAAACGTTACAGAGCAGATAGAGCCACATGGCATGTTCAAGGAGACAGCAAACATATGTGTGAGATAAGTCAATGAATCTTACACTTGGCTAAATGAACTAAAAGTCCAAGATGTTGCAAAATTGACTGTTTGTTAACAGGAAACAAACCAACAATTATTCTAATAAAAATCCACAGATGAATAATGAAAAACCACGAGCTTTCACAAAAATCTATGGGATACAGGAGAGGAAATCTCTGCTCCAATGTCTCACTGGAGACCACCTCACTGTGCCAACAATACTCCATTCAGCTGCAGTCAGGCTTCCGGAATGTTCTTCCTCACAGCAATCTATGCACCTGGTATATCCCCTCTCTTCAGTTGAAGTACTCACAAATAACTAAAAAAATCTGGCTATAATTCTCTGTATACTATAGTGATTAAAAGAAATTGGGAGCTGTTTTCTGTAGGGATGCTCCAGCTGAGGCACAAAGACAGCAAACAACTTCCCTGTCTCGTATCTGAGCCCCCTGAGAAATTCTCTTAATTTCTTCTCCCAGCATTTCTTAAATTCTTCACCCAGCAGAACTGCAGGACTTTTCTCTGTACTCTGAGTCTGCTGAGGTGCTTATCCTGTCAAATGCAACATAACAGAACATCTTCTCAAGAATGAATGAGGTGCATAAATTACATGTTTGAGTATGCAACCTCCAGTTTGTTCAAGCAACTTTAGACAACTGACACTTGTGGCTAA
Organism: Eretmochelys imbricata; assembly: GCF_965152235.1. Taxonomy (NCBI): domain Eukaryota; kingdom Metazoa; phylum Chordata; order Testudines; family Cheloniidae; genus Eretmochelys; species Eretmochelys imbricata. The sequence goes on along the minus strand of NC_135575.1, from coordinate 55,392,278 downwards.
GAAACTGTATTTCCCATAACTGGATAAATATGTAGGCAGAATGGCTTCACTGTCTTGCTAATGATCACTTCATATTGGCTGAAGGGATAGTATCAACCAGCTCCAGAGGGAGAAATGTTTGTCTAAAGATGCTCATTCTCATGGGTGGCTTTGAGGGGCAGGAAAATAGGTGGGAGGGGAGGAGCCTCACCCAAAAGGCCACGCGCTCTCTCTCTCTCTCTCTCTCTCTCTCTCTCAAAAAAAAAAAAAAAAGAAAAAAAAAGGCGGGGGGGTTTCTGCCTACACACTGTCATGATCCTGCAAAATAATAACAGATGCAAAATGGCTTCATGTTACAGCTATTTAAAGTTCTGGGTCACTGTGGTGGGGTCAGTTTTGTGTTATGGAACCAACAGTAGATATATACATGATCTGACCTTTACCAAAAGCTGAGTTTCATTTATCGGTGTTACAGCTGGCAGTCTATAGCATTTTAAGAAAGTTGGCTTTGCTGCTACACGTACATTTGGCTCTCTGATTGTTGGTGTCTAATTTTGTACATCTAACTTTCTGCACCTTGTCAGTGAACTCTAACAGGCAGGGATCGGTGCGCTTATCTGAATAAGATTTAGTACAGTGATTTTATACTCCTGTCTATGCACTTTTATAATCCTTATCATATACCAAAAAACTACACTTTCAAAACTCCCTATTATACTACATTCAGAAGCAACTCTTGGTAATGACTGAACAGCTCTAAGCTACACTCGGATGGATTTGAATTAAAATATCTTGCTTTTTATTGCAGGCATCTTTTTCATAAATCTTGCGTAGACCCGTGGCTGCTAGATCATCGCACCTGCCCTATGTGTAAAATGAACATTCTAAAAGCTCTAGGGATTCCGGTAAGCATGTCATGCAACAGGCTAGTCAAAATAGAGTGAGAACACCTCCATCCTGTATACATGCCCATCTGTGTGTTATTTAGGTTCTCATACCACATTCATCACCATGGTACACTGATTTATTAACAGGAACGCAAGCAGACATCTATTTTTCTCTTCTCCCCTCTGCCCCCCCCCCCCATGCCCTTTGGCTGGGAGGGTGTGCATGTGTGTCTGTGTTGCTTGGTTGTTTTGTTGAGGGGTTGGATTGTTTTAAGTAATTGTGGCAGGATTGTACATTCACATACAAACCTTTTCTATTTACTCTTTTACATCAGGGCTGGATTTTTTTTAACTACATTCCTCCTTGTTGTCTCAAAGTAAAGGGTGTACAAATAAAAACTCTCCCGATGTATCGTTCTAAGGCAGTTTGCCTCTGATTCTGATTGCAAAAGTCATTGCCTTTTCTGTCTGGTTCCGTTTCCTCTCTTAAGGCATCCTTGCATATCAGCAGGCCTTGCGCTCAGAATTCTAGTTATGAAACATCATTTGGGGGAAATGTTATTAAACATATGAGATTCATGTAATTACAGTGTAAGAAAATGTTAGATTGTTAGTCACTTGGTAAATTCAGATCTGTTTAGAAACCTGCCAAAACTTGCCAATTAACTCTTTGGATTCTATTGTCAAATATACTTAGTACATGTTCTGCCAGCAATTACTTTCCCTAAATTTACAGGTATCTCACAGTTCAGTGTCTTCTCCACCAAGAAATTAATCAAGGTTTATGCTATGTGAAAAAGTATCTCCTGACTGTCAAGTTGAACACTGAACCAGTGGTGGTTGGTATGCCAACAGCTGCTGTAAATACACTGTCCCCAAGCTGAGGTAGCAGCATGCCAGCATTACATATCTGAGCACTACACAAAAGAAATGAGACAAAGGCCAACAGATGAACAAATGAGGACAGCTAATGTAGTTACCCCCAAGAGCAGCAGTGAAATGACATGGGGACATATAATCCAGATTACTGAAATGAAAAAAGTCTGATACAAGTGCTGAAATTATTATTCTAGGAAATAGCGCAATAATAAAATAATCATGCAGGTGTGTCCATTAACTTAGTACAATTATAAAGCCAAAAGGACAAATAATATAATTCTAATGATACATTATAATTAGGCTTCTTGATTTTGTGTGTGTGTGTTACATACAGAAAAAACTACAATGAAAGATTGTTAAAGTTGCAAAGTCAAAACTCAGAAATTAGGAAATGCCAGTGTTAAGGCTGCATGTTCAACCTTCATTCAGCTCCCTAGTATGCATTACTGTTTAATTCCATCATCACATACTATTTTTTCCACTGACTTCCACGTGGGTCATCAGCAGGGTTAGGACCTTAAGATCCACCCTTACCACAGATCTCTAAGTAACTTGCAGCAGTAGTAGGCTGTTATGCAGCATGCAGACCAGCCATTAGCGGGGGATGAGACGCACACTTTGCCAGTGGGTTTCACAGCTATTGCTGACAGAAAAGAAACCACTCAGAACTCCTGCATTCAGTTCCAGGTTCTGGAGGGGAGTATGCTCTTTTGCCCTTAGCCTGTCTCCGTCCCCTTTGCTTCCTTACTCCTAACTCCCTGCCCCCCCAAGATCCAGCCCCTTTATCCTCTTTCCCCATAAATTCCTGTCCCTGTTCCCCATAATCCTATCACCCCTCCCCAGCTTCTCCTCCCCTCCCACTGCTCTTCACCCCTCTGCATTCAAGTCAGGCTGATTCCTCCTTGCTGCCTGGGCCCCAGAAGGAGGAGCATAAAAAAAGCACAGGAGAGACAGTCTCCCTCCTCTCAGTTATGGCTTCCTATGCCGCAGCAGTCCTTGGCTGCCAGGGGGAACAATTGCAGGAAAGTGCTGCTCAGCTCCTGCGTCCGCTGAGCTGGATCACGCTTGGTACTGATGGAATCTTCAGAGAATGTAGCTGCCTAACTTTTAACAGGTCTCTACTGAGCATGTGTGAATTGATATTTTCAGAGGCTCAAACTTGGCCAAATTTGAGTGGAATTTCATAGGTACTGGAAAAAGCACATCTGTGACAAAAAGGTCACCCTCCTTCCCAATTTCAAGTCCTGTTCCAAAGCATGAAGCCCTACAACTTCTCAATTAAACAGTTGTACAAATTTGGTTAACATGGGCAAAACATATTTTCCCTCCCTAACCTCATTCTCAATTCTTGCTGAACTGCTGTAACCAAAACTACCCCCACTACCCTTAAAAAAAAATCTGAGGCAAACACCTGTCTTGGAAAACTTCAACCCAAATGGTTGCAGTTTGGCAAAGTTATAAACGACTGAAAACAGTCTTATAATGGAAAGTGTCGGGAAACCTTGGCTTATAAGCAGTGCTACTAGCTCCATTTATAATAGAATGTCTTTATGCCAGTTGTATGCTTACCTTAGTGATGTACATTTGAAAATTGGTTTGTGTGAGTATGAATGTGGCATTACATTTCCATTTTAAGAGGAATGTATAATAGTTTCTAACTGATATTGTTCTAAAAAAACTAGATCTAAATTTTTAAGTCACTGCATGCCAATTTCATCACAGAGTTTACTTCATAGCCAAGATTTTTTTTAAATGGCTGCCTAAAACTAAAGCCTATTTAGACATGTAAATAACTAGCCTGATTTTCAAAACTGGTGAGTGCCCAGAAGCTCCCATTAAGATGTATCTCCTTTCTGCTGAGGCAGCCTGGTCCCCTGGAGGCATTCCACCCTTAATGAATTCTGCCACCATTTACAGAAGCAAATGTCTGGCCTCAGTCCTTTCACTGGCATGCTGATGGTGAATTCAGCTCACAAAGCTGAGCTTCTTCTGGTCTTGGTGTCTAAAGGGGAAACTTTTTTTTCTTTCAATTTCAAAGAGCTACATCATTGTTGGGATGATCATATCAAGTAAAATAATCTCCCTTCAATTCTGACTCCTTCCCCAGAAACATGATCTGAACAGGAAAACAACTGCACTTTTTTTACTAGATTGGTTGAGTTGGAGCCTTTTATTGAGAACCTGATGCAAAGGCCATTCAAGTCAGTGGAAAGATTCCCATTTTTAAAATCAGGCCCTAAAAGCACATATGTACAGAGAACTAGAGAAACTAATGTAACTAACAAAATGTATCAAAATATATCTGTGTCACTCTGACAGTCAAAGTATAAATAGTAATTTTAAAAAAGCAATATTTGTTATCATTAGGATTAAAGTCTACTGTTTAGTTTTTTTCCAAGTAAAATTATATTAAACCTGCATGTAAAATGGGATCAATTAAATTGAACCATGACATTTGTGCCGCTTTAGTTAGTATTTGTCAGGCTTTCCATTCTCTCCTATTTTTAAGGGTTTAAAAATTGGTCATAAAAGCTCATTCTAGCAAAAACTGCGAACACAAGGGAAGAGAAGAGCAAATGGATAACTGGGGGGAAAAAACATTTATGCATTTGCTTAGTTATAGTGCTAAAATATATATGTACACATATATATGCACGTGTGTGTGTATATATATTTAGACTATTTGTTTAAATTATATAATCCTCAAAACCAAATTTGATTTTAAAATGAACTTTCAAAGGCTTCCAACAACTGTTTGAAAAGAAATCTAATGGGAAAAAATGTGGATGTTTGTGCCCAGCAATTTTTGTCCCTGGTCCTGCAAGTAAACATAATGCATAGCTTTACACACATGAATACTCCTAGTTCAGTGGGACTCATGTCTTTGCAGGATAAAGCCTGTTCTTTGCTCAAAGTTGCTTAGAATTTTGTATGCTTGCAGATGCACTTTGTCTTCACGCCAACTGTTATTTAGTCTCTTCCCCAACGTGAAACCCCCAAACTGTGGTTTAGGTTTTTTGTTGTCTGACTACATTCTATACTTTAGTCTGTGAACTGAAAATCATATGAAGATTGTTTTAATGAATATATTCTTTTATTATGAACCATTTTAAAGTAATGCTAAGTTTGTAACATAGAATCATAAAAATGTAAGGCTGGAAAGAACCTCGAGAAGTGATCTAGTCCAGCCCCCTCCACTGAGGCAGGACCAAGTATGCTTAGACCATGCCTGGCAGTGTTTGTCTAACCTGTTTTTAAAAGCCTCCAGTGACACGGATTCCACAACCTCCCTTCGAAGCTTAATCCAATCCTTAATTATCCTTATATTTAGCAAGCTTTTGCTAATATCCAACCTAAATCTCTCTTGCTGCAGATTAAGCTGATTCCTTCTTGTCCTATCTTCAGGGGATATGGAGAACAATTGATCACCATCTTCATTATAACAGCCTTTAACATATTTGAAGACTGTCAGACCCCTCTAAGTTGTCTCTTCTCAAGACTAAAATGCCCCGTTTTTTAACCTTTCCTCATAGGTTAGGTGTCCATTGTTGTAGTCTCCTCTGAACTGTTTCCAGTTTGTCCACTTTTTTCCTGAAACATGGTGCCCCAAACTGGACACGATACTCCAGCTGAGGCCTCACTAGTGCCGAGTGGAACAATTACCTCCGATGTTTTATATATGAAACCTGTTAATATGCCCTAGAATATTAGTGCTCTTTATTTATTTATTTGGCAACGGTTTCACATTGTTGGTTCATGTTCAATTTGTGATCCACTATAGCCTCCAGATCCTACTCAGCAGTACTACAGCCTCACAGTTATTCCCCATTTTGTATTTGTACATTTGACTTTTCCTTCTAAGCGCAGAACTTTACATTTGTCTTTATTGAATTTCATCTTGTTGATATCAGACCAATTCTCTAATTTGTCACAGTCATTTTAAATTATAATCCTACCCTCCAAAGAGCTTGCAAACCCTTCCACCTTAGCATCATCTACAGATTTTATAAGCCTAGTCTCCACTCCATTATCAAAATCATTGATGAAAATGGATCCAGAGCAGACCCTGTGGGACCACACTAGATACATCTTCCTAGTTTGATAGCAAACTATTGATAACTACTCTTTGAGTATGATATGCAGCCAGATATGCACCCACTTTATAAAAACTTTCAGCCAGATATGCACCCACTTTATAAAAACTTCATCTAGACCACGTTTCCCTGGTTTGCTTATGAGAATGTAACATGGGACTTTGTCAAAAGCCTTACTAAAATCATGATGTATCACTTCTACTGTTTCCCCCTTGTTCGTGACAAATCCATGTTGGTTATTATCTATTACTCTATTATCCACTAATTGGGCAATACAAATTGATTGTTTAATAACTTGTTCTAGTATCTTTGCAGGTATCAAAGTTCGGCTGACGGGTCTATAATTCCCTGGGTCCTTTTTGTTCCTCTTTTTAAAGATAGGTTTGCCCTTTTCCCATCCTCTAGGACAGAGGTGGGCAAACTACGGCTCGTGGGCCACATCTGGCGCACGGGACTGTCCTACCCAGCCCCCGAGCTCCTGGCCCGGGAGCCTAGTCCCTGGCCCCTCCCCCGCTGTTCCCTCTCCCCTGCAGTTACTCTGCCCTGTGAGCTCCTGCCGCTCTGAGCAGCATGGTAAGGGGGCGGCCGGGGGGTTGGGTAGGGGATCCCAGGGGACAGTTAGGAGTGTGGGTTCTGGGGCGGTCAGGGTGCGGGGAACAGGGGGGGTTGGATAGGGTGTGGGAGTCCCTCCGGGCAGGTCAGGGGGCGGGGGTGTGGATAGGGGGCAGGGCAGTCAGGGGACAGGGAGCAGGGGGAGTTGAATAAGGGGTGGGATCCCAGGGGGGGCGGTTTGGGGCTGGGGGTTCCAGGAGGGGGCAGTCAGGAGACAAGGAGTAAGGGGGGTTGGATGGGTTGGGGATTCTGAGGGGGACAGTCAGGGGGCGGGAAGTGGGAGGAGGTGAATAGGGGGCAGGGGCCAGGCTGCTTGGGTGGCACAGCCTTCCCTACCCAGCCCTTCATACAGTTTCGCACCCTGATGTGGCCCTCGGGACAAAAAGTTTGCCCTCCCCTGCTCTAGGACCTCACCCATCCTCCATGAGTTCTCAAAAATAATTGCTAATGGTTCTGAGATTGCTGCAGGTAGTTCTTTTAAGTACCTTAAGAGTGAAGTTCATCAGGGCCTGCTGGTTTGAATATATCTAACTTATCTAAATATTCATTAGCCTTCTCTTTCTCTATTCTGGCTTGTGTTTTTCCCATTGTTAATATTAATTGTGTAAAGCATCTGGTCACAATTAATCCTTTTAGTGAAGACTGAAGCAAAATAGGCATTAAACACTACAGCCTGCTTGATGTCATCTGTTATTAGCTCTCCTTCCCACTAAGTAGTGGACCTATGTGCTGCATCTTTTTCTTTCTCCTAATGTATTTATAGAAGTTCTTCTTATTGCATTTTATATCCCTTATCAGGAGTAATACATTTTGTGCCTTTCTGATTTTGTCCCTATGTGCTTGTGCTGTTCTTTGCTATTCATTCTTAGCAATTTATCCATGTTTCCACTTTTTGTAGGTTCCTTTTTTGATTTATTTCAGGCCATGAAAGAGCTCCTGATTGAGCCATGTTGGCTTCTTACTGCTACTCTTACTTTCTTTTGCATCGGGATAGCTTGCTGCTGTGCTTTTAATAGTGTCATTTTGAGAAACTGCCAGCTTTGATGAATATTTTCCCCTTAGACTTTTTATCATGGGACTTAATAAACTCAGAGAACAGACATGCTGCACTTTTTTTTTAAGTCCATTATCCTGGCATGAAACAACAGTCAGGAAATTCACAGGAAAGGGTGAAATAGGCTAAAGGACTGATCAAGTAAAGCACTTGGGCACAGGTTTAGCTGAAAAAACATAAGGTGTCTCATTTTCTTCAGTGGGACTACTCAGATGCTTGACATTAACAATGTTTAAATGCTTTGCTAGATCAGGGCCGCTGAATCAGATTTTCAAAAGTATTTAGGCGACTATAGATGCAGATGCTCAGCAAGTGGAATTTTCAAAAGTGCCTAAATAGATTAGGCACTAAATACATTTGAAAATCTACCCTGTAGTGTCTGCTAACTTTTTTAGGCCTAACAGGATATTTGTGTAACTGCAGTTCTATCTGAATATGCCCCTTTATGCTTACAGGTGCTATTGAACACATTGCACACAGTACCCTAATCTTTGAATTTTCCTTGTTTTTATTATTTTATGGCATAACCTTAAGGCATTATATCTGAAGTGGGTGTGCAAGCTCAACCTCTCCCTGCTATGGAGAGAGCAGACCTGACGCCTTTGCTGAAAGGCTTAGGGGAGTCTGCATTCTCATGTACGGCAAAGGGAATTGACTTACACAATTTGCCATTAGTGTTCAGAGGGGAACTCTCCAGAAATCATCAGTCTGACAGTCAGGAAATAAACCAATACAGAAATGCTTGAAAGATCAGTAAATTCTACTGCAATTGGTCATCTCAGCTTGACCAGTGAGTTGCTGTCTAGAGGATATTAACAGAGGTCTTGGCACCAAAACACACAAGCTCTGTAACCATCTGCTTTAAATGCATCTGAATCACTTTTCCATTAGCCCTGAATTTACTGGGATATGTGCATTTATAGGCATGAGTTTTAATTCTGAGCTAAACAGTTATTTTGTTTTTGTTTTTTAATTCACTTGGTTTCTCTGGGACCACAATACAGGAAAGACTCCTGAAATTCCCATTACAATGAATTCTTTATTCTTTCTCATTATTTTCAGCTATAAGAAATGAAGTACAGTATAGGCAAAATGTAAGTCTTTTAATATTGAAAACATTTTTCCTTCTCTTAGCAATAGCTATATACACCCCTTTTCCACCCCTCGTACAAATGTGCACATATGCAGTTCTTATCAGTTCCTCGCCTTCACTTAAGTCTCTGATATCAGCTCTATAGTATGTGTATTTCAAGAAAGCAGTGACTTAAAAGGTACAAAATCCCTTGCAGTTAGTGCCTGTATTTATGTTAATAATCTGACTCAGCAGTGTGCCTACCTCAGGCAGATTATATCAATATATGTGCTCATTTACTCCATGACACACTCCCCCAAACTTTTTTTTTCTGTGAGGAAGCAAACATCAATATTCTGGGCAAGACTTTTTCATACTAAACATTTCCTCTGCATACTGCAAGATAGTCTTCCTACAAATAGTATTAAGAGGATCCAGGTATGTAGAAAGCAAATAAACTATGTATTTATTGGATATTACCATTTAAGGGCCCAAAATTGCAATATTTATCATAGTCCCATTTAAATCAGTGAGGCAACAGTAATAAGCACAAGACATAATAGTAAGTGATTGCAGGATAGGGCCCTAAAAGGAATGGGCGAGAGGAAAAAAATCTAAATTAATGTTTGTTTAACTACAACCACTTATGTATAAATTCAGGAAGAAAATCTAGAGCAGTTATTTCCTTTAAGACTGGTTAAAAGATAGGAAACAAAGGGTAGGAATGAATGGTCCATTTTCAGAATGGAGAGAAGTAAATAGTGGTGTCCCCCAGGGGTACTGGGCCAGTCCTATTCAACATATTCATAAACGATCTGAAAAAAAGGGCAAATAGTGAGGTGGCAAATTTGCAGATGATACAAAACTACTCAAGATAGGTAAGTCCCAGGGAGACTGTGAAGAACTCCAAAAGATCTCTCAAAACTGGGTGACTGGACAACAAAACGGCAGATGAAATTCAATGTTGATAAATGCAAAGTAATGGAGATTGGAAAACATAATTCCAACTATACGTATAAAATGATGGGGTCTAAATTAGCTGTTACCACTCAAGAAAGAGATCTTGGAGTCATTGTTTTCAGAGAATGAAAACATCCACTCAGTGTGCAATGACAGTCAAAAAAGTGAACAGAATGTTGGGAATCATTAAGAAAGGGATAGATAATAAGACAGAAAATATCATATTGCCTCTATATAAATCCATGGTATGCCCACATCTTGAATACTGGTGCAGATGTGGTTGCCCCATCTCAAAAAATATATATGGGAATTGGAAAAGGTTCAGAAAAGGGCAACAAAAATTATTAGGGGTACGTAACGGCTGCCATCTGAGGAGAGGTTAATAAGACTGGGACTTTTCACCTTGGAAAAGAGACAACTAAGGGGGGAGAAGATAGAGGTTTATAAAATCATGACTCGTGGAGTTATTTACTCCTTCTCATAACACAAGAACTAGGGCTCACCCAATGAAATTAATAGGCCACAGATTTAAAACAAACAAAAGGAAGTATTTTTTTCACACAATGCACTGTCAACCTGTGAACTCCTTGTGAGAGGATGTTGTGAAGGCCAAAACTATAACAGGTTTCAACAAAGAACTAGATAAATTCATGGAGGATAGGTCCATCTATGGCTATTAGCCAGGATGGACAGGGATGGTGTTCCTAACCTCTGTTTGCCAGAAGCTGGGAATGGGCAACAGGGGATGGATCACTTGATGATTACCTGTTCTGTTCATTCCCTGTGGGGCACCTGGCATTGGCCACTGTCAGAAGACGGAATACTGGCCTTCTTTCTTAACTGTAGTCCTTAGTATTTTCTCTGTAGAATAAAAGCTCAAAGACTTTTCTTTTTGTTTCCATTAGCCAAATGCGGATTGCATAGATGATATACCTCCAGATTTTGAAGCTTCCATAGGAGGACCACCAACTAATCAGATTACAGGAGCTAGTGATATAACTGTGAATGAAAGCTCTGTAGCTCTGGATCCTCCTGTCCGGACTGTGGGAGTACTACAAGTCATCCAGGATGCAGATCCTCTTCCCCAGGTTGGGGAGGGTAACTTCACAACAAGTAGTAAGTTTCTCCTTCTGGCAGAGTTTGCCCTGACAATAGTATGCAGAAACCTGAATCACAAAGAAATGTATAGAGGCGTGGGGCTTGGAATATTGTTTTCACTACTTAAATTTCACTGAAATCTAGAGGATAAATAACTTGGCTTAAAATGGCACCTTTGAATTATCATGGAGCATAACTGTATCACACATACTCTGAACCCAATGTGCAAATAAATGGATTGAATCTGATAGAATAGCAAAGTGAAATGCATGGAAGAATACTCTAGACTAAGTAGAAATAGGCCTTTTCTGTTAACACAAAGTAGACTAAAGTTATAGACATCTTTACATGTTGTTTGACTGAATCCTTTTACCAAGGCCTTCCTTGATAATCTACACCTATAACCCAGCTCCTTTGTTAAATTCATTTGTTGGATGCCCTTGTCTGCCAAGTTGGGCTACTCCTTATCCCCTGGTCTGCCTTGCTTCGATGTACTATTTTTTCTTATACATGCAGAATTTCACTCTCGCTTCAGTAACATAAAATAGATTCACAGATTTCAAGGCCAGAAGAGACCATTGTGATCATCTAGTCTGACCTCCTGTATAAAACAGTCCAGAGAACTTCCCCAAAATAATTGCTAGAGCATATTTTTTAGAAAAGCATCCAATCTTGATATTAAAATTGCCAGAGATGGAGAATTCACCACAACCCTTGGTAAATTGTTCCAATGGTTAATTACCTAATTGTTATAAAATCTACGCCTTATTTCCATTCTGATTTTGTCTAGCTTCAACTTCCAGCCTTTGAAATCTATTATACTTTTCTCTGTTAGATTGGAGAACCCATTTTTGAATATTTATTTCTCATGTAGGTGCATGTAGACTGCAATTAAGTCGCCATTTAACTTCTCTTTGTTTAGCTAAATAGATTGTGCTCCATGTGTCTGTCACTATTAGGCATGTTTTCTAATCCTTTAATCATTCTCATGGCTCTTCTCTGAATCCTCTTCAATTTTTCAATACCCTTCTTGAATTGTGCAGCAACAGTCACACTTGTGCCAAGAACAGAGGTAAAAATAACCTCTCTACTCTACTCAAGGTACCCCTGTTTATACATCCAAGGATCACATTAGCTCTTTTGGCCATAATATCACACTGGGACTTCATGTTCAGCTGATTATCCACCAAAACTCCCAAATCTAGATTCTGTGGTTCTCATATTAGGGAGTCAGTTCCTTAACCCTTATTAATGAAAAAATCAGCACAGGATAACTATACAGGATGAATCTATTGATGTTGCTTTCCATCATTCAAATAGCAGCAGAGGTGATGTATCCCTATCAGAGAATCCTACTGAAAATGGCAAAGCCAGAAAACAAAGCTAAGGGGAGAGATTCTTCCTCCTGGTCCAGAGCCCGGGGCTGGTTGCAAGGCACTGGAAGGAAGTGCTGCTGCGGCTTTTGAAAGGAACCAGAATAAGTCCTGAACTGGGCAGGGGGAAATCTCCACTTCATAAGCACCTGCATTGATAGGATAACTGCCCATAACACTGTGGAGATTGCAGATGGTGATGCAGCCTATTGCCAGCTAAGGACTGGAGGTGGTAACTTAAGCAGCTCCTAAGTGCATTGAGTGGTTGCATCAACCCTCAGAACAACCAGAATCAGGAAGGCATACTGGAAACTTAAAGCCACCTTAGCCAGCTTCAATGCCCCGGGCTGTACGTTTATGTACTACGCTTCGCACACAATCTCATCCATGGTATTCTGATTTGGTGCTTGGTTTTTCAGTTAATAATAGTTGGGCTGCAATATTATTTATTAGGTATAGGTGATTATTATACTTTGTTCTTTTCAGGATTACATTTAATGCTTGAAAATTTTTTGGCATGGTCGGGTGCGCAAACTTACATCGTTTCAATAACACATCCATATGGTCTGATTCACAATAGTATTCAGCAACTGGACCGTGTTCATTTTGCAAGGGGTTGGCAGTAAACTAACCCCTTCGTGCTCTGCTGGGAGTTAGGGGCCTGAGTTTCAGAGGTGATGAGCACTCGCAGTTCCCACTGAAGTCAACTGGAGTTGTAAGTGTTCCGCCCCTCTGAAATTAAGCCCTCAAGTTCTCAAACCGTACACAGTTTTAACCCAGTTAGGGGGGCACAGTTACAGCCAATACACACTACAACTTAAACCAAGTTATAAGGGGGTGAGAGTGTAACCCTGGTGTAACTGACTTGGTTATAGCTGTATTATAGACATGGCTTTAAACAACAAGAATTATGTCAGAATTGTATTCACTAATTGTATTGAATAGTTCCAGTGTGGTCAAAGACCTAGAACCACAGAGCTTCCCCCAACATCCCCCCATCCCACTCCAGCATGAACTTGGTTTGTCTGTGATTTTACAAATGCTACCAGGAATCTTTGCGGAGATATTTGATTTTTGCCCCTCCCCACTTATGCACTGTTAATGACAGAAGAGTGCTCCTAGGCTGAGTCTGCACTGGAGATTTGCGTGGTTTCTTCTTATGATTGAACCTGTGTGAGCTGAAGCCATGCAGTATTTACAGAGTACACTGCATCCAAACCCTGCACTTGCTGCCACTGTTGTAGTTTTTGTGGATTGCTGTGCTCATCCCACAGTGCTGTTGGTTTTTCTTTCTGTTACTGTTTGGTGGTTTATTTGTTTCCTGACAGGATCCAGAGGCAGGGACCCTCCCAAAGTGGGCCTGGAGGAAGGACATTTTCATACTGCTGCATACATGGGATGAAATTCTGTATCCATTGACGTTAATGGCAAAACTTCCATTGACTTCACTGGGGCCAAGACTTCATCCATGCAGTTTTGACAGTGCTATTACTTTATTTTTGTGAATGTGCTCAGAGGACATTTCCCTCTTCTTCTTCTGAATAGAGAATTTCTTCCTCAAGGCCCTTAGTAACTTTCCTGGCCATGAAGCGCTAGATGGAACTCATTGTAGAGTCCACCTTTGCCACCCCTTATTAAAAACCAAGATCAGATTTTTTGCATGGTAGCTCAGAGCACTAAGTAAAGGACCAGGAGGTACGCTCAACCAATCTCATTACAACACCCAGCACAGTGGGGCCCCAGTCTTCAAGGAAATGTTTGTTAGGTGGTATTAATAATAGGATTTGTATGCTAAATCCTAGAGTGTCCTTTTCAATCCCTGCGTGTATCAGCTGATACCGCATTTTAAAATTAGACAGAGAGAGAGAATTTCTTTAGTTTTATATTCAGCTCAGCTATTGGATTTACTGTTTCAAGAATCAGTGACCCTGTTAATCTTAAGGTCTTCAAAGTGTCAAATCTCTTTTCCCATTCCCTCACCTGTAGTAATGGTCACACTGCATTGTTTCTTATTAGTGGGCTGTTCTGCAGTAAGAGCTATCATGTCTGGAAATGTCATAGCACCTTCAAGCAGGAGCAATTCCATGCAAATGTAAAGCAGGGGTTAGATTGTGGCATTTAGCCACAGCCTCGAATAAGGGGGGGGAGCGGCAGGCGGGTTTTGCCTGGGTGAGCACATGGGGAGTGTACACCTGACAGTGTCCCTTTGAATGGTGCAGCATGCTTCCCTTTCTGGAGACTGACAGCTCCTTGAGTTAGTGCAGACAGCATTCAAGGCCATCTCTCCTCCCCTCCTTACCCCCTTTGGAACAATTTGTTCCTCTGAGTGTGGAATCCTTGCATTTCCACAAGCATAGAAATTGCAGTTATCCCTGGCTTTACATAGAGTGCCTAAGGTCAGCATTAAAGGATCCTTCCCACACCTATGCTTGAGCCAGGTATAATCAGCATTAAGTGTCTGAGTTAAAAATACTGTAGTTCTCTTAGGAAAAGAGCAGCTAGAGTGAGTGTGTGTGTGTGTGTATTGTGACAGGGCAAGGCCAGATGGCTATAGAAAAGTAGTGGGAGATAGATATATTAGCTCCAGGCTAAACAAATCCCTGGTACCAGGATAAGTGAAATGGCAGCTGCTCCAGGTCAATTGAGACACCTGGGGCCAATTAAGAACTTTCCAGAAGGCAGGGAGAAGGCTAGGTTGATTGGGACACCTGAAGCCAATCAAGGGCTGGCTGAAACTAGTTAAAAGCCTCCCAGTCAGTCAGGTGGGTGTGCATGTCAGGAGCTTTGGGAGAGGCTGAGTAGTACACACCATATCAGGCACAAGGAAGGAGACCCTGAGGTAAGGGTGAAGTGGAGCTTGAGGAAGTGAGGGCTGCTGTGGGGGAAGTAGCCCAGGGAATTGTACATGTCATGTTTCTAAAAGGTCAGCTACCATAGCTGATACCATTAGGGTCCCCGGGCTGGAGCCTGGAGTAGAGGGTGGGCCCGGGCCCCCCCCGCACCTTTGCCCCCTGATTAATCACTGAGACTGGGAGACAACAGAGACTGTGCAAGGAAGGATAACTTCTCCTCACCTCCCTCGCTGGCTTATGATGAAAATGGCTCAGTAGACTGTGTCCCTTGTCTCTAGAGAGAGGGGTTATGTGCAGGGTCACAGTGAGCCTCTGAGGCTAGCGAAATCCGCCAGGAAACATGGGACCCACAGAGGCAAGGACAGAGCTTTGTCACTATATATATATAGTTGTTAGAAATCTGGCATTTGGAGACAAATAAAGCATTCATGTACTTTTGTTTCATCTGTGATCATATGGAAATTTCCCAGTTCACATGGTGTTTGCTATTTTTGGTAAGAGTTAGTTTGTATGCATTTTCAGGCTTCATTCACTGTTCATATTTTATTTCTTGGTCAGGCCTATAAATACCTCTGGCCTTTCAAGCTCTACAAGCCCCAAAGGGACACATGTACTGACTCCACCTGTTCAAGAAAATGATTGGCATGCTGCAGAGGGCCCACTAAATTCAACTTCCCCTCGCCCCAACTCTGGAAACTCCCAAGGCAACACCAGAAAGAGAGAGGGTCCTGAGTTGGAGTAACCACTGTGCTCAGTTTGAAGATGGCTGGGTAGCCGGGGAGGTCCACAGATTTTATGTGGACCTGAAGCTGTGAAGCAGAGCTATGTGAATGTGTTTTCTGGTTCATTGGCAATTCCAAAAAAGGAGAAGAAAAAATTGCTACAAATCAAACAAAACAGTTCCTTTGCAACAAAACATTTCATTCAATTCAACCATTTTAAAGGATTTTGATAGAATTAAAGGAAATTTCTCAGTGGAAAGTTATTCAAAAATGTCAAAATGAAACATTCCAACTTCTTCAGTTTTTTTTTTTTTTTACACACAACAATTTGGTGAAACCAACACAAATTCTCAAAATGTTTTGGTGTCACCAAATCAGCATTTTTCACCAAAAGAGTTTCAGATGACCAATTTCACCCTCAGTTCAATTGTGAAGTCTTTCAGATAGGTATGGCAGTAAATTTATTTTCCTGGGTTTTGTTGTTTTGGGGATAAGCTCCAAAGATGTAGATTGTCAGGACGCTTTCACGTTAGTTGGGTAGTTGCTTTATCTTATCTGCTGGTAGTCACTTTGCCATTCTTCTGTGTTATTAGTAGTTTGTTCTGAGGAGTAATTTGAGGAGAGAAAAGCATGTGACAACTGCACAAGCTAACGGTGAAAGCATCGAAACACCAAATTTGTATCCTGGAGATGGAATACTCATGGGATCTACTTACTCAAAAAGTGAGAGGATTGGGTCCCAAGTGCCTTCGATACGATGTGTGTTAATGCCCTGTTAAAGCTCCAAAGTGATGCTAAACTAGACAATTAGCGGGTACTGAAAATTACAGTGGTCTGAGGTCCTGGATTTGTTATTTTAAGGGCTTGTCTACACAGTGTGTTAGTGTGCAACAGGTGAGGTGTAAATTCTGGTCCACAGCAATGTGCCACGCAATATCTAGTGTGGCAGACCCCTCTGCTACATGCTAAACATTCCTTTGTGTCATTGATGTAGTCTTGTTTCAGACAGTCCTAAGATAATGCACGCAAAAGAACTTTTAGTGTGTGGCAGCAGGATCCATGCAGTCCCTTTGTGCGTGATATGCTAGTCCAGACTAAAATTTACACTCAAGGTGATGAGCACTAATTGTATGGTGTCGACAAGCCTAAGACTTGCACCAGTGCCAACATAGCACTGCTGGTCTGAAAGGCTGATGACTTTCTTACAGGAATACCACCAGTGTGAAATTGTCAGTTTCATAAAATGAGTTAAAATAGTTGGTTGCTACACCTGCCCTTGACCCTCTGCCAATGTTTGTGATTTCACAACGACATTTTCCTATTTTAAATTTTTTTTCTTCTTGTCATGTTGGTGTGTGTAACCCACAAAACACAAGTTGTCTCTCTATGGCAGACAGTGAAACTGATTGTACAGAAAGTGCTATCAAATGCACAAAGTAGACAAATTGGAAAGATTGAGACAAGTATTTGTCTCAAATCTGCCATCTCTGGCAACATTAGGGAAAACTTTTAGCAATGGCATAGGTCAGGCCCTTCAGCTCCAGGCCTGGAGGGGACCCTTGATGCATGGATCTCTCTTTTCCTGCACAGAAGGGCTCAGCCACCTCTGTGAGACCTGTCCACCTCTTCTGGATCTCATGTCAGCCCCTCAGCCAGTCAAAGGAGCCGTGTGGGAAAAGAGGGCTGGAATACCAAGGAAGGAGGTGAGGGAGGACTGTGAATTGGTTTAAATTGATATATTAGTTGCCATGGTGATGCTCTGTGAAGCTCTTAGAAAAGGAGTACTTGTGGCACCTTAGAGACTAACCAATTTATTTGAGCATGAGCTTTCGTGAGCTACAGCTCACTTCATCGGATGCATACCGTGGAAACTGTAGCAGACTTTATATATACACAGAGAATATGAAACAATACCTCCTCCGTGGGAGGAGGTATTGTTTCATATTCTCTGTGTATATATAAAGTCTGCTGCAGTTTCCACGGTATGCATCCGATGAAGTGAGCTGTAGCTCACGAAAGCTCATGCTCAAATAAATTGGTTAGTCTCTAAGGTGCCACAAGTACTCCTTTTCTTTTTGCGAATACAGACTAAGACGGCTGTTACTCTGAAACCTGTGAAGCTCTTGTTATGCACAGTCATTTGGAATTGGACACAGAACAAAAGAGACCACTGACAAGCTCCTTAAGCATTAAGTGATCACTGAACATCACAGGCCCCATCAGGGTCTGGATGCCAATGTGCTAGGCCCTGTATGTATACATAGTACTAGATGGATCCTTCCCTGAAAAATTTGCAGGCAAGGCGAGATGTAACATAAAAATAAATCTAACAGGCAATGGGGAAGGGAGGTCTAATGCAGACAGCAACAACAGAATCACCTAAGGCAAAACAAGTTCATGAGGACAAGATATAGGACCAGCATAGGTGAACTGAATGTTCTCTATTTTCTTCAAGTTATAGGGCTATTATAAAGCAAGGTACTCTTCAGCCCCCTATAGCAAGTACATGTTACAACAACATACTAAATTTGATTCCGTTTACAGGAAATTTTGCTAGCTGCATTCTTTCAAAAGTGAGAGATTTCCCTCAGCTTTCCCAGGTTAGTAACCATTGTAAAAAAGGTGGATAATTCCTCATGAACAACAAATCTGGGCAAAATCTCAGTGGCTTTAGCTACACCGCAATTAAACGGCCCAGTAGTATGAGCCCATGTCAGCTGACATGGGCCAGCTGTGGGCATTTAATTGCAATGTAGATATATACCTTAACTGTCATCTCTCTGGGCAAAGACTCTCATCCACTCCTTTCTGAACAGGGGTTTTACACTGCAGTCTCCTTGTGATTCTCCATAAGCACGTCTGACAAACATTTAGACCTTTGCTCTTTTAGTTTCTCTCCACAAGGACAGTGATTTCCCAGCTCTTTCAAACCAGATTTCTTTATTTAAGAACAGAAACATACAGAAAAAATATATAAAGGTCTAAACATCTACTAAACGTACCAGAAGTCATCCATCAGCCTTATGGGGACCCTGACAAGTTTCAGTTCTTTCAACCTTTCAGCATAGTGGGGTGCCCCCTTGGACAAAAGGTCATATCCATTTGTTGAATCAAAAACAAGATCCCAGAAAGTCTCTTTAAAGTCAGCCTTTGTCCCCAATAGCCTTTGTCTCCCAGCCTCCTGAAAACAGGTAAAAGCCAATCACTGTCCTCTTTCTCCTGCCCCCTCCACCCCCAATGGGGCTAAAAGGACTGGATAGCTGCATAGCCAGCCTTGAGATTCTTCATTAATCATACCCTAGTGAATTCAGATTCCACAAGATGTCTCCCCACATGCTTTGTGAGCTAGGAACACACAAACATATATAACATGTATTCATACAAAGGTCTATAAATATTCCATGGGCTCGTTATCATCTGTCTCATCTTGGTATAATGGTCTTTGAAGTTTTCATGCTTTCAAGGTCTGGCTCTAACATACAGATAAAATTTCTAAAGACAGTCTCCAGATAGGCCTGTGTTCATCATACCTGTCACAATGCGCTTAAAAAAAGCTTTTTCCAGATTACTTTGGGCTCATGAATTCAGGTTTTCCTGTAAAATTTTCAATACTTACTGGTTTCACCCTGGTCAGCAAAAAAGTGGTAATGTTTATCTTTTCATGGTAATACCTTCTCATCACAAGATCATACTGTACTTTGTAGCATACTGTTAAAACAGCTTTTCCCTAATTATTGTGGCACTTTGTGTTCCAGCCAAAATCAGGACATGCAAAGAGACCTTTTTTCCCCCCAATGTAACACGTTTTAGAATCTCAAAATGGTTGAATTCAAGTTTTGATTGAGGGTTTTTGTCAGTGCTTATTTTAACTGAACTAGTTTCCTCAGTGTGAGGAAGTTCGATGCAGTGACATCTGCCTGAACTTGCAGCCAGCCTGAAACTACAGCTCTGTGAGGGGATACTGCCCCATGCATCTCAGTGGAGGACTCTGTGTGTGGCAAGGGTTGAAGAGTGCAGCAGGCCAACACACCACCCACCAAGGCACACTCCAGCTGCTGGGATAAGTACTTGGAGGGCGTGGGGGGGCGGAAATACTTTGCTGCCACCAAGTCTCTGTAAAGGGGAGAATGGCATCTCCTGCAGGAAAAGGGAACCCCGTGCTATTTACCTATCTGGGAGGCAAGGGGCACCCCTGCCACCACCAGAGCACAATGATGGGGCTACAGGGGGGACCTGTAGTCTGTTGTGCTCAGGGCTCTGGATTGTCTTATTCCAGCCCTGCACGTGAAACACACTCAACCGCCAAAGTGCCCAGAAAGACATTTGTGAAATATACACACAACTTTGGGCTTTATCGTTTTTAATAGCACCAACCGGCTTCTTCAACGTTCTCTTCATTTTCACTTAGATAATGTGCCTGAGGCACTTCTCTTTGGAGAGAGGGCAAGAGCATATGCTCTGTTGTGACAGTAGTTAGACTCTGTTATGGCACGTTGTACCAAGTACAGAAACATATTTGGAAATGTGTGTGGTGGAAGTGTTTTTCTTGCCACATTCTGATTAGCATGGTGCTGCATGACAACAAAGAAAAGGGCTGCAAGCAGAGAAAATGTATGGAAAAGATGCAGAACAAGATACCAAAACATAGGCACCGACTCCATGGGTGCTCTGGAGCTGAAGCGCCCACCGAAAAAAATAGGGGGTGCTCTGGATTAATCTTTTGTGGGCCCTAGCACCCAGACCGTGGCCCCGCCCTCTGTTTCTTCCTGCCCCGATCAGCCTCTTCCCCCGAGGCCCCGCCTGCTGCTCTGCCCCAAGGCCCGGTCCTACCCCCCACTCAGCCTTTCCCCCCACCCTGAGTCCCTGCCTGCTGCTTGCACAGGGTGGGGAGCGAGCAGGAGGAGAGGAGGTAGGGGCAGAGAGGAGTGAGCAGCGGGTGTGGCCTCAGGGGGAGGAGGCCGTGTGGGGGCAGACCATACACTGGGGCCCTTTCTGCATGTGTGCCCGGCACATTGATGCCATTGTAAATCCGATACTGAGCACCTATGCGCCACTGTGTTGATGATAGTTTCATCCAGAAAGCTACAGTGAGACATAATGTCTTTAAACTGGGCCATTCGTGAAGACAGCTTGTAGGTGAGTGCAATGATTTTAATATACTGTAATTCATGATAATGTAATTATGTAGTTTAATAATGATTAAATTAAGATATCAATATAGACACATATTCAATAACTAGAATATGAAAGAAGTGGATAAATATGCTAAAAATAGCCTCCCCCCAAAACTGGCAGAGAGCCCCCCCATCCATCCCCACCCCAAACAGACACACCTCTTCAAAAGCACCCGCCAGCAAAAACAAAAGTCAGCACTCGTGTACCAAAATGTCCGGAAGTCTACTAGTGAAGAGAGGACAGCATATCACAGGGGTGGCCGACGTGCGGCTCTTCAGAAGTTAATATGCGACTCCTTGTATAGGCACCGACTCCGTGGCTGAAGCTACAGGCATCAACTTTCCAATGTGCCGGGGGGTGCTCACTGCTCAACCCCCTGGCTTTGCTACAGGCCCTGCCCCCAACTCCACCCCTCCCACCCCCTGCCGTGCCCTCATTCCTCCCCCTCCCTCCGAGAGCCTCTTGCACGCCAGAAAACAGCCGATTGGGAGGTGCAGGAAGGAAGGGGGAGACGCTGATTGGCGGGGCCGCCGGTGGGCGGGAGGCACTGGGAGCGGGGTGGGGGAGCTGTTGACGTATTACTGTGGCTGTTTGGCAATGTACATTGGTAAATTCTGGCTCAGGTTGGCCACCCCGGAATATGAGATGACGATGAACATGCTTTTATAATAGATTTCTTTCTTTAATAGCATTATCTCAAGAACAAAAATGCAAAGTTGATTAAAAAATTTTAAAAAATAAAAATTTCTCCTGATACAGTTATAAAATGAGACAGCATATTTTGAATATTCCACTGGAACATGGCCCTTTCAAAGTAACATATCAAACATGTAAGGTGGCACTTGAGGTGCATTTTGTCCAACATGCATGGTATTTTTAACAAGGCTGAGGCATTGACTTAAGAACTATGCTAAACGTGTCAATTCTGCTTAAAGAGACACTCAAGATCCTAAATATAGATCTAGAAGTCCCTTCCAAAATATTAGTGATACCTTTAAAAATGTCTTTCTAATATGTGAAAAGCCAGAAATCATTAGGGCTTCAATACTCTTATCATTAGAGTTCTTAGAAAACACAACCCTAAACAAATCCTGCTCTGGAATTTCTGTTGCCTGCTCTCCCAGCTGTTCAGAGGTTGATAGCTTTTTCCATTCTGAGAACACATTTTAAAGGAAAAGGTGCGAGGAAAAGCTGGAATGGAGAGATCATCTTTTGGACTGATCAGCCTGGACTACTACTAATTACTTTACTTTCCACCAACTAGCTGGACGCATTTGGGTTTGTTTGAAGGAATTCTTTCTTTCTCTATCATGCTAAATAGATGTGGCAAATAAACACTTCAGGTTATCTCTCATTAGTAAGGATAGGACTAATGCTTACACGTAAGTCTGCTTTCCCGGTGGAATTCTGTGCATGTAAAGGATGTTTATTTTGATTCAGAAGGTTCATATTATTTCTAAATGAAATAATTGGGCCATATTTTAACTTTTTAATTTTTTTGCAGATCCCCAAAAGGCATTCTTTTTCCATATGGAAACTGTCAGTTTAAAAACAGAGCCTTTTTTAGGCCATTGGAGCTCCACTAAAATATTTTTAACAGTTTTATTTTTTAATTTTATATCTGAAAAATGGCTACACTATTTTTATAGCAGTGTTAATGATGGAAATACTAACACAGATTTAAAATTAGTGGTGCAAAGGTAGCTTCATTTATTTAGAGGTTTCACAAGTAACTTTCCTGGTTGTCAGATCATTGAAAGGTAAAATAACAAAGCTATCTTAGCTTCCCTTCAGTGGGTAGGATAACAAGTCACCTTCATTCTTTTTTCCCAAAGAATGTGTGTGAAGGTTCAGAACTTAAAAATGGTTTTAAAAACTGGAAAGATAAATTGGGAACAGAGGTGTTTCTTTAAAAATCTAGGGAAAAAAAACTTTTCCATAACTAACGATGTATTGAAATGAATGGAATAGAGGCAGAAGCTTTTCAATTCAAGTAAAGTGTTCAGAAATGAGTTTTTGTCTTGGTGTAAATTGGATAGTAACACTTCAGTAGACTTAATACAGCTGCCTCTGTTAGAAGGTTTGTGTGCAGCAGAGCAGCAAGGTGGCCATGTTAATGGCACACCTTTGGTGACCAGGTGATCTAGTTTTCTAGGAATATCTTCCTCACATTTTTAAAGGATTTGTTCACCTTTCCAGTGGTTTTGTTTGTTTTGTTATACTGCTTATAAAAAAAACCTGCAAACTGAAATCCTCTTTCAATAGAATAGAAATAACATAGGTTTCCCCATTCTGCCTGGCCAATGAGCCTTAAAGCTGATCTTGAGCTGGCCTCCTCATAGAGTCAGTAAAATCTCCTTGTTCATTATGGCTGTGATTTTTTCTTTATGCACAAGGCCTATGCATCACTTCAGTCCCACTAACCCCCTATTTTGAGGACTCAGATCATGCATAGGCCTTTTGCTGGTCTTCTGCACAGGGGTAAATTCCACCCCTGGGTGTTGCAACCTCTTGCACGCAAGCAGAGTACTGCACCCGTACAGAGCCTCATTGACTTCACAGAGGTTCCACACAGGCACAGCAGTCTATCAGTGCCTCAACCCTTGGCCTTTCTAAGGAGCCCTCCAACCAGGATACTAGTTAGCGTCAAGTATAATGGATTTTTTTGTTATGTGAAACCTTGTCCACTTGGGACTGGACTGAGATGGTACACTTATTTTAAGTAGGCTGCCAAACAGTTGTCAAGTGGTAACAGCTTTCCATCACTACTGGGATGGGATGGGTTTGGATCAGTGACCTGAAACTACCTCCAAGGCACTAGCTCTGCTGCTTTTTGTGGCTGTGTCCTCCCTTCGGTTTGTAATTGTCACATCTCCTTAGCAGCTTTAGATCTGGCAAATGGAATTTTTTTCTTCTTCCATTGTATTATTTTTGTTAATAGAGGGGAAAGAAAGTGAAAGAAGCTCATTAAAGAAGCAAAAAAAAAATCACTTGTTTAAAGATGGTAAAATAAAGAACCTGGCCTGACATTTCGTCAGATCAGGTCAAGTTAAATGACTTAATAGATTTTTTTCAACTTTTAAAAACTTAACTTTACCTTAAAGTTGAATCATCTGAAAAATGTTTTATATGAAATGCTCTTGTTACCTCGATTTCAGATCAAACAACAGAAGGGCTGCCTTTATTTTTCTTTCTGTAAGTAAACTTTACAGGCTCTCTTTTAAATAAGCTTTTGACTCCAAGAGACATGGTCTAGAAAGCAAAGGCTGTTTTTTTAATAATTCAGTAAGTTTGATTTCACCATTTCAGCATTATTAAGGAACATGTCTGCGACATTCCCTTCTGGTGTTATCCAGACCAGTGATCTGCTAGGTCACTCCAATCCTTGACTCTGGGAGCCAGCCTTACCCTGCTCTGCTGTGAGAACCCCCACTCCTGGGCTGTTCACGCACAGCCTCTGGCATGTAAGCTGCTTCTTTGATTGTGCAACCGAATGACACTAGCCAATACCCCTAGGAACCTCCCTCTTGAAGAGTCCAGTTATGTCTGCTAGACACTGCAAGCTTATATACCAGGCTTGTTATCCCAAGGGGAGTCAGATTTGGTCAAATGAAATAAAAACGGTCAAATGAAATAAAAGCAAAACACATTCTAAGCTGACCTTAACAATTTCAGTGCCCTTATAAACTTAGATGCTTCTCACCACAAGCTGGCTGGTAGCTCTTTAGCCAGGCTCTCCCCTTTGATCAGCGCTTCAGTCACTTGGTGTAGTGTCTGTAGATGTAGGTGGAAGAGTGAGAGAGAGAGCATGGCAAATGTTTCTCCCTTTTATCATGTCCTTTCTTCCCTCTTGGCTTTGCTGTCCCCCACCCCCTTGAGAGTCAGGTGAGCATTACCTCATCGCAGTTCCAAACTGACCAAAGGAAGGGGGGTAACTCCCTCAAGAGTCTAACAGATTCTTTGTTGTTGCCTAGGCCAGCATCCTTTGCTCCTATGAGGCTGGGCTGGGTTTGTCCCATACCTGCCCTGATGACGTGTGAACTGCCTCTCTGCTCTTGGAGAGTTTTTGCCTGTTCTTATTTTAAGCCATGAGGATACATTTTCAGCCTCATAATTATATACATGAAATTATAACCTATAACCTTACTATACCATTACTGTAAAATTACTATAACATCACTATAACAACCATGCTCAGTGCATCATGAGCCTTCCGAAGACACCCAACATGACAAACTGTGCATTGGATACCACATCATCATTTTGTAAAGATGGGGGTGTAGGGCATTCCCCCGAAGTACAGAGCGTCACAATGTCCCATTTAAAAAGAGATGTACTTTAAATGATTTTAAAGGGTTTATTTGGACAAAACATGGGAGAAAGTGCTTGATTTACAGGAAGTACTTTTCTAGGCTGCTATTTAATAGTCATGCATGTATGTACGCACACTCTCATTTGTTAGAATTTTGTCCACTAACATGAGCACTGCTGCAAGAGATGATAAAATCTTGAAGAATTCTGATCCAATTAGACATCATTCTACTCTTGTCTAACTCCTATTCTATTTGCAGTTTCATCTGGACATAATTACTTTTAAAATTGCCTGGTTTTCCTATATAAAGTTAACTCCGTGTTTTGCTTAAATCAAGAAATATTTCCACATGCTTTTATCTAGACAGTAAAAGATCCACAAAGAAGACCCAGAAGACATTGAATGTGCTTTATTTAGGGGGAGGGATAGCTCAGTGGTTTGAGTATTAGCCTGCTAAACCCAGGGTTGTGAGTTCAATCCTTGAGGAGGCCATTTAGGGATCTGGGGCAAAAATTGGGGATTGGTCCTGCTTTGAGCTGGGGGTTGGATTATGTGACCTCCTGAGGTCCCTTCCAACCCTGATATTCCATGATTCTGTTTTGTCCAAAACTGAAAGGTTTTGATACAGTCTCTTTTTCTGGCCTAATGAAAGGAAGCCTGGTCATAATAAAAACAGCTCTTTGCCACATGGATTAAATCTTTTACTCCTGTGGCCTGCAAACTTTATAGCTCCTCAGGATTGCTAAGTGTCCTTTGACCTGGGACTTCATGTGATGATGTGTGTGCTCTTTGGTCTTGGTTACATATACAGTATTTACAAAATTCTCGAGTAAATGTTCATACTTAAGAAGAAAGGGTGTTGCTAGCTGTGCTGATTTACTTTACCCTTCCTGCTGCTCCTACTTTACCCATCCTGCTTGTACCAGATTCATGGATAGACCATGGCTGCCAGTATAAAATCTAATCTGTTAGTCTATGTGTTGGCCACAGCTTAATGTACTGCATTCCCCTGCCACCATCAAAACAAAAATAGAAACCCTAAAGTGAGCTTGAGTAACTCTAATCTACATGTATTGTTAGGAGAGGTATTCAAAACTGAAAGGACGCCAACAAACAGGAACCTTACTGTGAAATTCACCCTGTGCAGAAGGCCAACACAAAGCCTATACTCCACTTATGTCCCACTTATGACCTCAAAAGAGGATATAGGCCTTAAGTGATGCATGGGCCATCAGCAAAGGGGTAAACTTCACCTTTAGTGAGAAGCAAACTAAAAGCATAAGTTTCAGTGCTAGAACAACTACTGGTAGCAGGTAAAAGTTGGTTGGCAGGATATGTGTGGCTAAATCTTTAGGTAATCAAGTGGGTTACTAGTGTGTTCAGAATTAGGACCATTTCTGTTCAACATCTATATAAATGAGCTGGAATGTAGAACTTATTGCATGGTGTGAAAGATTGTGAATGACACCAAGGCAGAAGAGAGATGTGGTTGATTAGTCATCTCTAGAATGCCAAAACTCCTTTTCTTCTTCTTTCTTTTTTGTGAACCAGCTCTTGTAGCTTTTGTGAACCAGCTCTTGTAGCTCATCCAGCTGTCAGTCTGCACCGGCAGAGGGATGGACGACATAAGTTAATTTTTTTTCTAAACTGGGTATAAACAGGATGATTTTAGTTGCTGCCAGATATCCATATTTTTCTCCTTAAGAAAGGAAAAATACTTCATAGCTTAAAAATCTTGTTCAACTTCTGAACTACTTTTGAAATATAGTTGAGTTTTCCTTTGTTTAAAAAAATTGTTTGGAACCTGGAGAAAATGAAAAATCTGAAAATGACAGAGCAACTTCAGGTTACTTACTGTCAGGGATGTGTTTACTGTACTTTCAGCACTGCCTGGTGGTGTATCATTTTCAGTGTTTGCTAACGAACAATAGAGGCAATGTCCTAGCTTTAGATGTGTCAATCTGGAGTTCTTTCACTTTCCTATCTGTAATCATGAGCCAAGACTGTATTTCCAGGTGTGAGTGGGTGGGCTGTGCACATGCAGCAAAGGAATTATACGCTTTGAAAATAGTACACAAGAAACCCAGCATAGATAATTTTCAAACTGAGGTTTCCTTTGTATATAATAACCATTCTATAGAATTTTTGAATCATCCTAAAGCCTTTAAAATCAAATTATAGACATTCCATAGAAATAAAAAAAGAATAGAAAGATCACTCTTTATGAAATACTATAGATTTTCAAAGTAATTTCTGTACTCTGTTAATTTTATCCCCATTAAAATCTACAGGACTTTTCCATAAGAGATGAAAGACCTGAGAGTTAAACCATTTTTGTTCATTGCTAATTTACATATTGATGGCTGAAACAATTTTGTGGCAAATTGAATGTTGATTATTGTTCATTTTAGATTTTTCATCTACCATTAAGATTTCTCTTGTATGTTTTCTTTTTCTATGGACTTGTGATTCTTGATCTTTAATCTAAATACTGAACTTTAGTCAAACGACTCCAGTTTCTTTTTGTTATGCCTGCCCATTGTATAATAGGTTAAGTGCATTTAATGAGTGACATTTTTACATGACAGAGAGTTGAAATGGTCAAATGTGGTGAATCATATATGTGTTCTACATCCAGGGCCGAAGCTTGCAAATCAACCCGTAGACCACAGAGGGCTGTGTGATGGTTATCACAGTGGAGGTGGGGAGAAAAGGAGGCCACAGCTCAGCGGCAGAGCTGTTACTACAACTTTCAGGCTGCAGTAAATCTCTGTTGTGCCTGAACCATGCACTGCATGGGTAATAAATAGCTGGTAAATCTGGGTACAGACGGATCCCCCCTGACCACATATCCAGCCTGCCTAGCCTTCCCAAGCACAGCTACCCAGGGTGCTCCCATGGCTCTTGACTGCTCACCTTGCAGATGTTCCACATCCCCATCGCTGCTTCCATTTTTTATACACACACTGTACAGCAGGACCTGGTCAGTCCCATTGCATGTGAGGCCTTTTACACTGAAAAGAAAGCGGCAGGATTTGCCCCTACGTTAATATATATTGGAATTACCTTATTTTCTTGTTAGTGATACAGGAGATGGCATGTGGGATCAATACTGGGAACAAGATGACACTCATGCTATGTTTCAGACAACATACATATATTTCCTCATAAATTATTTTTTTCTTTCCATTCTGTTTGCTTGAATCAGGAACAATTCAGCTGCACCACCACCACCACCACCCGTGGGTAGTAGTAATATTATTCTCTACTTGTGCATATTACAACACTAAATCCCATGATCCACATGCTTCCATTATGTATTTGTGCATGAGACCTTCTCTGTACTTGCTCTTGGAAAGCTGGTACATTATTTTCCTGGGCAATACTTTGCTAGTGACCTTAGCTGTTGAGAGTTTATGCAGTAAAATATACCCACTGAGGCAGATTTGAAAATCAGTGGCACATTTCCAAGAGAAGCATACATGACCAGATTTAACAACAGCTCTAAAAGTCATTCATAGTTTAAGAATTAACAAGAATTGCCTTCAAAACAAGCTATTCATCTTCTGGGGGGTTGGAGGGTGACAAATAGCAGAGGTTAAATAAAAGGGCTCTGTTTTCGCTTGCCACAGCAATCTTAAAGTTCACATGATAAAAATGACTTCTCACTGTACATGAACTATAACGTAGTCAAATTTTAATTTTTAAATTAAAATTGACATGCTATAGACTATTGCTGGTGGTGCCCCTCTTTCTGAAAAAAGATACCATTTGTGATCCATAGCCGGAATGTAATGCAAGAGACATTTCCATCACATTTTCACAGATGTATCACATTACTTTCACCCTTTTACTGTTGCTCACCTAAGCTTCCTTCCTTCCAGCCCTGTTTGTATCCTTCCTTTTGTCTCATCTGTGTGCTTGGTGTCCACCTACCTGTGCACCCAGCGCCACTTCTCTCGTTCTCCCAACGCCTCCTTTAAAAGCGCTTCTTTCATGAAGCCTTTAAAAAAATGTTTCCTTTGCCACCTCAAACTCAATCTATAGCCAATGTATGCTGTGTCTGAACAAGACCATAAACTTGTTTGATCAGGAACCTTCTCCCCTTGTGTTTGCAGAAGGATAAATAAAATAAAATAGACATAGTAGCCATTTTTCAGAGTAACAGCCGTGTTAGTCTGTATTCGCAAAAAGAAAAGGAGTACTTGTGGCACCTTAGAGACTAACCAATTTATTTGAGCATAAACTTTCGTGAGCTACAGCTTGCATCCGATGAAGTGAGCTGTAGCTCACGAAAGCTTATGCTCAAATAAATTGGTTAGTCTCTAAGGTGTCACAAGTACTCCTTTTCTAGTAGCCATTAGCATTCATTCATCTTTCTGACCTTGGGATACACATATTAAATTGTGATTGGAATCTTATACTTTTGGATTTAAAAAACCCTCTTTTCTATAATAGTCTAGCAGTAGACTGTAGATTATGTAGCATATATTATATACTAGTACTACATATGGGAATATGTATATTAGTCACTACCTTTATTTCACTCTTCTTATCACTGATATTTTTCAAGTGGCATGCATCACAATTAAAGATTTCTACTCCCTTTCTACAGAGCATACACATGTACTCATTTCTTAACTTAGTTATTGTAGAAATCCTTGCACTGTTTGTGATATAGTGATAAATGCTTCATAATCTATGACCAACCCCTACAGATAGGTTTATTATTATTTTAATTTGTATTGCCATAACCCCTAGAAGCACTAATGATGGCCCAGGATCCCGTTGTGCTAGGTGTCATACAAACACAGAACAAAAAGATGGTCCCTGCCCAAAAGAGCTTACGATCTAAGCACAAGACCTGAGACGACAGATATATAAATAGACTGAGAAGGGAATACTAGGAAACAATGAGACCGCATTGGTCAGCGCCGTGGTGCAGGCACACCAGTGACATACCCACAACCACCTTGACAATGGTTATCCTAGCAAAGGAGAGTGTGAGGGAGGATAATGAGGTAGTGTTGTGGATGTTTGAGGCGCTCCTCCCAAGTATTAGTAGCAGCCTGGGAGAAAGCACAAAGGTGCTTGTTTAACATTTAAGCCATCAATGGAG
The DNA here is from genome assembly GCF_965152235.1 of Eretmochelys imbricata. NCBI lineage: Eukaryota > Metazoa > Chordata > Testudines > Cheloniidae > Eretmochelys > Eretmochelys imbricata. Next base: position 55,362,090 of record NC_135575.1, on the reverse strand, counting down.
GCTGCCATCTTGGTCCAACTGGAGGCAGGAGTTGACCTCTCTAAAGGGAATGAGAGATGATAGGTGAGGTCAGATAGGCAATGTGAAAGTGCAGACAAGCAGCTTATATTCAATGCAACAGAGAAGGGGGAGCCAGTGGAGGGATGCAAGGAGAAGGGTGACATGGTCCAAGCGGTGGGCTAAGAGAATGAGCTCGATGGCTGTGACTTGTTTGGCTGTTGCTGGAGGCTCTTTCTGGGTGGGGCGCTGGGCCTAGCTGCCAGGTATGTTGGTGTTGGAGCTTCTCCTTTCTGTCCTTCTGCTGACCCAACACTCAGCTCTGGGGCACTGCCTCTCCACAAGGCTGTGTAGCTGGGCACCAACCCACTGGAAGAGCTGCTTGAGCTGATCACTGTGTTGAATGAAGGAGGAGGAGAGAGTTGAGCTACAGTAGAGCTGATAAGAGAGTGGGAGGGGACCAGGAGTGGGCAGCAGAAAAAGAGAGGGGGGGATACAAGGTGCTCCTTTCTTTCCCTGCTGTTGCTCCTGCCGGATCCTCTCACCCATGGGAGTTCACTTCCCACACCCAGCTTATGGGTGTAACTCAGCAGCTGCTTCTTACGACTCACTCACTGAGAAGTCCCTCCCTCTTGGGACTTCGGATCCCCATCCCTCACCTTTCTTAGGTAACTGCAAAGTATTATGTATTAAAATGGTCTGATTTCAATAGCATCTGTTTGCTTCTCTCCATGGGGTTGGTGGTGTGCGTGCATGTATATAATATGTATAAAATGTACTGAAATTGCCCTCGACAAAGCTATCTATGAACTGTCAGGACATGACACAGCAATATTTAGATAAGCCTAAATAGGTCAATGCCGCCAAGGTTTTTACACCATTGCAGTAGCTGGAAGTGAATTATATAGTATTTAGGGATAAACCATTACGGCAGCCTGTCAGCTTGCGAAGTGGATCAGCTGTGCTCTGTTTCCAAGATGGCATTTCCGGACATGCACTCTGTGTTCAGAAGAGCCACCTAGCTGATCCTGCCTTTCATTTAAAAAAATGGAAAATAAGGCACAAGTCTTCCTTGACAGAATGGTTGGTGTTTATGCCCACCTGTAACCATTAACATTTGATATTTCTATATACGGCCATACAATGGGTGTACCTGGGTGTACTGTATAGAGAGATTAGGCACAGTCCTGCTCTAAGGCCTCAGTCCTGCAAACACTTAAGCACATGGATAATTTAATGCACATGAGTAATCCCGTTAACTTCAATAGGACTATGTGTCTCAGCAGCGTTACAAAGATATGGAAAGTGTTTTCAGGATCTGGGATGTTACCATGCCACAGGGAAAAATTACATTTGTCAAAGGGAAGGGAAGGAGGGAAATGTGCACAAAATAAAGAAAGCAGGTTTTCTTGTATCACATGTTGCACATTATGTATGTTCCTGATTGTAAATGTGGGGCTGGTAGCACCTCCTATTTTTAATTTTGCCCAACACTTCCTATTATACGACCCAGTTTACAGTTGCTTACAACTTTGCCAAACTTCAGCCATTTGGGATGAAATGTTACATGCCAGGTGTCCTCCTCAGGCTGAATTTTTTTGAAGATTTCAGCCCAAACTGTTCAGCTGTTTGTTTTCCCATGATATATATGAGAAAGGGGAATGTCTTAGGAAGGTGGGAAAGTGACTGACTAATTTTTGGAAGGAAGCAAGTTTGAAGCACAACTTGAACAAGAAAAGAGGGAAGAGAATAATGTGGCATAAATGATCAGAGAAGACATTCCAAGCATAGGACACAGCATGGGAGAAGGCATTGAGTTGGCTGAGGGAGAAGAAAGCATGCATGAAAGAGATCTGTACAATACCCTTTAGCTGCTGGTAGGTGATAGTCGATGTCAAAGATATTCCATAATTTGGTATGCTCAGGAAGGGCCGAACTGAGGTAGTATAAAGACTGATCCTCTCTCCACAATAGAATGCGTTCCCATGCAATTATTCTTGAAGTCTTCTGTGGACAACATGGGGAACAAATGTATGTAACTTTTCCCAGTGTTACACCTGACTTCTGTCTCAATAGGACTTTTGCAGAACTTCTTTTTCCTGAGGAAGGGGTGGATTTTAAACTAAAGCCTGCTTCCTTTACACACTTGAGAGGTCCCATGGTTATCAGATGTGACTATTTCCTTGAGTAAGGGATCCAGTTTTGACACTATCTTTCAGCCATAGCTGAAAATAATAACAAAAAGGATTTCACTGTTGAGAGAGTCTTAAAATAGGACCAGTAATGCTGACATTTATTGTTTGAGATGGCAGCACATAGTAGTACATCAGGACTGTTCTGGCAACTGACCTAGAAATATGTTTGCCTGAGTTATTAAGCATCTGTGTAAAAGATTATCCTTTTGTACTGTTAGACATTTCTTATGGAAGAAAATACATTCACTTATTTAAATATTCATGGTAGGGCACTAAATTTGTGCAGAATATATCAATCTGGGTGGACAATGGGGTAGAGTCAATGTAACACATGGCTTAATAGTTTGAAGTCTAAAGTTAGGGTCCTAAATATAAGTACCTTAGTTTCAGGAATGCTAAGCACCCACATATCCCTTTGGGAGCCACAGATAAAAACCAGGCTATTGTTGTTTAGAAGCCTAAATATGGATTTAGGAACCTAACTTTAGATTTGAAAATTTTGGCTACGGTGTGCAGGATTTAATGAATCATAGAAGAATGGTATTGAGAAAGGGCAGGTGGAATACAGGGAAGATGGGTTGGGGAACAGTGCTGGCTTCCCCCTATTCCACCTACCCTTCCTCAGTACCATTCTTCTAGACGTAGCACCATCATTTGATAAGATTGTCCCGTAGTGTTACCAGGACTGGGTGAATGATTAGGGCATAAACATGAATCTGTCCAAATAATCTGTATTTACATCCCTCAAAATGAACCCAACATTGAATTTCAGATAGACACTTTTGTCACAGCACAGGCATCATCGTCTCCACATCACAGTACCCCACATTCTGGGAGCCTGTTGCTGGAGTGTGGACAGGGGGAAGAAGACAGCCATCTCTCCGTGTGGCCAGCCAGAAGAAAATATGCCTGTGCTCCACCAGCCCTTTCAGATAGAATAGCTACGGGATGAATTCCTGGTCAGGATTATGTATCTTTGTGGAGAAAAGTAGAAGTGAAGTTCTGTGGGTTCACTCATCTCCAATTCTGCAGGTTGAACATAGTTTATTGCAGGGGAAGGAGTGTTATTGCATCATCATCATGTTATTAGTAAATAAAAACTAAGGGTGAAATCAGTAGGCGTTTTACCATTGACTTCATTGGACCAGGATTTCACCCTAGGTGTAAAACTGAACATAAAAAAAGACAATATGGGTACATTTTCAGTCACAAATTCTGGTTGGACAACAGGAAAGAGATGTGGTGTCTGGCATCAATATATTGCTTTTTTGATAGTGCAGAATGTACTTTATGCGGGAATCATAGCTGTATGAATTATTTCAGGTCATTATGTTCCATTCTTTCAGGAATGCCCACAATTTTATATTTTATTTTTTGGACCCTCTGTTTTCAAAGTCATCTATACAGGCCACAGAGTAACAGCCGTGTTAGTCTGTATTCACAAAAAGAAAAGGAGTACTTGTGGCACCTTAGAGACTAACCAATTTATTTGAGCATAAGCTTTCGTGAGCTACAGCTCACTTCATCGGATGCATACTGTGGAAAGTACAGAAGATCTTTTTCAGCTCGCTTTCCACAGTATGCATCCGATGAAGTGAGCTGTAGCTCACGAAAACTTGTGCTCAAATAAATTGGTTAGTCTCTAAGGTGCCACAAGTACTCCTTTTCTTTTTATACAGGTCATTTTATCCTTCAGAGCCTTGTTGTGGGTAATTACGTTCAATTTGATCTCAGTCTCATTCAGGAAAAGATTCTAGTCTCCACCTCCATATCTCTTGCTAATTTTCCTGATATTTTCCCTACCATCAAAAAGGTTCTTTTGATATCCCCTATCTCAGAGGTTGTATAGCGGCTTCTGAGGAAAATGCTGTATCTTGGATTCTGAAGCATTTCCCCCACTCCTTTGCTCTCCTTTTATAGACATTTAAATGCTTCCATCAACATTGTTAGCTCCAGTGTAGAGAAACATGTTAATAGAAGTTTTATAATCCTTCCCCCCTCACACATACCCCAGGGCAAGTTTGTAACTGAGCCCTTTTCCAACAGCTCATTAGCCTGCAGTTTTATTAAATTCATTATTGCTACTGTTGTGCAGGGAGTCACCAGATGGCATACTCTTACAATTTGTTTTTCTTAGTATGTGTGCAGGGTACAGTCTGGTATAGTTGTTAGTTTTTTGATGCAGTTGCATTGAGAGTGGTGAACAGTAAACTCTCATTTTAATCTCACTAACAAAAATCAGTTCTTGAGACATAATTTCTTCCTAGGAACTGGGCATTGCTGCCTTGGTTAAGATTTCTGAAAGATGGGCTTGCTTGTGTGCCATTTGTGACCACCTCTGTTGCAGGACTGAAGTATATAGTGCAAGAGTGTATAGTGTACACTAAGAACATACCATAACACCATGGGACTGACAGTCTTCTGCAACAGGAAACCAACATGCAAGGCCCTAATATGTACACCTGCTCAGCAGAGGAGTGACAGTGACAGTAATACATAAAGGACTAGTTTGGGCCTGGCCCCTCTCTGGATATGAAAAGGAGGGAGAGGGCTTGAGGAGTATTTTTTTCCTTTCCTAGTCCTACCTCTCTGCTTGGTGGCCAGACACAATAGATCAGATTCTCATCAAGATTACTCAGATTTTCACCAGAATAATACCACTGACATCAGCAGAGTTAATGTGGATTTATACTGAGCAGAATGTGGCTCAGCGAGTCCAAGGGCGCTGCAGAGTTAGCAATACTGTTGGAACTAACCTCTGGAAAGGAGGCAGGTCAACATCCACTCTTCCTTACACCAGCCAGAAAAACTGGCCAGACTCGGAGAACAGTGGACAAAGGTTGGTGTAGCAGCCATATTTTATGCCCCCCAGGGCTCCAGGAGGCAATTCTATCTCCAATTTCCCTTTGGGGCAGGGTGCTTCCATATATCACCTAACCTGAGGTAATGCCTTAAAGCTAAATTTGAGCCCCAAATTAGAAATGGGCAGAAACTGCGAAGGTGGGATCTCTATCTAGCTCTGGATCCAAACTTCCCCATAGTTTGAGTGTGTCTGAGTGCAGGCTTAATTCCACCCCTATATAAAATAAACAGTTTTGAAACTGGATGAGTTTCATGAAATGGCATTATGAGATCCTGTCAAATACAGTGTATTTTGACTGGATATTTAGATTTTTAGATGAAGGGCTCCATTGACTTCCATGATCAATGTATACCAGCTGGCCTAAATAATGTAACAAACTCTGTAGTTGTAAAATGTCTGACTGGATGATGAAATCAATGTGTTTATATTTATATATATGCCTTCAAAGTCAAACATTTATTATCCTCTGTCAGGAATTGCAACGTTAATTAAAACATCAGGGGGCAACCCAAGAAAAGTGTATTTAGCACAAATAAAAGCCTACATTTTAGGGTAGGCAGCATTGTCTGCACATAATTTTAGAAGTGTTGCCCCCTGCAAGTTTTTTCTTACTTCCTAATTCATGTGACTGTCATAAGATAAAATTATTAACCCCCAGTAGGTTTTGTACATCAGTTTAATTGTGTTCATGAAAGATTGGACTCCTTAGTAAGCTGAATTAGTTCATGGAGCATTACTAAAATATAAGGGAATAGAGATCAACTTTCCACTGAATAGTTTACTGCTGTGGCCCAAGTTTTTAATCCACAAGAAAAAGAGAATTTTGGCTTGAGTTACTCTTTGGCAGCTGAATTATACCCTTGGTGACAACTTTCATTTAAAGTGTAATAAACAATACTTCCCCTGCTTCCTTAAGAGAGGGTATAATAACAGAGTGCTACCTGAAAGCCTGGAGAAGGGAAAATGGCAAAGATCTTAAGATTTGTCTATCTACCCTTTAGCATAGAGAACAACCTATAGTAGTTAAGTTTTCTGGTATATGATATTTGGGGCCATTTTTCCAGTGTGGACCCACTGGTCATAATAGCAAAAATGTGCATGCTCTCACTGGGTCCAACACTCAGGTTCTGCTACCTTTCTACCCCACCGAAGTTAGGGGCTGCTGGGGATGGCTTGGCCCCAGGTATATGTAGGAGCAGCCTGTGGGCTGTCCTAACTTTCACTGGTTAGAAGGATCCCTTAAGGCTTATTTCAGTGATCCAGGATTACTTGTGTGGAATGCTCCAGCCATACTCCATGAATAGCTACTACGCGAGGGGGTCAGGAATAAATTGGGGTACTTTTTATTTTCCTTCTGTGTTTGAGCCTTTAGCATTCAAATTTTCAAGCTTTTCTCTGCTACCATAAGGGCTAGGATGTATCTTACGCTGACTTTATAGGGTTTGAGCCAATGCCTCTTGCAGTCAATGGTTGAAACCCTCTTTGCTTTAGTGGACCAGAATCAGGCACTAAATGCATAGAGATACATCTGCTCTTTTGCATTGTTCTCACCTGTCAAAGGAAGTTCAGTGCTGAGCCCATTAAGTGGCAGTGTCACTATGAAGAAACTGGACAAAAATCGTGGTTGTCCACAACCTTAATTTCTTTCTTGCCACCTTCTTCTCACTGTATTGAAATGGGTGGCTGCAGCTTTAAGTTTTTTAACTTCTGCTTTGATCGCAGATGAGCTAATCCCCTGAAAAAATGAAAAATGAAATATTTATGCTACTCAGCACTTACGTAGCACTTTCCATCTTTGAAGCATTGTCCAAGTGTTAATTGTTATGACCCCTTGCGTCATGAGTCTGATTGGATTCTATTTCTGTAGCAAGGAAGGTCATTGTAAAATGACTGTACTTGGGCAGCAGCTTATTGTTTTTTAAACAAAGATTAATTTTACCCAGTGTATTTCATAATTCCTACTGTGATTTTTTTTGCCAAAGGAAAATAAGCCTTTTATTACCGAATAGAAGTGAACAGGTTTGAAAAGATTTCTCGCACCTCTGAACATGGGGATGTTAGGAAGTCTGTAGGTGAGTCATAGTGCTGTCATCATCACTGCTCTGTCTTCCTGCTCTGGACACTGCCACGGTCTTGCCATCTCTCCCTGGAAAAAACGGCACTAGAAGTACTTATTAGATGATGATGTAAGATCTGTATGGAAGGGTCAGCATGGTTGTTCAGAATACCTGTGTATAGGGTGGTGTAAATCAACTAGTTCATCTCTACCTCACATCTAGTTCAGGTTAAAATTACTTTTGTCTTGAAAATCCTCCAGCTGACTTTTAATGTGATTCAACCATATGAACAATGGAATATATTGTCAGTGAAATGTAAAATGTAACATATTATGTCAGTTTGTTTTGATTATCATTTTATTTTTTAAAAATCCTAAACTATGAAACATACATTAATATACCGGTAGTCTGGAAAGTTTCTTTCAGGCATAGGCAGTTTTTATTAATAAAGATGATGTTTGAGGTCTCAGTGAAATAAACATTTATACTTTTTCACTGATCTAACAAATAATCCAACAATCTAATGTAATTAAAGTCCATTAATGTTTGCATCCTAGATTATTCATTCAGTAAGTACTCCTTTTCCCTCCAGTGGTAATATTTATAGCCAAGGCAATGGTCTTAAACTTTTGGCTACCGTGATACGGTATTGATGGAGGTGAGTTTATACAGACAGATATACTTGTGTGTCGGATTATTTGTTTTACAATTACAAAGTGTATAAAAATTGAAAGTGAAAAGTTGCAGGGAGGAAATGGCACTCAGTAACTGTTTGACTGTGCACTAACCCAGCTGTTCTTAATTTTTCTTGCCAAAATATCAAGTCTGATGGTAGTACAAACAACAATAGACATACCTTTTCTTTAATAATCACAGTTAGAATCTTGCAGTTGTTGGGAGGAGGATGAAAAAAGATCGTACTCATTTACTTTAGGGTAAATCATACTGTATTTTTTGCTTTTGTGGTTTGATTGAGGTATCATTTCATGACCTCATGACAATCTCACATCCACCTTTAGACTTTTTGTTTTAAATTTCAGTCTAGCTCAGATTCTGTGGTTCAGTCATCAGCTCTAGAAATGAAGTTTAGAAAGGAAGAACTACCACAACTTTAACTACACTGTATCATAACAGTGAAACACTGTCAAATCTGTTTGTTTACAATGACAATTATGAAACAGCAGCCTTCTTGCAAAAGATCCATACTGTTGATTGGCGTTGGCCACCCAAGTGACCTTTTGCCTCTGGAAGTCTCCCCTCCCTCTTTTCCCCCTCTCCCCCCAAGACCAGGACATGATGGTTTTCTTATTTGTCCTCAAAATAATATTAGCTTGATCCTGCAGTCTTTTGGTGTGCAGATCTCCCATTGGCTTCATCAGTGTTGAAGAAAGAGCTGCAGGATCATACCAAAAAAGTGGTGAACTTCCTAAACATACAGCATAAGGTGATCAGGTGAAGGTTAATTGATCTGCTTCTAAATTTAGTTGGGATCAAGGTGAATTAAGGTAGAAACCCTGGGACTGATGGGTCTGGAGCTGCCAGAGTACACCTGGAAGACTGAGCAGGAGAGAAATGGGGGTAGCGGATATATATTGGGAGGAAGTGTCGAATAGCAAGATAGGTCATGGAGACTAGCAGCTCTACAGGAACCTTTTCAGAAGTGGAAAAGTCCGGCAGAAGTTTTTGTTATCAAGGCCCTTTTTAGCCTTACTTCACTCTTGGCCGGAGTTTGTTGATTTTTAAAATATCTTAGCGATTGAATAGAATGAGACTCCAGGATCCAAACACTGGGAAAGCTTGGATCTAGATTGTGGGCTTATCTCTGGATTTAAATATCTGTGGTAAACTGAAATAAAGACTTGAACATTAGTCCCTTTTCTTGTCTTCTTCCAGGTGAACATGAGCCAGCAGTCAGCAGTGATTCTGATATATCATTGATTATGGCGATGGAGGTGGGACTGTCTGATGTGGAGCTTTCTACTGACCAAGACTGCGAAGAGGTGAAATCCTGAAGAACAAGCAGAAAACCCTACTAAACTAAAGGGTAGGCATGAGGGTCAGGGACAGAGTAAGCTTTCTAGAATTTGGACCAGTCACACACACACACTCTCTCTCTCACACACACACTCACACACACACACACCCCCTCTAGAACACTATCAATCCAGTGCACTCCATTCTGAGATGGTCACGAAAAAGCAATAGCAACAGCTGTGTCTACCTGGATGCAGTTTTATCATCTACATGTGTCTATTTTGTTCACGTGGAAGATGAAAGCTTATTGTTTTCCCACATGCTTAAAAGCAATCCTGTACCTCTTCAGTGGCTCGTAAGTGTACAACTGAAATGACAGCTTGAGTGTTTTCTACTCTTGTTCATTGTTTTTTTTTAAAAGAAGATGATGTTTATTTATAGTTGAATATCGATGGATACTGTTTTTTTTCACTGACTGACCCCAGCTTTTCCAAGAGTTCAGTCTGAAAGTTTGAATTCCTCTTCTTTGATCATTTCATGATCTGTCTCCAGGATTTATTATTGCCTTGACATTTCTGCATGAAGTATGCATGGCTTTGAAAAGAAACAGTGCTTCAGTACTCTGTATTAATATGAAGCCTATTTTCTTTAAGATTTTAAAACCTTTAAAGTGAGTCTTGGAGATTATATCTTCAAGAAGCCTTTACCCATGTGAGCTGAAGCCCTCAATGAATTGACATTGATGTCTTGTTGTTTGAAACTGCATTATGTTGGCTTCCACTTACAGAGCTCGATTACATGCACAGACAATAACGTGTAAGAGAGAAAAATCAATGGCACTAAACTTCTTCCTGTCCTTGCTATATTTTCTGCCATTAACAGCCTCTGGTATTAATGGCCTTCCTTGTGACTTCCTTATTCAGTAGCTGGAAAACAAAATCTAGTTTAAAATCAGGTACTTCCTTAAATTTAAAAACAAAAATTAGCAGACCAATGAGTGAGCAGTTTCAAGAGAGCGCTTGGTAATCTTCATGTGGGTATTTGTGGCTGATGGAAATAATTTTAGAAAAGGTCTGAACTGCAAAGAGGACTACAATGTCAATTTCCAGAATAAATAGTTAAACCCAAGAGCAGCTGGACAAATTGTTTACCTTCATATTTTTAAGTGCAATTTTTGCACATCATTGTTAGCAAACACAAGGATTAGGTGAATCTTCAGTTCACTGCTTTCTAGAGACCTCTGAGTGTGGCAATACAATGAGTGAGATGAATTACTGGTATATTTGAACCTGAAAAAAATGTCAATGGAAGAATTCAGGTATTTTTTCTGGCTGATACATTAAAAATTAAGTCGTCATATGAATGCCAAAACCGAAGTCTTTAACTATTACTAGCCTGTCTTTAACTATAACTTACAGAAAGGTGCTACTTATTGCTAATTATTCAGGTGGCAATTTTATGATTCAGTCAAAATAGTCAAGTGCAAAGGAGGTCTTTCAGCTTGTTGTTTCTAAGAGAGGGAACATTTTCTTTGACAGTCAAAAGATTTAAATCACATTACCCCCTCTTGGGCAGGTCAGTAGAATCAACAGCACACAGCTCAGATACAAATTGCAAAGAAAGGAAAATTATTTTCACTTATTTGTATTATAGCAGAATCTCAAAATGCCACTATGTTCTTTCAGCATTGCTATTTTAATCTCCTCTTTTCAGGCATTTATACTTTAACTATAAAAGTTTACTCCCTGTTGAAACATGGCACATGAGGTCTTACACTAGGAGAAATTTGTTTCACAATATTTTTTTTAAAAGCTGGTTGATTCTTTCTTAAATTATAGGATGGGGCTGAGAGGAGGGAGAGAGAGAGTTTGCTGGACTCTTTTTGTCCAGTTATGACTCAAACAATTCCTTCTGTAGATGAAATTTTGAGTATTCTTAGTCCACACAAGTGAACTAGGAGCTTTCGGCAAAATAACTCAAGCTAATAACAATTCAGAAGTGTGGCCGGTGCACACACCGTTACAGTTTTTAAAATATATCTTTTTGTTTTACTAAAGGGACATAGTCAATTGGAAATCTAGTCAGTTTGAAAAGCAAGCTAAAGATTGCGTCGGACTCTTCAGCTGCTTTGGGTCACCATTGCCACCATATTTGTGGTTTTTATAATCAGATTTTTTGAACTTTTTCTGTTCGCTGTTTCTCTGTGAAAGATCAACACTAACCTCAGGGGAATGTGACTGACTGAGAGTGCAGTACTATCCCTGGGCACAAGGCAGCACATAACCCCCACTTAAGCTCTAGAAATAATGCTGAAATGGAATGTAACTGATGCACAGGCCTTCTGAACAGGGATGAAATTCACCTAAATTGGCTATTCAGGGGAAATAAGGAAACTGATTATACACAAAGAGCTCTCAATACACAAAGAAAACAAGCTGATGAAGTAGAGAGAGAAAAAATTCACTAATCTCTCCCAGTTATAGTCGTCTAAGGTGTTACTTGGATCAAGAATAAGTTAAAAAATGTTCAGAAAGAAACATGATGTTTAAGTTGACTGTGACCCTTTAACATCAAAATATTTGCAGACTACAAATAGACAGAACAATTAGAATCATCCTTAACACCAGAGTGTGGATTGCAGTGGAGCTGTCTCAAAGCATTTATTGTATTACAAAACTTTTGTTAAACTAATATCAAGGGTGAGCATTACCAGTTATCTCTAGCCATCTGATATTGGGATGTTCCCAACAGTAAGGCAGGTGAGGTCAGTACTTCAGTGAGAGATGAAAGAAAACCCACACTGGAGCAGGAAATTAACCTTTTAGTCAGTGCTAAATCACTGACCCAGCAATAGCGTTAGAAGTAGCTATGCTCAAGGATGTGCCGTCTTTCTGGACAGATATAAAACTGAAGCCTGGCCTCCTTCTCGTCATTTTCACAAGTGTCCTAGTGTCCTGGCCAAATTGCAGTTTTTAATTCCCCAATTCCACCTGCTGTTGTTCTGTGCACTGTTCTAAGCCTGCCAGAGCAGTTACACTTCATTGGGGCCACAGTTCAGGTCGGCCTTTAAGCATATGCTTAAATTCTTCCCTATTCAAGAAAGCACTTAAGCACATGTTGAAGTTTAGGAATGTATTCAAATCCCCTTGATTTGGTTTGTTTAAAGCTAAGTCCATGTCGTGAATGGGGATGCTTTCCTAAATCAGGACCTGATTGATAAAGTGTTCTTTGTATTTAAAATTTGTCAAGCGCCTTGAGAATCTTAGGCTGAAAAATTATTACATTGCTTTATTAAACCCACAAAATCATTGAAGTTAGTGTTAAGATTGACTCTGTATAACTCATCGTTCTGTGCGGAGGTATACTGTAATACATATAGGCCGCAATCCTACAAATATTTATAGGGATAATTAACTTTACTCATGGGAATAGCCCATTGACTTCAATGAGGCTACGCACATGAGTAAAATTAAGCATGTATGTAAGAATTTGAAAGATTAGGGAATATTATGCAAGATTACCCCCTGCTTGGACCTCCCTGTAATTCCTGCATGCTGTTATGTTTAATATTGGAGTTCAGTATTAAAGGCTCACTCCAGCACTGAATATCCATTGACTTCTGGGCCTCAGATGCTGACTGTACAGCCAGCCTACCTCCTATCCAGAAAACAAGTCAGTCTGCCCTAAGGAAGTGGAGTGTTCATGGAAATATCTAGGTCAACGTAAATTTTAGGTGTAGACCAAGCCAAAGTAAAGAAAATCCCTATTTTGGGAAGAGAATCCTCTTGCTTCTCCCCTCTCTTGCTGTTCTTTTCATCCACGTGAGTGTTCCTCTGATTTCCCATTCACAATGTGGGTGAATGGTGAGAAATCTTCGGCTTCCCCCTGGATGAGTTTCATACCAAAGAATACCTTCAACGCAACCCTTTAAAATGTCTTACAGTTGCTGAGCTTGTTCAGTATTCTGCAGCACCATTCCCAAAAGCCATCGAGCTGATCAGAGACTGTGACTTCACCTCTGGGGAAGGGCCAAGCTTGGGCAGCCATGTAATGCAGAGATTATTACTGAGGGGTAGTTTGTCCTTTGGATAAGCAGCAGGCGCTGCAGCTGTGTAACTTAGGAAAGCTGAAGACTCTTCAGTTGAAGATGTGAATTTGGGCAGGCAGAGCCCACACTGTGAATTTCTCATGGTTTTTGTGGGTTTAATTAAGCTACATTCCAAAAGACCAGCTGAGTGCATGAACCATATAAAACGTGCATGGACAAAACCCTGCACTTGGGGAAAAAATATGCACTCACAGGTTACCCAATTTACACATGCTAATGCTAGTTTGTGAACACAAATATGGGGCATGTGCCAGCTGTGCATCAATTTTTCCTGATTCACCCATTCTGCAAGGGGCTGAAAAATTGGCATTAAATATTACTTTTTTTCTGATTTACGTTAGTTTTAGAACGTGGCGGGGAGGGACTGGGATGATCATAGGTCAATAATTTGTAGACAGAATAAATTGATATTCATCTTCCTGGTCTCTACAGTATTGAATTCTCATGTGTATGTGCACAGACAGAATGATACAATTTTTAAGAATTAATTGTAATGAAAACAGAGGGAGATAGACATTTAGTCAGTTTTTGAGTTAGAGATAGTGACACAAAAAAGCTAATTTAATAGCTTTTAAATTGTTTAATAGTTTAATTGAAAACTACTGAATTCGTATGTGGGGCAAGCAAGGAGGAGGGCTTGGTTCCTATCACCAAGGTGATAGTGTTGTTAGGAAGTGGACCTAGGACCTCCATAGGAGGTTTTCCACGGACTTCAGTGAGCTGTGGATCTAGCCCACAGGAAGCAGTTGTAAGAGCTTAGTATTTTAATAGAAACTTGTCTCTTGCTATATGAATAGTTAGTGATATATTCTCATTTCTGCTAGAGGTAGGCCCAAGTAACAGACTTGAGATCCAGACTGGAATTTGAACTATCTCAAAGTTTGTGTGTGTCAGGAACCAAGATTTGATTTAGGCCCATCTCGGGTTTCTGTTGTTTTATTCACCCTCCTCCTCTTCTGAATCAAAACCATCTCGTCTAATTATGAATTCTTCAATTATTCAAACAGATCTGACTTGCCCTGAGAAGCATTTGCAGACTGCTTTACACCTGCATGTGGCCTTAATTAGCAAACCTCAACTACTGATTTTCCAGAATATGGATTTTATTTGCAGTTTCTGTTCAGTGTAGAAACGTTAGAGTGCAGTAATTTGTTCGTATAGCTTTTCAGACACGCAACCCTATGAATTTTCTCTGTTTAATGTACGTTGCATTACTTCTGCCAGGAAAATTTGTGATTAAATTTCAATGATCAGAGCACAAGCTTTTCTATAACACAGGATGCAAATCCTGGTCTTGACGATTGGTCAGTGTTGCAATGACAATGCATGTTATGTACAGCCCAGGCAAATGCATTTCAGCTGAGCAGCTATGAATTGCTGAGATTTTATTTATAGGTGGCTTGTTCCTAACCAGTAACTGTCCCTAGGAAAGTTTCGGGCTAAGCAAATAGGTCAGAATGAGCAATAAGGATATGACCATGTGGTCTGGGCATATAAAGGTCGGCACTGGCAAATGATCACTTACTGATTTTTATTTCTCTTTTATTAGTAATGGGTTCGTTCCCCTGATAGGGATGTTTCTGCAGATGTCTAAAAAAGAGAAGGTTGCAAATCTGATAGCAATACAATAAGGATGCCATGTCCTCATGAATATATGTTGTATCCAAGTTGATCTGACTTTACAAACTGATATTTTAGCACCAGATTTACTGGTGTGATGCATCCACTTTGCACCATACCCCAAGTGTATTTTGGCCCTACAGTACCTTAACCTGCCCACAGTGAATCACTCCAGTGTAAGAGTGATCTTCCAGAGTCACACAGACGATATAGCAGCTCTTAACCCACCCCTCTCTCTGCTTTCTGTGTTGCAGAGGGACGGTGGCAAGGCCAGGATAACACCAATCCTCAGCTGCATTTTTTGCCCAGGCGGATGTTGCCAACCTAACTTAGAGCAGCCATTAGGTTGCTCTAACTCATCACAAGAGCCCTAATCTTCCCAGAATAGCAACAAACTCATGAGAGTGGAAATGTGAGCTCTTTGCCAACTTTGTGTAGCACCCCTGATTTGTGCACCCCTGATTTGAAGTTTACCCACAGCCCTAGATCTGGCCTGTACAACATATAGGGCCTGATTTTTAATTCACACTAAGGCTGCTTTACACCACTCGGGCAGTGCAAAGAGACCTCAATGTAAACAAGAATGAGGGAGTCTTCTTTGTCTACAACATAATGCAGTTTAAATGCTTAGTAAAAGATAGTGCCCTTGTTGTTTGAGGGTTTCAGGATAACGTAACCACTCATATCAACACTAATGAGGCCAACAGTCTAACACCGTGATTGTTAAGGAAAACTGAGCATTGACTAATTTATTTTAGAGAGCCAAAGAATTTAAGCATATATTGGTCAATTAGTGTCAAAGAATTTAATTGGTTTGCTTAGAGTAATAATTTAAATAATGAAATATTTTATAAGAGATAGGAAGGACAGGGTAACACTGTTACTTTACAAAAAGAAAAGGAGTACTTGTGGCACCTTAGAGACTAACCAATTTATTTGAGCATGAGCTTTCGTGAGCTACAGCTCACTTCATCGGATGCAAGTGAGCTGTAGCTCACGAAAGCTCATGCTCAAATAAATTGGTTAGTCTCTAAGGTGCCACAAGTACTCCTTTTCTTTTTGCGAATACAGACTAACACGGCTGTTACTCTGAAAACTGTTACTTTAGTGAACTTTTTTCTAATAGCAGCAGTTGATCCAACACAACTAGTTCTTCTATTTTAGCACATTGTTGCCTGAACTAATTGATAGTTTTGCAGTTGAAAAAAAGAACACCGGATGGACTTTAGTCTGGAATTTGTTCATGTACCAGATGGTACTTATTGATTGATGAAGTGGATAGGTAGGGAGAGGAGCGCCCTCTGCAGCAAGTTTCTAATCTGCCAGCTAGAGTTTTCAAAGGACTTACTCATTACAACCAATACTAATTCTTCAGCAACTGGGAATTTTTGTCGCCAATAAAAATACTGGTTCTTCAGCAACTGAAAATGTGGTCCATATTTTAAAAAACAACGTAAAAGGGGAAGGTGCATTAAGGATGCCGTGAAGTTTCATTGAAAAGCCAATGAAAGAACTTTTCACCTGAAAAAAACTCAGTATTTCTCAAATATGTTCTTTGTGATTCGGTGGAGTGAATGCAGAAAAAAAGGAAGAAAGAACGTTGTTGCTTATGATTTTTAAAAAGGCATCAAAATCAACATACTTCTTTGCTATGAATGTAAAAGGTTATTACGGTTGTGAAATATCAGTGTTTTGTATGTCTACATACTCCCATCCTTACTTCCTGCTTTATGTTAGTTACCTGAAATGGCTGTACCATTTTATAATTAGAAATATAAAGAGGGGACAGGGGTTGGGAGGGGTTGTTACTTTTTTAGCAAGATGTTCCTTATATTTAGTGAACATTGAAAATGATTTTGTACTTGTCAAAATATACATTCCATCCATTTCCAGAAAATAATTATTTTTATTTAAAATAGTTTTTAAACAAAAACAAAAAATAAATGTGGCATCCACTTAGCATGTGGTTCATGAGCAGAGCAAAAATATTCCGGTCTCCGGCAGTGGCTCCACAGGTTTCTCTTGTGATGTATATTCCAGCAGACCAGTACCAGCAAATGCCAATAAAAAAAAATAAAAAGGAAAAACTAAAATATTTAACTCCTTGGTGTATTTTATTTTGTGTTTCAGAGAAAGACCTGCATATCTTACTGAAATGATTTCCAGTTAGAAAACTGTATTATAATAGTGAAATATTAAAAATTAGAGCATAATCCTGCTTCTCATACCTTCCTAAAAGCTGAAGCAGGGTCTGTTGTTCCTACACGCAAAACGTATCTTTTGTTTTGCTGAAGACCTGCTATGATTAAGGTGTATTTTGCAGTGAGCCTCCTTAGCTGGCTTTACAATCCGTTTCTGCAGAGCCTACAATGTTTGCTGTAATGGAAGTTAACCCTTCACCTCTGCATTAAGAAAATTTTCTATCATCCAAACAACCTCACTTTAATATGTGAAACATCGAACGCAAAACCATGAAGGAATTACGTGGTGGTATTTGCATAGACAATTTTTAATTAAGCATTCTTTGCTAGCTGTGAATTGTCTGCCTATACAATGCAGTAGTGATTTGTGAAGCAAGACATTTGTCTAAGCTTTATTTTCTGTACAGTATTGCAAATGTATTTCAATTGTTAGTTAAGTCTTTGCAGTTATTTTATTATGCATACATCTCCCCCTTTAATGCACTTTATATCTCTTGAAAAATACGGGAGTCAGAGAACTATCATCTTTAAAGGGATTTGCCTGAAATCAAGAGGCACAAACTTTTATTTTGCTTTAGTATATACTGTAAATGCTTAAGAGCATAGACAGTGGCTCAGTTGGGGGAAATGCTGAAATGTTAAGGCTGATATTTGGAAACATTATTCAGTAGTACCACCTGGCTATTTTTGTGAGAGGGTAAGAATGTAAATATGTGAGACTCTGTTATGTACTAGTTAAATATTGCAGCTATAAAAGTTAAGATTGTGAATACTAAGAAATTTTATTGTGACTTTTTTTAATAAAAGTGGATCTGATTACTGTGTCATTCATATTTCCAAACAGAACTGTAAATCCAGCTTTTGTTGATGTATGAAAATTTCTAATGCTTTCTTGTTGAGTTCTTCTTCAACTGAGTTTGGAGTTCACAGAAATCAGTTGCACAACCAGGCAAAAGTAAATAAATAGTTCTGCTGATTAAACTCGACTGCTGCTATTGCAGTCCTTTGGAGTCTTCTGATGAGGGACTACAAATTGTGCACCAGATAAATACATCCACTAGAGAGAAGTTTGAATTCATATGGCTTGTTACACAGGTAAGATCTGAACGCAGGTTTTCCAGAAGTGAAAGGCTTATTCAGTAAGCTACTGCACTAATTAGCCCCTCTTTTATTTTTAAAATAATCAAAGCATGTTTATGCTCAGTGGACTGGCTCGATGCTGCTAATGCACAGATGGAGAAGATGTTAAACCTGAGGAACTTTCTCTCCCCAGATGCTTTCCGTGTGGAAGTAAAAGATGTGATCTGTCTGTTAAAGTGAAGAATTGGCTTGATGCCCTGGTTATCTTTTTCCTCTCTCACACAGCCATGGACATGGGGCCTTGATCAGTGCCCCCATGCTTCAAGTCTGCAAAGCTGTATGAGAGTTTAATGAGTTATGTTGGCTACGTACAGAATCATGGCATGAGCAGAAACTACTTCTCTTTAAGAAAATTAAAAGTGTATTTTAGCACATATGAAAAGAGCTTGATTGAAATCTCTGGAGGGGAAGCACTGCTTAGCCAGCAAAAGAGATACTGCCCAAGCAATGGCAGTCCAAGCTTCATCTTGCCTAACCAACCCTGTCCTGGACTATCCATCTGCAGTAATTTAAAGGCTGCTCATTTTCTGTGCTTCTCTCCTGAGATTGCCAATAAAGATGGCAGTTACTTCTAGTTGTGTTGGTGAGTTAGAGATATGAACACATGTAAATTGGATGGAGTTCATTTCACACAGACCTCCAGAAAGCCAGCAGGTGGTGAATTTCCCTGGACCAGTATCCTAAACATGAACACCTCCCTTTCTTATTACTGGCCTTGAGTTGCCCAATCCCTCAATCTATCAAAATACTGCACAAAATAGGCTGCCTAAATTTCTTCTTATGGTCTCAGTTGTGAATCAGCCTATTTAGGCAGGGAAGTCGGCGGCACAAAGTGTCCCTTTGCCCATGTCACAGGTTCCAACCTGAATGGCGGAGCAGTCTCCCTATGTGAGCTGCTCCCCCTCCTGCACCGAGGCCAAGGAACCGACAGGCTGGAGGAGAGTAGGTGCACCCAGGGCTCTGCTTCCTTAACACACCAGCCAGCACAGCTGAGCTGCACCAGGGAGCTGGGAGAAGTGGGAACCAAAAAGTGTGACTACTAGGGCAATGCAACTATAAATATTCAGGGCAGCCTGTGAGGTGCCAGTCTAGCTGTAAGTGATCATAAAACCTTTGCCTTTGGGAATGGCAGGAAAATGGGGGAAAGAAATACTTGTTTGTTCACAGACAGAATGGAAGAAAATTCCATTGTACAGTAATAGCTCCTACAGTTACTGTTCACATGAGGAAGCGGCAGTTGATGCAGAACAGGAAGCCACATATGATTTAATATGGTTTTATCAACAATGCTAGGAATTATTTCTGTTACTGTTACAGCTGTAGGCCAATTGGTGGATACAGCACTGGCGTTCCCCAAGAGCTCTAGCACTGCCAGCAACAGACTCTGGATTCCTATTCCAAGGATGGAAGCAATAATCATAAAAATAGACCCAGTGCTGTCAATTAAGAAAGTTTTATATGTATTATCGCCAAGGAATCTGGTCTCACTTTCTCGCACTGTCCCCTCCCGTCTCACTCCTTTTGTTTTCAACGTTGATTTAATAAATGGTCATGGGAGAAACCAGAGCCAACTTTCCTTGGCAGACAGCTGTGCTCAGTTGCTATGTGAGCTGCACGCACAACACAGCTGTCATTGATATTATAGATCTTATGGCAGCCAAGATCTCAAATATCTTCGAGAAGCACTACAATTTGAAGCTGTTGGGAATGGCATCATTATCTAAAAATAACCAGGAGCGTGGAGCTGTTAATTCCAGGCTGTAAGCACATACTGTAGGTCTTAGATTATATCACTTTATCTGTGGTATATGGCCTTAGTCCTTTTTCAAAATATAACCATAAAAATGTACCTCTCCTCTCTCTGATTGTCTCTTCTGAAAGTGGTAGACCAAATTCTGCTCACATTTGCACTGCTATGACTCCTTCTGATGTTTTAAAAGGGCCTCCAATGCCCATTGAAGTCAATGGAAAATGGACTTTGGATTAGGCCCAAAGAGACTTACTCCTGGTTTACCCCAGTGTAGCTAAGATTAGGATTTGGCCCATTGTATTCACATGACGTACTGAACATGTAAGTAAAGAAAGCAAGCTTTGTGTTATACATTCATATAGCACCCCAAAGGGGCTACTGTTTGTTTGATACAGAGTCTCATGAAAAGCACTGTAAGAAAAGATCAAGGCAAGGATCTTTCTGGAACAGACTGGGAATAATAGGCCTTGTAGTACAAAGAGAAGTATCCCTCGGTCACTACAAACAGATATAATTTCTTACAAACCCCCAATTCATTGACACACATGCTAAAGTCAAGCATGTGCCTAAGTGATTTGCTGAACTGGGGCTCTAAAGCACTTAGGGAACTTTAACAACTAATGAAATAATCTTTTTTCATGAGTTAAAAGGAGCACTCTCCCTCCGTACAACCTTATTAACGGTCCACTAATTAAAAAAGAATATTAGCACCATGCAAGATAAGGCTGTCATGCAAAACTGAGGGTCAAAAGTTGTGACTCAGCATATGTACCTGCTTGATGATAATCATGAAGTGAATGCTTTCTGTAACAGCAAGGAATCAAACATCTGAATGCTGTACAATGACCACTGCCTTTAGGAGCTTCTGGCTACACTGTGCATGGACTGTATAGCATTTCAGTCTCTTCATTACTTCTTGTCAGACTGGGATCCCAGCCTGCAGCCCAGGAGGAAGGATGGGGTTGCTTGCTGTATAGCAGAGGTGGGGAAACTACGGCCCGCAGGACCATTCTGCCTGGCCCCTGAGCTCCTGGCCTGGGAGGCTCGCCCCCGACCCCTCCCCCGCAGCCTCAGCTCACTGCGTTGCCAGCCCAATGCTCTGGGCAGCGGGGCTGCAGAGCCCGGCCTGACTTGGTGCTCTGAGCTGCGCGGTGCGTGGCTGGCTCCAGCCGGGCGCCACGGCTGTCTGTTCTGCCAGTCACTGGTGCTCTAGGTAGTATGGTAAGGGGGCAGGGAGCGGGGAAGGGGGGTTGGATAGAGGACAGGGGAGTTCGGAGGGAGGTCAGGGGCCGGGGGGGTGGAGGGGGCAGGAGTCCCGGGGGGGGCTGTCAGGGGGCGAGAAGCAGGGGGATTGGATGGGATCAGGGGCCGAGCCACGCCTGGCTGTTTGGGGAGGCACAGCCTCCCCAACCGGTCATCCATACAATTTCTGAAACCCAATATGGCCCTCAGGTCAAAAAGTTTGCCCGTCCCTTCTGTATAGCATGCATGTATTGAGAGACGACTGCAAAGCAGATTGGGTGCTTCCTTTTGTGTGACATAGGAGACAGCTAGGAAATGTCTTTGCCAAAAGAAACAAGGGTGGGGGGCCTGTTGGATTCCTCTGTTTTAGCCAGTCTTGGGGGGCCTAATCCTGGATACACTCACTGCAAAGTAGCCCCACAAACCGACTTTTATTACAGTTAGTAGCAAACGTTTGCACGCTGAAGCCCTCGCTTTCCTCCCCCATGTAACTTTTGAGAAGGGCCTGTGACCTGTGTAAGCTCTTTGAAACATGAATTAGCCTTGGACATGAGCCAAAGAGCTCAGAGCCAAATATAACCTACCCCAAAGTTCAGGAAAGCAGCATGATCAACTCGTGTCATTTTATTGCAAGTCTCACAATATTTGATGTTTTACTTATCGCCCGCTGCCTGGTGGCAAGTGAGTGAGAGAAGCTCAGGTTTCATTTTTTAAAAATAAGTTTCTACCCGTTACGGTTGCAGAGAAAATGTTAAAAACATGTACTGAGTGCTCCTGAAAGGTGCAAAAAATAGAAGACAAATAAAAAGAACCCCACATTTTTTGTTTTTTTAAAGTTCATGATACTTCAGGGCCTTATTCAAGATTTTTGAACATTTGGGGTTGGAACTACACTGGGGAAGTCCAGATGCTGTGATTTGGTTCAGACCCATCTCTAGCATGAGCACATTTGTTTAAAAGTATAAAAGTCACAACAATTCTAATGAAACTGGGTCCCAAAAACCCAGTGAGCAACAGTCACTTGGCCAAAAGGAGGGCAAAGCAATAAAACAAAATAAAATGACAAAACCAGAATGAGCTAGTGTAACTCACAGGAAGACAAAATGAGTAAAGACCAATTGACCAACCTGAAAGGCCTCATGTGGACCCTTGCTGACCTCCTCAGAGAGAGAGAGTTCCACAGCTGGGCTCCATGGAGGGCCCTGTGTCCAGGCCAGTGCAGTGGAAGTCACACTCGCTCATGTAAGAGGGCACCACAAACTGCGAACCCAAGGTAATTTAAGAAACAGGTTTTTTTAAAAAAGTACTCAGGTGAAACTTGTTGCTCAGTCTGGAGCATTTCCATTATGACTGTATTTTAGAGAAGGCAGCAAAATCAGCTGTTAAACAGTAAACTTGTCCTAACCTACAGCCCCATGCTATTATGGACAAGACTTTCCTCAGAGAAGTGAGTAGAAAACAGTAAAGGAGAATAGACTTTTTTTCAATATATTGCTGAGTTATGTTAAAGGAGATGAACAGCAATTACCCCAAAGCTGGTAGCTGTAGAGTTCACTAAACAGTTTCCCTGTAAATAAGGAAATGTCTGCTATATTTACAAAAAGAAAAGGAGGACTTGTGGCACCTTAGAGACTAACAAATTTATTTGAGCATAAGCTTTCGTGAGCTACAGCTCATTTCATCGGATGCATGCAGTGGAAAATACAGTGGGGAGATTTATATACACAGAGAACATAAAACAATGGGTGTTACCATACACACTGTAAAGAGAGTGATCAGGTAAGGTGAGCTATTACCAGCAGGGGGCGGAAAAACCTTTTGTAGTGATAATCAAGGTGGGCCATTTCCAGCAGTTGACAAGAACAGCTGAGGAACAGTGGCCGGGTGAGTGAATGAGCCTCTGATAGTGTGGCTGATGTGATTAGGCCCTATGATGGTGTCCCCTGAATAGATATGTGGACACAGTTGGCAACGGGCTTTGTTGCAAGGATAGGTTCCTGGGTTAGTGATTCTGTTGTGTGGTTGCTGGTGAGTATTTGCTTCAGGTTGGGGGGCTGTCTGTAAGCAAGGACTGGCCTGTCTCCCAAGATCTGTGAAACCTACTGACCGCTATGCCTACCTACATGCCTTCAGCTTTCATCCAGACCACACCACACGATCCATTGTCTACAGCCAAGCTCTACGATACAACCGCATTGGCTCCAACTCCTCAGACAAACACCTACAAGATCTCTATCAAGCGTTCTTACAACTACAGTACCCACCTGCTGAAGTGAAGAAACAGATTGACAGAGCCAGAAGAGTACCCAGAAGTTACCTACTACAGGACAGGCCCAACAAAGAAAATAACAGAACGCCACTAGCCATCACCTTCAGCCCCCAACTAAAATCTTTCCAATGCATCATCAAGGATCTACATCCTATCCTGAAGGACAACCCATCACTCTCACAGATCTTGGGAGACAGGCCAATCCTTGCTTACAGACAGCCCCCCAACCTGAAGCAAATACTCACCAGCAACCAAACACCACACAACAGAACCACTAACCCAGGAACCTATCCTTGCAACAAAGCCCGTTGCCAACTGTGTCCACATATCTATTCAGGAGACACCATCATAGGGCCTAATCACATCAGCCACACTATCAGAGGCTCGTTCACCTGCACATCTACCAATGTGATATATGCCACCATGTGCCAGCAATGCCCCTCTGCCATGTACATTGGTCAAACTGGACAGTCTCTATGTAAAAGAATAAATGGACAAAAATCAGACGTCAAGAATTATAACATTCAAAAACCAGTCTGAGAACACTTCAATCTCTTTGGTCACTTGATTACAGACCTAAAAGTGGCAATTCTTCAACAAAAAAAACTTCAAAAACAGACTCTAACGAGAGAGGGCTGAATTAAAATTAGTTTGCAAACTGGATACAATTAAATTAACTTAGGCTTGAATAAAGACTGGGAGTGGATGGGTCATTACACAAAGTAAAACTATTTCCCCATGTTTATTTCCCTCCTCCCCCCCCCCACCCCCGTTCCTCAGACGTTCTTGTCAACTGCTGGAAATGGCCCACCTTGATTATCGCTACAAAAGGTTCCCCCCCCTCCCCCCCGCTCTCCTGCTGGTAATAGCTCACC
The DNA here is from genome assembly GCF_965152235.1 of Eretmochelys imbricata. NCBI lineage: Eukaryota > Metazoa > Chordata > Testudines > Cheloniidae > Eretmochelys > Eretmochelys imbricata. The sequence continues at coordinate 55,337,799 of NC_135575.1, read as the reverse complement.
TTAAGTGATCACTCTCCTTACAGTGTGTATGGTAACACCCACTGTTTCACGTTCTCTGTGTATATAAATCTCCCCACTGTATTTTCCACCGCATGCATCCAATGAAGTGAGCTGTAGCTCACGAAAGCTTATGCTCAAATAAATTTGTTAGTCTCTAAGGTGTCACAAGTACTGATTTTTTTGCAGATACAGACTAACATGGCTGCTACTCTGAAACCTGCTATATTTAGTTTTACTATCAGGATATGTAAGAATTTCACCAACAGAGGGCTCTCTTGCCCTTCAGATCAAAAGATTTCCTTAAAAAGCTAAGCACAGAGCCATGCTATAGGCAAATAGGAACTTAATTCACCCAGTTTTTAGGCTGATCAGTGCAAGTCTTTGAAATCAACTCTGCCAAACACAGTTGCTTCAGCATAGAGTGCGCACAGGGCTAAAGCTTATTATATTTACATTGCAGATGCTGAGAACAGGAAACTGAGGGTGATGGGTTTCCAAACACAGATATGCCTGATGGCAGTGCATTTTTACAGACATTACTTTAGTCAACCCATTGTTACCCCCTCAGTCCTTTTTCTCTTTTCATGGCTGTGCTTTCCTATTTGGTAATAATAAGCAAAGTGATTGGCTGAAAGAAGACAGGGTGAGGAAAAGGGACAGATATGGAGAAAAAAAGAATGAGTTGCAAAAAAACAGAGAATGATACAGGTGATTGCGTGGGGGGAAGGGACAGATGTGAAGAAAAAATGAGATGAGACCATAGTGAGGGAGACCTAAAAAGGAAAATATGGGCAGGGGAAAAAAGCAGCTATTAATATTCCTCTGGATGGCTACACTAAAAACCAGTCGTGAGACGTTTTATGGAATCTGCCTTAAATACAAAAAACCTGGTTACCTGATGCCAGAGCTGGTACAAGTAACTCCAGGCGCCTCTGCAAAGCTAATAGATTGGCTCTCTCTTGTGGAGAATTTTAAAAACAGCCATACCCCTTTTTCGGGGCCCTAACCTCGGGTTCCCGCCAGCCACAGATTCATAACTTGTCAGAACTCTCTCTACCTGCTCCTGTGACACCACAACATGTTGTGTGGTGACTCAGAGTGTGCTGTTACAGGCCAGGCAACAAGGACTATTTTTATCCTAGTGCTAGGCCTGAGAGGTCCTCTACGAGATCTCTTTCCAACTCACTCCTGATGTTGACATACAAACATGTCAGATGTGTCAGGAACTGTATAAATCTCTTCTATTCCCCACCCACTCCACCAAACCATCGAGAGCTCAGTAAGTCCCCGCTCCTAAGATGACATAATGCTCTAGAATGCAGGTTCTCCCTCAGCGTACCACCAGCTATAACTAGTACTCACCTGGGTGTCTGTGTCTAGTCTTTCCCTTCCTCCCCACAAACACGTAGACACAGTAGTGTAGAAAAAACTCAGAGGCGCCAATCTATTTTTATTAGAAAAAAAGTAAAATTAGAAATACAATGCGCTGTAAAAGGTAATGCTTTTTATTAAGGATCTCACACTCTTGTCTTATATATATGAAAGAAACAACGTTACTCTTAGTACAGTTATCCTGCTATAAGCATCACAGCATGTGTACATTGCAAAATGAATGTGTTTAATATAAACTGACACCTAGTGGCTGACACTGACAATTGCAGGTTATGCTTTGCATTCCAGCACATGGCTTGCCACAGACTCACTGTCAAACTCCAACACCGCAAAGAGGACCCTAATACTATCTTAACAGCCAATACAAAGGCCTCTAGGTGGTTCTCAAACTTTTTCTTTCGCGGACCACTTGAAAATTGCTGAGGGTCTCAGCGGACCACTTAGTGATCTTTCAAAATGTTGTTTGTACCATTAGCTAACTATTGTAAAGTGTGTTGGATAAAAGCACGATATCAAAAAAACTTAATTAATTTTTCTTGTTCTACAAATAAAAGAACACAACTCACATTTTAATATCAGTAGTCTTGCCTTTCTAATGTGATGGATGTAAACAATTTGTGTATTAATTTGAAAAGCTTCCACAATCATGTTATCCAGGGAGGATGGCCAGGAAGCCTGTAACTTTAACTGTTTTCACATTCACTTTAGTGTTTGTGTTGGGGAGATAATGAATTAGCAGCTGTGTGTCTTTGCATTGTTTTAGAACTAGAATTAGACCAGCTGGGTGCACTTGTCCTATTGAGGGTGGAAAACAGGCTACTTATTTGGGGTGTGACTTTGGGTGTCCTCATCAACTAGAACTCTGGTTGATTGAAGTTTTGAGAGCATCAGCCCCTCACTATCACCACTGTAGTGCTTAAAAGCAATGTTATGGGGTAAGTTTCTAAACTCTTTGGAGTTTCCTACTGTTTGAGGGTAAAGAAAAAAGTGCCTGTTAACTGTATCTGAGAGGAAACTAGAAAGATGGTCTTGTATAGGCCTTGACTGCATGAGATAGTAGCACCAGTTACAGATATTATTTTAAACCAGGCAAGCCCTTGTGTGGATCCTCTTATTCTGGTTTAAAAGTGGCTTATTTAGGTTTAGCTAAAATTGATTAGGAATTGGCTTTTGTTTTCCTCCATGTGGAATGGAATTGTATTTTAACATGAGGTTTGAATTGCATTTGGAGTTGGAAAAACACCAAATCTCAAAGTGAAGCTCAGTTGAGTATGTTGGATTTCACCTGGCATCATGACCAAACTGTGAGAAACTCCCTTGTGTATGATTTCAATGCAACACCAATAATCATACCCGGCTCACTTGAAAAAGGACCCTGCTTCACTCAGGTTTAAGATATTTACCTGCTCTCTTGATGAATCCAGGCCAAGTTCTGAGTCTCTGATGTAACATGCAAATTGAGAAGCACAGTTTTAACATAAGAATCACATCACCTTTACAGTGAAATATGGCAGCTGCTTAACAGCCACAGCAATACTATCTAGTAGTTTAAGACATGAAATTATACAGATTATTGTATCTAGTAGGCACAGGAAGTACTCTGGAGAGGGAGAATGTGGCTGGGATATGGGGGTTAAACTTCTAAAGCATTTGGGGTCACTGGATGAAAGGGGCTGTGTATATGTGAGATACTCTTAGTAATATTCCCCCTTTGCGCACTCTCTGTTTTAAAAATTTATTTTCACAGAAGAACTTTGGCATGGATTTTCTCAAAGAGGTGGGAGAGTGGCTCCTTCTCAGGCCATGGACCATTATTGTTAGTTCCAGGGAACAACTCTTCTATTTGTGTTCAACTCTGTGAAGTTCTAGATAGCACCAGCTGCTGAAACACCCAATGTGCCATTGGTGATCCACTTGCATGAACTGACACATGGTAGCTTCTTTATATTGAAGTTTTGGAAGGGGCTCCACAGCCCATTAAGGAAACAAGCAATCAGAAATAGTGAACCTGAAAGGATGCAGGTATGAGCTAGAGCCATTCGTCATCTGCTGGGTTTAACCAGCAAACTGCTTCAACTTGCTCATGACTCTCCTCGTGCTGCAGTGCTTTTTCTCTTCCCTCTCGCCATGGAAGTGGCGCTGCTGGCTTAGGAGACAACACTTAACGCAACCCCACAACAGCTATTTTTCCTATATGCTTGCAAGGCCTGAAATAAATGCCCAGGAGAAATGAGGCAGCATTCCTGCCATTCACCTTTGCGCTTGCCCTGCCCTCATCTCCTGGCCCTCTTGCTGGTAGAATGCAAAGCATGTAGCCCAGCCAGCATTGTCCGCCCCGATGTATGTTCTCCCCACTCTCCACAATGTGCAGCCAGTGTTGGCCCAGAGGGGTTGGCCTGGGGCTGCATAGCCAAGCAGCTGCAGAGCCCCTCACCCTTCTTAGTCACATCAGAGCCACTTCCATGTATTAAAGGAGCTTTTGGATTTAAAAAAAAAATGTGCTTTTGTGGCTATTTGGAAGGCAAATGACAGGAATGGTAAATGAAATGCTATTTTCCCTGAGCTAATTAGCTGTTTGCTTCCTGAGTAGTCTACCTGATTTAAGACCAAATGTTCCTCCAGTGCACCTGATGCACACGATTTGGTATGTCTGCTTTGAAGTGCTACGTTCCACTGTTGCACAGCCTGCAGCAGTGAAAGGGTTAATCTTAGAACTATGACTAAAGGGTCTATTTTGCTGCCAGTGCAGGGGTGGGGCAGAGGGTTTGCAAGAGTAATTCCTATTAGCATTAACAGGAGTTATGCACAGAAAATCCCCCATGTTTTGAGAGAGGCATGCAAGTTTATTCTCATGTCAGTCTCACCCACCTGCCTTTAGACTGTGATCAATGAAAACGTACATTAATTAATATCTACCCCCTTGGTCCTTTTTCCCCTGATAGGTGGGAATATTGTGCCATGGATCTTATAAAATTCTGGGTACAGTGCTTGTATGAGCAAGTGCAGCATGATAATTTATTAGATCCAAGATAATGTTCTCTTGTATAAGAGATGGTAGCCCTTAAATGTATATGAACCAGAAGAGTGACATTCCAGAGGTCAGAGACCAAAAAAACATTTGCCTAGTGTATTGCCATAGTTATTGCTTAACTGTGGTATTCATGTTTTGCTAGCAGGTAGACTTCCCAGACAACAAAGCAGTCTCCTTCTAGCCAACAAGTTTCTCTCATGCATTGATGCTAATCTCGAAGGGAGATGATCTCACCACTTCATGAAATTATTAGATCTATGCTCCACTAACAAGAGAAAATGTATAACAGACTTGTGCCATCCAAACATATCAGATGTTAAAACAGAGCAATTTAAAGATACATTTCAGTGGCTCCAGGATCTGCTGACTGACTACACCCATGGCATATTAAGTGTAAATAGTTTGTGGGACAAAAATGTAATTGCATCTGTACATCAGGGCAGTCGTCATCAATTTGCTTTTGCTTGGCTTTTCATTGTGAAGCCAGACGTTTTCCTAGCTACAATCAACTCTTGTTTGATCTAAAAAGCACTCTCTTTTGCTGTAATTTAACTCTGTTTAGTTATTAATATTAAAAGTCAGATTTATCGCAGAAAACTTTTTTCTGTTTTTTTTTGTTTGTTTTTTTTTTATGGGTGGGAAGGGGAATTTTCATATTTATAGACCCGAATCATTGGACCTGATTCAGACCTCGCATTCACAGGCTTTGTGCTGGTATAATTCCTATACCTCAGTTCTTCCGTCTATAAACAGAAGTGATTATGCTAAACCCCCTTTGTAAAGCTGCTTTGAGATCCATACATGAAAAATACTAGGAATTAATCATAGAATATCAGGGTTGGAAGGGACCTCAGGAGGTCATCTAGTCAACCCCCTGCTCAAAGCAGGACCAATCCCCAATTTTTGCCCCAGATCCCAAATGGCCCCCTCAAGGATTGAGCTCACAACCCTGGGTTTAGCAGGCCCATGCTCAAACCACTGAGCTATCCCTTCCCCCAATATTTTTCTTCAGACTATTTAAGGGAGATGGAAAAAACAAACTCTAGAATGGTTTTTGTACTAATCAACTGGCACTGAAGATTATTTTGACGCTATCTTTTCAACTTTTTCTAATCCTGTACATTTTAAAGTGAATTTTTAAAATAAGTTTAGAATATTAGCACTAAAGCTGGTATTTTTCTCTTGCTTCCTGCTATGGAGAAAAATATCCCACTGGATAGAGCAGAAGTGTCTGTCTCTCATCAAACTTGGATTTAATTTGTTTCCTCTTCTATGATTGCACTTCTAATGTTAATTGACAGACTCTGTCCACCCTATCTCCTCTTTCCCCAGTCAGTGCCTCAGAGGCCTTAGAACAGTTGGCTGGATGCTTTCAGCCCAGTGCCCATTCCCTGTTGTGCTTTAGCAGCAAAGGTTTGGTGTGTTTTGTTTTGTTCTTCATCTTCACAACCAGCTTGCGAGTGGGTCACTAGGATATCCTACTACCACTTTTTTTTTCTTCTTTACAGTCAGGACCATCAGCACTAACACCCAGATCTCACGTTTATGCAGACTCTGGGACCTATTCCTTAGCTTTGGGGATGAGGCAAGTATATTGTACCTAAAACTACAGCATCCCCCATCTAGCTTGAATTCCTCTATTCTAACCATTGAAAGTATGGATTAAAAACCCCTCTCGGAGCTACGGTTTGGCCTTTGTTGCCAGAGGAATGCTATGGTTGGCGCAGAGCTGCGGTAGGTGTCCTCAGCATTTGTGCCTGTGCAGCACGCTGAGCCGTTCTGCCTGCATGGTGGGCAACACATTCCACTGTACCTCTTACTGGTGATCTAACAAGCAGCAGTGTGCGCTACACCCAGTGCTTGCCCACAGACACACAGGTGGGAGCTGGGCTGGACATACATCGAGCCACAAGATGTGTTAGCCAAGGCCCCTGACCAGCACGGAGTTCAGCTCTGATTTCCTTTAGGCCTGGCACCCAAGTGGGAGAAGGCCGCAGAAGAGGCTCCCTCTGCACCTTCCTTTCCCACGTGTTGAACCCACACAGTCTGAGGTAGCAATGTGAGAATATTAGAGCAGCTACAGTAAAACACACACATATCCTGCGTCTCTTGAATGTGCTGGATTTCAGTTGCTTAACTACAGTACAGGCCTGAGAATTGTTATGAATGTCATAGCCCTGCCAACCTATATAATGTAAAGGAAGTCTGAATTAATTTAACAGATGATGTTAAAACTTACCAAGCAGCAATAAATCCAACCATCATAAACGTACTTAGTTTATACTTTCCTGGGGAAGTGCTTTTGATACCAACATGGAACTGTGGATCCTTAATATTATTTGCCAAGCAATATTTGCATCACTAAAAAGCTACGGGACTGTCAGTGACCTATTATTCTAACGTTAGAAATATTAAACAATTCCTTAATAGCAGAAATGGCAACTAAATTTAAAATTACCTTTCCCCGATCATTCGAATTCATAGCCAAGAATTTTCCTCTCACACATGCCCCGTGTATAAATTCAGGTCTCAGTCCTGTGTGGTGCTCAACACCCTCAAATCCCATTGGCTTCTGAAGGAGTAGAGGATGATCAGCACCTTGCAGATGCAGCTCCTTCATGATTCAAAATTACTTCTAATTTCTCTTGAAAATCACTGGTAGGTGGAAGCACAGCTAATCTGTAACCCTAACCTTTGTTCCCTATACATTCTTAAATTGCTCCAAATTTAGAAGAACTGTAGACTTGCATCTAGATGTGGATAACTCCACTTTCCAGTCATGTTAGTAGTTCATGTACCTTATGTCTCCACTAGAGCCCTTTATGCACCCAGATATTTGGCAAACAGCCTTCTAGGGCATGATGTTTTTCAAATTGGAAACAGCCCCCTTAGGAAGGTTGGTTTTGGGCAGTTCCACAGGGGTCTCCCAAAGAGAACTAAAAAGGGTGGTGATGGCCTGAATTTTAATATGATTTCTCATCCTGCTTCCCATATGTAATGCCCTGATTCATGCTGACCCCAAACTACCTTTGCAATTATAAGAGCTTTTTTTGCTCAGATTGCAATTGCCAGATAGTGCGTCTCCAAAACTACTGGCAGTTCAGATACACAGTAGTTGGCTCTTCAGAGGCTGGGAGTTATGGCCTTACAAACAATTCTTGATGAACATACATAGTATCTTGGATGTGTACGCTCAGGGCTATCTGTTAGGATGCCTACTCACGGGCTGGTAAGACACTTGCCTTAGGGTATGGGAGCCAGGCAATAAGGGGTTTAGGTGGGCAGCCCATAGTGCAGAATAATGCAAATGACAATTCTGCCACACAAGGTTCCTCCTCGACGCCAGCATGCTCCTGCCATACACAAAGGACTAGATAGATTCTTGCCATTACATACTATTAAAAGAACACGTAAATAGGGGTTTTTTAAAAAAGTAATCATAGGAACTTGGGACTTGATTCTTGAAAGGCCTTGAGCACCTTCAACTCTTGTTGTGGTTGATGGGAGTTCTGGGTGCTCAGCACCTTTGTAGGAGAAACCCAACATCTCACAAGACTGGGTTGTTCTATGGCAGTTGTTCAAAGATTAGATTGTATTACAGACCACATGGGTATCAATATCTATAAGAATGCATGGCATCAGAGGCACCTGAGAGCAAAATAATCTACGCCAGGGAGGAAGGAGATAAAATGATGCTATTTGCCTCCGCCCAACTGAACACCAGCTCTTCTTTGAGGCTGTTCAGCTGAGACAGATGTTCATCAGCAGAGTGATTCACTTTTCATAGGTAACCTATGTAGAGGCATGACATTGGCTTCTTGTTCACTGGAGGGCAAAGTGATGCAGTCAGTTTTGGGGATGTGTTCAGCAGGAGCAGTGCAGAAAGGGGTATGGGGTATGAACTGGTTAAAGCAGATTAAAAAATTAACTACTAAATTCTTTGAAATTATTCAATGACGTTTTAGATTGTGACTAAAAAAAGGGATGGTGTTTAACAGCCATAAAACATCTTGGTTTTTCAATGGTCTATAGAGCTGATTTAAAACAAAAAAATTAAAATTTTGATTTTTAAAAAGGGACACATTTTGTGGAAAATTCACAAATTTTTTGGTCAGCTCAATAATTGATTCTAAAAAGGCTCAACAGAAACTAATTCTTCTTCCTCCCAATTACTGGTACTCTCATGTGGCAAAAATAGCTTGTATTTTCCCACATTTATATCTTTCTGTAAAGAAAATATAGAAAGCAGACGAATAAAGTCTCTGGTCTTTCTTTTCCTGGCTTGATGAGCTTTACCTACTTGCACCAGGCTTCTGTGGGGCTTTAGTACAGCTTTGCATGAGGCTTTATGAGCCTACAGAGATTTCTCCTGTACTGTAACTGTGTGTCTGAGTCATTCTCTAAAAATAGCAAGGGAAGTGTCAGCTTAGCTAAAATCACAGGCTGATTGGAATCATGAAACTTCATTACTAAACAGCACTACACATTTATGACATTAACTGAGTAATTCATTTGCAAAAAAACCTTGAATGATAATGGGTAGTAACTCTGTTTTTAAAAGAGGTTATGTTAAAGACAATAGCAGTAGCTTCCTATCCATCATGAAGTAATATTAATCATCACTAACACTTCTGACTCCTTCCACTGGAGGATTTTATGGACTTTGTGAACAAATTAATGAAGCCTCACACCACGTGTGTGAGGCAGGTATTACTATCTCCATGTTACAGATAGGGAAACAGAGGCTAAGTAACTTGCGCAAGTCACAGAATGTGTCAGAGGTAGATATTTCAGGTAAACTGTACCTGTATTCCTCCTCTGTAGTCCACCACAGGGTTCTCCCTCAGGCTTCTGGCGCCACAGTAGTCACCTGTCTAGGATGGAGACTCAAGTCCCTCTCCCTCCTGACCAGGGTTTTTCCAGGCTGCACAGTTCCCTGCCTACAGTAAGTTCCCCAACAAGTCAGGCTGCTTAAGCAGGCCTGCTTTGCCTTTTTCTCAGTCTATAAACAGTGTAACTGACCACAAGTAGAAATTACCGCATAGCTCTTTCTAAGCAGGCATATTTATTCTTAAAATGAAAGCATTATAGAGAAAACATACACGCATATTAATAAACTTACTGGAGATCACCCCAATTCCAACCAGGGCTCTGGTCAGTGAACAGTTGTTCAAACTCCACCATGGGGTTTCTCCTGTAGTCACAAGTTGACAGCAGCTGTTAGCTCAGAACAAGCATGCCCATGAATCTGTGAGTCAATCCTTTAGACAGTCTGAGTTGTTGATCTGCAGAGACCATGAACAGGTAATCAGCCAGATAATGATGCCCCCTCTTCAGAATGAAGCCTCAAAAGTTTGTGTCTCTGCACAAGGAGAGGTGGTAATTTGCATTCACTTCCCTCAGGTATTTCCCGGGAACCCTTCTTAATTTTGTCTAGCACATTGTTTAAAATAGCTTGTGACACTTCCCAGTGTTTACACTGGCCCCCTCTTACACCTGGAGGGGTTACATACAATCCCACAATAATGCATAATTTCATTTTTAATACAATGAACTCCTAAAAATATGTCCCCTTAATTTGATAAGGTTTGTCCAGGATATTGCAGGAAATTGCCATATCTGTCACAGCAGCTTTGCAGAGTCCTAGTGCCACAAGCTAAATGGTGGGCTATGCTATCAATAATATAGTGGCATCCCTCCGATGCCACTGGAATTAATGCTTCCAGGTGGTTATCCTGCAACATCTGACTTGGCATGTAAAATTGTGCACTATTGTGCTGTTCAGGAACAATACTGTATGACTTCTGTATGGCACAAAATTAACTGGGATTATTTCTTGTTCCCAGCCTCAAAGATGCACCATTAAGTCAACAGCTAGGTGGAAAGGAACTCTCAAGCAATAAGTATGGTAACTTGCCTTTTAGAAGAGGAGAGTTTAGTTTGTGAGGCTGGATTTCAAAGTAGACAGGGATTAAAACCCTCCAAAAGATGGACATAAGAGATTTCTCTGCAGTAGCTTCACTGAGGCAACACAGTAGAGTGTTCCTAGGAACACTCAACACCCCAAAGAGGACACAAAGTATAACAGGGGAAACCCCAGGGATTACTCAGTGGGAAGTTTGAATTTGAGGGATGGCTCTAGAAAGTTGTATCCAGGAGTAGGCAGGAGTGCAAGCATCTCTGAGAGGATGGGCTGGAGGTGGCCTTCAATTCAGGAAGGCTGGCGCTGGAACAGGTGCTTCAACCAACTTGCAGCCATATATGGCTCAGCCAAAGAAGTCCTGTGTAGAGAGATGAGTCTGTCAAACAACTGTTTGACAACTATGATGGTGATGAACTTAGCACCCCTCTCAAACAAATCTGTGCATTACAATATATAACTTCAGAAATTACGTACGGAGTAATGTGAAATTTACTGGGCATCCCAGACAAATAACTGGAGGGACAAACTAAATATCTAGAGGAGGATGAAACTAAATTCCAAGCTGATGGGCAATTCAAGAAAGGGCTACTGCACTGGTAAAGTATATGGAAGCTCCTCTTTTAAGGGCCTTAATGGTTTTACAAAAATTTAAATCAATACAAAAGCTAATGTGGAGCTAGTGAAAGGTTTGCAAAATTGGTGTAGTATGTTGTGACCTTCATGTCTCTAGAATATGTGCTGCTGCATTCAGAATGACTTGACGCCTAAATATGATACCGGCTGAGGCTCCGGGGAGCAAGAGATTGAGATATCCAATCTGGCTAAGAGACCATTAATCAATAGCCACAGATTGTGCATACAGAGCACGACTGCAGCCGATTTGTCAAATAATAAAATGTTCAGTGACCTGGTTACTAATCTTCCTGCTATCTACATTTGTTCTGAAAAGATCTTCACTGTTAGTTCCTATCCTCACTGCTAAGAAACTGTGTTTTCTGGGCAGTGCTTCAGTGCAGTCACTATCCATGCTGACAGGAGGGGCTCTTCTGTCGATGTAGGTGGTAGCTAGATCAATGGAAGAATTCTTCCATCTACATAGTGCGGTCTACACCGGGGGTTCGGTTGGCTTGTCTACGTTGCTCAGGGATGTGGATTTTTTTTTCTATGCCCCTGAGCAGTGTAGCTGGATTGATCTAACTATTTCGTTTAAACCATGCCCCTGTCATTTCTTTTCACATTTGGCACTTATGTCATGCTGCTATGTAAACAGACTTCACTGCAGTTTGAATGTGTGTGTTGCTTTACATTTAAAGCAACAATAAGAGTGGTGTTACCAGAGTTTGAATTCGGGGGACAGAGGAGATTTTATGGTATTTCTCCATGGTCCATACATGCGCTTGAGTCATCAAAATGAGTAGATAATGTAGCTGTTCAAAATATGATCACTCATGTGCTCCACCAGGTATCTTGAGTTAGTGCGCTCTCAGGCTGTCTGCACTGCACTGTTAGCCCAGGTGATTTGCACCTGGGTCTGAGCACCCAGGTTAACCTATCCTGGGTGTGAACATCCACACTACAAACCCATAGCCTTATTACTGAGTCCTCACTGTTTCTGCACTCTCCTGTGTGTTTGGGGGGTTGGGGAGCAGAGGGCACATATCCCATGGCTCTTTGTCTGAGATGTTCTAGGCAATTGTAGGTGAACTTGTCTGCCCTGTGTGTGTGGGTGGGTGGGAGGAGAGGAATTGTGGGACAAGCATTAGAGAACAATCAGCATCTAAGTGATCTTTTTGCCTAGTGACCTCAATGCAAAGTGGGTGGGTTCCAGTCCCACATTAAAGCAGAACCTAGATTCTAACCCTGAGCTAGCCCTAGTTTAAAGCACCTCAAAACCCAGGTCACAGGTTTTTCTGTGTAGAAAGCAAAGTGGGATTGACCTAAAATCCAGAGATGAGCCTACATTAGCTGTGCACAGTAGACATACCCTGAGTGAGATATGAATACACACATTGACTCTGCTGGCCTCAGCTTCCCCTCAATCTGACTTAGATGCCCTACAGGGTTCCTTGGGCTTAAGTCCCACTGGATTGAGGGAATCTCCCAAGTCCATCCACTCATGGCACAAAAATGAGATCTCACTTGGAGCAGATTGTGAAGCTGTTTTTCTCCTTTCTTCCAGGCTTTGATAAATAGTGAAATACTTAACTATTTTGACATTTAAATATCACCATTGGCATCTGAGTTAGCACCCCATTGAGATGAATGCGCTGCTTATCTTTCTGAGGTACTGTTATAGGCTTTCTGCAGTTTCAGACTTATCATTCTGCTTGTCTACACAGTAAGATAATGTGCTCTACAGAGGTGTGACTTATAAAGCACACTAGTATGTTGCACATTAATTGGTCTGTGTAGACTCCGTTAATGTGCACTGAAGGTTCCATAGTAATGTGGTACTGTTTCAGATACCATGGTAGAGTGCATTACTCCACTATATAGACAAGGCTTCAGTTTACATTTCAAAGCTTTTCTTTGCAACTGTGAGCTAGGGCTTTCTTTGTTTAATGGAAGCTGAGATTCTGGAACACTGCTTAGGAGAGATGCCAGTATGCCCCACCACCATGCCCAAGTCCAGTTTGAATCCTATATGTTATAAGTGGCTATCACTGCTGTGTATCCTACTTGGAGTCATTAAACCAAATTGGCATTGATCGTAATAGAACAAAGAGACAAGCTTTTCTTAATTTAAAAGGTACTTTTAAACAAAACATTATAAGGTCTCATGCCAGAATTCAGTGATGCACATTCTGTTGACTCAACTTTCCAAGTCTCAAAGTTGCATTGCAGTGCAATATGTTCTTCAGATAACTGAAGTGACTTTTTTGGTTTTATAGTGATGTTTAAGTTTCTGTTAGGCCCTAACAGTCGTTAAGACGAGGAGACGCAACCAGCTACATGGCATAAAGTGGCTATGGGGGGAAAGCCCCTCTTGTGGAAAGAGTAGGATTAGAAAGCCTATACTGCACCAGAGCATGTAGGAACACACCAGCATATTGGTACCTGGCCTGTATTGTTACAAGGCTTAAACTTTAACACATTGTGAAGAATCACATAGTTGTATTTTCCAATGCTTACCATTTGAATATGATGTGAGAAGTAAAATATTTCTGGTCAGAGAGTAGAAAAGTAAATATTCTTCAGTGGTCTTAGGGTCATGGTTATTCCATTTATAAAATGGATCTAATACAAATAATAACGAATGGCTGCCAGACAAGGCAAACATTTCTCATGGAGGGCAACAAAGGTATAGCAGATATCTAAAAGTACATATGTATGCCAGGAGAGGCCTGTTCCTCTCAGCAATCAAATAATTTAGCATGTTGTCTTGGTGTGGCAATATTCTTTCATCTTCTATCAGTTTTCCTCTCAACAGCAAACCATCCAGAGGCACCTTGTAAATAATTTTGAACGTTAAGATGTGATTGGTTAAGCAGCCACTATTGTATTACCAAATGACAGCTTTCAGAACCTCAGATAACAAAAGGGGGGGGGAAGGGTGAAAAGAGAAGAGGGGTGGGGGGGAACCACAACTTAGGCCTTAATATTCTGTATGCAGTGTTGCTGTAGCCCAAGGATATTCGAGAGACAAGGTGAGTGACGTAATATGAGGGTGGGTGAGCTCTTCTTCAGGCCTAAAGAAGAGCTCAGTGTGGCTCAAAAGCTTCTCTCTCTCTCTCTCCAACAAAAGTTGGTCCAGTAAAAGATCTTACCTCACCCGTCTTGTCTCGCCTTAGAATTCTGACAGTTCCCAGATTGCCTGCTCACTTAACACTTACGTGCAGTAAAAATGAGCCAAATTTTCAAACTCTGGAGGCTGACTTGTACCCTCAGAAAATGTATGCATTGATTTGCTGATATACCAGCTGAGGACCTAATTTGTTATGTTGTGGGGAACCAATTAAACAATGCATTGCTCCAGTTTTACTCCATTTACTTCAATGGGCAACTCCATTGAAACTAATAACTACTTTAATTTTATACTCGTACAACTCCATTAATTTCAAGTATTGCATTGGTGAATCAGAGTCTCCAAAGAATTAGTCCTACAAAGGCATATCGTAAAAGATAGCAACTATCGTATCGTTAAAAAGTGACAGTAATTTTCATCTGGTCCATGCTGCTGAAGTGATTTAACATGTCATTTCATACATGTATAATATTAGGCCAGATTTTGGTCTCGGGAGCAGATTTCACCCGTCCCTATGACAAGGTTTGATAATACCATACACCCCACCATACACCAATACACCATACACCCCAATTTTTGTGTATTAACCCAAGAGCTAAGGAGCTCCCAAGAAAAGCAAATGAGTGAGTGACTGACTGACTAACATATGCCAATCAGTTTACCAGAAGCTGATCAGCTGTAAGCAATTCTTCCTCAGAACTTTATTTTTGTTGATCTTGTCCTGAAGCACCTATTAGTACCGCACAAAGCAAGAGATACAGAGATTCATGACTAAAGCTGGGCAAATAACTGATTTTTTTTGTTTGGTCCCTAGAAATTCTGAAACACCAGGAAAAAAATTCTGTTCGGTTCGAACTGAATCAGAAAATTCAGCAAACCAAAACGTCTGTTTTGGGTTGAACAAAATGTTGTAGGACCTCAACTATTTTGTTTATTAAATAACTGTTCATTACAGCAGACACTTATGTGTGATGTGGAAGACCCTAGTTTGAGTGGCCTAACCACAGGGCTAAAACTAATAAGGGGGCACCATCTTCCCCCTCCACCCATTTTGTTAATCTAGCTTGAATAGTTTTTTCTGACCAAAAGTAGAGTATTTGGCAAATTTGTGTCAAACTCAAATAGTTTCAGGCTGACTGAACCTGCATTTTTTTTGGTGACTAAGCCATTTGTCCAAAAAAATTTGCCCAGCTCTATTTGTGACACCCGGAATGTCCAGCTGATGAAGCAGATAACCGGAGGGGGTTGTTTTGTTTTATTTTGGTTTGGTTGGTTTGTTTTTGTTTTTTTTGTAAACTGCCTCTAATTGGAATAGTCAGAAAGAAAACTGTTGGATTTTGTTTTTTTTATAACCAGAGGGATAGACATTTATAAGCATAATGAGACAGCACAAGTAGTGCTCTCTTCTGTATTTCTGTGCTGGAATCAAAATTTGATTATCATTTTAAAGGATTAGCATGTCTTCAGAAAACAGGTTTATTTTGTTTACAGTGACTATTATGTAAACAAATTATAAATGCATCAACATCTTTATTTTAGCTACTTCAATTTTGAATGGGCAGTACTTTGAATGGGCAGCAGGGGGATCTTCAGTTACTCAAAACTGTCGTCCTTTTATTCTTGTACAGCTATTTGCCTCACTGTCCAGGGCTTCTCCCTCATTTTCCACCCCCGACCCCCAATTCATTCTTTAAAGGAAGTAAAAATGACTGAACAAAATCCAACAGATTGCAGTTCAACCTCCTCTCTTGTCTCAAGAAGAACTGCATTTCATTCCCTCAGAGCCACGAGTGGAATCCAGTAACAAGGCCTGGTTCTCAAAGACAATGAACAATGAAGCCATAAGGAGGGTGCAGAGTATTGGCTGCATCCCCATTCTTGCATTTTAAACAGTGATTTCTGTTTTACTCCTTGAAACACATACATTAAAAAAATAAATCAGACCAATCTACCCATTTCAATGAACATTTTAGCTGTACTGAAAGTTCTTCTTTAGTGAGACTTGTTTTTCAAAGAGGCCTCTACATTTAGGAGTCCAAACTGTATGATCAACTCTTTGGAATTAAAATATTGTTATGCCCACAAAAGTCTCACTTTTGTGCACACAAACTGCCAATCTGTATGCAAATCTGAGTCTGAGTATGAAAACATGATTCCCCAAAACTTGGGGGGGTGATTTTTTTGGAGGGCATGCAAACATGAGGGGCTCAGTTGGGGAATTCTGATTGTTTGTTTTTTGTTTTGTTTTGAAGTCGTCATGAGAAGCCTAAACTGTTCCATGTGAACTAAAAGATGTGCAATGCTTAATTATGGTATGAAATACATATTTCAATTTTTTTTTGTAATAGATCTACACAATCTACTCAGATTTGCTCCTGCAATAGAGCTCTGTTCATCACAGCACTGAGTTGCAGAAGGGGCATCAGGTAATTTCTGATTCTTTGTCAAGTTCCAATCACAGACGTGTAGGGGTGGAAGGGACCTCGATAGGTCATTTAGTGACCTGAGGCAGGATTAAGTATTATCTAGACAATCCCTGACAGGCACTTGTCTAACCTGTTTATTAAAAGCATCCGGTGACTTGTTCCAGTGCTTAACTACCCTTACAGTTAACGTTTTCCACTAATGTCTAACCTAAATCTCCCTTGCTGCCATTTAAGCCCATTACTACTTGTCCTGTCCTCAGTGGATAAGGAGAACAATTTTTCACCCTCTTTATAACAACCTTTTACGTACTTGAAGACTTGTCTCTCCACAGTCTTCTCTTCTCCAAACAAAACAAATCCATTTTTTTCATACTTTCCTCATAGGTTATGGTTTCTAGATCTTTAATCACTTTTATTGCTCTCCTCTGGATTTTCTCCAATTTGTCAAGAGTTTTCCCAAAGTGTGGTGCCTGGAACTGGACACAGTTTTCCAGCTGAGGCCTTATCAGTCCTGAGTAAAGTGGAAGAATTCTTGTTTTGCTCACAACCCTCCTGCTAATACATCTGTAACAGGGGCTTCACTCCCCATAAGGGCATGGCATGGCAGCATTCTTCCTGTATGGAGCTCCCTGCCAAAGGTCTGTCATTCTCCCCATAATTCACCATGCTCCCTCTTTGCGGCTTGACCTTCCTGCCAAATCACTAGGGTTTTCTCCCTTCCAGGGTACCAGAGTCCCACTGGATAAACGGTCTCCAGTAGTCTTCCAATCCACTTCCCCAGTGGCTGGTAGGGGAGCCTGGAATAGTGAATGGGCCCGGGTTCTAGTCTAGGGACCCTATGACTGGTACCCTTGGCCTAAGCATTCCCAGAACCTACTGCTGTTTCCTTGGGCTCTTCCCTTCCTTTCTCTGTCTTTTGACTTTCTCCTGGGTTATCACTGGAACCTTGTCTGTTCCCTGTGGCTACTTAACCCTCTGTCAGGTTCTTGCAGGAATCTATATTCCCAGGCAGGTCCCAGGATTTATTTCCCCCAGGACTCCTCCTCATCCCATATCCAGAAAGGGGAGTGACTGTAGTGTTTCTTGCATGCTATGAGCCAGCTGAGCTATATCAGCAGTTAAAGCTTATCAGCCTGGACTCTCCTCTAGGTTCAACACGTCACAAGGTAAATTGACCTGTCTACCTATTCAGGCCTTGTGGGGTGAACACCTCATCACAGAATGATGGTTGCATGTTTGTTGGCAACAATATTACATTGTTGACTCTCATTTAATTTCTGATCCACTATACCCCCAGATTCTTTTGTGCAGTACTCCTTCCTAGGCAGTCCTTTCCTATTTTTGTATGTGTGCAAATTGATTGTTCCTTCCTAAGTGGAGTACTTTGCATGTGTCCTTATTGAATTTCATCCTATTATTTGACTATGTCAAGATCATTTTGAATTCTAATCCCACCCCAAAACACTTGCAACCCCTCCCAGTTTGGTATTGTCTGTCTGCAAACTTTTATAAGTATACTCTATTATCCAAATCCTCTTATGAAGATATTGAGAATAGAACTGTAGGTTAGAGTAACCTGCTGTAATCTGTGCCAGCTGTCAACAGCCTTCATGAGACTGTCTACCCCTTGGGCATAGCTGGAGTCCAGCATTCTCCAACCATGCCTCGTCCCAGTCCCATCCCCCTGTCCTAAGGTCTGTGAAGGAGGGTGGCATGGGAACTAGCTTTTCCCTCTTGGAACCTCCTGCGTGCCCAGGGAATCCTCAGTAGGGGAGATTGGGCTGGATCCCATCCCTTTTATGCCTCCAGTGAGGTGCAAAGGGTATGGAGCAGGGGCAAGAATCTGACTTTTGGGGTATTGTAATCATTCAAGTGACTAGAGGACACATGCACAGAAAACTGCACAGACCTACAAAAAAATCTGATTTCTCTGCCATCTGTTTTCCCAAAATATCCATACACAGAAGCCCGTTTTAGGTAGCAGTGACTCTCTGATCAGGGAATGTGGCTGGTGCAGCTGGTGAGGAGGCAAAGCTTTCAGTTTACCTTCCCACCATTCTAGGGTTTTTAAATGAAAATAGAAGCTTTGGCAGATTCTGCAAGCTGCTCGTGCCCTCAGCACCTTGCAGAACAGGACCCCATTGGCTAAAGAAAAAGAACTTTGGGTTCCCTCCAGAGAGTGCTCAGGGTGGCAGCCAGTCAAAACTGTTCTAAACATTAGGTTCTCTCTCCCTTAGAAACACCCTGGTATGGAATAAGAAAAGAGCCTTGGGAGCTCTGGGAATTCGGTATCTAGGCCCCAGTCCGCAAAGGCCTAGAAACTAAGTTTCCCTAATCTGCTTTTAAACTCATTCATTACAGTTATATGTTGGCTAACTCAATCCAAGCCTGGTTTGGTCAGCCTGCAAGGATGGAGCGAAAGCATGTTTACACTGAGCTGGGCAATTATGTTCCCTTCCAGGCCCAGCTTGCCCTGAAACGGCCCTTTGTTTCAGTTTGTTGGGAATACTGGGGCATGGCCACTAGGTAACTCGAGGGGATGGAAGACCACGAGTGTCGATGAAGCCCCCTTGCACTAGGCCCCGGTGTCCTTGGCCCCCCCTCCTGCCTGGAGGCACTCGCAGCAGCTCTGCGTACTAGGCCCAAGTGTCCTTGGCCCCCCTGCCTGGAGGCACACACAGCAGTTATGCTGAGAATCTGCAACACTATGTTGCAGAGTCAGACTGCCTGAAACTAAGCAAGGCCAAACAGGGGAGATATGGAAGAACAATGCTGAATAAAGCAGCTTTATGTATAGTTTAACAAATGATACAGAGAATCAGGGAACTAGCTGGGAACTGGATTGGCTGGCTATATGGATACTTGGGGCAGCTTGCTATTGGATAAGTGTGCTGGGAAAAAGGATGTATAAAAGCCTGTGTAACTTCCTGCTCTGTTGTGCAGGATTTGAGATTTTATTCTCCCTGTACCTTTTTGCAGCTGCAAATAAACTTTTCTGCTTCTCCACCCCGTTGTGATTATTGGGTGTAGCACACCGGGTAACGAACCACTCAAGCTGTTGTTCAGCCTCTCGGCACTGGGTGCCGGCAACAAGTTCATGGGGGGAGACAGTGGATTTCAGAAGGCAGGGCCATCTGACTTAGCATTGTTAATTGGCCTAAACTCTAAGATATAGAATATGAGCAAAACTGGGGGGAGGGCGGGCATAATACAGGGAGTAAGGAAGGAGATGTGTTCTTTGTGAGAAGCCAGAACTATTGGAAATTATTTTGCATTACCAAGTCCCTGGTTTTGTCTCTCTCTTTCTCTCAATTTGTTGACCTACACATGCTAGTGCTGACAGAAGCCTTTCAGATTCATTTTTAAGTGCTCAAGAGAGGTTGTCATTAAGCAGGGCACTGACTCACAACTGAGTCAATACTTAATTTTAGCGGTACTCAAGCATTGCTGGAGTGGACTGCCAGTTTTTCGGTCCTTGACTCCCTCCCTCCACTAGGAGGCTCTTGGTGATCATTACTCTGCTGCTGCTGCTTCTTGAGCTATCCAAGAAAGCACTTTTTCTTACCTGCAAGATCAGATAGTGCAGATGCTCTGCTGTTAACAGTGTAACTGAATGGATAATGTAGTCCACTAAAAAATAGTCTCTTTTCATAGTGCTATGCACAAGTGGATTTCTCTTCTTTTGATTTGTGTAGACATCATTCCTACACTGAATACAGGATGTGTGCTGTGACCCAGTTTGTTTGATCTTTATGTGAAAGTCATTTGTGTATCCATAAAAATAAACTACTGTGAAAATATTTTATAAATATTTTCAACCATAATTTACTGTTTAACGCTGTCAGTGTTCTCACTGATTTTTTTTTTTTTAATAAACTGTAAGCTGCTGAATTTTGAAACATTCACTGTGTATGTATGTTATAAAGTCTTGAACAGAGGTTTCACTTATGCTCAGAAACCACACCAAGTCCTGGGTGGAAGGAGGACAGGCTGAGGTGGTTACACAAACACAACTAAGCAGTCCCACCTACACCTTAGGAAAAACTATGTTAAAACCAATTGGCAGCCTGACAAGCTACAGCCCTTCTTATAAAGTTGAATGCTGTGATAATGTGTTAACCACACTTAAGATTTTTTTGTGTGGTACTCAACACCAGAGTCTCTGAGCACACAGCTCAGTTCAGCATGGCTTCAACAGAACAGGTGTTAACCAGCCTTGTCAATTCTTAATACTGGAAGGCACACATGCAAGAATCTCATTCTTGAAGGCCAAATTGTGACATTAGTGTACAAAAAGCAGGGGGAGTCAGCAAGCTGTTTAATCTTCCATGCAGGAAGGTGATGGAGTCACAATTACAGTCCCTGCTTCTTCTTTGTGGTGCTGTCTGACCCTTCACACTAGCACAAGAATGGTGCAGCCGGCACACTAGAAAGTGTGGGGAGGGATTGTTCCCTGATAGCACAATGTATCCCTGAATGGTTATGTCATGAAGCTTACAGATTTCAAAGGGGCACTCCCTGAAGGAACAAATATGGACATCGTGTAGAATCAATCACGTGGGTTTATTACGTACAGTGCCGAAGGAGTGTCACCTTGCTTATTAGGCTCAGAAACACTGCCAAACAATAGATTGCAATGGATTATATGGATTTTCCATGGGGCGGAGGGAAATGACGGGGTAGGCAGTCCCAAACCCCTGGATAGGTCTAGCAGCAAGACAAGATAAGCACAGTAGCCAATGGTCAAAAGGTTACATAATGTCTCCGCCCGTGGTTTCAGGTTAACACATGACACTTAATTAGTACACAGGTGTTTTTCCATTAAACAATATATAAAGTGTGTTAGTATAATATATGTTGAATTCTGATTTGGGATCCATGGATAATGAAGTAGTTCCCTTGATTGTCCAACAGGTACACACCTAGGAGTTAAAGCAAAAGGACAAATGAAAAGTATATAGCAATAAAGGTTGTCTTTTAATTATTCATTTGTGTTTCTAAGACAGGTACTGGCAATCGCTTGGAGAAGAGGTGCACATCTGTGAGAGGGAGGATATCATATCTCATACTGATATGTTTTTGAACCTCTTACATAAACTCAAGGCTGGTGTGTAGGAGGGCATCTCTTCTACAGAAGAAACAGGGCCCCTTTCATTCCCATGGTCTGTTCTCAACCTTGAGATAAAGCCCCCAGTTATAATTTCCACCTGGCTTCTTGCTGACCAAGCTTATCTTAGCAAAAAGCAAGGCTGTCCTTTGTTTGTTCTGCTTCTTAGCAAATATTGTTCACTATTTGCTAGGCCTCTGTCTTCTTGACCAAACTCTGGATTTTGGGCCTGTAAAAAGAGCGGACACAGTCTATATATCAGGTTGTAACATAAACAGCATATGGATTTTAGCCCTTCATCCACTAGCTAAGCATTTCTGAAAACCTAGTTTTACATACACACCCCTCTTTAAGTTGTAAAGGCATGGCCACTTATGCCAAGAGAACAAATTAAACTGTCTCTCCACAGAGTCATTTAAATGACCGGTATATGAGCTCTAGTAACATCCGATAAAACAATATGGCCCATCAGTGGAAGAGTGTTAGCATTAGGAGGACAAACAAAATTATAACTGTGACCAAAAACCACATGCAGTCAGATTTGTTACTAAATTATTACAAAAGTGGGAAAAATCTACAAGGTAGGTAGGCTCTAAACTGCTGGTGGAAGAGAATCTCAGTATCTTGCATCTAAACTGGTAACTTAGCTGCTCTATCAGAGTTAAATTATTAATCCTGTAACCCTTCTGCCCGTCAGAGTCGGCAGCAACAAAGGCCGGGTTCAATATCTAGGGGATCCATTCCAATAACACAATGCAAACCGGCTTGAGCCCCCACCCAGTGACCTGGGACAAATATATACCACCCCCGCTGGGCGCCTCCAAGAGGCAATACTTCCCCTCTCGCAAGCACATAGTCTGAGTGTAGGAAAAGCCTTTTAATAACAGAGAGAAACAATGTGGCATTATGTTGGGGAAACATCACCAACAGGATTCATAACACAACCCATGAGCAAAAAAAACCCACCCCAAGCAAATTGGGGCATGCCCTTTTCCCTTGGGTTCTTGAATCCAGCAACCCCAAATCACCCAAAGTCCCAAAAGTCCAATGCCCCAAAAGTCTCTGTCCCTGGTCAGGGCAGCCCCAGAGTTCGAAAGTTTATCTGTGGAGCTTTACCTCCCAACCTGGGTGGAAATGGGACGGGGGTAAGAGGCACCTTACATGATCTGAAGCTGACTGCCCCATAGCAGCGCTCCGCTCCGCCAGCCGCCCCACGAACTCCTTCGCTCAGCTGCGCTCCGCTCCGCCAGCCGCCCCACGAGCTCCTTCGCTCAGCTCCACGGCCCACAAGCAGCTCCTGCCATCCACAAACTGCTCCACGTCGAACTGCTTCACCAGCCGTCCCGCAAACTGCTCCACAATATATCTTCAGGCTCCCCCACTACTTAACACAACACTCAGTGATTTCAGCTCTTAGGTGAATTCAGCTTGTAGTAGGGGAGCCCCAGTGCTGGTGCACTGTCAGCCCAAAGTGAGCTCAGCAGCCTATAACCAGACTTCTAATGAAATCAAAATTAGCTCTGATATTCCACAGTGGAGAGAGGAGGAAGTGCAATTAGCACATAAGGCCCTCACCAAGGGGCCCATACCACCAAGTATTAATACTTATCCCCAGCCTCTCTCCATTCACACAGTTTTGGAACCCATGACCCTTGCCTAGCGAATGCTACTTAGTTGATGGTGAATCCCTCCATCATAACAAAAGGCCACGTACAGTTCCAAGCACAGTTCCCATAATCAGGGTAATAACAATTTATTCTTCCTGCCCCAATAACAGAGACACTGGGGATCCCACAGCAGCCAAAGTGACCATTTGGGCAACTATGGTCTCATTCTAGGCGTGGTGGGTGTGCCTATGCAAATGAGATTGGCCCCTGAAGTTCTTTTCCACAACTTGCCACACCTCACCACCAGATGTCAGGGTGGAGCTCATCCTGACACTGCTTACAATCCTTTGGAATAGGGGCTTTCTTTTTATGTTTGCACACTTATGGGACTCTGCATGTAACAAATAACAATAGATGGGTTTTAAGTACCTAATTTTTCTAAAAATATGCTATACTTTCATAAACGAGTTTAACCACTCACTCTAATGAATACAGAACAAACTCAGAAGTACAGTCCCTCCTGTGTCTATATATGGCATATCAATCTATTACAAAACTACTACTTCTGTGGTAGATTATTGTGAAGGAGTAAGTGCCCCTTCCCTTGTTTTTACACGGCAAGGTGGTAGAGAGTAAGGAGAACTTGTCTTTCAGGAGCAAATCTCTGGTCTGTACATTGACACATTTATTGGCTCTGACAAAGCCATTTTACTTACTGCGAATCTCTTAAAGATAAATGTTTCCTTCACTACCAGAATCCTAGGGCTTGGCACGTTCTGGTTTTTGTTTTGTTTTTTTATTATTATTAAGTTTTATAACACTTTCTACCACCCTTGTTTTTTTTCTTTTCCCTTTTCCCTCCTCCATCCCACTTTCTTTCTACTGTGCCTTAGTTTACTTTTCTCTATCTTATGTGATGATTCTCCTTCACGGTACTTTTCTGTACCTGTAATAATTGTTCCCTTTTCTTTTTCCACCTTGAACCCCATTTTTCCTAGTTTGTGTTCTTTCCTTTCAACACCATCTTCCTCTGTGCTATTAATCTTTTCTTTTTTCTCTCTCTCATTCCTTCCCCATCTGTGTTCTGTTCTTTCTCCTTTATAGGTTTAAACTCTACCCCACCTACCCTTCCACTCTCATTCCCTTAGTTCTCTGTACTCCTGATGCTTCTTCTGCTCACTCTGCCATAATTTTATACACACTCTGCCATGCTTAAACACAGTGCCACACTTTCGTTCTCCCTCTCAGAAGTGGGTCTTCTCCATTTTCCCTCTCCCATCTTAACTAAAAGATGGGACCCCAGGATTTCCATCCCCCCAAGTCAAAGCAGGGTTGTTGGGTTTTTTCTCTCTCCTTCAGTCTCCTGTCTCTTCTTTCACCTTCAGGGGATGGAGGTGGACAGTCCCACAGAAAGTGTGGGGGTGGGGGAGGGACAGGACCTTTTTGTGCTCCCGAGAGAGGCCAATTTTGACATGGGGAAAGTAACTTTACTCCCCCAGAGGAGGTTATTTTGCCCTAGATAAGGCAATTTTCTCCCTACCCACAACCCCAAAATCAGGTACAGAAGAGGAGGCCCACATAAATTGGAGAGGAGCTAGGGCTGGCCAACCAGAGTATGTCTACACTGCAGCTGGGAATGAGCCTCACAGCCCAGGTAGATATGCTTGTGCTAGTAGGGCTTGAACTGTCATATTAAAAATAGCAGTATGGCCGCTGTGGCTTGGGCTCTCAAGCCGAGTGGCCCAGCTGGGCTTCAGAGCCCAAGCTGCCATGTCCACACTGCTATTTTCAGTGCACTATCTGAAGCCCCACTACCTGAGTCTGTCTACCCTGCTTACAGCTGCTGTGCAGACGTAGCCTGTCTGCTCCTGAGGGCTAGTTCACCTACCCCTAAGACAGAGGGAGGGACTTTGTTTACACTAAGCAGAGAGGAGCTGTCCTAGCAGGATTTAAGGGAGGTGAGGAGCACCGCTGATGAACAGCCAGTTTTGAAGGGATCCCAGTGCTCCTTGCTTGGTACACAGCTTTGTTTGCATTAGGTGGCAGAAGTGCAGTTAATGACCCAGCTACAAGTTAAGATCTAAGGGAAGTTTGCTAGGTGTGCACTCACAACGTCAGTTGACATATGGTTGACCATGTCTGCTGTGACTAGATGAGTGTTATAAATGGTCAGTTGTGGAGTGGAGCTGCCCATATGCTATTAGTACTACAAAGCCAGTATATGGGTGGCTGTGCTAGGTTCTTCTGCCTTTATGCCTTGTCAGCTAAGCTTGGCTTGCAACTGGTGATGATGTAACAGGCAGAAAAGAACTTGACATAATTTTGAAATCCCAGGCTTCGTTTGTAGAGCCAGCAGCTCGAAAAGTCATCTTTTGATCTGTAAATTGAACAGATAACACATGAAGGTCACCGGCAGTGAATAATATGGAAGCCAATGATACTACTTGTAGTCACTTTCCTGACTGCATCTACTCATGTTCACATGCAGTTTGGAAAGTCCCAGGGAAAATCCAGAGGAGTGTATCTCACAAACACACTCTCACAGAGGTTTTTTTTAAAATGGATTGTCTTAGCTTACACAACAACAAATCATACGAAGAAATATCTTGTCCTGTGTGGGTTTTATGTGGTGAGTTTCCATTTTCCTTGTCAATGGGCACTCATCTCTGCATTGCCCCAACTCCCTGCTGACCTGGTATTACCAATATATGAAAGGGTGGCACAGAACTATAGTTTGTGACTCTCAGGTGTGTCCACACTGAGATGAAAAACCTGTTGCACCAAGTCTGAGCCCCGGGTCAGCTGTTTTGGGCTCACAGGGCTCGGACTGCAGGGCTAAAAATAGCAGTGTAGACATCTGGGCTCAAGCTGGAGCCAGAGCTCTGCAACTCTGTGAGGGAGGAGGGTCTCAGAGCTGTGGCTCCAGCTTGAGCCCAAATGTCTACACTGCATTTTTGTAGGTCCTCAACCTGAGTCCCACAAGCACGAGCCAGCTGACCCAGATCAGCTGTGGCCATGCTGTGGGTCTTTAACTGCAAGGTAGACATACCTCAAACATTTCCATGGAGGAAATCTTAGAATACTCATTCTTATGCTAAAATAACCACCACACTTTTTTAGTTGGCACTAAAGTTTTTAACACTGTCTAGTCTATTTTGTGCAGATGCCAGATATATTGCTGCTGAATTAATATCACTGTAAAATCTATTTGTCTGGTGCCCAAACCTGTGAGGTGCTGAGAGCCCTGAACTCCCATTGATCACAAATCAATAGGAGTCCAGGACACTCACCACCCTGCAGGTGCAGTTCAGAATCAGGTGCACAAAAGAAAATGGAAAACATAGGCCCTGATTGTGCAGTCAGCTCTGTGTAGGCCCTTAAGGTCCACCTGCCCTGAGCTCGTTGCAGGACTGGGGCCTTATTTTTACCTCCTGTCCCTCACCTCTGCTGGAAGACTTTCACCGCTGTCAACAGTGTTCACAAATTTTGCTTGAGTGAATTGAAGATTGTGGTTAATCAGAACCTATGAATAATTCACACAGACCTTTATTTTTCCTTCATCAAAATACAAAATATGATGCTCTTTAGGTAAGGTTAAAGCTAGCCCTGCCCCCATCAAAAGTCCCGTTTGTTTGTTTGTTATAATCACTGCACTGCTCCCATCACCACCACTAACTTCCCCCAAAATAAACTAATCTTGCTGAACACTTTTTGCAGGACACTAAAAATGAGCAGATGAAAGTGACTCCAGGAGCAGAGAGAATGATAGACAGGGGACACGGGATGGAATCAGGGAAAAGAGGGCATGGAATGTTGGTTCAGGGAAATGTAAATTATTGGAGGATCCCTTGAATTGGAAACAGGATTTTATCCTCTAAATGTTATTGTTTTGATCTTTTCTGGCTGTATTAGAAGGCAGAGCTAAAGCAGGCTGGCTGGGTGGTGCATGTTTGGGGTGGGGTTAGAGTGAGAGATGAAGGATTCTGTGGCAGTGGGGAGCTGGCTGGATCCTTTAATTGTTCATGTCCAGACATTCTGATATTTAGGGTGTTTGTTTTGGGGTGTCACTGGACTCTGGTGATTCACTTTCAAACTCAATTCTTTTTTAATGAAGATATTTGTTTACAAATTTATTCAAGGTGTTTATTAATCTGTAAAGCCCTAAATGGTTCGAGTCCTAGCTACCTTTTCCCTGTGTACATGAGGCCCTCTGATGTGCTTTCACTAACAGTCCAGATGTACATGTCTAGGGATTGGAGTTGGGTGTTCTTACTGGAAGATCATTGTCTCCGAGTTGCTAACCTTCAAGGGTTGGTGAAAACCTACCCACTTATTCAGGCTTTTGCTTGAGATGGATATAGTTGTACTTCTGTCTTTTATGAGGGAAATCTCATTTTCAGTTGTCATTTGATATACTGACGTCATATTGTTTATATTTATACTTCTGCCCAGAGACAAATGATGCACTTAGTATTAAAAATAGAAAAACAAATGAATTCATTAGTAAAATAGAGTTTCCATGCCTTGTCACATAAACACTCCCCCCTCCTTCCCATTCACATTAATGCACCCACCCACCCATAAAATAACAGAGAGAGAGTGGAGAAGCAGTAGCACTCATTGGCCCCAGTAATAGGTTCTCACAGCAGTGGTCCAATATAGCAACTGCTGGAAGTAACAGGAAGGAGTCCTGCAACTGAGGGCTTGTCTACAGAGAGAGTTAGTGTGTGGCAAGCCAGGGGTGTGAATCTATAGCAGACTAGCTTGCCATGCGCTTGCTGAAAGCCTAAACCAGAATAAAACCACCCTAGAAAAAGACGGTTCCTTGGAGGAAGTGGTAGGAGAGAGAGAAGCTTGTGGCTACGAACAAACAGAAAGCCAGCTCTGCAAAGAGAAGTAATACGCAACCTTGACAGCAGCACGGGCATTGTGCCTAGAGCCCGAGGGCAGAAACTGCTTTGCATGTACATTACAAACTGATGCAAAATTTATGTCAATCCCCCAATGAGAGAGAGACACTAGTATGAACAGAAGATTTGACCAACCTTAAATTTGCTGGATATATTGTCTTGCTGCTTCCTTCTGTCCATTTTTTGTTTTCATTTTTCTCTTTTCCACACACACACTTCCATAAAGTTCTATCCTCTTCCTCATCACTTTCTCTCTGCTTCCCCGTCTCTTCCCTTTATTCCTAGACTCCTCCACATTCTTCTCTCTTCTATTCCACTCTTCCCCCTTCTCCAGTCCTTCCCATTCCTTCTCTTTAATTTCTACCCTCATGAGCCCTAGTTGAAGGAAGAATAGTACCTCCCTCTATCCTAAAGGAAATGGCTGATCCAGCCCCTGAAGGGAAACTAGTATGATGGGTCAAAGACAAAGCTATGATCTGTGCCCTGATGTCAGGAGGCAATGATGAGTGGTTCACTTATCCTACTTCTACACTAGCAAGCATGGTCAGGTAATTGACCATGTACATGCTCACGCACATTCCACATACCCATGCCAAGTGTCCACATATGCTGCACTGGACACAGGTATTTGCTGTGTCCATAGGTATACCTGTGTCCACAGTACCTCTTTTTGGTATACAACATTAGCTCTATCATTTCAGGGGCAGTATCCCAGGGTTCTGTGTGTCACAGGAGACAATTTAGGAACACCCTTGCTCTGTGTTGGTACTATCTGCCACCTTCACACATTTGACAGCAGTTCCTGCTCATCTCTTCCCTCCTGCCATACTGAGTGGAAGACAATGAGCAAGCAAATGATGATGTGGTTCTGCTTCCGCTCCTTCTCCTTCTTGCATGATAAACATTTCTTGCAATGCAGTATTCGATCCTTGAGATTCAGGACAGAACTTGTTGACATGCTGAAGACTGGTGACCTAGAAGGTGACTGACAATCTACTCCAGTTCCATGGAACAGATATGGTGACTGCCGGTATGTATGCCCCTGGGTAGACCACTGCTTCTGGTCCAGGAGAGCCAGCACAGTGTGGTGGGATCACATCATTTTGAAATGATGAGCAGTGATGAGCAGTGGCTTCAGAACTTCCAAATGAGAGAACAGACTTTTTTCACAGAGCTCTGTGAAGAGTTTGCCCCCAACCTTCCTGCGTCAGAGCACTGGATTTCAGAAAGCCATACCACTGTAGAAGCAAGTGGCTATTGCCCTGTGGAAGCTAGCAACACCTGAAAGCTACCAGTCAGCTGCAAACCAGTTCAGGGTTGGGAAGTCCACTGTTGTGGTTGTACGGGTTGGTGAGGCAATCAGTATTGTCATCTACCCAAGGTAATTGCCATAACCTGAGTACCAGAAATTGTAGCTGGATTTCAAAGAATGGGTTTTCTGAATTAAGCAGGGACCAGCAATAGTACCCACATGCCAATATTTTGGCCACTAAAAGGGGCAAGTGAGTATGTGAACCAAAAAGGTTACTATTCAGTCATTCTGCAAGGCTTGGTAGGCCACAAAGACAGGTTCGTGATCACATACATTGGAAACATATGAAAGCTTCATGATGTCAGGGTGCTAATGAGATCAGGATTGTACTTGGGGGGAAGAAGGAACTTTATTCCACAGACACTACATGGTTCTCTCTGGTATGCCTGCCAACAGTTATTTGGGGGACCCCTGTGACAGATTTGGTCACAGAGACCACCTTGGGACTGTCACCTGATGTGCTGAAGCTACCTCTGAGCCCGTTTCCCCCAGCTTGGGCCTCCAGAACCTGTCTTCTTGAGCCAGACACATTAGCCTGCTGCAACACAGACCCAGATCTGGTCCATGTCCCCAAAGCTGCAGGCTTTAACTGAAAAACATTCAGCAGGTACTCCTGTCTTCAGCACCCAGACACTCAGCTCCCAATGGGATCCAAACCCCAAATAAATCCATTTTACTCTGTATAAAGCTTATACAGGGTAAACTCATAAATTGCCCACCCTCTATAACACTGACAGAGAGAGAGAGATGCACAGCTGTTTGCTCCCCCAGGTATCAATCACTTACTCTGGGTTCAATAATAAACAAAAGTGATTTTATTAAGAATAAAAAGTAGGATTTAAGTGGTTCCAAGTAATAACAGAACAAAGTAAGTCACCAAGCATAATAAAGCAAAAATACACAAGTCTAAGCCTAATACATTAAGAAACTGATTACAGATAAAATCTCACCCTCAGCGATGTTCCAATAAGCTTCTTTCACAGACTAGACTCCTCCTTAGTCTGGGCCCAATCCCTTTCCCCTGGTACAGTTCTTGTTCGTTCCAGTTCAGGTGGTAACTAGAGGATTTCTTATGACTACAGCCCCCTTTGTTCTGTTCCACCCCCTTTTATAGCTTTGGCACAAGGCGTGAATCCTTTGTCTCTATCTGGGTTCCCACCCTTCCTTCTAAATGGAAAAGCACCAAGTTTAAGATGGATTCTAGTATCAGGTGACATGATCACATGTCACTGAAAGACCTCATTCTCCATTCTTTCAGAGTTGGCTTGCATGTACCCAGGAAGGTTTGCAAGTAAACAGAGCCATTTACAACCAATTGTCCTGGTTAATGGGAGCCATCAAGATTCCAAGTCATTATTAATAGCCCACACTTTGCATAGTTACAATAGGACTTTAGAGTAATGCTTCATATTTCTAGCTTCAGATACAAGAAGGATACATTCATACAAATATGATGAACACCCTCAGTAGATTATAAGATTGGTAATGATACCTTACAAGAGACCTTTTGCATAAAGCATATTCCAGTTACATCATATTCACACTCATAAACATATTTCCATAAAACATATGGAGTGCAATGTCACAACCCCACTCCTCACTTGGCTTATGAAACTGTACCTCAATATCAGTGTCCCAGGAAAAAGGGAATTCAATCACAAACTGAGTAGCTGCAGAATGGTTATGGAGTACACTAGTGGGTGGTGGAAAGCTCATTAGCGATGTGTCCAATCTGAATGCCAATGTGACCACTACTATTCACATAAGCATGGCCTGCTGTGCCCTCCACCATGTGTGTGAGGGTAAAGGGGAGTATCTCCATACCGAGTGGGTGCAAGACAGGACTGGCTTACAAAGCCTGTTCAGGCAGTTGGATCCTACGCATGTGCACATTGGTCTTGGTTCCCAGCGGGCAAGGGAAATCCAGGATGCCATATGTGCACACGTCCTGCAACAGTGGGGAAGTAAAGGGTGATTTCTGCCTGTGCCAAGGGATACAATCACATCCTATGCAGCTGCTGAAAAAGCACAAGAGAGAACATTGGCGCATACTTATGCACTACCATACTTTTGTGAGGGTTTTGTTCCCCTGTAGCTGATGTTTTTGTAACTATGTAACTATTGACTCGTTACTGACAGTTGTGACAGGGCACCACCACCTTAGGGCTTGCATTTGTGCTATAAAGGTTGTCAGCCTAGTTCTGTTGCTATCATTGTGTGCTGCATTTGTGTTAACACCTGTTTTCAAGACTACATTGTAGGGAGCACTCTATGCTTTAAATGACCTTCAAAATAGCTCTTTAAGGGCTTGGGAGGGGCTTCAGAAATTATTTTTTTTCACTGTTCACTGATAGTGGTGATAACAGCACTAATCAGCTATTGTACATGACTATGTCCAGGGCCAAAGTTTGGTGGGGGTAGGGAACGGGGGCCCTTAAGGCTATTTCAAGACTAGCACTTTTTGTTGGTTAACACTTTTATTGGTCAGGGGTGTGGAAAAAACCACACCCCTGACCAACATAAGTTTCGTTGGCAGAAGCACTGGTGAGGACAGCACTATGTCGGCAGGAGAGCATCTCCCGCCGACATAGCTACAGCCGCTTGTTGGGGGTGGTTTAATTTATGCCGATGAGGGGAGCTCTCGCCTGTTGGTCTAGAGCGGCTACACGGGAGACCTTACGTCAGTGCAGCTGCAGCGGTACAGCTGTGCTGCTATAAGGTCTGTGTGTAGATATGACCTCACTCACTGTTCAACGTCTAATGTCTTTAATTGTGCTTCCTTGTTCTGTACATGAACCAAGCCAAAAATAAGCTCCTTTTTCTGTTCTGTGACTTCTGTGGCTGTTAAAACTACCAGTGCGTTCTACGCGCATTTCACTTTCCCCATCCCTCGGGTGTATGCTTTGGAATCTGGATATTTATGAACCTGGGAGGACGGGGTCAAATGGGCATGGGAGGGACAGAGAATTCTTTGCAGTCTTACACCACCAGAGAGTTACACAAATCAAAGTCATGTGCTCTGAATCATAGGGCCTTATGCCGCACCAGACAAAAATGTCCTGGAAGTCAGGAAGGGTCACACACAAGTCAAGGAAATGTAATATTTATTAAAAGTGATACATGTAACTTAAAGTGAAGGTTCTTTTATTTTTTTTTATTTCATTTATTTATTTATTATAAAGGAACTGCAAATGAAAACACAGTGGGTCTGACTCCCTGAGCAACATGCAAGCAATGTCTCTGAGCCCATCTTCTTGCCCTTCCTCTCCCACTCACCCTGACGGGGGGCTGCCCAACGGGACAAACGGGGACATCTCCAGTGAAGCATTTGGGGGCCAAATACAGGCTGGGCTTCAGAAACTGCATGGGGCTCATCATTCCCCACCTGCATGCTCAGGAGGGTTCCCGTTGAAGGGGTTTTGAGTCCTAACAGAGGGTGTTGTCCCAGGAATCCTGCAGGTTCCTCCCAGTCACTTGGGGGTTAGATCCTCTGCCTCAGCAGCACCCAGGGTGGCAGCTGGAGGAGAAGTAGCAGGAAAAGGGGGTGGTGCCAGTTCGAGAGGAGCAATGGCCACATGGTCCCATTCCCTCTGGCATATGTCCTGCTTCAGGAACTGATTCAGCAGTGCATGCTCCTGCTGAGGAGCCCGATCCTCCTGAGCCCTGAGGGATTTAAACTGCTCCTGGTTTCTCCTATCCATAACAATGGCCAGGACCTCCAGAGTCATCCTCCATCTGTTTCTGCTTTGGTGCTGCTCCTGCCTTCCCATTGGAATGGTTTCCCTCTAGGCAGCCAAAGGTCCTACCACTTCAAAGACAAGGGGAGTTGTATTTTTCCTTTCAAAGAAGCTAAGAAATCCCCCTACATAACATGACTGTGCTGCAGAGGGCCACAATAGTGATACTTTTTAGCATTTCAGGACTGACTACTACACTATCCCTGATTCTCAGACCACTTTTGCAGCCGTTGAGGAAGGAGCAGAGGCTAATAATGGTAAGACGCCTGTAGTGATGTTTTATAAAAATATATAATGTTTACAGTGTATTAAGAGTCTTCTTTAAAAGCTGGCCATCATCTAGAGAACACACAGGTTTTCAACTTACCAGAACGGAAAAGGGAGGTGTGCCTCCAGTCCTGTGGAGGTGAACCAGCAATCTATGCCAGAGAGATGTTTCTGCTAATTCACCCCTCTCCATATCCCTGAACCACCCAACCCCTCCCCTTGCATCTCCAGAAAATCCAGCCCCTGTGTCCAGCAAACAGTGGTGAAAGGGAAAGAAAGAGAGACAACAACTTTATTTTGTTCCCTGAACTGTCTGATCGATACCACAAGCTGCTTGCCTCTCCACTGCAAGGCGACACTGCATTTACTCGGGCAACTGCCAGAGTGGATCCTTCAGCCATTGTGCTTCTCCCAGCTTCTGCATGCAGCATGGCTGAGAGTGGGGAGATGTCGGACACCAGGGACTGGGAATGGTTTAAAAACTAATCTTCAAAGGGCAAAAGGACAATCAAAGGACTCCCTTTCCCTTCGTTCACTCTGCTTCCACTCGCCTTTCTCCTTCTACAGCAATGCCACATCTTGAGGTCCCACCACTTAACCCAGCTCTCAGTGATTTCAGCAGTTGGTGGGGGTCTCCCATTAGTAGTGCAGGCTCTGAGGGCTCTTTCAAATGTATATCTTTTATTTCAAAGTGGTTTTGTTTTTCCCAAATCAAATTGAATAGACTCTTCTTTCTAATTATAAATTCATCATTCTGTTAGTTCTTTGCCCCCAATTTCTTCCTATATTTTCATATAAAGGTAAATCCACTTCTGTCTGGTGTGTGTTGGACTACAGTGTATGGATTAGATTGTGGCTGCCTCTTGCATTGGTGCAACTTTGTTCATGCAAATACACTTCTCTGCACAAGGGCCAGTGACAATCACAGTTTGTATGTGAGTGGAGCAGGGCAGTTACCCTGCTCCTAGAAAAAAGCCTGGGTTGATTGGGGAAGCAGCCATAGCTGGGGCCATGCCCCAATCAGGCCACACCTGGCCCTGTTATAAGGGCCCTGGGGGGAGCTGGGTCAGTCTCTGTTTTGACCTAACTGCCTGAAGGAACACAGGCTACCTGAGACTGACCAGTGCTAGGGAAAGGCCAGGCTGGAGCTCCCCAGACTGAGGCCTTGGTTAAGGCCCAAGGCAGGTACTGGGACTAAAGAGGTAGCCTGGGAATAGGCAGAGGTAGCTGGTCCAACCCACTTGCCAGTGATGAGTGGCCATTATGCTGCAGTCTGCCCCAGAGAACAAGGGCTAGATGATGACTGGCAGTAGCCACTGTGGCAAGGTGGGATTAGAGGGTTGGGGGTTCCCCTGGAAGGGGAGACCCAGACCATGGTGGAGTACTGTGGTCACAGAATCCTGAGGAAAAGGGCACCAGGGTCCGGGAGGGACACGAGGCCAGTGACAGGCGAGACACTGGCTAGTAGAAGGTGCTCTGTATGCTGGAGAGCTAATTCCTGAGATGACCAGCAGGAGGCGCTGCAGTGGTGAGTCCTCACTGCACTACAGTGAGTATGGGAGCTGTTCACTCTTAGTGCCTTACTGTAAAGGATACAAGGAGGAGTTAGGCTACTGGGACTGCAGCTCTGAACAACCCCCTACTCAGGGTCAAGACTTGGACATTGAGCAAACAATTTATTGTTAGCCTTTCAAACAGGACTTTCTTTAAAATCACAGGGTTAAATGTACCCCGGTTGTAACTCTCTTGGCTTCAATGGATTTACATCAAGGATGACTATGACTCAGATTCTCAAATCTCTTTGCTGCTTAGCCCTGACCTTTGACCTTCCTGTTTGCAAAATGATTGGTTCCTAGGAATGTAAAGATTCTTGATTATTTTTTAAATAAATAAAACAGCAAGATATGAGTTTCCCTGAACTGTGTCACAACTTAGTATTGTGCAGCGTTTCTTTCATGTGAAAGCATATGCAGTACATTTCTTGCCAACTTCCCTTCAAATCTAAACTGTGAATTGTTCCTCTTTTTATACTGACTGCTGTTAAGTATATTCTTTAGAAACAAATGCTACATCTATTTTTAATTAATGTTTATACTAATTGTTAAATGTGTCTCTCTCTCTCTCTCTCTCTCTTCCCCTACCTCCCTCCATTGGACCTACACAGACTTACACCAGCTGAGGATTTGGTCCATAATTCTTCAAACAACTGTTCCCAAATTGGAAATTGTG
Organism: Eretmochelys imbricata; assembly: GCF_965152235.1. Classification (NCBI taxonomy): domain Eukaryota; kingdom Metazoa; phylum Chordata; order Testudines; family Cheloniidae; genus Eretmochelys; species Eretmochelys imbricata. The sequence goes on along the minus strand of NC_135575.1, from coordinate 55,302,113 downwards.
TGCCTAAAATTAAGCATCTAAACCCATATGTAGGGTCCAACATAAATGGCTTGATTTCCAGAGGTTCTGAGGACCCATGGCTCCAGTTGAAGACAATTGCAGCTGTGGGCGCTCAGCGTCTCTGAAAATCAGTCTCTTTGGGGCCTACATATAAATTTAGGTATTTCACTTTAGGTGCTCAAGTTAGAAAGGTTGGCCATAATTCCTAGCATGATAACAATAAAGAATACTTGTATATTAACATTATGGAAAAAGGGTCTGTTGTCTCTGTAAAACATAAACCCTATTAAATCCCCCAGGGTGCTTCCAGAAGAATCAACTCCAACACAGATTTCCTGTTCAGAATCCACCCAGTTAGGAAGCAAGCACTCCGCTCAGACTAGTTCCTCACTGATTCTGCCCTTACTATACTCTCTCCTGGATTGTGATGATAAAAAGAGATGTCTCTAGAAGGGCTTTGAGGCAAATGTCAGAGAAATCCTGTTCCCTAGAGTGGCTGAAAAATTTTCCAGCAGAACTTCTGTGGGAACATGTTGATTTTTTGACACAATTTTGTTTCAAAAACGGAACAAAGCCTTTTAATGATGTTTTGATGATGATCTGTTTCAACATTTTGAGAAGGGGATATTCCAATTTTTTGTCTTGAAATGTCTTCATTTTGAATTTTTTTAAATTGTATTTATTTTAAAAAGTCAAAATTAAAACAAAACATGCTGATTTGAGCCAAAACAAAAATTCCAGTTAGTGGAAAAATGTTTTTAAAAAATTTGTTTTGTTTTCATCCTGATTAGGAACAAAAACAGATAATGAAATCTTAAAATTTTTCAGAGGGGGGATTCTGGTTGCCACACAACTTTACTGTTCCCCTTCCACAATTGCCACCTATGTTTGTTCTGCTGCACCAGGATAAGTGAGTAGAGAGAAGCATCTAGCTGGGAGAATTATTTTCAGTAACTCAACAAATTCTAGAAATGTTGTTGTTGAGTCCAGCCTCAGTTTCCAAGTAAATCAGTCATGTTTCATAGTATAATTATAGAGATAGTGAAAACTGTAGTATAGATCAGGTTGAAAACCAGTTGGCATGGTAACTCCACCTTTTCAGATGTTTATAATGTTCCCAAAACATTTCCTTCTGAGCTGAAACTTATAAGTGGTCTCAACTCACAGAAGGCTTTTTTCAGGTGGAAGGAAATGTCAAGAAATTCCACTTACCTATTTTTGAGGTCAGCAGGGATGGGAAAATCAAACACTTCTTATTTGGGGAACAAAATTGTAATTATACTTCTCTAGAGAAAGATTGGGGGGGGAGCTACCAATCAATCTGAAACTTTTTGGATATGGCGAATAGTTCTTAATGTGTAGAGTAGAGGTGCAGCTAGGCTGAGGGGAGCAAGGGGGAAGATGGTTATAATGAACTGAGAAATCACTCTGAAGCCCTCTCGGGAGGCCATCTAAGATTTCTACCAGAGCCTTATAAAGTGGAGCTCCCTGTGACATCATTGCACCACCTTCTCCCTGCACAGCCCCACAAGTACAGAGGTTGTTGCTCTCATTAAGGAGGGAGCTGGGGCCATCAGGAGCTGCTGGTGTCAGGTTGTTGCTGAGATAATTTACATGAGGCAGATCATCAGGTGTCCCTCTGAACTACCCAGAGCAATAGAATTCTATATCAACAGCGAGAGCAAGAGAAAACTATGGGCACAAAAATAATGGTAGTCAGATTCCATGATATTTTTGGTGCATTCTGGAATATTCTGCCAATTCCAGCCTTTCATTTACAAACATGCAATTTCTATATTTATCTGTTGCAAAGCTACATCTATCATAATGTAGACTGGGATGTTGGTAACGTGCTCCCTCTGTGACTTTCAGGCTTGATCTACACCCAGAAATTGCCATGATTTGACTAAATTCGGTTCCACACTGATTTAGTTAAATTGGCCCAACCGCCTTGTGTGGGCACTCTTACGCTGGGTTTAAGAATGGCTGATATCAGTTTAGTTTAATTTGTTTTTGTTACTGAATTAAGCGAATATCAATATCAACCACTCTTCCTGGTAGCTTGGGGACAGCTGAGAATCAGAGGTAAGGGAAAAACAAGTGTCCCAAACTACTAGGAGGCTTAAGGTGAGGTTGATGGTCATGTCTGGAAGGGGAAGAAATCAGAAACACCAACTCACTCTCTTCATTTTTAGTTAGTGTGGTGTATGGGCTTTTAGGCCTGTACAAAAATGAATGTTCATAAAAGATATCACAACATTCTTCAGTCAAACATTGATAACCTATTTATGGGGCTCATTTGGAAATGAGTACAAACCAATTAATTTATCTGATTTCATAGATTCCAAGGCTAGAAAGGACCTCTGTGATCGTCGCATCCAATTTCCTATATATCAGAGGCCATAGAACTTCCCCAAAATAATTCTTTTTGAACTAGAATGTTGTAAAACATCCAATCTTGATTTAAAAATTGCCAATGATGGTGAATCCACCATGACCCTTGCTAAATAGTTCCAGTGATTCATAAGTGGGGCCCTACCAAATTCACGACCGTGAAAAATGCATCATGGACCATGAAATGGGGTCTCCCCCATGAAATCTGGTCTTGTGTGCTTTTACCTTTTACCCTGTACTATACAAACTTCACGGTGGAGACTAGTGTTTCTCAAACCGGGGTACCCAACCCAAAAGGGAGTCACAGAGGGGTTGCAAAGTTATTGGAGGGGGGGGTTGTGTCACGGTATTGCCACCCTTACTTTTGTGCTGCCTTCAGTGCTGGATGGCTGGAAAATGGCAGCTGCTGGCCAAGGGCCCAGCTCCGCAAGCAGCGGCACGGAATTAAGGGTAGCGATACCATATCGTGCCATCCTTACTTCTGCACTGGTGGTGGTGGTGGTGGCGCTGTCTTCAGCGGCCAGTACGTCCCTCAGCCCGCGTCACTTCCAGCAGCTCCCATTGGCTTGGAGCAGTGAACCGCAGCCACTGGGAGCTGCGATCAGCCGAACCTGCTGACGCGGCAGGTAAACGAACCAGCCTGGCCCGCCAGAGGCTTTCCCTGCACAAGTGGCGGAACAAGTTTGGGAACCACTGCTGTAGGGGAAGTCGAAATACCCATTGTGATCTTTGGAGACCCCACTTACCCTTTAATGCCATGGCTCATGAAACCCTACACAGGGAGCCTTGACAGCAGCAAGGAGCAGTTCAACAACAGGCTGAGCCAGTGCAGAATGGCTGTGGAGTGTGCTTTTAGCCGTTGAAAGGGCCGCTGGCACTCTCAGTACGGGAAGCTGGACCTGGCCGATAACCGCATCCCCGTGGTTATAGCCGCGTGCTGTACTCTCCATAACATTTGTGAAGTGAAGGGTGAAAGATTCACACAGGCGTGGAACTCAGCCTCCAGGTGTTGAACCTCTGAATTTGAACAGCCAGAGAGCAGGGCTATTAAAGGGGCCCAGCATGGGGCTGCAAGGATTAGGGATGCCTTGAGGGAGCAATTTGGGGCTGAAAGCCACCAGTAAAGTCTGGTGCCCTGCACGGGAGTGAAGTGCAGTCATTCCAAAGTTAGTAGGAATCTGTGTTTGCTATGTATGATACGCTGACTTGCAGTGCCTGTTTCTTTCCTGAGCTAAGGTATCTTTTACGTTACGCAATAATAAAGAATGTTTTCAAAGCAAAAAATCCATTTAATGAAAAGAAAATGCATTTATTGAAAAGAAATACAACTGTTTGGGAAACACAAAGGACAAGGGGATGAGGTGGGGAATGGTTCAATCACAGATTTGAGCATGTCCTGTTATCATACTCAGCCTTTCTGTCTGGAGTACTGTGCAATGAGTGCTGCACTTCAAGCTGGCTAAAAAGCCTGGTGATGGGGGTGAGTGCAGTGGGTAAGGGTTGTAGTTTTCAGAGCTGCGTGGTGAAGCTACAGGTGTTTGAGGCAGCTGGTGGCGATAAGAATCCGGATGTTGGGGAAAGTGGGTTGGAGGTGACATGGGGGCACAAGGAAAAGAGTTTTGGGACAAGGGCTGCACCTGCGGCCCCCCCACCCCCCTGCAGTAGTGTTCTGCCTGCATGGCTATGAGCACCTGTGTTGAGTCCTCTTGGAGCTCCATAATGCTTAGCAGCCTCTCCGTGCTTTGGTGCCAGCGATCCACATTCTGCTGGCAGATCCTCCTTTCACTCTGCCACTTCTGTGCTTTTTGATTTTCATTAAGGGACTGCTGCGTTACTTCATGCAGCATGTCTTCTTTCCTTCTACATGGCCTCTTCCTAATTCTTTGGAGTCTTTCGTCTGGTGGTAGTACGAATGGCTGGGATCTCAAGGTTGCATTTGTAAAGGCAAAATGCAACACTTAACAGAGGCAGCATTGTTCATACCAGACAGAGCAATGATTCACCCATACTTAGAGACAAGCACAGTCTACACAATAGCTTAATTTGCCTGTCCCAAAGTGAGTGCACATAACCCACAGGAGTCCCAAAATGGTGAGTAAGCACAGGGGCAAGGGGGACTGATTTGTTTCATGGCTATACTGTCCTCTGGGTTTCTGTGCCTTGGGGAGAGCTACAGGTGCAGCGGGCCCCTACACTGAACACTGTCCCCACATTTTTCACAGGAGTTCATCCTGGAAGATATCTCGCTGCTGAGGATGACCTGGGAAGCCAGGGAGAGTCTCTTACTGCAATGTGGCTTCTGCCCTGGCCCATATGCAGCCTGCATGTATGCAGCAATGGTCCCACCGCCCCTCACGGCACAGTGGCATGGACATGTTAGCCTCACTGGGACAAGGAGTACAGTAGCTCTCCCAAGGAACCTGCATAAGTGCATTGCCCACCTTCTGCATGAGACCTTTGAAGAGATTACTGAGGCCGATTACCGTGATGTGAGAGAGCACATCAACATCCTATTCTGCATTTAGGCATGCATGCATACAGCCCTAACCCTCCTCGCCCCAAGAGCCTGCACCGAACAACTTCCTTCCCAAAACAAAAGCCGCTTTCCAGGCACCTTCTTTGGTGTTTGTCCTTCCCCAAGCATTGGCCGCTGTGACTGGCTACCTTTCTTCTGGCTTGAGAACAGCTACTGGCTGCGTGCATCTAGGGATGCCGGGGTGTCTCCCTCCTCCTCAGCACCCTCGCTCCTGCTTTCCTCCTCCTGCCTTGTTGAACGGGGCTCTGAAGTGTCCATGGTGGTCCTCGGAGTGGAGGTGGGGTCGCCCCCAGTATTGTGTCCCACTCTTTGTAGAAACGGCAGGTCGCGGGGCAGCACCGGAGTGGCGGTTTGCCTTGCGGGTTTTGTGGTAGGCATTCCGCAGCTCCTTCACTTTAACCCTGCACTGCTGTGCATCCCAGTCATGGCCCCTTTCCGTCATGGCCCCTTTCCGTCATGTCCTTTGATATCTGCCTGAAGGTATCGTAATTCCTATGGCTGGAGCGCAGCTGGGACTGGACAGCTTCCTCCACCCAAACACTGATGAGGTCCAGCACCTTGCCATTGCTCCATACTGGGGATCGCCTGGCGCATGGAGGCATGGTCACCTGGAAAGAATTGCTGAAAGCACTCCATGCCTGGCTAAGCAAACAGGAAGGAGATTTTCAAAATTCCAAGAGAATTTAAAGGGCGGGTCTGATGGTTGGTCACCTGAGGGCAGGGCAGTAGAGGTCAAACTGATGACCAGAGTGACTGGAACTGGAATTGTGGGACACTTCTGGAGGCCGATGAGAGCGCGTTAACAGACCAGGGCATCCACACTGGCGCTGCGGCGCTCCAGCCAGGGCACAGCAAGCGTTATGCCTCTCGTCAAGGTGAATTATCAGGAGCACTCCAGTTGCGGAGTCCAGGCACTCCACGTTCCTTGCCAGTGTGAATGCGTCATGACTTAGGCGCCCGGGGCCGCTTTAATGCACTCTAACTTGCAAGTGTCGCCAAGCCCTATAGTTAAACCACATTAAACCCCAGTGTAGATACGCTCATTCAGAATTCAAGTGGTCTTAATTTGGTCTAGTTTATTTCACTTTGGAAGTGAATTAGATTAAACCAAATTAAGGCTGCTTTAATTCTGAATAAGAGTGTCTACACTTGTAGAGGTTTCAGAGTAACAGCCGTGTTAGTCTGTATTCGCAAAAAGAAAAGGAGTACTTGTGGCACCTTAGAGACTAACCAATTTATTTGAGCATGAGCTTTCGTGAGCTTCAGCTCACTTCATCAGATGCATACTGTGGAAAGTTTAGAAGATCTTTTTATACACACAAAGCATGAAAAAATGGGTGTTTACCACTACAAAAGGTTTTCTCTCCCCCCACCCCACTCTCATGCTGGTAATAGCTTGTCTAAAGTGATCACTCTCCTTACAATGTGTATGATGATCAAGTTGGGCCATTTCCAGCACAAATCCAGGTTTTCTCCCCCCCACTCCCACAAACCCACTCTCCTGTTGGTAATAGCTTATCTAAAGTGATCACTCTCCTTACAATGTGTATGATAATCAAGGTGGGCCATTTCCAGCACAAATCCAGGGTTTAACAAGAACGTCTGGGGGGAGGGGGGCGGGGGTCAGCATAGTCTGTGTGGTATGTAGATTGTAATGGATTTGTGCCACACGCTCTCAAAGAAACTGCGGAACCACCTGATCAACATCCTCTACAGCAAACAGGGAAAGATTAAGAATGAGCTCTCAAAAATGGATACTCTCATAAAAAACCAACCTTCCACACAAACTTCCTCGTGGCTGGACTTTACTAAAACTAGACAAGCCATTTACAACACACACTTTGCTTCTCTACAAAAGAAAAAGGACACTAAACTTTCTAAACTACTACATGCCACAAGGGGCCTCAGGAATGGTTCCCTCAACCCACCCAGCAATATTGTTAACCTATCCAACTATACTCTTAGCCCAGCAGAAGCAGCTGTCCTATCTCGGGGCCTCTCCTTCTGCCCCTTCACCCCCACGAACATGATACAGTTCTGTGGTGACCTAGAATCCTAGTTTTGATGTCTCCGACTCAAGGAATATTTCCAACACACCTCTGAACAACATACTAATCCACAGAGACCTCCCTACCAACACTACAAAAAGAAGGATTCTAGGTGACCTCCTCCTGAAGGTCGAGACAGCAGACTGGACTTCTACATAGAATGCTTTCGCCGACATGCACGGGCTGAAATTGTGGAAAAGCAGCATCGCTTGCCCCACAACCTCAGCCGTGCAGAACACAATGCCATCTACAGCCTCAGAAACAACTCTGACATCAGAATCAAAAAGGCTGACAAAGGAGGTGCTTTTGTCATCATGAATAGGTCAGAATATGAACAAGAGGCTGCCCGGCAGCTCTCCAACACCACTTTCTACAAGCCATTATCCTCTGATCCCACTGAGAGTTACCAAAAGAAACTACAGCATTTGCTCAACAAACTCCCTGAAAAAGCACAAGATCAAATCCGCACAGACACACCCCTGGAACCCTGACCTGGGATATTCTATCTACTACCCAAGATCCATAAACCTGGAAATCCTGGGCGCCCCATCATCTCAGGCATTGGCACTCTGACAGCAGGATTGTCTGGCTATGTAGACTCCCTCCTCAGGCCCTACGCTACCAGCACTCCCAGCTACCTTCGAGACACCACTGACTTCCTGAGAAAACTACAATCCACCGGTGATCTTCCTGATAACACCATCCTGGCCACTATGGATGTAGAAGCCCTCTACACCAACATTCCACACAAAGATGGACTACAAGCCGTCAAGAACACTATCCCCGATAATGTCACGGCTAACCTGGTGGCTGAACTTTGTGACTTTGTCCTTACCCATAACTATTTTACATTTGGGGACAATGTATACCTTCAGATCAGCAGCACTGCTATGGGTACCCCCATGGCCCCACAGTATGCCAACATTTTTATGGCTGACTTAGAACAACGCTTCCTCAGCTCTCGTCCCCTAACGCCCCTACTCTACTTGTGCTATATTGATGACATCTTCATCATCTGGACCCATGGAAAAGAAGCCCTTGAGGAATTCCACCATGATTTCAACAATTTCCATCCCACCATCAACCTCAGCCTGGTCCAGTCCACACAAGAGATCCACTTCCTGGACACTACAGTGCTAATAAACGATGGTCACATAAACACCCCCTATACCGGAAACCTACTGACCGCTATTCCTACCTACCTGCCTCCAGCTTTCACCCTGACCACACCGCATGATCCATCGTCTACAGCCAAGCTCTGCGATACAACCGCATTTGCTCCAACCCCTCAGACAGAGACAAACACCTACAAGATCTCTATCAAGCATTCTTACAACTACAATACCCACCTGCGGAAGTGAAGAAACAGATTGATAGAGCCAGAAGAGTTCCCAGAAGTCACCTACTACAGGACAGGCCTAACAAAGAAAATAACAGAACGCCACTAGCCGTCACCTTCAGCCCCCAACTAAAACCCCTCCAACGCATTATTAAGGATCTACAACCTATCCTGAAGGATGACCCAACACTCTCACAAATCTTGGGAGACAGGCCAGTCCTTGCCTATAGACAGCCCCCCAACCTGAAGCAAATACTCACCAGCAACCACATACCACACAACAGAGCCACTAACCCAGGAACCTATCCTTGCAACAAAGCCCGTTGCCAACTGTGCCCACATATCTATTCAGGAGACACCATCACAGGTGCCTAATAACATCAGCCACATGATCAGAGGCTCGTTCACCAGCACATCCACCAATGTGATATATGCCATCATGTGCCAGCAATGCCCCTCTGCCATGTACATTGGTCAAACTGGACAGTCTCTACGTAAAAGAATAAATGGACACAAATCAGATGTCAAGAGTTATAACATTCATAAACCAGTCGGAGAACACTTCAATCTCTCTGGTCACGTGATTACAGACATGAAAGTTGCGATATTACAACAAAAAAACTTCAAGACCAGACTCCAGCGAGAGTCTGTTGAGTTGGAATTCATTTGCAAATTGGATACAATTAACTTAGGCTTGAATAGAGACTGGGAGTGGCTAAGTCATTATGCAAGGTAACCTATTTCCCCTTGTTTTTTTCCTACCTCCCCCCCCAGATGTTCTTGTTAATCCCTGGATTTGTGCTGGAAATGGCCCACCTTGATTATCATACACATTGTAAGGAGAGTGATTACTTTAGATAAGCTATTACCAGCAGGAGAGTGAGGTGGGGGGAGAGAAAACCTTTTGTAGTGGTAAACACCCATTTTTTTCATGCTTTGTGTGTATAAAAAGATCTTCTATACTTTCCACAGTATGCATCCGATGAAGTGAGCTGTAGCTCACAAAAGCTTATGCTCAAATAAATTGGTTAGTCTCTAAGGTGCCACAAGTACTCCTTTTCTTTTTGCGAATACAGACTAACACGGCTGTTACTCTGAAACCTAACAAAGCATTGTGAGGCACTCAAGGTTGCAGGGCAAGTAATGACACATTAGTCTGGATTGCACCCAGGAATGTGAGCTATAGCAATAAGGAGAATACTGGGGCTCTTTGTGCTCCTCACCTTTATAGTCCAGTTCCCACTTGAAGTGAATTCTTCTGAGGATTGCTTCTCATAGCAAAGTTCATTCAAACAGTAAAAGTGGCGATGTGGAGTCTGGGGGTGAAGATGCCTCCATGTTCTTTCTTATCCCCTGTGTATAGTGAAATGCAGATTTGCCTTGGCTCCCTCTTGCTCTCTCAAGGATCTTGTTTACTACTTATATGTAAACTGGTGCTAACCACACATTCTTTTGTTTAAGATAGACCTGCTTAACCACTCCTGCCTACTTGGGGCTATGTGGGTTTGAACATATGAATTCCCCATGTAGGATGGTAGCGTAACTTTACATATAATGTTGCTACATACATTTCACCCTGGTATTATTGACCAGTGAGTAAGAAGCAAAGTGAAGGTTTGAACAGAACTGTTTTACTGGGGGGTTTTAGCCTTAATTTCATTTTCCCAATAATATTTTTTATCAATAAATGAGGCTAGGAGTTAAGTGTCTCTGTGTAAATACCAAGAATGAAACTTTACAGCCTGGAAGACTGGATAGTATAATTATTTATAGTGTGCTGTAAATATACATAGCCTAATATTTGGGAGGTATTCTATTGGCTTTAAGGTCAAGCATGTAGGGACTTCTCAGTCCCTCAAAAGTGTATCCAAAATCTCTGCAATGCGTTATGACTAGTGCAGCTGACAGCCATGAAAATGGCATTGGCTACAATAGAGCACAATAGAGAGAATGGGCATATCAAGAGAGATTGAAGTAGGAAGACAGTTTAAACCCCCTCATTGATGAGGTTCATTTAAACTTGAGGATAGATTATTTTCTTGATCTAAAACCAAGATACACCTTAATTCCAGTCTGAATTTGTCTAAGTTTTTAATTGAAAGTAATTATCCATTGGCACCAAAGGTCATGCTGGATTCTCCATCACTGACCACTTTTAACGGGCTGTTTTTCTTAAAGATATGGTCTAGGAAGTGGGGGAGGAGGGCGCTTTATGGTGTGTGTTATATAATCATAGAAACGTAGGGCTATAAAGGACCTTGAGACATCAAATCTAGCCCCCGGTGCTGAGGCAGGATCAAGTAAACCTAGATCATCCGTGACAGGTGTTTTTTTCAACCTGTCCTTGAAAACGTTGAATAATGGTGATTCCATAACCTCTCTGGGAAGCTTATTCTAGAGCTTAACTATCTTTATATAGATTTTCCTATGTGTCACTGTGTCAAAAGCCTTATTTAAAAACAAGCTATATCACATCTGTTGCTTCCCCCCATCCACCAGGCCAGTAATTCTATCATATGGGGGGGGGGGTCAGTTTAGATGAACACAATGGTCCCTTTGGGCAGTTGAATATTGTAGCCAATAGAGCTAGTTTATCCTTTTATTTTACTCATCTGTAATGCAAAAGCTTTATTTCATGTCATTTCTCATACCCCTCCTCCCCCGCTCCCCCCACACACAAGTGGCAGAAAGGGGAAAGCTTGAGTCTTCACCAAGAGGGAAAATCTCAGTTTTTTCAATTTCTCTTTGCAGCAGCTGAAGGAAAACGTAAAGTCTTCATCCCCACAATCTTGTAGCCTAACACAAACAGATCAGTGCTACATGGGGTCCTGGCTCCAATGCAAAATACAGATCAAGTGCCTTCAATCTGCCATACAACCAGTGGTGGCTGCTGTAGGCACGGTTGTGTTGAGTTCCCTGGGTGTTGTGGAGCCAGTTCCACACTCAGCACAGGGGAAGGTGGAGCAAGGGTGGGATAGGAACGTGAGGTACATTTGGGCGGGGCTTTTGTCCGCCAGCAGGAGCGGGATGGAGCGAGCGGAGCCTCCCCGGCTGCTAGGCGCGATGACAGGTGCGGCGCGTGACTGTCACTTGGGATTGCAGGAAGCAAGAAACGCCCATAATAGACTTTTAGGCTGGTCGCTGCTACGTCCGCTCCGCCCACTTAGAACCTAGATGCACCTCCCGGGGCCAGAGACGCCGCTGCGCCAGGGCAGAGAGGGGGCGCGCGCGCGCACAGGTGCAGTGGGAGGGGCCGTGCGCGTCCTTCCCGCAGCCGGGCCGGTAGGGGCTGGAAGCCCGCAGCGCGCGCGCCTCGGAGGCCTTTCTGGTGCATTTAACACTGGGAGTAGCTCGTCGCGCGCGTCTGTGCCTGGCGCCTGCTCCGAAGCATTAGTGCAGCCTTTAAGGCCGGCAGTGCTGTTCTGCGGAGCTCTGCCCAGGGCACCTCTGGGTGCGTGCCTGGGATTGGGGAGGAAGCTGCGCTGCGCTGCTCGGGTGGGGCGCTCGCCCCGTCACCTGCCTACTTGTGCAGCAGCGAATACGCCGCTTGTTGGTGGCCGCGAAGTTAATGCATGAGCTGTGTGCGATGGAGAGGGCGCTGCGTGTCCCCTAAGGCATCCGCGTAGCTCCGAGTGCTCCTCCCAGCTAGCTGAACGTGCTGAGGGCTGTCGCCGCCGCCCGACGCCTGAGGGTCTCTCTCTTGGGATTCTTGTGCAGCTCGTCACGCCAGTCCAGGCTTATTAGCTGGCGGGCCCCGTGTATGTTTGGAGAGGGGTGTGCCCCAGGGGATTAGAGTAGCAGCTGCGGTGCTGTGCCCAGCTTGTACGTGGCGAGCAGAGTCGCCTCTGAGCCTGTGCTTGTATTGCGGGTGGGGAGGGACGCCCGCCACTTCTGCAATCAGAGCCTTGCTGTGGCGCTGCTGCCCGCGAGGGTGCTTGGTGCATGGCGCAGGCAGGGCTGGGCGCGGGGAGGCAGCGCGGCTGGGCTCCGCGGCTGCTGGCGCTGATGTCACCGCTGTTCTCTTCGCTGCGTTGCTGATCCTGCCGCCGCCGCCGCCTCTCGCTGCTGCTGCCGCCTTTGCTTTAGCAGTGTAAGCGCGCCGATCGGGAGCGGCCGGCCGGGCTCGGTCGGGTGAGTGAGTAGGCGGTGGGGCGGTCACAGGGGGGCCGCTGCTTCCTTTCCATCCCCTGGCTCGCTCGCTCGCTCGCTCTGCCTGGGGCTTTGTTATCTCTCAGCTGGGTCGGACGGCGCGTTGAATGTGACCTGCGTCTCGCCAGCATCCTCCTGGCGCCACGGCTCCGTGAATGAGTTAAACCTTCAAAACCAGCCCCATCAAGCTGCCTTTTGTCTCTGCCGGGAACATGTGGGTGAACCCCGGGGAGGTGCTGCTGGCAAACGCCCTGTGGGTCACGGAGAGGGCCAACCCTTACTTCATCCTGCAGAGGAGGAAGGGGCATGGAGGAGATGGAGGCGGCGGAGGACTGGCTGGTAAGGGAGAAGAGGGCGCCTCTCTGTGTAGCCATGCTGTGCATTTCAAGCCTACTTTGCCTTTAGGTGATTTGGCCCAGTCTTAATTTTGTTTGAGCTCAGCATCTAGCACTTGGTGAAATGACTGTATTTAGAACAAGAGTGTTGCCCCATCTAGGCAGTGCATGTGCCTGACACAGGTAACCGGGAAAATCGTCTTTTCTCTCATACAGTGCTTTTGACTCTTGACACCAGATCCCCTCCTGCTTCTCTTCTTTTTGGCTTTATCATCGCTTATTTAATCACAGGAGTCATATATCCAGTGCTGCGGCTGTTCAGTCATTGTTTTTTGAATGATTTGTCAGAGGAGTATCATTTCCCACATCAGTAACAATAAGACAGTAGAGGTGTCAAGGGAGAGAGGGTGAATTCAGGTGAGGGGAACTGTGTGAATTAAAATAATGGTATTGGGGGAAAATGTAATCATAAAGTTTTGTGATTAGGGAGCTGTAACTATTTTTCACCACATTCGCAAGAGTTTTTATCTCTCTGCCAGGGAAAATATTATTCCAGTGGAGGGTTACTACTTGACAGTTACCAGAGTGCAGTAGTATTAGGGTAGCATTAAATAATTTGTCTTTATTTGTAAATACTGTAAAGGTTTCCCTGGTACTTTACAATTTCTGTGATATTTGTAATTGCATAATATTATCTAGAAAATAAAGTAGTGGTATTTGATCTCTTGATACATTCAGGTGCAATTTGCAGACGTATTTTGATGATCTTGCTTTTCTATTAGTACATATTGATTTTAGAAAAAAACCATAATGTATACATATCTGGCAGTAAGGGAACAGTTTTGCTTTTGAATCTCTACTGTATGTCCCTTTTGGGATGTCCTAGATGATGTATGTGTTCTCAGAAGAGTAACTTTTTTCATTCATATTATGATTGTATGAGTTCTCTAAATATTTAATATATTTTGACCAGTATAAATTATTACCACCAGCATTGAAAGCTTTACATTACTGGGATCATCTCACCCTGACAGTATTTTTATTTAAATATTATGTAACGTACACCTTTAATATTTTGATTCAACAGTGCCCTCCCTACCTATGGGTGTATGTATAACACAAAAAAGGTCTTGAAAATTATGAATTTTTCTAGATTAAAAAAATACATGAATTGGGAATGTAGAACTCAACTCAGTTTTATTACCAGCCGTTCTTCCTGAATCAATACAAATCTCTGAATAAGTGAAACTTATTCTTTTAAGATTTTTGTTTTTTAATCCGTGTATGCTGAAATGAAATTCCTCTAAACTAGTCAGAATAAACATTGTGGAGTGCTTGCATTTTTGGAGCTAAGCTCTGTGTAGCTTTATTAGAGAATTTCATTTTTCTTTGGGCCTGGTGTGTTGTCCTTGCTTGAAAATAATTTACAATCTAATAAGTGCCTTTGCAGGGTGATTTTTCCAATTATAGTGACACGCTCAGGGATATTTGTTCATTCTTCAGCCATCAGCATTGTATGTTGATGAACCTACTCAGAGGTGCTGGAACTAGGGTGCTGGGGGTGCAATGAGGGGTGCTACCCCACTCCCTGGCTTGAAGTGGTTTCTATTGTATACAGAGTTTTACAGTTTGGTTCAATGGCTCTCAACACCCCCACTATATAAATTGTTCCAGCACCCCTGAACCTACCTATTTTCTTCATAAAGAATGGCTGAAATACTGCTTCTCCTTGGCCATGGTAAGTTATCGGCAATCACTCCATATTGGCTGCTGGCATTTCCTTTCATGGAAATTATGGACACGAGTGACAAATCCATCTTAAATGACTCTCTCCCCTCAGTAGTCTGCTACTCGTAAATTTGGCAAAGAATTCATCACGTATTCTAATCCCCTGGATTGCATGATTGCTTCTTATGATTCTTTCCATTATCCTAATATTGTAGTATCTTTCCAGTCAGAGGAACAGTTATTGTGAACATTTGGGGCCTTATTCTCAACTGGCCTACAAAAAAAAAATGCAGCCTACATACATATCCAATTGTGTATGTGGGTGATGATATAACTGTAGAGATTTAGTGGCCACTTCTGAAAATGTATTCTTTTGAGTCTATACTTACATCGTTGAGTAGGGGTAGGACTGTTCCATTCTTTTGGAGTAAACCAGGCCACTGCATCCTCTTCTCTCAGTGTCTGATAGACCCACATTATTGGACGGGAAACTGAAGTTCAGAAAAAAAAGAGGAGTACTTGTGGCACCTTAAAGACTAACAAATTTATTTGAGCATAAGCTTTCGTGGGCTAAAACCCACTTCATCGGATGCATGCAGTGGAAATACAGTAGGAAGATAGATACACGCACAGAAAACATGAAAAAATGGGTATTGAAGTTAGATGTTCTGTTCTGGAGTTTTGATTCTTGAGATGTATTGTATACCATTAAGTGAACCACGTGAACACCAGTGTATATAGTATACAATATATAGTGCATATTGTCCTATGACAAACTCTTCTATACAGTCCCATATAATTGTTGTAAACTGCTGTTCAATTATGTTTGTTTGTATATGTGCCTTGCCTTGAATTGCACTTCACCTGGGAATGTGGTAATGGTAATAAGTAACTAAATCTTTCCTTTACTGCTAGCAGTTCTTCACACTTGAAATATTATCTTTAGGCTTTTGATTTTTTGTTTTTGTTTAGCAAGAAATATTTTTGTAGCCTTTTCCATGAGATGATATGGATACTGCTTGCTGATAGGATCATACCTAAACAAATATGCATAGTATATAAAAATAACCTTCATAAAATCATTAGTATTAGTGGTAATGCCCACAATTCTCAATCAGGAACAGGATCCCAGTGTGACAGGCGCTGTAGATCCACTCAAGAAGATGACAGTCTTTACTCCAAAGAATTTATAGTATAATTTAGTGTTTGCAATCTAGAACCAATCAAGGGGGAAATGAAACTTTTCTAGTGTATATATCTTGAGAGAACTCTTGGCACCACTTAACTTTGTCATATACTTAGGTAAACCTGACTAAAATACTCTTAAAATTTTTTTGCTTTTAGAAACCTAAGTGTCCCCCTACCTAGAGTATAAACTATTGAAACTTTACCTGAAGAAAAGCTCTGTGTAAGCTCAAAAGCTTGTGTTTCTCTCCAACAGAAGTCCAATAAAAATGATCACCTCACCCACCTAGTCTCCACTGAAACTTTACACAGTCAATAGAGGATGTATCTTGAAAAACTGATCACATTTGGGATGGTCCCTTAGAAATCCTGGAAATTGTGACTATAGTACTGTACTCTCAGAGCAGTTATCTGTCCCTGTTTAAAGAAACATGCAAGTGTAATTAGCAGGATGGTACTGCTTAAAGAAATATTTTCTTTCATTCATAATTCTGTTTGCAGTGACACAGTCCTGAAATTAGGTTAGTTAGATTATCCATTTTCATGCCCAAAAATATAGTCCATCAGTGGATATGGCATCAAATAACAGTTTGTAAAATTTGAGGTGGTCACTGTGGGAAAACAAATCATTCATACTTAAAGACAACTGAAAATATCGTGTATATAAGGTTTTCACCATGGTAGAGTTATCTGCATTCTTCGTGCTAAAAAGGAGACACAGTTTATCTCAGAAATGTGTCCTGAAGACGCAAACATTTTTTGTTTTTCCTTCTTGTGATGACTTCTGATGACCTGTTTTCCCCAGTACTGGCACACGAGGAAGTTTTGCCTTAGGTTTTAAAATGGCAATTGACTTGCAAACTAGTTAAAAGAAGAACTTGTTAACACAAGAAAGTTGCACCACTATAACTAAAGGTGTGAATGTTAACTATCCGCAAAACCCTGTTTGGTACTCCTATTTTGGTATGAGTGGCTTATTTTGGTTTAGCTTGGTACTTGTACTGTAAGTTCTTTGGGACAGGGACCACTTTTTTTGTTATGTTAGCAAAGAGTATGTTTACATTGTGGTTAGACACCCAAGGCTGGCCTGGGTCAGCTGACTCAGGCTCATGGGGCTTCGCCTAAGGGGCTGTGTAATTGCGGTGTAGACTTTGCGCTCCGGCTCCAGCTCGAGTCCAAATGTCTACACTGCAATTAAGCAGCCCCTTAGGCCAAGCCCCGCAAGCCTGAGTCAGCTGACCTGGGTCAGCTGTGGGTTTTTAACTGCAGTGTAGACATACCCTTAGAGCCTGGGCTCCAGCCCATGTCCAGGTGTCTACACTGCAGTTTTATAGTTCCACAGCCCAAACCCCACAAGCCTAAGTCAGCTGACCCAGGCCAGCTGCAGGTGTGCTGCAGTCTAGGCATACCCACAGTGACTGGAACAGTGGGCCATGGTCAAGGACTGGGACTCCTGTGAGCTACCACAATACAAATAATAAATTATAATAACTTAATAGCTTAAACTGATGATTTTGGTTTAGTAAAAATTGCTCTTCTGAACTCATATACTAACCAACATAGCTTTTTGTAGCAGTGTAACTATATTGGTTTAAAAATCAGTTTAGATTATACCACCGCAACTTTCTTTTGCAG
Organism: Eretmochelys imbricata; assembly: GCF_965152235.1. Lineage (NCBI taxonomy): Eukaryota > Metazoa > Chordata > Testudines > Cheloniidae > Eretmochelys > Eretmochelys imbricata. The sequence goes on along the minus strand of NC_135575.1, from coordinate 55,284,764 downwards.
AAAAGCCCTAATAGAAGATATGAGTTGTTGAGGTTTTTTTTCTTTCAATAAGGGGGGGAGGGGGAATGGAAATGGCTTTTGGTAAATTGGGTTTTAATAGCCGCTCTGTAAACTCACCCTTTATCTTGAATCACTTCATTAATATTTCAGGATAAAACTAAAAGCTTATTTTCATGGTTTTAAAAAAAATCAGTGTTTTGATTAACATTGTTCGTAATGAAATCACATGTCACTTTTTATACTAGGTTTGCAAGCTTTTTCGGTATGTCTTATGAAGTGTCTGACCTTCAGACATGGAGTTTGATATTCTCTCTGTTCATCAATATGGCAAAGACCTTTATTGTATTATCTTCCTCGATGGTGGTAGGGATCCCCCATATCCCTATGACATCTTCTGTTTTTCCACACTTCAGATTTCCATTCTTCTCCCAATTTGACAGCAACCAGTTCTCTTGACCTAAGAGATCTTTGGCCAGACCTAGTTGGATACAAAGTGGTTGTGGTTGGGCAGCACAAAGTGCTCCTTCCCTGTGAGGGTCACATGTCTATATGGGATTTTCACCCTTGGGCAGTTGGGCAGTGAGAGATTGAGAGATGAAGTAGAACTTGGATCTTCCCCATGGTGGCACAGAGCTCAATCCTTGATATAAAATTCCTGTGCATGCCTTAGGCATTTATAAATGAAATAACCAGATTTTTTTCCTTCAAATGTAGTGCTTAATTTTAACACAACAAATAGATTAAAGAGAAGACTCTGGATATTAAACACATTCATATAAAGTGCACAGGTAGAAAGTCCGGGGTTGTGGTTTCTGTGGCTGATTTGTATAAACAAAAAAGAGAAGCATCTTCCTTTTGCTAAAAATGTGGTTGCTTGATATGAAGTGTGGTTGCTTTTTGTTTTTGTTTTTTTTAAAGGGACCAATTGTTAAAGTATGTTTGGATCTCTAGGCAAGTAGCAGATTTTGTGTTTGTTTTCAAGAGTCATGTCTGTGGTATGAATTGTTTTGTAAATCAAGTATTTTTGTTAGCAGCTGGATCACCCCATGTATGAAAGCGCTCATTGCAAGCTGCGAAGTAGTACTGTAAGTCCAGAAAATGTTGCCAAAGATCTTTCTAGTACTTAATTGGTAGATGGCTGATTTTGCTGGTGTAACATTGTCTGTCTGTTCTCACCAAATATTTCTTTGTAGTGGGGAATGAGGATTGTCGCTGTTCCATTGGAAAGTAGGAATGGGAAGAGACTGGTTGACTGGTTCTTGTTGGTGAATGCCAAGTTTAAATGACATGAAATGAAAGTGTCATTGTTACCGTGCACAGTACCATTATGTGGTACTGTTGAGCTTATGCCAAGATGATGATGATACCCCAAGTTTGGAAAAGGAATACGGTTTCCTCCCAAGTACAACTAAAGGATTTCTTGTGGTTGAGGAAAGCATTGTTTATAAACCTTTATTTGTAGATACTGAAAGCATTTTTGAAAAATCACCCTTTAGTCCAACTTGTCACCTGACTCTATGAAAGATGTTTCATGCTTTTGCAAATTTTGCACCTGTTTTTTTTTTCATTCCTGTTTAGCACAGACTGCTAGGATTTTATATTTCAAACTCAGTAGATACATAGTTTTTGATAAGGAACATGTGCTTTATGCAACTTGAAATGAAATAATACAGTTTGTGCAAATAACATATTGCACATACGTAGGCCACCATTTATTCCCTTGAGGCATATGAGTGTGTTTGTTTAAGTATTGGAACTTTGATTTTAATCAGCTGTCAACTTTCACACACCCAGACTAATATTCCCTCTTCTGCCATATTCTTTCTTCACTCCTTCCACCCAATCCCTCCCCACTTCTTATTTAAAAGGGGAAAAAAAAACAACTTAGCAGGTCTGTTGGGTTTTCGTCTGGAACCCATATACTTCTAATATATCACTCATGACTTAATGTCTGCATCAGAGTCTATTAAACTGGAGATACCTGGGGGCTCAGTGGAAAGACCACCAGACCTTCTTACACCCCTTTTGATGTAATTTTAAAGGCATCTGCAGTTATTGTGCCTATACATATTCTGGGTTTGTCTACACTGGGGAAACAAGTGATAGCATTTTAAAATGCTATGTAGCACCTAGCATTGACAAAGACAATCATGGACGTAAATTCAGTTTTGTCTTTCTCAGTTTGCAGCCAGACTGCTCCAGTGCTGCTAGTAGCTTTGCCAAACAGCAGCAGAGTGAAAATAATTAGACTTAGGTCAGTTTCATTTTGGATATTCAGAAGCCTGTGGTCATCAAGTAAACTGTTGAGCCATGTCAATTTCATATGAAGACTGCTTGGGGAAAAAGGTGTGAACAGCAGCAGAGGCAGGCAGTGAAAGCATTCACATGGGTAGAAGACTTTAAAACAGAAGGTTGAGAGGGGATTAGATCTTGTCTACATTAGAAAATATGTTGTGTGGGGGAGGCGGGTGTTTGTTTTGGTTTTGTATAATCTAAGGTATGAATTTAAATGGATATAGTTAGATCTGTATAACCCCCATGTGAACTCTCTTATTCTTGTGTTGGTGGGGTTATTTTTTTGGGCTTAGTTGATGTTGCCTGGGAAGGAATTCAAGCTAAATGTATAATTACTCGTAAAACATTCCCTTTTAGGCAAGCCCTTAGGCCTTGTCTATACTGCCACTTAACAGGGCTGCAACTTTCTTGCTCAGGGTGTGAAAAAACACACCCCTGAGCGCTGCAAGTTTCAGCGCTGTAAAGTGTCAGTGTAGACAGTGCACCAGCACTGGTCGCTACTCCCCTCGTGGAGGTGGTTTTCTTTTTACAGCCGCAACTACACAGCCACAGCAGCGCTTTAATGTTGCTAGTGAAGACATAGGCTTTGCTAATCTAAGGGTTTCTTCTTCTCTAAGGGGTTGTCTACACTGCCCCAGGGTTTGGACTATGGGGTGTGAGCCCATGCACCAAAGTGCTCTGTGGATGCTGTAGGTGCGGAACTGAAAGATTCCTAGTTCCCATTAACATAGTCCTCTTCAAACAGAATCTTCATATCTATCAGTCACCCAGCCAGTTGCTGCAACACTTCCTCCCCAAGCAGAATGTGGGAATGGCACGCTGGTAGAAATCTCAGCACTTTCCTTGCTTCTCAAAAGTTAAACCTAGCCCTTGCCACCTTCAACAGGATGTTGCTTCTAGACCACACTGTCGGCACTATTGTCAGACTAGAATGTTCAGTTTTCCAACTAGTAGAAGTTTGTTTAACTTTTTGAGAATGGCATCAATGTATTAATCTAGTGCAGTGGCTCTCAACTTTTCCATACTACTGTACCCCTTTCAGGAGTTTGATTTGTCTTGCATACCCCCAAGTATCACCTCACTTTAAAACTACTTGTTTACAAAATCAGACATAAGCATACAAAACAGCACACTGTTACTGAAAAATTGTTTACTTTCTCATTTTTACCATTTAATTATAAAATAAATCAATTGGAATATAAATATTGTACTTACATTTCAGTATATGTGTACAGAGTATATGTATACAATAACAAGTCCTTGTACGATATTTTAGTTTGTATTGACTTTGCTAGTGCTTTTGATGTAGCCTGTTGTAAAAGTAAGCAAATATCTAGATGAGTTGATGTGCCCCCCTGGAAGACTCCCCTGCATACACCCAGGGGTATGTGTACTCTTGGTTGAGAACCACTGATCTAGTGTCATTCATGAAGTCCATAGAACTACTCACACGAGTAAGGCAAATTGGATTTGTATCATAATATTAACTATGGAGCTTTGAGTATTGTTTACGCTGGCCTTTAACAGGTATGTCATTGGACCTCTTCCTGTAATAAAAATAAATGAGTGAGCTGATTACCTAATCAACCACGAGGACTGCCTTGCAAAAGTAGGGGAAAATAATGATTCATTGTTGTGACTAAGGAAAATTAAAATTATCTTCTCATACTGAATGTCTTGGCTATTTTGTTTTTGTTGTTGTTGTGAGTCACTATTTTTATAACCTAGCTAATGACATCCAAGCTTTAGGACAACTCTTCACAGCCTATTAAATCTGTACAAAATTTAATTCTTAGGGCCAGGTCATGGTGTAAATCAGCATAGCTTCATCAAAGATTGCCTCTAGGGGTGACAAAGTAGTTAGTTCTATAGACCTACATAATCCTTTGGTGGAGCTTCCTACATCTTTAGCAACTGTACTGGGAGTGTGACGGGGCAATTTCCTGCAATAGCCTTGAAAAAACTTACTGAATTAAGTTTAAGTATCTGTGGAGTCCACTGTATTGAATGCAAAGGTAATATATTATTTTGAGCACTTTGAAGTGTGAACTTCAAAGGACTATCTTGAATAATGGGTCAGACAAGAATGGACTTGAAAAAACAGTGTCAAGTGGTTTGCCTGGAAAATCTCTAGGGGGAGGTGAATGCAAATTCCCACCTCCAGTTATGCAGGCACACAGCCTTTTGAAGCTGTGCCCTGAGGAAGGGCCCCTTTTCTGCTGATTATCTGTTCCTGGAATCTGAAGATCAAAGGCCAAAGCTGTATAAAGGAAAGACATAGGGCTTGTCTACACTGGCAATTTACAGCGGTGCAAATTTCTCGCTCAGGGGTGTGAAAAAACGCCACCCTGAGCACAGCAAGTTTCAGTGCTGTAAAGCACCAGTGTAGACAGTGCCCCAGCGCTGGGAGCTGCGCCCCTTGTGGAGGTGGGTTTTTTTTAGAGTGCTGGGAGAGATGTCTCCCAGCGCTGCGCCACGACCACACAAGCCACGTTAAAGCGCTGCCAGTGTAGACTAGCCCTAACCCATTCCTGAGGGATCACTGTCCTGAGATAAAGCTGTTATGAACTTATGACCACAGAATAACCCCGTTGTTGGAGTTGGGTGGGTGATCTCTGGTAGTCTTATTAACATGCATGTAGGTTTTTTTATTGTTTTTAATGTTTTCTCTCTAATGCTTTCAGCTTAATAAATGTGTTTGCTTAGAGCTATGTGGTAACTTTGGGCAATTACACTGCTTATAGTCTCTGAAGAGAAAGCAAAACACTGAAGTTGGCCTGTCTAGGCATTCTGGCTCGCTGCTACAGTGAAGGCATGGAATTGTGTAGCCTGAAAAAAACCAATCATCGGGAGCGAGAGGCGAATCTCTGCCCAAGAGAAGTGATGGCTGTGGGGAGCCAGAAGACTAAAAGTGGGTGCCCTTGCTGGCCATGGAGGGGGAAATACAGGTGCAGTTGTCCTCAGCTCTGACAGGGTCTTTAACAATTACTATTTACAGAAGTATCCATTATGGGCTCACGAAGTATAGTAGAAGGGGACCATCAACACACTTCATGTATTGGGAGGCCATTGATTGTACGTCTTTTATTTAGTGTTTAAAACGTCACACTGAAAAGTAACATGAATGTTTTGAAAAATTACTAAGAAGTGATATGATTTTGCATGCTCTCCTAGGGTCAGTTTGGGACACTTCCCCTTCCTCCCCAGTCATAGAAGCGAGTGGTTCTGTAAGTAGGCCCAATGAGGTCAATGGGACTGTTTGTTTGAGTAGTGCTCACCAATGTGATGGAAGGGGTGAGGGGGGAGCATCACAATCTGGCTAAATCTTTGTTCTGTTTGAGTTTAGTTGATACAACATGTAGTGCTGGACTTGCTCTTATGTCTTAAAGATTTACATACTAAACTGCAATAGAAAAAAATAAATATTTGACTGAAGATGACCTGAAAATTGTCCATTTGATTGTACACTATGGTTATTCTTTGTAGAGTGATTCTGACTTTTTTTAGTAATGGATGGAAATTTTTAAAATAAATGTTAAGAAAGAAAAATGTGAGTTATCTTTATTTTGGTAGGCCACATGTAAAATTATGCAAATTAAGAAGAGCTCTGCATAGTCCTGAAATGAATCCTCTGCAGAGAGTTACTATGGCAGTTTACGATCATGGCTCCACAAAGGCCCTAGTGACCATACTCAGTGAGAAATCAGTCATGGCAGCTCAGTATGTCTTCAGTAAGAGTCAGTTTTTCTTTGTGCAGGATGCCTATTATACTGAACGTTGTGGGAGTAATGGATCATTGGGATTGAATGGAAAAGTCCAAAAAATCAGTGAGTTAAAACTTGCAAGTTGAACTGGAAGTTTCACAGTCTGCTGTTGTCCTCAGCTTTTTGACAAATAGCTTGTGTAATAGACAGCTGTTGCTGTATCATGCAATGACTTTAAGGTTTGAAGGGCTACTGTGCTTCATCATCCAGGTGACCGTGTCTAACCTGGTTTTAGATAACCAAAAAATGTTGCCAGAGAGTCCAAGTCCCTGATCTTGCAGTCACCTTTGTTCTACCTCACATGAAACCCTCTTTGTCTAAGGGGCTCTGTGCAAGTACAAGTGTCCACTCATGTGGATGTGGTTTCTCTAAGACGGGGAGGAGGCCAGAGGACTGTGTGCGCCCATGTGTGCATCTTCAAATATAAAGTTTTCATAAAACCAAACAAATGGAGGATTACTCTATAGGACTGTCTTTAAAAACTTGCCTAGGTGGAATATAATATGCTTTCAGTCAAAACACCAATTGCTGCACCAAAATCTGCAGAAGCTATTTTTACTGAAAAATGAAATTATTGAATATACTTAAAGAGAGGCAAAAAATGGGGCTTAGAAACATTGTCCATGGCAAACATTTCAAGAAGACTGTGGTTTGATCTCTGTCCTCTTAATAACATGCAAATAATTTTTATTTCTGTAAATTTCTCAACTGCTTTATTTCTCAACTGCTGTAATAGGTGTTAGCATATTTGAGTATCCAAACATCAGAAGACCTATCAAGCTTTAGTCTTAATGATATTATTTTTATACATATAGCAGTAGTATAAGACGTGCATGTCCTGTCCCCTCATCTCTCTTCTTCTCCCAACCAGGGTACTGAGCACTTGCATCTCCAGTTGTTTTTATGGGATAGGTAGGTGATCAGCACTTCTGAAAACCAAGCCAGCAGTGTCTACAGATCCACGAAAGAGGGGATCACAATGAAATCAGGATTGTCTCTATTAAATCTCTTGCTGTGTTCAGATCGAGAGCGGATGTCTTTCTGGAAGATATGCTTTAATGAAATAAAAGTTACTGGACTCAGTACAGCAGTAACTGGGTGAAATTTAATGGTCTATGGTATACACAAGGTCAGATAATCTAATCTGGCTTTAAAATCTATGAAAATGAATTATTTTATTTGGCTGTAAAGGACACAAGTGCAATAAAATAAGCCAGTACAGACTAGTCTCTTATCTCTGTATCTTGTCAGTCTCCCATGATAGTATTAGCATGTCTCTCAACCTGCCAGGCCCAAATGTGAGACACATTGTGCAGTGGGCACACACATTGTTCATGCAGGAAATGTAAAATGCTCTAGAATTCCTTCCTTTAGTGTCAATAACTCTTTCTATAACCTCAATTTCATGATTCTTTATTTCTGATATAGTAATTTTCAGCAATAAAGGTAAAGGGACACCAAATTTGTGAAGAATGTAGGGAACTTGGGAGTCTAAAATTACCGACATCCCTCAAACTAAGGGACATTTTGAGAGATTGGGTACAAGAATAGTTTAAAAGGACAATGTCAGATCTCTTCCTTGATATTTTTTTATAAGTTAAAAGTAGTTTTGGATTGAAATTTTTTATTAAAGTTAATGTTTAAAATCAAATGTACACAAGTTAGGAAGGAAGATACTGTACATCTGGGGTCAGGCTTAAATTATGAAAGGATATACAAGTTTCGGTTACAAGGTTCATAAGATACATACGTCGTACATAACCAGCATAGACCCAGATTGGGATGCGGGAGTTTTTAAAACTTCAGTGGATAGGTGGGCTCGGGTACGCCACGCATAGAATGTATTTAGAGTCCAAGTCTGTATTGGTGTAGCACATAAGTACATGGGTGGGGTGCATCCCTTGGTTCATCAGGGAAGGAAGTGGGTTATTTTTCTGGCTGACGGTCTCAGTTACTTGACCTGGTACTGACTGTGTCCTGTGATGTGCTCCATGTAGATGTCTTTGGACCACCTGATGGTGTTGGACACCATGAGCTGTCTCATGTGCCGGATGTAGCGCTGACCAACTCCGTGCACACTCAGCACTGGCTCATTGTGGGTGTCCCACGCGCCCAAGGCTCCCACGATCAGGGCGTGGATCTGGACCTTGTAGCCCTGGGCTCTCAGGGTGTCGGCCAGCAGGGTTTATTTTGACACTTTACAAGCTCGGGCCTCGCCTGACTCCCCCTGCCAATTTTTCTGATTTTACAACTATATTTTTCTGCTTTTTTGTAAGTGCTTTTCCTCTCCTCCTGCTTTGTGAGAGAGCTACACAACTAGAGGAAACTGACGCCACTGTAGTGTAGTGTAGACACTTGCTACAATGATGAAAGGGCTTTTTCTGTCCCTGGAGTGAATCCACCCCCATCAAGAGGTGATGGTGACTATAGATGACTCTGCTGGGGCTTAAGTTGTCTTAAATACATTTCTCAGGTGTCTTTGAGTATTTCAGCCTAGGTGTAGACAAGGCCTTAAGCTGCAGCATGTTGTCAAGAGCATAAAGTAAACTGAAAAAAGAGAAACATGTTTTTCCTCTAGTATCTTTCATGTGTAGTTATTTTAGAAGTTACTTTGAACAATAGTAGATCAAAATATTCAGGAGAGAGAATGTGTGATTTTATATGTTTATTTGGAAGTTAATAATGTCCTGTAATGCTAATTATTGCTCTGACCCACAACTGGCTCCAGGCAGACTGACAACTACAATTAATGAGAGGTTTCGAGTAACAGCCGTGTTAGTCTGTATTCGCAAAAAGAAAAGGAGTACTTGTGGCACCTTAGAGACTAACCAATTTATTTGAGCATGAGCTTTCGTGAGCTACAGCTCACTTCATGCATCCGATAAAGTGAGCTGTAGCTCACGAAAGCTCATGTTCAAATAAATTGGTTAGTCTCTAAGATGCCACAAGTACTCCTTTTCTTTTTACAATTAATGAGGTTTCATGCAAGTGCAGTCTGCCCACACAGAGTAACTTGCAGAATCAGTGTAGTATTTCAGGCTCTGATCCTGTAAACATCTGTGTCTATGGGATTATTTCTGTGCATTAAACTACTCACCTGTGTGAGTGCTTGCAGGATCAAGGCCCTCATTTTAATTACTATGGGGCTGAGCCTATAAACCCTTACTCGAGTAATTCTTGCTCACAACAAAAACTAGTCATATGAATAAGGGTTAATAGGTTTTTAGTACTATGAAATTGAGATCTCTTTATTTTGTTGTAAGGTTTCTGTTAACAGACAACATTCTGAAATACTATACAAAAGTCCAAACAGTAATCATGTTTGTCCATAACTTTTCATGGATATAAAAATGGCTGTGTAATTCAAGGATTAACTCATGCAAGAGGATGTAACCATGATTAGGGTCATACATTATTTTGGGTAAATGAGGGTTTTAATGTGAATGAAGAAGTATATTTTTAGATTTTTTTTTTTTCAATTTCATCTTTTCGTTTGAACTCTCAAATCTATTCATTGCTATTATGTAGCAGAATATACTTGCTCTGTCATGAGTTGTTAAACTGGGAGATGGTTAAAATAGACTTTTTTTTTTAATAAACAATTAATACAATCACTTCCATTCCAAGGCTCTTCAGAGAGAGAGAATCAATTTAAACAGTTATTTCATTCTGCTTGCATCACCTTCCTGCACTAAAGAAACTGACCTATGGAGTAAAATGGAGCAGTTCCTTAAGGACAGCCTTCAAGGGTAATTGTAAGATTTGAACAGGCAATATTAATTGGCTTCATAACATCTGAATAATCACATTATTTAAAAAAAAAACAAATTTCTAAGCAATGTTTCTTGCTATCAAAATACTGTGTTCAGTTTTATAAATAAACCATAATACCTGTTAAGAGTGAAGATCTGGAAAAGAAGAGATTCACTGAAATCCTCTGTTTTTTTGTGGAGTGTTAGGAATATTCCTTCCCCTAGCCTCACCAGCAGTAGCATCTCTGCAATCTGTTTCTCCAGTTAAAAAGGATTCAGCACCCCTACGCCATAATTTTTATTCTCTTTCCCCCATCTCCAACAGCTCAGTGAGAATGAGTTAGAGAGGAGGATATTTTCCTGACTTGACACCGCTGAGCAAGTCAATGGGCTTGTGCTGCCTCCAGTGTCCTCAGATTTCAACTGTGACATACTTGTAGAGGTGGTAGCAGACTTCTCAGGACCACACTCACACCACATAGCTTTGGAAGTGCAGCAGCAGGAAAGAAATTGAGAAATTTTTAATTGCACGAAGTTCGGAATTTGCACCCCAAATCAGGAGATTTAACGGTGCTGCTTATCACAGTGAGAGCACACATGGCCTACAAATAATTTATTTGGCTATTGCCTCATGACTTGCATTTTTAATACTGTCTGCAAATTCATGGAGTTACACTCAAGCTTCTTCATGCTTTACAACTCTTTCAACACATTTAATGCAAATACAGAGCAGAAGCCCCTTTGCAGTTCACTTTTGCTTGTAGAAAATGTTGCCCTATACCCCAGTCCAATAAAGCACTTACATGCTTACTTTTTAAGGTTGTAAGGGACCACGCATATGCCTAAAACTATGCATGTGCTTAAGGGCTTTATTGGATCGGGGCCTTGTTGTTGTAATGGCAAAATTGTTTAATGTAGATGAGTTGCAAGATAATGCACATTTTAAAGGAACAATTTAAATTATTCTTGCCCATTGATTTTTGAATGGAGTCGAAACTTATCTAGGAGTATTTTGTAGAACGTTTCGGGAAGCCATCTGGTCAACAAACAGTAGTCGTCAAAAAGTCAAATAAGAAGTTCGACTTTGTGAAGCAAAGGTGTGTCAAATGACGCCAACTTGTCCAGTTAATATGGAGTATCTCTTGTTTAATAGAGAGTATCTCTTTTATTTTTTCTATTCAGCTTCTATTATAGGCATGCATCCTTTGAGCACTGCCTGCCAAAGTTCTGGTAACATATCCAGGTCTGTTTTCAGCATGATAATTGAGACTCCTTAAACAAAAAGGGTGGCTGATGGACATTAATGCAGTGGGAGGAGAAGATTACTTCCCAGCCCATCGGGCCCAGGAAGAACTGTAAATGAGTTTGTTTGAAATACATCAAATGAAAGTCTCCTATTCACTGTACATTGACTGTGGGTGGGATAATTCCAAATGTTAATTGACATTTGGACTTAAAAGCAACTCAAAAGGGAAAACGATCGGTTTGTGCTCTTTGTATCTTTCTGATGTTTAAAGAGAGCCTGAAAGGATACTTTGTCCCAGAAAAGAGGAAGGGTGAGGAAAGGGTTCTTTTCTTTTTTCACATTAGAAATTCCAGTTTTGTCTACCAGGAAAGAAAGCACAATGGAGAAGTCGTACAATGATGACATCACAAAACTGAAAATGAGCACTTGAAAAGGGGAAGTGAATGTTAGTGTTCATATTTTGGGGCTTCTTGTTGTTTTGACTCATGTTTAAGTAGAGTATCTAATGAATACCTGGAGAAAGGATGCCATTGGTAATGGTACGTTACCCTTCTTTTGCTACAATGCAAGAGCGCTCACAGTACTGCTCTTTGAGACACCCTCTCCTCCTTCCTCATAACATCTAGCAAAAACCGATGAAATCCAACTTGTGGAGGGTGGGGAAATCTTCCATGTCTTCTTTATATGTAATCAAGAATATAAAAACAATTCCTCCATTTCTTGTTTGTGTTTTGCTTTTGTTTTTGTCTTTCCTTTGCAGAATATCTTCTAAAACCCCGGATTAGAAGAACTTTAGCTACCCTAAGGGCAGGGAGACATGCAGTAGAACTTGATACACAACTGTTGATGTCGCTTACTTGATATGTTCATAAGTTGTTAGTTATTCTCCTCTTTGCTGTTGAAAAGAGTTCGACTGTATGAGTGTGTCTAATACTGCAATTAGACACTGGCCTGTGCTGGCTGATGGGGGCTCATGGGGCTTGGGCTAAGGGATTGTTTAATTGCGGGGTAAACATTCAGACTTGGGCTGCTGCGTGAGTTCTGGGACCCTCCCACTTTGTAAGGTCCTTGACCTGAGCCCACGCCTGAACATCTGCACCACAATTAAATAGCCCTTAAGTATAGTCCTGGCCAGGCTTGTTTTCAACAGCCATTCCAGAGAATGTAGTACATGACTTGTGCTGGAAATTTTTGGATTATTCTTTTCCTACCTGCAATTCCAAATTTTAACTCTTGTGGGGTCTTAAGGAAATGCCTAAAGAATTTGGAACTGAGAAGCTACAACTAAATAACAGTTTTAAAATGTGCTTTTTCTTAAAAAGGAAACAAGACTTTTATTCTTCTTTAGTATGTTTTCTTTTTTAAACTAACATCGACTCCTATGTAAAAGCTGAAATCTATTTTGATTATAGATATTTTACCTGTTGGCAAAAATGATCTGTCCTGTAGTAATTTTAATATGCAACAGATAATCTAGCAGGCAACATTCACCAACAGAATTTCCTGTTCCACAGGTCTCCTAGTGGGCACTCTGGATGTTGTGCTGGACTCCAGTGCTAGGGTAGCACCATACCGAATCCTCTACCAGGCGCCAGACTCCTTGGTTTACTGGACTGTTGCCTGTGGTAAGAACAAATACACTGAAACAGAATTATATTGGTGATAGTGGGGCATGTGCTATGTAACAAATGGAATGTTACTGTCATCTAAGTGCAGTCATTTTGTGATACCTTACTAATCAACTGGAACTGAAAGTCAGTTGATGGGGGAAGTACTTACGAAATCGGCAAGCCACATAATGTATGTGCATGAAACACTGTTAAATAGATATGATTACTTTGAAGCATTTTTGATGTTGGATTTTCAAAATTTAGGACCTACTGCAAAACATTTCTTCTATCATTAGAGTTTTTGGTTAGATTGCTATTTTACTATATAAATAGGATTTTCAGCAGGAATAACATTTTGTAAACATGTAATTCTAAGGCCTGCAGTGTGAAATATGAAGCACCAAATAAGTTGTGAATCTGTTTGACCACACCTGATCATAACAGTAGCATCTGAATATAGAGCACATTGCTATAATTCAGCAATGCTATTACTAATCCGATAATACTGCATACTGATTGTGCAAATTTTCAACTGGTTACTAGATCACAATTTGAGAGGGAAGTTTGCCATCTGGTGACATGTTTGCGGCTTGTCTACACTTGAAATGCTACAGTGGCACAGCTGCGCTGCTGTAACGCTTCAGTGTAGACACTAAGTATGCCGACAGGAGGGTTTCTATCATTGGCGTAGGTAATCCACATCCGGGAGAGGCAGTAGGTAGGTTGATGAAAGAATTCTTCAGTTAACCTAGTGCTGTCTGCACTGGGGGTTAGGTCGGTTTAGCTACTTCACTCAGGATGTGGTTTTTCACATGTCTGACTGATGTCGTTAAGCTGACTTAATTTTCTAGTGTAGACCAGGCCTTAATGTGGTAAAAAATATCCTTAACCTTTGCTGCTGATGTTTTATAAAGTCAGACCTTGTTTAATGACCACACCTAGGCTTTCCTGGCTGCCTCTGAATATTCTCTATCAAAAATTGAGAGAGACGTGGGGAAGTCTTATTCTCCTTACACCTCCTTCCTAAACCAGTTGGTATACTTCTGTGTTGCTGGGGTCATTTTTGGCCACCTTGTAATCCAGTACCAAATCTCAATAGCACATAGCTATTAAAGAACATTGGACTGAAAACCCAACTCTTGGGGAGCAGGATCCATACACAGTTCCTACAGAGGTCGATGAGTATTCATCTACCATCACTGATTCAGATCTCTCCATTGGATCTGACCTAAACTACTTCACTGTTGTATGAGTGGCAGTCACACCTGGTGTAGAGAACCACTATATTATATGTTGCCAGTAGATCTAATAAAAGGCGCTCCCTGTGTATCCTTAGAAATAGTTGATTCATGAGTCTGACCAGGGTAATCTCAGTGCTGCTCTGAATCCACTCTGGAATTTTTTGTATAGCTTTTATTCAGATATTCTTGCACTTTTGATGGTAATTGTAACTGAAAGAGGGTTTCAGCTAATCAACTGTTGATTTCCCACCAACACACACACACCTGTTAGTACAAACTTCCAGTGGATTTTAATTTAAAATCGGTGTAGTATAACTTACCTTTTATAAAAATGGCTGCATTTATTACTGAAGACTTTTTGGAATTCTCATTTAACCTGCTGTTTTACTGTCCCCTCCTCCATCATGGTGTAGCAGATGGCAGGGCCATGCAGGTTGGTTTCCACTGGGAGGAGAAACCAGTGATGTGGAGGAAGGGAATTTTCTTAGAGTAAACAAACATGTTACACTATCTACTGCTCCTTGAACATAAGTGGTCACAAACACCATACAAATAAGCCCCTCTTTTCTCAGCTTGAACACTAATGCCTGGTTCCCAGGAACCAAAGTTGTCCCCAACATTCTCCCTAAAAGGTGAGATTGAGGCGGAGAGCATGCTCTCCTGCTGCTTATGTGTTCCCACTCCCCACAAGAACCTATATCACAAAACTAACAAGAGTACAGCACTTCTTCAAAGACCATAACACTGCTCACACATTAAGAAAAATAACTGGTTTTCCAGTTGCTTCTATAGATGTTACTTAATTCACATTTTTAATTGGATTTAGAAATACTCTTACTTTATTTTGAATCCTTAGAATTTGTATTCCTAGTTAGAAAAATTTAACAAGTTTTAACAATGAAGATATTAGAATATGTACCCACTGGCCTTAGTTTCTTTTATTGATTGCTTCTTGAGTTTCAGCTAGTTTTAGGTTTTGTATGTCTAACTGATTATAAGTTGTTTTTGTTAAATGACTGGTTTCAGAGTAACAGCCGTGTTAGTCTGTATTCGCAAAAAGAAATGGAGTACTTGTGGCACCTTAGAGACTAACCAATTTATTTGAGCATGAGCTTTCGTGAGCTATAGCTCACTTCATCAGATGCATACTGTGGAAACTGCAGCAGACTTTAGTAGCTCAAGTCTGACCCCTTAAAGAGAATAGTATGGCCTATAAAGAGAAGTAAAATCTATCTTCCTGAGTGCAGATTCTTCATCTGTGCTGCATTGAAATTGGCCATCTGTGTATCCTCTGAGAACACTGCACTATGATTATTTTGTGTCTTTCTGTGACCATTTGAGAAGAAAGTGATTCTTTTTTAACCTCTTCAAAGTTTTCACTGTTCTACATGGTGTGACAAGTTTGGTCACAGAGACCCCCTTGGAACTCTCACCTGATGGGCTCAGAGGTAGTCTCAGCACATTTTCTTTGCCAGTTTGGGCTTCAGAACCCTGCCTTGTTGAGCCAGACACACAAGCCTGCTGCAACACAGACCCAGAGTCCGAACCATGCCCCCAAATCTAAAGACTTAACTGAAAACAGTTTAAGAAATGCTCCTGTCTCTAGCACCCCAGACACCCAGCTCCCAGTGGGATCCAAACCCCAAATGAATCTGTTTTACTCTATATAAAGCTTATACAGGGTAAACTCATAAATTGTCCGCCCTCTATAACACTGATAGAGAGATATGCACAGCTGTTTGCTTCCCCAGGTATTAATTATTTACTCCTGGGTTAATTAATAAGCAAAAGTGATGTTATTAAGTATAAAAAGTAGGATGTAAGTGGTTCCAAGTAATAACAGACAGAACAAAGTAAGTTTCCAAGCAAAATAAAACAAAACACGCAAGTCTAAGCCTAATACAGTAGGAAACTGAATAAGGGTAAATCTCACCCTCAGAGATGTCCCAATAAGCTTCTTTCACAGACAAAACTTCTTTCTAGACCAAGCAGCAGGCTTGCGTGTCTGGCTCGACAGGCAGGGTTCTGAAGGCCCAAACTGGCAGAGAAACCCTGACTCAGCACACTAGGTGACAGTTCCAAGGGGGTCTCTGTGACTGAATCTGTCTCAGTGGCGTAGTTGAGCAGGATCTGTGCACAGCTGATTGCTTTGAGACACTAGTAGTGATTTTAAGTGAGTTTTGAGAGTGGTGGCTAGAGAACAGACAAAGTGGTTACTGGTTTGTTATTTTCTTTGTTTATTTCGGGTGAGGGAAATAAGCACAAGAAAGCAGGAAAATGACTACCAGTGAGGCAGCTACAAAACTAGAGTTTGCGAGACTGGAAGTAAAGGAGAAGGCAAAGGACTGCAAGTTTCAAATGAGGCTCAAAGAAGCAGAGGCAGCCAGGGAGGAAACTGATCACAAAAGAGCCTTGGAGTTAAAAGACAGAGAAATACAGGCCCAGATTGAGACCCAGAAGCATGAACTGACTGTAATGGAGTGGAAGAGACAAAACCCTTCAACAGCTGGCTCCACTTCCCAAAAATCCACAAATGGGAGCAGTTATGTCCGCAGTATACTGAATCCAGTGATATTGCCGATTATTTCATCATCTTTGAGAAACTGTGCACTCTCCATATGATTCCTGAAGATCAAAAAATGACCACTTTAGTTGCAAATTGACAGGGAGAGCTCTGGACATATTCAATAAGATGCCTATTGATGATACTTCAAACTCTGGTAAATTTAAGGAACTGGTTTTGAAACCGTTTCAGATTACACCTGAAACCTACAGGGTTAAATTCAGGAGTGTTAAGAGGGGATCTGGATTGAGTAATGTGGCTTATGTAAATGAAATGAAAGATTTGTTAGACAAGTGGGTGAGGGGAAAAGGCGTTACAAGCTTGGAAGAAATGTGTAATTTAATTACTCAGGAACAGTTCCTGAATATTGCAGTGATGATGTAAAACAGTATTTGTGGGACAAAAAGGTGGATGCAGTGGGGGAATTAGCTGAGTTTGCGGACTCTTATGAGCAGTCACAAGCTGCAATTAAATACAAACCACTGGCAAAGGGGTACAAGGTTGATGGAAAGCAGAATCACCATTTTACCCCTGGGTAAAGGAGGCTGGGCGTTCATCTCCCCATGCCCCTGTTACTCGTCCCAAGTCTCCTGTACAAGCAGAGGAGCCCAGAAGGTGCTATCATTGTAAGTCCACTGAGCACCTGAGGAATAAATGTCCTTGGCTGAGTGGGAACAGAGAGCAGGTAACACATGAAGCTGCTGCTTCTCAGAGCACAGGGGGTATCCCAGGCTGCTGCCTCTTTCCACACAGGATTTGTAAAGGTTGCTTCTACACAACCAAGCAGTGAGCATATGCATGCTGTTAAACTTAATGGCAAACTGCTCCAAGGATGGAGAGACACTGGTGCAGAAATTTCTGTAGTCAGGAGGGACCTAATCCATGAGAAGGATTTGTTACCAATGAAAATGGCAGAATTAGAATTGGTGGGAGGTTACGAAGTCCTTGCGCCTTTAGCTAAGGTACACATGGAAACTGGTGATTTGCAAGCTGAGCTGACTGTTGCAGCAGTGGCACACAATTTTGTACTGTTTCTACTAGGGAGTGATTTCCTTGATGTGGCAGAATCTGTCCCAGGGTTTGTTAGCAGCAAGAAGGAATCTTGTGCTAAAGCCCCAGTGGGGAGGCTGAAGTCGCATGGGCTGCAGGGGGGAGTAGGGGAGTGTCTCTTTAATTCCTCTGGAGCAGTGAAAAATGCAGCTTTGGGAGCAGGGATGGTCGTAACCAGTTCCTGTAGCCCAGAGGCTCAAGGCAGATCCCTGCGGGAAGGGCTGGATAAAGCCAGCTCCTGTCCTATAATCATCTCCCTGGGGGAGGGGAAAGTTCCACCTTGTAACAGGGAGGCTGTCCCAGTTGGTGACTGCCAGGAAGTTGCAGGTCGCCATATTTGGGGTCGGGAAGGAATTTTCCTCCAGGGCAGATTGGAAGAGGCCTTCCTATGTAGCTTGGGGCACGGGTCACTTGCTGGAGGATTCTCTGCTCCTTGAAGTCTTTAAACCACGATTTGAGGACTTCAGTAGCTCAGACATAGGTGAGAGGGTTTTTTTGCAGGTGTGGGTGGGTGAGATTCTGTGGCCTGCGTTGTGCAGGAGGTTGGACTAGATGATCATAATGGTCCCTTCTGACCTTAGTATCTATGAATCTAGGTCAGCAGGGGACAGATCTTGCCCTGAGGTGCACAGAGACATGTATCCTGGAGATGAAAGTTGGGGTCCCAATGACTGCAGTGGGAACAGACCCCCAAGGACTCTGTAGCTGGAAGCAAGCCCAACCTGAGTGAAGTGGTGGGCAGGGGGGAGGATTTTGCTGACCAGTGAAGGGTTTGTCATAGCTGGTAGCTGTGAGCCCACAGCTGGACCAGGGTCACCTTCCCTTTTGGGGGACACGGGAGTGTCTGCCTCAGAGGGGAGCCCAGAGAGGGAAGTCCAGATGGAAGGTGAGGGGGGGACAGGAGGGTCTGCCCACCTTTTGTAGGGAGGCTTTTCCCCAGGAGGAGGATGAAGAATCTGCATCTGAAATGCCAAACCCCTCACCTGTGGATCAGGTTTTAAGGGAAGACTGGGGGTCAAGTCTCCTGGAAGGAAGGAGTCCAGTCTGTGAAAGAAGTTTATTTGAACGTCTCTGAGGGTGAGATTTTTATCTGTAGTCAGTTTCTTAATGTATTAGGCTTAGACTTTGTTTTGTTTTATTTTGCCTGGTAACTTACTTCGTTCTGTCTGTTATTACTTGGAACCACTTACATCCTTCTTTTTATACTTAATAAAATCACTTTTGCTTATTAATTAACCCAGAGTAAGTAAGTAATACCTGGGGGAGCAAACAGCTGTGCATATCTCTCTGTCAGTATTATAGAGGATGGACAGTTTGAGTTTACCCTGTATCAGCTTTATACAGAATAAAACTGATTTATTTAGGGTTTGAATCCCATTGGGTGTCTGGGTGCTATGCCGTTTTCAGTTAAGTCTGCAGCTTTGGGGGCGTGGTTCAGGCCCTGGGTCTGTGTTGCAGCAGACTGGCGTATCTGGCTCAACAAGGCAGGGTTCTGAAGGCCCAAACTGGCAGAGAAAATGGGGTCAGAGGTAGTCTTAGCACATCAGGTGAGAGTCCCAAGAGGGTCTCTGTGACCGACCCCGTCACACGTGGTACAAAGGATTTTGCAGTGTTTAGCTGTGTAACTCCATCTCTCATTTCACAGTTGTTCTTTACTGTTCTCTTACAAGTGTGCCACTCATTATTTGGCACTTGCACTCTCCCATTTTTACTGAAACTCATTACAGCCTCATTTGCCTTCCATAATGCATTAATCGTTGGCTCCCATGAATAGTTTTACAGAGCTGTGGAAATCACATGTTTGGTTCCTGGCTTACTTATTCAGCACCATAACATTTTCACAGGTGAGAAGAAACCCAATGATCTTGTCTACAATCGCATGCTAGTTGGTTATGTTTGAAGCTGTTTAGCTCTGTAATGGGGGCTTGTTAACATGGATTCATATAATGCAACTTTATGTAAAATCTCTATTTCTAATCTGACACTGACTGTGAGGGTCAGAGTCCTCTCTGTTGAACAGGCTCAGAACAGATGTTATTGGTAATTTTGCTAGAGAAGCTTAAAGTGTGTTAATTCCAGAATGGGAGTGCTCACATGGGGAGTTATGTCCATGTAACTTAATTTATATAATTATACTGGTATAGTTCTCCTAATTAATTTCCTCATGCATGAAAACTCTCAAACTGTTACAGAGCATGTCTGCACTTCAAAAACAAAACAAAAAAGCCATGGCACCAAGTCTCAGAGCCCTGGTATACAGACTCAGGCTTACTCTCCGGTGCTAAAAATAATAGTGTAAATGTTCCCTGCCCAAGCTCCAGCCTGGGCAGGAACAGCTACGTTGATGATATTAGCGCCATAGCATGAGCCCGAATCCGTAGACCTGGGTTCTGAGACTCTCTGCTGCAGACAGCTGCTTTTTTTCCCCCCCTTTTTTTCTTTTTGCAGTATTTACAGACATATGGAAATGTCCCTTTTTGTTTTCAAGTGTACAGTTCTTCCATTTGTCCTCACCCTTCCTCTTATATCCCAGTCCATCATACTTGGCAAACAGTTCTGATGTTGAAGATATGACAGAATTCATTAGCATATCAAGCATACTGGCGGAGATTATATCCGCATTTCAGCCATGTAATGTGTGATCAAGTGTACCACCTTGGAGAGGGGAAATGTGATTGATAGTCTCTGCTCTATGCATAGTAGCTATTGTCCCCTTTATCTTCTAACATCCTCTCTCTTCCCTGTTGCCTTATGCTATATAAAAAGTTGACCTGATTTAAAATTAAATGTTAGTCTTGACTAGAATTTAAAGGTGTGTTGGAGTGTGTTACCTTTTAAGTCTAGTGTATATAAGACAGTGCATACTTTAAAATGTGCTAAGCTGGTCCAAAGCTTGTCCATGGCACGAAAAGTCATGGTTTTAATATGTGGTAGCTAATATGTTTTAAAACCAAGTGTAGACAGGGTAGAATAAGTTTTTCTAGACCAGTGATCACCAACCTGTAGATCATGATCAACTGGTCGATCCTGGAGCCTCTGCCAGTCCATCGTGATCTCCAGCCACTAAAAGTTCGGCAGCGCAGCAGGACTAAGGCAGGCTCCCTGCCTGTCCCAGCCCCACGCCGCTCCCCGAAGCAGTCAGTATGCCCCCATGGTCCTTGGCAGAGAGGCAGAGGTCTCTGCATGCTGCTCCTGCCTGCAAGCACCGCCCCTGCAGCTCCCACTGGCCAGGAACAGGGAATTGCAGCCAATGGGAGCTGTGGGGGCAGTGCTTGCAGGCAGGAGCAGCATGCAGAGCCTCGTGTTGCCCCCACCCCGCCAGGTGCCGCAGGGGCGTGTTGGCCGCTTCCGGGAGTGGTGTGGGGCCGGGGCACGCAGGGAGCCTGCCTTAGCTCCGCTGTGCCACTGACCAGGAGCCGCCTGAGGGAAGTGCCATCTGGCAGGAGCCTGCACCCCAACCCCCATCCTGAGCCCCCTCCCAGAGCCAGTACCCCATACCCTCTCCTGCAGCCCAAGCCCCCTGCCCTGACCCCCCTCCCAGAGCCAGAACCCCTATACTCTACGCCAGTCTGGAGCCCCATTCTGCACCCAAACTCCCTCCCAGAGCTTGCACCCCTGCCCCAGGCTCAGTCCGGATCCCCCTCCCACGCTCCAAACCCCTCGGCCCCAGCCCAGCGCCCGCACCCCCTCCCGAACCCCAACCCTCTGCCCCAGCCTGGTGAAAGTGAGTGAGGGTGGGGGAGAGCAAGCGACAGAGGGAGGGGGGATGGAGTGAGTGGGGCGGGGCTTTGGGAAGGGGGCGGGGTTGGTCCTGGGTTGCACTTAAATTCAAAAAGTGATCTTGTAAGTAAAACGGTTGGAGAGCTCTGTTCTAGACCAGTGGTTTTCAAACTTTTTTTTCCGGTGACCCAGTTGAAGAAAATTGTTGATGCCTGTAATCCAACAGAGCTGAGGATGAGGGGTTTGGGGCGGGCGAGGGGCTAAGGTTTGGGGCAGAGGTTTGGGGTGAGGGCTGTGGGGTGGGGCCAGGGATGATGGGTTTGGGGTGCAGGAGGGGGCTCTGGGTTGGGGGGGAAGCTCAGGACTGTGGCAGGGGGCTGGGGTGCTAGAGGGGTCCGGGCTTTGCGTGCAGGCTCTGGGGTGGAGCAGGGATGAGGGGTTTAGGGTGCAGGAAGGGGCTCCGGGCAGGGGATTGGGGCGCAGGGTTGGGACTTACCTCTGGCGGCTCCCAATCAGTGGCGCAGTGGGGTTGCTAAGGCAGGCTTCCTGCCTCTCCTGTCCCCACGGACTATGCTGCTCCCTGGAAGCAGCCAGCAGCAGGTCTGGCTCCTAGCCAGAGGCGCACAAGCGGCTCCATGTGGCTCTTGCCCACAGGCACCGCTCCTCCCCCCGCAGCTCCCACTGGCCAGCCCCGTGGCCTCCCTGCCTAGGAGCCGAACCTGCTGCTGGCTGCTTCCAGGGAGCAGCGCAGTGCCAGAACAGGCAGGGACTAGCCTGCCTTAGCCGGGCAGCACCACCAACAGGACTTTTAATGATCCGGTCGGCGGTGCTGACTAGAGCCACCGCAACCCATTGCGTGACCCAGTAGTGGGTCACGACCCGCAGTTTGAAAATCACTGATCTAGACTATGATAAAAGGTGTGTTGTTAGCACATCCTGCTCATTAATTCTGCCCAACATCAAATATTCTATTCAACATTAAATGCGAATTTGTGGGTGGATTAACTGATCCATCTCACTAGGTAAACAATTTGGGCTACGAGATTAGGATAGTGTCTCTTTTATGACCTCGTCTGCCTGTGTTTGATTTTACTGCCAGGTGGCACTTTCATGAGAATGTTTGTTTTTCATTTGTTTCTCTTACACTACTTGCAGAGACCTATCTGAGAACTCTTAATTGACTCACATTTTTCTAATGCCCATAATTATATTGAAATGGTTATTGAGGTTGGTGGAGTTGCTGTTTATTTTGCTTTCATTTCTCATACAGAGTTGTGGCAGACCAGTTAATGTTTTGAGGAGTAAAGCATGAGATATTGGCAACAAAGTAATGTAAAAATGAGATGGAGGGGTGTGTGAGATGAGGACTTGATAGGAAACTCTCTACAGAAGCGATGAAAATAACCTGAAATTTGATGAGCCACAAATGAGAAATAGATGACTTTGGACCAGTCTACACAATACACACCAAAGGCATGTGAATTCTAATGCACACCAACTTGTTGTGCTAACTGGCTCAAGTAGACCCTGCTGGCATGCACTAAAAGTTCCCTAGTGCATGTTAACGCACGCTAGGGAACTTTTAGTTCTTCCCAGCAGGGTCTACATGGGTCAGTTAGTGCACAACACAGTGTGCATTAGAATTCACACCGTTGTGGTGCGTATTGCCATGCCATGTAGACAAGCCCTTAGAAAAGAAGTGCAGAGCCCTTATGATGGTGTGGCCAAACTGTACCTCATTGCAGTGTAGGAGAAGAGCAGTCATGCTGCTGGTGGTCTGTTTTTTGTCCATAACTTACACAGTTTGTCACTGCTTTTTGCTGACCTTAATCTCTCTCCATCCTAAGCAGGAGTTTTCAAGGCTTCACAGTCCCCTGCTTTATACAGTTATATTCCCAGCAAGCCAGACTGTAAATAGACTAGTGTCTGCACTTTGCTTCCTCTCCAGAGGCTATGAACAGCATAATTATCCACAGTTAAAATTTGCTATACAATTCTTTATAAGCAAGCACCTTTATTCTTGAAGTGAAAGCATTACTGGGAAAATTTTTAAAAAACAATAAAAGAACCTTGGTGCATGCTGAAGAGCTTACCAGACTGGGTCATAATGATTCCAGCCTCGAACTCTCGTAAGTGTCAGTTCCTCAAAACCCACAACTGGGTTTCCCATGGTTGCAAGTTCATAACTGTCTCTCAGTTTCAGAACCAGAACCCAGGCTGGGCAGAGCAGCTGTTTCTTTATACAACTTAGGCCTTTGATCTTGGCCTTCAGTAACAGATAATTAGCAGACCAAGACCCTCTCTTCAGAGGATAGTTTCAAAAGGGTAGAGTTTTGCGTAACAAGAGTTGGGTAATTTGCATTACCCTCTCCCTAGGGAATCCCCAGGAAATCCACTTAACGCTCGTTGTCCCAAAAGTCCATACTTGTCTGGCACGTTTTCAGTGTAGTCTTTTGAACTCCCAAATGTTACATTGGTCACATCTCCCTGCTACATACAATCCTGGCCTACAATAATAAATAAGGTTTTTAAGGTCTTTCAAGGATATTGCAGGAAATTACCATATCTGTCATACTCCCTAGGAATTGCATAGATGATCTCATTCCATTGCTTTCACTAAAACTGTGTCAGTGAGGTCTGGGTTAGTATTCACATCACATTTATAACTGACGGGTTAGGAAATAATTGGTTTGTGCATGGTTGCATCAGGATCACCTACAAAAGCTTTTATATTGTAACACAGCTATAATATATTGTTATAACCTTAATCTATGTTCATATTAAAACTGAAATGATTGGTAGCAAATAATTACTTTTGGTTAGTCTCTTTCTAATTGTCAGTTCATGAGCAGCTTGACTTTCTTGAATTCTGTAGCTACATTCAATTAGCTGCTCATGAACTATTTGCTAGTTATAATTTGAGCTGTTGCTTAACTGTGATTGGAAACCCAGGTCATGTGGGTATTGATTCTGTTCCCTCCTGGTTGGATGAACATAATCTTAGAAGGAGGTTTTGGGTATAGATATTAATGTTCACACATTGAGAACCTGTGTTCTGAAAATATCTGCTTAAGATTCATCTTGGTCTTGTCTTCATTGCGGACCTAACTTGGGTTCAACTCTAGTTTTCCCCTTAACACATCTGACATTCACGCATCCACGCACCTCTATCTGTGCTACGTGGCAAGGCAGCCATTGTACCCTGATATATAGGGCAAACCCCCAAGTTAATTTATGCTGTGTATTGCTAACCTAAGATAATGGCAGTGAAAACATTCTGCCACAGCCAGTCCAAAGAATCAATACATGATCGTTCTCCAGTCTCCTCCCCCAAGCCCTCTGGGAATGTATTCCTGTATGCAGTCTTGCCATCTGTCTGTGCTCTGATCCCTGACCATAAGGGATCTACCTTCAGATATCTCTGCCTGGTGTCCTTGGTCCGACCCTCCTTGTGCGATCTCTGTCTTTACCCATATCCGTTGTTAGATAAAGCAGAAAAATGCTCAGTAAGAAGCCTGTGTATCAGCATGCATTCACCTGGCTCTTTTGCAGTAGCCAGCCTGGGCAAAATGTAACTTGCTGTAATACACTCCTTGAAGGCACTACCATCCAAATAACTCTCTGTGGTAAGACACACTCCCACTAGTGCAGAAACCAGTTTATTATTGTTATTTTTAGAAAGTATTAAAATATTCCCAGTGGCCATTGAGATTCCTGGGTATAGCATTAAACAGACTACCATGAGCCAGTAAGCACTGCCAGCAAGCCAGTGGCACATTGCACTACCATCCTGAACTTGCTCAGTGAGTTGTTGAACTGCCTTTTGTCCAGTTGGCACACATCGGGATAAGGTTTTTGTCAACCACGGCAGTGAAAGGTGCGCTGTGTCACCTAATATGACAGGTGGCATTAACCTCCCATCAGTGACTGTGCTATTGGGGGCAGGAGAACCACATACCAGCTCGCCACATTGAAACAGAACAAACCTTTAGAACGCCATGGCATCATGCCCATCCATTCAAAACCCACACTTATTTTAGGAATATTTCCTATTTTTATCAACCTGGAAGATAGCACAGCATTAATTGCCTTGCAGTCCTCTATGACCACTGCGGCAGCTGTGGATTTGCCTCCCTCTAACTGATTAACAACAAATCTAGTACAGTCTGGGGTTGCCAGCTTCCACAGGGCAATAGCAACGTGCTTCTGGAGCATGATTGGCTCACTCATCTGGGTGCTCTGCTTCAGGAGTGGGGCTTTCCTCATACGAAAGTTCTGGACCCACTGCTGGTCATCCAATGTTGCCGTCTCATTGTGGTCACACCATAGTGTGCTTGTGGTTCAGATCCAGAAGCAGAAAACCATGATCTTCCGTGAGAGACAACATGTGCTTGGTCCCTGCCTCCGCCCCCCACCTATTGTCCCTTTATTTTGTTGTGCTTCTGCTGGTAAACCATTGGCTTCACCGTGCATGGGCCAAAAGCAGCCTCTAAGGTTATGTAGACTGCAATGTAAGCCCAGGATTCAAACTCTGGCTCAAAATGAACCCCACCT
The DNA here is from genome assembly GCF_965152235.1 of Eretmochelys imbricata. Classification (NCBI taxonomy): domain Eukaryota; kingdom Metazoa; phylum Chordata; order Testudines; family Cheloniidae; genus Eretmochelys; species Eretmochelys imbricata. Next base: position 55,258,969 of record NC_135575.1, on the reverse strand, counting down.
CCATCTACAAACAAATCACAGTAACCCAGGGATCGGTCACAGGACCCCACGGGGTGGAGAGTCTGAGCCCGAGTAAACCAGGACCCAGGATTCAAGCTCTAATGCTGTGCAGTGTAGATGCAGCCACAGTGGACTCATGCTCTGGGAGTTTGCCAAAAGTATTCCATAATCCCATGGGCTGATATCCTTTGTCCTCTGGACAGTCAAGCTTTCCCACACTGCACCACGAACAATGAGCTAGAGCAGAGGTGGTCAAACTATGGGCCATGGGCCACATCCGGCCCGCAGGACCATCCTGCCCAGCCCCTGAGCTCCTGGTCCGGGAGGCTAGCCCCCGGCCCCTCCCTTGCTGTCTCCCCTCCCCTGCAGCCACACTGCTGCACGGGCAATGCTCTGGGCTGCGGGGCTGCCTGCTCATGCAGGGCAGCGTGGCAGCATGTCTGGCTCCAGCCAGGCGCTGTGGCGGCCAGACATGCCGCTCTGAGCAGCATGGTAAGGGGGCCAGGGCTGGGGGGGGCAGACAGGGAGAAGGGGGCGGTTGGATGGGGCAGAGGTTCGGGGGAGGCATTCGGGGGACGGGGAGCAGGGGGCTGTTGGATGGGGCAGAGGTGGGGGCAGTCAGGGGATGGGGGAGGAGTTACACAGGGGGTGGGGTCCCAGGGGTGGTTAGGGGCGGGGGTCCCAGGAGGGAGCAGTCAGGGGACAAGGAGCAGGGCGGGGTAAGATGGGATGGGGATTTTGAGGGGGGCAGGAAGTGGGAGGGGACGGATAGGGAACAGGGGCCAGGCTGTTTGGGGAGGCACAGCCTTCCCTACCTAGCCCTCCGTACAGTTTCATACCCCGATGTGGCTCTCGGGCCAAAAAGTATGCCCACCCCTAAGCTAGAGCAGCAACATTTTGGGAGGGTGCTAGGAAGTCTGGGATACGGGTAGTTGGACTCAGACCCACATAATGCAGTGTAGACACTGGAGCCCCAGGGTGGGACCAGGGTTCAACAATTCCTATCCTGGGGTTACAAACGAGTGTGGATGCTCAAATCCTGTGTTAACAAACCCAGGATCTAACAACTCATGGTCTGCTAACCCTGGGTTTACATTGCAGTGTAGGCCTACCCGAAGATACCCACCACTGTCCCTCAGCAGCAGCTTCTTCAGAGGCACAAAAAAGAAACATTGCCTCCATAAAAAATAGCATCTGTCTGTTATTAGACTGAGCAGGATTGATGCCTTTCGCATATAACAGCACACCACCATAGCATCTTGGGTCCAGCCAGGATGAGAATTTCCAGGGTTTAGGCCGTTTTCACTCATCATCCGTAGAGTGGGGAGACAAGTTGCCCTGCAACACCTGTGAATAAGAGCATAGAGTGGTGCAGTGAGTTGTGGTGCTGTGAATCTCTGTATTTATGCCCAGATAGCTGTATTGCTTATCACAGCCAGACAGAGCTCCAGTGTGGATGGAGGGCATGAGAACAGCATGCTTATGTCAGAGTGTTATCATGGTGTAGCAGGTTAGGCTACCCATGATGTTTAAGCCGTTGTCTGTACAAAAATCCTGCCATTCCTGTGCAGGTGTCTTGGTGCCTAAAACTAGTACTTATGGATTTATTCCTGCCTTCCATTATCAGGACAGAGAGATCTCTGACAGCACAAGCATCTCTATTTCTGAAAATATTGTATAACAGTCCAAACCAGTGCTAGCTAGATAAAGGAAAAGTGGTGTTTAGTGGAAGCTTACAGCAGAGAAAACCGAAGTAAAATGTTGCCTATTGAATGCCTGATCCATGAAAAGTTCCTTCATTCTAGCCCTATATTCATTTACAGAATGAACGTGTATGTGTTTCTCCATGGCAGAAATCTTGTTTGACTCCCCCCCGCTCCCTAGAAACCAAGCCCGATATTGTCTGTCTCAGCTTTCACTGTAAAAGTGACATCCTTACAAAAGATGTGCCTCCCTTTAGAGTGCTGTCAAAATTCACATTCTTTTGATGAAGATATTCTTCCATCTGAAGTTTTGAAAATTTCTTTTTATGGTCTGAAATACCCATTGACAAATTCCACTGATTGCCTGTTTCAAACATGATTTTGATCTTGAAGTTTAGTAACTGTATCCTATATTAGGATTTACCTCCGTCAAGAACTATTTGTATAATGTACAGTTATCTTTTGGTTTGTGCTCCTAACAAATGCAGCCACCACCTTCAGTAATTAGATCTCATTAGCATGTCATTTACAATTCCACAAATATACTAAGGTCCTTATGTTTAGGATTTTTAATATAGTATTCTTCATTCATATTTAAACTAGGTACTGATACAGAAAAGTTTTAAAATAACACATGTGGGTTCATGTTGGGAGTTACCACCAATCATTAGTAGTGAAATTGTGGGTTAGGGGAGAATTTTTCAATTTACTGAGGTTATGACATTTGTTTCATTGTGTGAAACATTTTACTTCTTTCATTTTGCTTTAAATCTTGTTTGTTTTTGGGAATCATGGTGAACAAATTTTAGACATCAGTGAATTATTTACTTCTTTTGTGCAGGTTGTTCAAGGAAGGAAATCACTGAACACTGGGAATGGCTTGAACAGAATCTGTTGCAAACTCTTTCAATCTTTGAAAATGAAAATGACATAAACACATTTGTCAGAGGAAAAATACAGGTAGCATATATATGTACATAGAAATTGTTGTTGATTATAGATGTGACTATAGAACTGTAATGTCTCATCGCATCTGACGCAGTGATCTATACACCACTGTGTTCCTTGAAAGGAAAGCAACATTCCAAATGATATTGTGTGCATATCTAGATTAGGGAAATTTGCTGGAGCATAAATATCTATATCAGTGTAATCAAAATAATTTATATGTGGGAGTCCCCACTTCATCTATCCTCTCCTCTGGTTTTAATTCAACATCTAAAGTAGATTAAAGGAAACAAATGTTTAGCTGGTTTTAGATCCAAAAAATTTCTGTGATTCATTCATGCTTTGAAATTTTAAAAATGTGTTATGAATATTTGAAAATAAACACACTTGTTTATTAATGCTACTGACCAATAGAACATTAAGCACTTAAAACAACTGATAATTCTGTGTCTGTCTAGAATGAATAATGTTTTCCTCTATTACATACAGAAACTTAGAAGAATAACATAGGTTTTGTCTATGCACAAATATTGGACCACTTTAATTACACCAGTATATTTAGCGTGGATGCAGTCATATTGAAATAAAGGTGCTGGTTACCAGTGTAGTTATTTCTGCACAGAATCTCACTTCTAAGCAAAATATATATACTGGTACATAAACTGTGTGTCGATGAAGCCTGTTGGCTCCATCTGATTCCATTCTAACCTCTCATGTAATAATTATACCTCTTAAAAACCCAGCTGTGCTTCAGTAAATTTCAGTAGCAGATCAGAAATAAATACAATAGACCCCTTTTATAAATGGTTTAAACCTGTAGCATTAAAATACCTATTTCCATGAGACTGCTATTGTGTCAAACACAGCTTTGTTAAGAAGAGTGTTACTACTTAAACTCCTGTACAACTGCATGTTTGCACAACAAAGAAGGCTTCACCACCCCCACTAGGCTCCCCAAAGTAGTTTATGCTAACCTGAAGGGATGAAATCACTTTCCCTTTTAACCTTAAGTTAAAGAAGGGATATGTTCTAGATTATTAGTTTTTTTTCCATGTTGTAATAGTTCAATTAGTAAACAAGAAATTTTCTATCCTTTCAGTTACCAAGTACTAGCCTTTCATTTAACACCTATTAAGAAGTGTCATAAGTTATTTTTTGTCACTAAGAAAGTAGCAATGGTGGAGTTTCTACCTGATCAGTTTTTATTTAGACTAAAACTCCTCTGCTCTAGTGAAAGTCCATTCCTATTTACTCAAACAATATTTGTGCCTGGGATGGGATGGGGAAAAGGACATGGGTGCCCTATCAAGTTGGGGGTATTTGGGATAGATCCAGTGGCTTAAAACAGGACAATTGGAAAGCACTTTCAGGGCTGCCATTAGCCTGTTCTCAACCAGTGGACAGCTCTACCAGCATCTGAATTGTGCTCTTCATTATGTTTTTGATCCTCTCACCACACCTTGAATGAAATAGCATGTGATGTTTCCCACATTCTGTTGGGATAATCAAAAGAAGACCAGGTGCTTTCTTGGAGATAACCATACCTCTCTCCTTGCTCCTTGTTTTAAAAGTAACAACATTTTGTTTTCCTATAGTGTTCTGTTTATATTAACGTAGCATCTAGGAGCCCTAGTCATGGACATGAGCCTCATTGTACTAGGTGCTGTACAAACAAGAACAGAAAGACAATCCCTGCCCCAAAGAGCTTACAATCAAAGTCACATTTGTCTCTTTTACCTAGTCTCTCTGCACTCACTAGAATTGGTTGACATTTTTCCAAAATTCAGTTTTTCTACAATTTTTCACCAAAATGTGATAGAAAAAATGAAGATGCAATATTTGTGAACTTTTTTTGACAAGTTGCAGTGACTCCTCCTAACCTCTTTACTAGTGTAATAGTTGGGGTAGTGCTACTGAGAAATGCAGGAGTGTGATTGAATAGTTATCTGGGACATAAGCAAGGTAAGAGGTCAAGACATCAGAAAGTCTGGCTTGTAGGATAGAAGATAACTGATGAACAGAAGGTGGGTAGTACATTCTGAAAAGGTAAGGGTGAGGGAAACTGACTTCTCTGACAACAGAGTAACGGTCATGGCATTTAAACTCAAAGTTTAATGTCTGATAAAGATGTCAAATATCTTTTGGTGGCGAACATCCTTCATGTTTCCTTCCTCTTCAGGGTATCATCGCAGAGTACAACAAAATCAATGGTATCAAAGAGGATGATGACACAGAAAAGTTTAAAGAAGCCATAGTGAAGTTCCACAAGCTGTTTGGGATGCCAGAGGAAGAGAAACTGGTCAACTACTACTCCTGTAGTTATTGGAAGGGGAAGGTCCCCCGTCAGGGCTGGATGTACCTCAGCATTAACCATCTTTGCTTTTATTCCTTTCTCATGGGAAGAGAAGGTATGTTTTTAACAATGGCGGGTCAGTCTGGCCATCTGAGGATGGATAGGAAATCCTGCTGCAGTTTATTTTTGTTAATTTATTGGATACTGACAGAGTGCTTGGTCCTGTGCAAAAATTTAAATAAACATAATCCCTACCCCAGGGAGCTAACTTTCTGAACCACACCAATCATGTAGTTCAGGTACACAGAGAATTCAACATTGTTTTGATACTTCTATGAATATATAAATGGTAGAATCTGTGGAATCCGTTGAAGAGCCTCATGATAAATTGCATGTACCCTACGCCTTTGACTGCTTCACTGTCACTCAGCCCCCAAATACATCTCCATCAGGATGACTACTAATACTCCAGACCTCTGAGCAGATTCAAATATCCTGTGGACAATGTATGGTACTCTGTATGTGTCTTACTATAAAGCAAAACGTAATGGTTCTCTCTGACAAATTGAATGATACCTGATACTATTGACCAAAACACAGTGAAGATACCATGTAAAGTTATAATAAAGCGCAGAATAACTTATTACAATTAATGTCATTTTGCCTCATATGTAATCCTAAAATAAAGCAGTCTGACGATTGAAATTGAATGATTGACAAACCATTGTTTCCATGGCAAGAGATGCTGTCTACATACAGATTTATATGAATATCCCTATGGTCTTTTTATAAATTCAGTTTATTTTTGTCACAGCTGTTGGTACACTGAATCATTGTTAAAGTAAGGCCTTTCACAAACTTTTTGAAAAACATGATTCTATTAGTTGACCTCTCTGCATGTTAGAGGCAGTGTAGTAAGCAGCCAATTTGGTGTGCCCAGATTGCATTTGCTGACCTCATAGTGGGGCAGAGGGAGATCAGAGTCTGGGCAGACATCTTGGCAAAGAAAAGAGGTAAATATGGCCTTCATGATCCCTCACTATGATGGTGCACGTGTCTGTGTGTAATATTTCGTATATAAATAAATCACACTGAAACATTAGGTAACAAGGAGGCCAAATTTTATCTTTTTTGCTTTGCCAAGTTGGCTGCTCTGCTTGTTCTGTTCTTCCACCTTGCCAAGATAGAAGAAAATCCAATCTGAATTCATTCTGTGACACACACAATATCAAATTGGTGAACTAATGCCCTCCCTCTCACACGAAGAAGGAAAAATGCTTTGGGGTGCCAACCTTTTTTCATGATTCATTCTTGTGCTGAATCTTTTCTGTTTTCTTTGTTCAGCAAAGTTAGTGATCCGCTGGGTTGATATCACTCAGCTTGAGAAGAATGCTACGCTGCTTTTTCCTGACATGATCAAAGTGAGCACAAGGTCAAGTGAACACTACTTCTCGGTATTCCTCAATATCAGTGAGACATTCAAATTAATGGAACAGCTTGCCAACATAGCTATGAGACAGCTCTTGGATAACGAAGGATTTGAACAAGACAAGTCGTTACCAAAACTGAAAAAGAAATCTCCCAAAAAAGTATCTGCACTGAAACGGTTGGTAACACTAACTTCTAATCATTAGGACCTCATATACCCTTTTACTTCCAAATTTTGTCTAGTAGTTTTTAATTCAAGAAGCATTATTGTTTTGTAGTGGTAGTGAGAGATGGAGAGTAACTTAAACACCATTGTTTGGTCAGCCATCGAAGGTGGATATGGAAAAATCTGCCTAGGCCTTATAGGCATGTTACCAAAATAAGAATAGAACATTTGAGCCAGATTCTCATATACACTGAGTAACATTTAAAAGGCTATGACCATTTAAAGGGGCCTTACAATGCATACGCATACCCACTTTAAGGCCCTTTTACCCTGCCAGAGCCATGTAAAGGGGTCTTAACATAAAAGAGAATCAAGCCCATTTGTGCGTATTTAGTCCTATAACTGGCAAACAGATGTGGGTATAGTTAGTTTGTTCTGTCCAGAACTTACTGCTTGTAACTCTTACATCTGACAGTAAAACAGAGCCAAAAAGAAAAGTCAAAAGTGCCAAATGCAATACAGAGAGTATTTCTATTTCTCTCTCTCTCTCTCTCTCTCTAATGGTATTATTACAGTGTAGCTGAATTGCTCCTTGTTAATTATTTTTACATTTTAAATATATTAATGAAACGTATTGTAGTCTAGCTTATATTTTAGTTGCATTTCTTTTGTTACATAGTGACAATTGAGGTGCATTGTCTCACTCTAATTTTTTTTAACACTACTCCCTCGTGTTAAACAGTGGTAGAATATATGTAGCACATTAGAAAGACCTACAATGGATCTATAGACGATTAAGAAATTCCAACGCTGTACCTGTACCAAGATATTAATAAAGCTGTCTCATAGAAATAACTTTCCTAATGATTTTTTTCACATTTGTGTACAGCTACATAAATAAATGGGTTCCAAGTATATATTTACTATGTGACCTGCAAAGACATGTCTGAAATGTATTTTTATGTAAATATTGTATATCCTAAAACACTGTCTTTAGGGATCTTGATGCTAGAGCAAAGAGTGAGAGATACCGTGCACTATTCCGACTTCCCAAAGATGAGAAATTAGATGGACACACAGATTGCACCTTGTGGACTCCATTTAATAAAATGCACATTTTGGGTCAGATGTTTGTTTCTACAAATTACATCTGCTTTACGAGTAAGGAGGAGAACTTATGTAGCCTCATTATCCCCCTTCGAGAGGTGAGTGTCAATTCTGAATATCTACAGTAAATTGTTTTACTTGTCTACCTTTAAGATGGATCTGAGCATTCATTTTCATTATGCTGGGAAGCTGTTTAATCCCTTTGTCCTGTTGTCACATCATGGTAGTGTGGTAAACAAAGTAGCACCAGTTTAATAGCAACTTTAGTTTTATGCTCACACAACTATGATTCACAGGGACTCTTTCCTATTCCTCCTTCCAGCCCTCAGGATTCCTCTGTCTTCCCTGGTTTATATTCTTTATACTTAAGGGCAACAGCATGGATTTTGTCCGTCCAGCCAAGTGGGGCATTAAACTTCTTTAGAGGTGACCAACAGCACATATTTCAATAAAAATACTGTCAAATGGTAAGATTTGAATGTCCGTTTTAAACAGAAATGCTTAATAGCATCCTGGGCCAGCCTGGCCAGTTTTAAAGAAATGGTAACACAGTGAATTGCTTCTTATGAAGAATGGCTTCGGTTGGTATTTTAGGGGTGGGGAAGAGTTTTCATATAGGCAACGTTAGTCAATTTTTTGTTAGTTTCCTATTTGCATATTTGCACAGTGGTCTTTTACTTTTAAATATGGTTGCCTGCAATTTAAAATCTACATTGAAGCATTTGTGTTTAAAATAAACTGCTACAGAATACTCCTGATTGATAGACGCAACCTTTGTATTTTAATATGAACTTAAAATTATCCTAATAATAAAAGTAATTTAAGCATATTGTAATTAAAAATTCTGTGTAATTGTGTTGTGATGGGGAGAAAATTGTATGGCTTGCATGCCTTTTGGAATGTGGAAGTTTGTTTAAAATGGTGACTTAACTGGGAAGTAAGAGTGTAACTTGCTGTATAGCCAGGGCAGGCTGGCCCAGGATGCTTGGAATGCTAAACGCATCCCAGCCCATATGAGAAATGGCCTATATTTTTGCCTAATCTGAAAAACTACTGATTATTTTGAGGTACTATTTTTCACACATCACTAAGAAAAAATCAAATGCTATTCCACTGGAAACTTCAAAGTCCAGCTTCTCAGTGGTATGTATCAGTGTTTTTAAATCCTGGCGGTTCACAATCAGACCTTAAATTCACAGTGCTCCGTTTACAGAGAATTCAAGAGGAGCAATGAACTGTGCCAATGAAGTTTAGTGGAGAAAATATCTTGGGGTGTGGGTATAAAATCCACATGCCTTTGTGAAGCACTGTAGTTTCTTTTGGATGTGGAACTGGCAGCTGTTTCTGATAGCAGCAGCTATAGCTATCAGCATTGGATTCAGATGGCCTCTCAGAGGAAATACATATTAACTATTTAAAGTTTTGTGTAAACTGTTGAGGTTTATTGTTCAGTAATTATGACATTGAAAACAATAATAAACTTGGTGTTTCCAGCACTTTAAGAGCCTGATCTAAAGCCCTTTGACGTTAGTGGGAGGCTTTCTATTGACTTCATGTGGCTTTGGATCAGGCCCTAAGTTCCAGCCTTTTCTGACTTACTAGAGCAAAGAAACACCTTTGCAGATAGGCACAAAGGCATTCAGGCCCAATAACCTTTAGAAGCACCTGTCCTGTAGCTGTGGTCAGAAAGTAAAATTTTCATTTTCTGAGTGCACCACTCACTCCCGTCAGCAGCCACAGCCTCAAGGACCAATGCTTTAGGTGGGCATGTGTCTGCACTTAGAGAGGGGAGTAGGTGATTGTCTGCTGTCATTAAGAAGGAAGCATGTCTGCTGTGGCTTCTGCTGATGCTACAGCATCCTGGCTATAACCCATCCAGTCTGGCGCTGTGTTTATCTGTGCTTCCTCTGTGTTGAATGCCCTCAGACAGCTCTTTAAGTGGAACGGAAAAGTAATATAGTAATACTTGTGGCACCTTAGAGACTAACAAATTTATTAGAGCACAAGCTTTCGTGGGCTACAGCCCACTTCATCGGATGCATAGTATGGAACATATAGTAAGATATGCACACATACAGATAAGTTGGAAGTTTCCATACAAAACTGTGAGAGGCTAATTAGTTAAGATGAGCTATTATCAGCAGGAGAGAAAAACTTTTGTAGTGATAATCACAGTTTTGTATGGTAACTTCCAACTTATCTGTATGTGTGTGTTTTATATATTTATATATATATATAATCTTACTATATGTTCCATTCTATGCATCTGATGAAGTGGGCTATAGCCCACGAAAGCTTATGCTCTAATAAATTTGTTAGTCTCTAAGGTGCCACAAGTACTCCTGTTCTTTTTGTGGATACAGACTAACACGGCTGCTACTCTGAAACCTAATATAGGAATATTTCTCTTTAGTTAGCTTAAATATATTGTTAATGAGGCTCTTTTGCATTAATAAAGAGCTGATTTATAGTTCATTGAAAAACAGAAGGAAGTTGGTTGGGGAGGAGAATGGGAAATATTTTGAGACTGAGCTATGTATTGCAGTCTTTGAATACAACTTCAGAAGAGATGTTAAATGAAAAACAAATTATCTAGCCCTTTTAACTAATGAAACATTAAGGTATTGTGCTAATGTCTGATCATGGATTGCTACTTAAAAAAAAAAAAAAAACTTGGTAAACCGAAATGTGCTCTCTCATCTTGAAATGCCTAATGCAGTTTTTATTACCTAGAAGATTCTGATCCATGTATAAAAGTGATGGTTAAAAGCACTTACAGCTCTGTTGTATGCTCTGGAGAAGAGGTCTTTCTGTGAACTTGATTGATTTTGTTTTTTTAACTGCATAATCAGTCGAGCATAGAACATACATCACACATTTATAGTTTGTGTTTAATTGATCAGTGGGAGTTCTATGTTGTGATTTACCTTTCCAGAAGCTTGATGGAAATATTGAGCTGTGCTTTGTAGGTTTTGCTCTGAATACTGCATATAGGGTGGAGTTTGATTAGTGAATATATAATTAACAACAGAAAGCCAGACAAAATCCTTACAAGAAAAAGCATCTTGCCCTTTCCAGATTTTGAAGAGATTCCTGGGGGGAGAGGACGAGATGGGGAAAGTTTCCTGCTTAATGCAGGTTCCTTGATGTTGTGGAAAGAATCCTTGGAATAGATGTCTGTATTCATAGTGGGTTGGAGTATCTGGTCCAGTGATTTAGTGTTCAAAAAATGTAAATAGTTCTTTGCATTTATTGTCAGCAGTAAATTAGAGGTAGATTCTAAGACATGTTTATTCACCATTAAAGCCAAAAAAAGTTTCCATTTTTTAGTTTAATATAACAAAATCCACCAAATGCACTTCTGCACAGAGCTAGCATAATAAAGCAGCATCAGCTGAGGCCCTGGCTGAAATATCAAGGGTACAGCTTACCTTATGAGGCTGTGATCCTCTGAAATCTTGCTGAGTCTAGTAGTAAGAAAAAGTAGCACTTGAGGGGCACACTCTGTACTTCGCTTTGTAACTCTGAGTAGGAGAGCACTGTGTGGCCTCTAGGGAGCTCATAGTTCACATACTGTGGAAATGTGGCGGTTGTACTGAAAACCTATTAAAGATAAAGTATGATATAACAAACTAAGTAAGGTGTGACGATCTAGAGCCTACAAAGTTGTTTCATGAAAGCAAGGGGCTTGCGTTGGAAAAGACTGTTGTTCACCTACACCAGGGCTTCCCATCAATTTCTGTTTTCAGTGCAGAGATCTTTGTTTCACTACAGATGCTGTTTTTTCCAGTAGGAGTAGCGATGCATGATGATGCCAATTTTGTCTATAAAAAATGCAAAAAAAAAAAAAAAAAAAAAAAGTGTACTAGAAACTGCTGCATTGGTTTCAAAGATGATCCCTAAGATTCAACTTTGAAAATGGTGCTTATCAAGGTAATTGTTGAAAAGCCATGACCAGTGGTTATTGTTTCTCCCTAGGTGTCAGTAGTGGAAAAGGCCGACAGCTCTAGTGTGTTGCCCAGCCCATTATCCATCAGCACTAAAAACAAAATGACATTTCTCTTTGCCAACTTGAAGGATAGAGACTTTCTTGTGCAAAGGATCTCTGACTTCCTTCTACAAACTACTCCAAAAACATACTCTGAAAAAGAGATTGCTGGAAGTTACAACAGTTCGGATGATGAGGTGTGTGGAAAAAATGTAATTCATTTCACTGACAGAAGAGAATTTAACTGTAGTTTCTTTGTCCATGTGTGAGACATTTTCTTGAGATTTCTGTGTCAAGACTAACGCTTATAAAAACTTAAGTCATTTCTGCTAAGACCCTCATATCTTCATCTTACAGACTGGAATCTATTTTTAGGGTTAAACCTGGAAAAAAAATTCCCAACTTGCCAACTCTCCTTGACAATGGCGTTAGCTGCTGTGTGATGGGGGAGGGATAGTTCAGTGGTTTGAGCATTGGCCTGCTAAATCCAGGGTTGTGAGTTCAATCCTTGAGGGGGCCATTTAGGGATCTGGGGCAAAAATTGGGGATTGGTCCTGCTTTGAGCAGGGGGTTGGACTAGATGATCTCCTGAGGTCCCTTCTAACCATGATATTCTATGATTAGAGGCTCCAATTTTTAGTGCTGGGTGTTTTGCAAGCTTGTAAATAAGAGAGACAAGGTGGATGAAGTAATATCTTTTACTGGATCAACTTCTGTTAGTAAGAGAGACAAGCCTTCAAGCCACAGAGAGCTCTTTTCCAGTCCAGTAAGTGTGTGGCTTGAAGGCTTGTCTCTCTCTCTCTCTCTCTCTCACCAACAGAGGCTGGTCCCACAGAAGATATTTCCTCACCCGCCTTGTCTCTCTAATATCCTGAATACAGCTTGTAAATAAGACCTTTAACTGGCCTTTGAGTATCTACCATCATCTGTACAGAAGAGCAGCTCAAATTCCTCCTTCCATGTTTTAAAATTACTGTGGTGGAACATTGAGTAAAAATATGACAACTGTCAACTTATGTGAGTTCCAAATGAATTCTAACTGTTGTAGCACCTGGAAGAAATGAACAGGTGTTGTCTTAAACTGTCACCTTCTATATAACTCCTCACTTGCCCAAGATTAAATTTTAATTTTGAAAATAAGGATTTTTAACCTGAGCAATCTTAAATTGCTGCTCCATTGCCACTAGACTTTTAAACATTTTAACAGAAAATAAAGCTGTAAAATCATATGGTCCAATTATGAACTGTCTCCCTTTTTTACTGGTGTAAAGGTAGTCATTGTTTATTTAAAAAAAATTTAAAAAAAAGATATGTAAGCCACTTTAAGCATACAGATTTTAGTTTTTATCAAAGGTGAAATGACACAGAAACTAAACACCCAGAGTATTAGCATCATGTGAAATGAGTTTGCCATACTGCCTCAGATTGATTGATTGGTTTGACAGATCTGATGAGATCACAATGTTCCGAAACAAAAACAGGGCTTTGCAGGAAGTGATATTGGTTATTATGTAGAGCTCTTGCTCTGAATCCATACTAAACCCTTGGCACAACATGATGCTAAGTGGCTCTGTGCTGCTTATTGTCTAGGTATTAAAACCAAAGTCATTTGTTAAAAATCCCATTTAACTTTTTTTTTTGGTAAGAGGAGATTTGTTAACTTTAGTGTCCTGGCCAAGTCCCCACTGGATAATTATTTTCTATCTAAAATTTCTCCTGCACAGGTAGTATCAATTGACCAATATATTTTTTGTTTTCTACTGTTGTATAAAATATTTGGTTGATTAAAGACTGCTTTTCAGTAATATATAGTAATCGATATGAAGTAATTTAAGTGCATATGTAATTGTAATACACCTATAAATATATTTTGTGTGTGTGTATATTAGTGTGTGTAAGTGTATATGTGTGTGTATATATTAGTGTATATGTATATATGAAATCAGCTTTGTAAAAATTTGTAGAATGCTGACAGTTATGGAGTCCCTTTCATCACAAATGATTCCGCTTATTCTAACCAAAACATTAATTGGAACCTATTTTTGCACCTTGCATAGTGGGATGCCAATCCTGGCTGCGGCATGCAAGGGCCACTGTAATATAAATAATAATAATTTTAAGGTCTTTGTATGTTTTTTGTTGGCTTTTGAGTTTAATATTAAACTGTTTCAGTGTAAAAGCTAGATAAGTACTATGTATTATGAGCATTTCAAATTTTTCATATTTTTATCAAATTACCTTCTAAGATTTAATTAAATGATTGAGAATTTCAATGGCATGATTGCAGGAATTCATTCTAAACCACATTTGTTTTCTGTAAACATTTTCATTGAGTCAAATACTGTGGAAAAGATACCATTGTTATTAGCCAAGATTTTAAAAGGTGACTAGTGATCATGGATACCTCTGTTTTGAGGTGTTCAACATGAGGCCCTTAAAGGGGACTGATTTTAAGAGTAAAGGTTTTCAGTAGAGCTGTGCCAGAACTGGAATTTGTGTTCTGCAGAAATTTTTCATTTAAAAAAAAATTTCATTCCAGATCAGATCAAAGAATCGGAAATGCAAAATTTTCCATGGAATGGAATATTGAAAAATTCTATTTTGAGAGAACTGAAACAGAATTTTTTGAAAAATTCTGGGCAGGGAGATGGCCATCTGGGAAGTCAAGCTGCATGCCCGCTAGTGGGCTGGCAGGAAACCGCCAAACATCTTTATTCTGTCAAATTACCATTTTGTGTTGGAAAACTTCCTTTAAGGTGCCTCAGGTTGGTCATTCAAAGTTACTAATAACATTTTAAAATCTTGGCCATTGTGAAATTCCTCTGCTTTTTTAATAAAAACAAGAAAGAAAAAGAGAAAAATTTTGTTGTAATTTGGTATTTCTATACAGTGGTGCAAAACATCCTGTTAGATGAGTCATTTTATTGTCTGCAGAAATTAACATAGAATGTCTTTGGGTGCATAATTTTTAACAACCTTGCCTCTGCAACTTCAAGTATATAATCTTAGTCACTGAAAAATTAAAACCAGCTCAATTGTATGGTTAGATTTTTGGTGTGTTGAAGTAAATGCTTAGAACTAATTTGATTGGAAAACTAAAAATTCATTTCATTGTTTGAAATTAGTTTAATTGCTGCTACCAGATGCTTACCCTTGAGCTGCACCTTGGATGTTTGATTTGCTCAAACTGAGTTGGCGTTTAGGATTCCATAATTTCAGTGCAGTATAAGCAAAATTCTCAATCTCTCACCCATGAATAGCTTGTGGCTGTTGGTTTTTACAGGTGTATTCAAGACCAAGTAGTATAGTTTCCTCCAGTCCTCAAAGAAGTCTCAGCTCTGAAGCAGATGGAGAGCGACAGTTCAATCTCAATGGTAACAGTATTCCAACAGCAACGCAGGCCTTAATGACGATGTATCGACGGAGGTCGCCTGAAGAGTTCAACCCAAAATTGGTAGATCTCGCTGCTGTTTTTGTAAACTGCGCCAGATTAGAAAAGTGTTTTGGTTTTTAAATGAAGTTTTTTAAAAGTTAACATTCCAGAATGAGTTGTTTAACTTTTCCCTGTTGCTGGCCAAAAAGAGTTTGCACTGCTAACCACCTGCAGTGATGGTATCTTTCAGAAAATAAACTCCTAGTACTTTAGTAGCAGAATTTCCCCATAACGCATGCCAAAACTCAAAAGCATTTCATGCAACGTGATAATGTATTTAAGATTTGGGGACAACTTCAGGGCATCCTTTCCGTAACTGTTAAAGAACTAATAGTATGTTGTGTAGTTTGTTATACAGTATTTTTCCTGTGGCTTTCGTACCTATTTTCAAGACTCGTTATAGCAAGATGTGCTGGGGAGAAATAAGAAATGGGAGAGAGCAACATGAAATTAGAGAATCAGGTTATGGCTAGACTACTTCCTCCCTCCTATCCCTAATAATTAAAGTTAGTTATGGGGCTTGGGCACTTTTCTTTTTTCTTCTAACAGTTAATGCATCCAAAATGCTACTACACCTTCTCAGAACTTATTTATTTTTAGGCAAAAGAGTTTTTGAAAGAACAAGCCTGGAAGATTCACTTTGCTGAGTATGGTCAGGGTCTCTGCATGTATCGGACAGAGAAAACAAGAGACCTTGTGCTGAAAGGCATACCAGAAATCATGAGAGGGGAACTTTGGCTGCTGCTTTCAGGTAGGTTCCAGTTTAGAACCTTGTCATAGGTCATGAGCTATAGTATGAGAGATGGCACTGGGCTGAATTTTCAAATGTATTTAGGCTCCGAAAGGTGCAGGGAGGCACCTAGTAGGATTTTCAAAACCACCTAAATAAGGTTAGGTGGCTAACTCTCATTGAAGTCAGTGGGAGTTAGCCACGTAACCTGATTTAGGTGCTTTTGAAAATCCCAGAGGTACCTACCTGCATCTATAGGCACCTAAATACCTTTGAAAATCTGGCCCAGTGTACCCAGTGCTACACAAAATGATACCAGTCCATGCCTTGAAGAATTTACAGTGGTTTGAGGCCTCAAAAATGAAAACTAAAAATCCCTCGGCAAGTAGAGGAGCAGGTCAAAACAATGAAGTTACAGGTCTCTTCAGAGCAATGTTATAAACAAGGTATTCACTGAGCCTGGACCCAATGAAACTGCCAAGTTGTTTGTACGTTTTGACCAGGTTAACTTGTGAGGATGTCTTGATTCTGTCACTCATATATAATGAGTGTGGTAAAGATTTTGTCATGGTTATTTTTGATAAAAGTAATGGACAGGTTGCAGGCAATAAACAAAAATTCACAGAAGCCTGTGACCTGTCTCTGATTTTTACTAAAAATAGGTGGGGGGAGGGAGAGACTAAAAGCTCCAGCCCCCACCGTCCGTGATGGCAGCTGACAGTTTTGCAGCCCCATCACACCCAGCGGCTGACAACTCCAGGGCAGGTAGCTTGGAGCTCCAGGGCTCCCGCTGGCTGTGGTGGCTGAGAGCTGCAAGACCTCCACTACCCACAGCAGCTTAAACTCCAGGGCCCCTGTCACCTAGGACAGTTCAGAGCTCCCGGGCTCACAGCAGCTAACAGCTTCAGCTTCACTGCCCCAGGGCCCGGGGCTGAGGCAAAAAATGTCTTAGAGGTCTCTGAAAGTCATGGAATCCATGACTTCTGTGATCTCTGTGGCAAAATCTTATCCTTTAATAATGAGTAGTAATATTTTGTGCTTTGCAGCTGGAACATGCTATATAATAACTCTATTCCTTAGCACCTTTGTGTGGCTGGCAAGTATTGTTCCCACTTTACAGATAGGGAAACCAATATGAAGAGGTTAAATAATTTGCTCAAGGTCTCTCAATGAGTCATTGGCAGAGCAAAGATTGGAACTCAGGAATTCCAAGCTCCAGGCCCTTTGTTCTGTCTTGTAAGCCAGACTATCTTTATGCACTTAGAAAATGGATGATCCTTTAAATTATTAAACCACTGTATGTCAACGGCTTGATTCTCCATTCTGTCTGAGCTGCAGTTAGATGGAAGGGATGGGAGAGGGTGCTGCAGTGAGCCAGTTGCAGCTCCTTAACTCAGGGCTGTATGGTCAAGTGAAGCTAGGGCTGCACAGGAGCATCTCTGACTTACACCACTGGCATAAGGTCCCTCAGAAGGAACCTTACTCCTGCAGGTGGAGAATCAAACGTAGCAGAGCCATTGGTGCTGCTGTCGCACCCTTGGCTTGAAGTGGTTTCCATTATATACAGGGTTTGCAGTTTGGTTCAATGGCTCTCAGCCCAAGATGGGCAGGGATGGTGTCCCTAGTCTACGGATCACTTGATGATTACCTGTTCTGTTCATTCCCTCTGGAATACCTGGCATTAGCCACTGTCAGAAGACAGGATATTGGGCTAGCTGGACCTTTGGTCTGACCCAATATGGCTGTTCTTATGTTCAGCTATCTTAGCTTCTAGATGGCTATTCCAATTTGCATAGACAGTGAAAGCAGACTTCCCTATTCAGACTTCGACATGTAGTTTGAACATCAGTCAGCCACTTGACCTTTTATCCTTTGGTAATTGCTTGTTATCTGTCAGTTGTCAAGTTTATACTTTGCTTGTGTAAAATGAATTAATGGTTTAAAATATAGAACCCCCTCAAACATATATTAAACAGCTATTACAGTGTAAGAGGGGATGATCATTTGCATCATAGCTAAAGTGAGGTCAAAAAGAGGTGGTTGATACAATCTGTACAGATTTGACCTCTGTAGATAGGATAGCTACAATTTGCTCAATTTTATATAAATGTGATGCATCCTTCTGTGTCTTGACGGATTGACAGCATAGCCCATGGATGAGCAAAGATGTCCATTAGTGTCTGGGGAACAAATCAACTGGAGGAAGATAGTTAGCCTAACATGCACTAGTTACCAGAGTTAAAACAGTTTAAATGGCTTAAAATGAAAAGGGGAAATAATTCACATTAAGGAAAAAACTCTGGACAATAAGTCCCTGTATATGCTACAGGTACATCTATACCTGGTCTCCTGGTACCAACACAGTTGTCCTCTAAACTCATTTCAGATATGGTTCTAGTTTTTGAAGTAGGTCAAACCTTAACCATGTTTCATAACTAAATTAAAACTGACCTATAGGTG
This sequence comes from Eretmochelys imbricata, assembly GCF_965152235.1. NCBI lineage: Eukaryota > Metazoa > Chordata > Testudines > Cheloniidae > Eretmochelys > Eretmochelys imbricata. Next base: position 55,240,713 of record NC_135575.1, on the reverse strand, counting down.
GAGATATTTGTCATGGAGAGGGAGCAGGTATACTGGACAGAAAAAAGGTTGGTGTTATTTTAAATAGAGACTTTTTGGTTGAGGAAGGTGTGGTCTAATGGTTTGAACACAGGGCTGCAAATCTGGATCTCCGGAGTTCTAATCCTGGCTCCAGCACTGACTCTTTCTGTAGCTGTGGGAAAGTCAGTTAACTTCCCTGCTTCTTTTTTTCTCTTCAAAATAAGGATAATACTATGTGCTCACAGGGATGCTGTGAGAATTGACTGAACGATGTTTTAAAAATTGCTCTGAAGATGAAAAGCTCTATAGAACCAGCAGCTATTTTGTAAATGACTTAGAGATAGATGTGGCTGGTGGTCTCGTGGTAGTCTGCATGTGAACAGGGTGCCAGCCAGTAGGCTAGGAGTGTGCTACCAGTAGCATACAGATCGTTCCAGTCTGGGGAAGGACACTGTGGTGGTGGCAGCTGTTAAAGCTCCACTGCTGTTCAGCGTGCTCAGCATTTCTGCCCTACGGAAGGAAAGGGTTTATTTTTGTCTTTTATCATTATGTGAAACCGCTTTTTAAAATGTACCCAAAGGAAAAGGCAACCAGCTGGTGTTTTTATGAGTGCCAGGCCAAATTTATCCTCTTTAAAATTATAACATTTTAAACGTATTTTCAAACTGTTTCTATTTTAAAATTTCCATTCAAGATGTCTGAACTAAGGGAACAAAAGAAAATAATGTGACTATACTATGTCTGTTAGCCCTTACTTAATTATCCTGCTTCATTGTTGTTGCTCTCTCCTGCTCTTAGGAGCCATTAATGAGATGGCCACCCACCCTGGCTATTATGAGGACCTCGTGGAGAAATCTATGGGGAAGTATAACCTTGCCACAGAAGAGATTGAGAGAGATTTGCACCGCTCTCTCCCAGAGCACCCTGCATTCCAGAATGAGATGGGTATTGCTGCCCTGAGGAGAGTATTAACAGCTTATGCTTTCAGAAATCCAAACATAGGATATTGTCAGGTAATTGAAATGTCTTGCCATCTTTTCAAGATCTAGAATTCCCATTCCTGTCTATTTATTTTGTTGGTTTTTCAATCAGTGGCTGCATGCTAATGTACACAGTTGATATATTTGATCATGCACATGAACATTTAGGTTCCCGATTTGTTTGCACAAAACCCTGATCCTGCAAAGAGTTGCATTAGTACAGACTCCTGCATCTATAAGTGGTTCTCAAACTTTTGCACTGGTGACCCCTTTCACACAGCAAGTCTCTGAGTGTGACCCCCCCCCCCCCGCTTATAAATTAAAACACATTTTTATATTTAACTTTATTATAAATGCTGGAGGAGAAGCAGGGTTTAGGAGTGGAGGCTGACAGGTTGTGACTCCCCCATATAATAACCTTGCGACCCCCTGAGGGGTCACAACCCTCAGTTTGAGAACCCTGGATCTACACAGAGTCCTCTTCGCTTCAGTTGGACTCTGCACAGGAGTCTATGCTAGCATAACTGTTCGCAAGCTCAGGTTCCAGAGGCACTAACTGGTTGTGCATACTGGTTTGTATATGCAGATTTGTGTGCCCATAAATATAGTGGCCAGTGTAAGGATGACTAAGGATCTGTCCCCAAGTGCATCTAATTAAAATAATAATCAAAAAGTGTCAGAATGAACTCTTAATAAGGGATGTTCTGTGAATGACCCTGAAAGTCCTTTTAGTAACATTTTTGCCTGTTGCACAGCTTCTCTCCTCGTTCATTACTCATGGGCTATTTATTGCTCCCACCTGTGGAATTCAACGGCAGCCCAGTGTTGTTGCTGGAGGCTCCAGGATTAAACTCTGCCCTTCAGCTCAGGACAAGCAACCGATTTTCTCCTTTCAAAAGTGGAACAAATTGGTGGTTCAGTTTCTCCAGACCATTTAATTTTAAAACCTTTGTTTTGTTTTCAGGCAGTTGTGACTTATAACCTTCCTCCTCCTCTTCCCCCAGATTAGATAAATAGCAGCACTGTGGTTCCTACCACCTGGATCTGCCATTGCAGCACCTCCCTGCTGGACTCCTCTGCCCCCACTCAAGCATGGCAAAGCTGTCTTGCAAACACCTGGCTTAAATCTAATCCGTGTTGCCTTTGTGAGGCAGCACTTACAGGTTCTACAGAGGGTGAATGATGCCCTGCCTGTGACCAGCCAGCCTACCTTTGCACTGCTAGGGCATGGGGCTCAGAATCAGACTGGCATGTCAGGTTCCCACCTTGTTCTGAGAAGCCATGACTCCAGTGCAGAAAAGACCAATCATTTGCTTCTGAATTTTCGGGGAGAGCATCTGAGGACAAGGAGGAAGCTATCTGGCCAGCTCAGGGGGTTGGTCGCAGAATAGATCTGTGCTGGAAGGGGTAAAAACCCTGAAAGGATCCAGAGTTTCCCCCACCCTGCAGCTCCCTGGGGAAAGAAGCAGAGGCTCTTCCTCCCACTGTGAATTGGGATTAACTCTGGCGTAAGTCTTGCAAACACCAGAAACTTCCAAGAAGCAAAAGCAAGTGTGTCTTTGCAAGTATTGTTAATGAACAAATGAGGTGAAAATCAGGGGTAAGATCCCTCCTCCTTGGCCTTGTCCCCTGAGGGAGTGTTTGCTAGGGCTTGTCTCCTAGGATCACGGTGCTCTGTATCATTCCCATTGCCTCTCCCACACGCTTCAGCATGTCGAGGCTTGCAGAGGAGCCTGTTCCTCCTGTGCAGCTCTGCCTCCGGCTGCAGAGGAATGGAAAGTGTGCCTGGGGCTTTCTGAGTTTCAGCCCAAGAACCCGCACTGTGCCAGGGGATGAGCTCAGATTTCAGACAGCAGCAGAATGGGAGTTGTGCCTTCTGATCATCAGCAATAACTCCTTGCTCTGCCAGGGAAAGGGGTGTGTGTGTGTGTGTGTGTCTCTCTCTCTCCACCCCTCCCCTGCTCCCCGAGCTGGCTCCACATTAAAGCCTTAGGAGGTCACTCAGTCTGTGACCAGAACAGAGGCACATGAGGATTCCACATCCCTCTGCGCCACAAGGGGATTACAGAGGGGTAAGTGAGAAATCCCTTCCCATGTTCAAAGGGAGTCTGTTTTCCTGTGTAAAGTCCTGAGTTTGTACTAAGTTGCCCCTACTGCACTTACTTGGACGTTTTGCAGCCTGGGGAAGCAGGCAAGGCAGCCTTCCATGTTCCCTGGAGATGTCTAGCAAGCTACCTCCACAACTGAGGTATCAGTATCAACAGTATCCCTTCCTCTATTGCAGAGGTGGGCAAACTACGGCCGGCGGGCCACATCTGGCCTGCGGGACGCTGCTGCCCGGCCCCTGAGCTCCTGGCCCGGAAGGCTCACTGCCGGCCCCTCCCCCGCTGTTCCCCCTGCCATGTGGATATGCCGCCGCGCGGGCAGCGGGGCTGCGAGCTCCTGCCACTCTGAGGGGCATGGTAAGGGAGTGGCGGTGGCATGCGCAGTGGGGGGGGGTTGGGTAGGGGGTCCCGGGGGGCAGTCAGGGGACAGGGAGCAGTGGGTGGTTGGATGGGGCGGAGGTTCTGTGGGGGGGCAGTCGGGGAACGGGGGTGTTGGATAGGCGTGGGAATCCTGGGTGGGGGGGCTGTCAGGGGGTAGGGGTGTGGATAGGTCAGGGGACAGGGAGCAGGGGGGATAGATAGGGGGTGGGGTCCCGGGGGGGCGGTTTGGGGCAGGGGGCTCCCAGGAGGGAGCAGTCAGGTGACAAGGAGTGGGGGGGGGTTGGATGAGTCGGGGGTTCTGAGGGGGGCGGGAAGTGGGAGGGGCGAATGGGGGCAGGGACCAGGCTGTTTGCGGGGGCACAGCCTTCCCTACCCGGCCCTCCATACAGTTTTGCATCTCAATGTGGCCCTCGGGCCAAAAAGTTTGCCCACCCCTGCTCTATTGTGTGGTCACCGTGCCAGGATAAATAGTGTACTACTTCCTCCCTATAAACAGCCAGGGAAGAAGTACCACACATACATTGGACACAAAAAAACCCAACCAAAACAAAACACAAAAACCTACAAGGATGTCTGGCAGTAGCTTGCAAGGAACTCATTAATGTTAATAAAATATCTTCCTCTTCAAGCATTATTAGACACATTTCCTGTTGATAAGTTTGAAATGAGGATATCTGATTAAACTAAAATGTTTTATATAAAACAAAGAAATTTCATAAGTTTGGGGAGTCTAAGGTTGTTGCAGCAGTAGGTCCACCAGTCAAAGACATAGTCACACTTGCATAAGGGGACTTCCTTCCAAAAGACTCCATGGACCATAGTACTAATGATACATTGCACAGCAGTTTCAAAGCCTCAGCTATAGCCTTCAGAACACACATTTTTCATATGTTTAATAAAGAATGCCTTCTTTGTGGAAAACAAGAGGCTAACTGTCTAGAGGTCTGAGCCTTGCTTGGAGTAAGACGTCTCAGGTTCTGTCCTGTGATTTGTACCAAGCAGTGGATTTTCACTTGGTGGCTACAAGAAAGCCTTGTTACATCCCTGGATTGCCGTTGCTTGTCCTAAATGGATATGTTGTGCAGAGGAGCTATTGGGGGAAACGGTAGAGAAATTTCTGTCTGAGATTGCGGACAGGCCTCAGCCCACACTGTTGAAAGCAGCATTAGCAACTATTGGTTGCTTCTAACACCAAGGGTATCCAAGAAAGGATTGTTACCCTGGAAGAGGGAAGAATCTGGAGAAGATGCTTTCAAAGAAACCTAGATCAATTTTCCTTCAGTATGACACAGAGCATTTGTGTGCGAGAGTTCAGAATTCCTGTGGAAGACTCTTCCTTCTGATCCACCTTCTGCACCCAGAATCATAAGTGGCTGGTGGTAGGCACAGATTGTATGTAATGCATCTATACCCAGGCATAGGCAACATACCAATCAGTATCGCATCCAGAGAAATAGACCTGTTCCTAAAGGAAGAACTGCCATTAGCTCTTGAAAATCCAGAGGAACTTTTGATCCCAATGCAGAGAACTGCTCTCCAAGAGGTCCTGGTCCTGGTTGTAATTTTATCATAATGGTAAAGATTTGCAAAGATCCAAAACTTCATTGCATCCATCATTTCCTGAGGGGTCATCAGTAGCCAGTTGTTTCCAAATGTTAGGGTGCTATGCATCAGCTTCATCCCCTGAGCAGGATTTCTCGAAATGCACCTAGTTAAATTCCTTCTGAGGACTTACTTAACTTCGCATTGCCTCAAGTGCATGGTTTTGTCATTCTCAGATAACATCCAGTGCCTCTTTGTGGGCAGGTAATTTCAAACAACGTGCTGAAAGCCAACCCAACTCTAGACGCATGTGTACTCATATGGAAGCAAGCGTACTTGGAAGACAGATTTCCAAAATCTTATCATATGTATCCTTTCAGTTCATTTTGACATCTCTATCAGGGTGTGTCTTTTTAAATTAAAAAGACAAGGCAAAACCCACAAACATGGCCATGTGGACATATGGGGTCAGACCAGTAGTCCATCAAGTCCAGTATCCTGTCTGTGACAGTGACCAGTAAGGTGCAAGAAACCACATAGCAGGCAATTATAGTATTCACAGAGAAAGTCTCCTCTTACTTCCCATCAGAGGTTGGCTTAGAATTGAGTCATAAGTGTTTATATCCTTTCTGAAACTACGGAACAAAGCTGCTCCTTGGCAATGGAAATAAAGGCCTGGGAAGAGAAGAATCTGCTGCTTTTCCACACTGCGTACATAACGCATACAGAAAAGAGGAAAAGGGAGAGTTTAAGTCCTCCTCGTAAGAAGGCACTTTGGACTTGCTAGATAGCCAAGACCCCCACATTGTACCTATAGAAAACACTAGACCTTGTGAAGCTGGGACTCCTTCATTCAGACTGGGAACATCTACAGCTAATAGCCTGAGCATCAGAAGAGAAGTGTAGTTCAGCATGGATTCTCCTTTAACCTCTGATACAGTTTGGTGTTCAGAGAGAACTCAACCAGGATATTTCATTCATTGATCTGGTCAAATTTACATTTCAGGTGTGAGGGGAAACAGGAAGCTCTTTGGGGCAGGGACTGCCTCTTTGTACCTCTACTGCCCAGCACAATAGACCCTGACCTCTAGAGGCTTCTGTAATACCAATATGATCATAATCCCAAAGGTCTGGTGATCTCAGCTACACTAGAGTTTTTCCAGGAGATTTGTTTGGAGTCCCGCAACCAAACACCATAGAGATGTGGATACCAGCCTTGTAGCCAACCACATTGGATCTTCCATTTGAATATCAGTTGCCAAGTTTAATTACACTGACTAATTTAGACAAGCCTGTGGCTGGCCTTTCTAGTCACCATTACCTGAAAAAGGCAAGTTTTGGAATTAATTCCCATATCCATACAAGATATGCCTTTGTCATAAGGAAAAAAATATTCTTACAGCTCCAGAAACCTTTCTGCTCAAGGTAAACTCCTCTTTCCACAATTCCTGAGAAATAGGTCTCCCATCATTTGGTTCTACCCTTCGGAAGATTGTGACATAAATGGGCGTTCCTAGAGCTCTGAAGATTCATCTCTAGTGTATAGATTACATATGCCAGTTGTACCCTGTTCATCTTACTCTGTCCAAAATGCCAAGGCCTTAGGGACTCAGGTTGCTGCAGCCAAGATGTAAAAATCCTGCATCCGTTAGCATGCTACGCATCTAGGAAACTATTAACAGAAATTCCTAGAGGCCCTCGGGGAGGGGAAGTGTATGAGCCTGGGGAAGATTTGCAAAGGTGCTACTGGGTTGGTTTCCACATAACTTCTTAGTTTAACTCTTGCTTTTTGTGGACTGGGTACTGCAATTCCTGGCTATTATGCTACTATAATAATTAAACTCTGTCCCTACTTCTGGGATTCACTGTTCACTACTTCCTATGGGTAATGAATGAGGAGAGAAGCTGCGTGTGCAACAAAATGAAAAAAATTTTACATTATAATTTTCCTTGTTAGCAGCTTCTCTCTGAATTCAACCCATCCTGGTGGTCTTGTAAATAAAAATATAAACTGAACATTTTCTCCAAAGGGAGATTCATACATGTATTGTCTTAAGGTTAAATTAATATAGTGTATCAAGTTATCTTACATTCCAGCAACCAATTGTTAGTGTTATCTGCAGCTGTGGAGGAGCTCTTTTGGTAGCTTGAGCAGAAGGGCAGAGCTTAGTCTTGGAGCCTCCAGCACAACATTGGACTGCCTCCAAACGCCACATTTAGGGGGCATTGGCCCATGAGTAATGAATTCAGAGAGAAGCTGCTAACAGAAAATGATCAGGTAAGAAACTTTGCGTTCCATTTCAAGAAAAAGTTCCTTGTATTTCAAATGTTCCATCGTATCTTAGTTGCTTCAAAACCTTCTTTTTGCCGTAGTTGCAAGCAGTGTTAAGGAAAACAACAAGGTATCACATAAGCTATTATAGCAGAGTGCAGCTCTGCTGTAGCTAAGATTGAGCAGCAGTTTCTCTTCGAAGTCTGGAAGCATTATCTGGTCACAACCGCTAGAGTTCAAGACTGCAGTCTCCTTTTGTATATCTCTGTGCCTTAGCTTCCCTGCTTGCAAAATGGGAATAATACTTGTTGATTTTCTAAGAGTGTTGTGAGGCCTAATTTAATCCCTGACTGTAAAGCACTTCAATATCCCTGAATGAAAAATACAGAGGGAGATGCAAAGTATTCTAACCATCATCATCAATTCATAAAGAAGAAATCACTCAACATTACTTGAAGTATCTTTTGTTAATAATAATAATAATAAAAAAAAAGGGAGGGGGAATGGTAGGACAATGAACACTGGAATAGTGGCAACAGGAGCACACTTGTAACCCTGGCCCTCACAGTCAGGAGTGAAATTATAAGTAGTCCTGGGTCATGGTATTAAAGTACGTTTTATTCTTTCACAGACCTAGTGACAGTTATAGCAAGTATACAAACTCTAAAGCATTATATAAATAATAAACAAGACTAAAGAGAAAAGGATAGTGTGTGACTGCATCATAATGAAGTATTGGGTGTTGGGAATGGATCAGGGAATGGATCAGTATATATGAATTGACAGACCTTGAAAAGGGGTCTGAATCAGAATTTCTTAGTTTTTAACTGAGAACTAAATTAGTGTTTTTAAAAATATTTAACTTTCATTTTGGGGGAGTTAAAATATAATGAAATAACTTTAAAAATGTGTTCTTCTGGGACAGTCACAGAAAACAAGCTGGTACTATACCTGCCCACCATCTGTCATCTCTCCTATTAAGTTAGGGTTTAAAATAACCAATCTGTTCCTCAAGATTCAAACTCTCACATGGAAATATTATCAAAGTAGGTCATTTTTTCAGGCCTTCTGGCCTTGACAAAGGAGTTAGACAAACACTTAAAATGACTGAGAGCAAACAAACACAGAGCAACATTGTGCCAGACATTTGTGTAAGATGGAGGAAATGGGTCACAAGGATCCTTGCCCGCATCTCCCTCCTTACACACACACACACACGCCTCATCAGTGGAGAGCATGACCTCCATTGGGTTTTTTGGTTTTGTTTTGCACTGGCAGAAAGCCTGGGGTGTGTAGACTGCATCCTTGAAAAAAATGGTGTAGAATCTGCACTCCCCAGGGCTCCAAGAGGCATTGTGGTTGAATGAGGCACAGTTCCTTCAGCCGCAGCCCTGGAGAGAATGCACCTCCCTCAGTACAACTCAACAGTTGAACTCGTGAAGAATGAACAATAAATTGATTGTGCAAAGAAGCAATAACATCCAGAGTCTTGATTTTCAGATGTTTTGAAGAAACTTCTCATTAGGAACATTAGGAAAACATTGTTTGCTGTACTTCCAAAAGAATTTGGACTGCTGAATATAGCAGAATATATAGTAATTTTTAAGTGAAATTTCTTCAGGGTAGATCCATGGCTAATTTCTGACTTTGCATAAATTCTTATCTGTTCAGACTTTGTAGCACTAGATATGGCAAGAGAATTTAGAAATTACATCTAGTGACTTATTTTTTCATTCTTGTAGGCCATGAATATTGTCACTTCAGTACTTCTTTTGTATGCAAAAGAGGAGGAAGCTTTCTGGCTGCTTGTGGCTTTGTGTGAACGCATGCTGCCAGACTACTACAATACAAGAGTTGTTGGTATGTTAAGGGGATTGTTTTTTCCAAAAAGTCCTTAAATATCCAGAAGCCTGTTCTGTTAATTTTTTTTATTTTGAAATAATCAGATGGTCAGCACTGATGATATATGAACTGTTGCTAACAGATGAGAGAATGAAATAGCTAGTTCAGAAGTTTGGAAGCAGCTACCTAAGTAGATATTCTGCTTGTGTTAGTTCTTCACCTGCTTGAGGTAAAACAGAATTCTACAATGGACTCGACTTGACTTGTTTTAGGTTAAAGAGGTCAGAAGGAGGTTGGAGGCTAGAATTTTAAGTGTAGAGAACAGAGGATATAATATAATTACCAAATGAATGTGGTGAGGGGCAGGGTTGGGTAGTTTACAGGAGAAGGTTGTATTACCACTCACCTCTAGGTTGTTGGTTTGAAAGGACATTAATAACTGAAAGCCTTTACTGTCTTATGACTGGCTGTTGGCTTGCATGAAATGAATTGATGCTTTCAATCCACTTCCATCACAAAAATCATTGTTACTTACCTAGCAAAGGCACCAATGACTGAGCTTACCCACTCAATCCCAGAGGTAGTGGTGTGGAGATACTTGTGTTTGCTGTTGCCTGTGTGGTGTGCATGTTCTATAGAAGCTCTTCAGCTTTGTGCCACCACAGGGAACTTTTTACAACCACTAAATTTTCCTTAAAAATGAAAAAAACTAACAAACTCTTCTCCTTCCTCCCCCTATCTTGCCTCTCCCACCACCACTCCTGCGATGCTGAGAAGTAGAATTCCACCATTAATGGTGGGTGCCTTATCTACAGGTGCCAAAGAACGGGTTTCAGAACAAGAAAAAACCCTGTTTCCTTTTTCTAGGCTCTGTGTTTATTACATTTGTTTTCTGTATAATAGTGTTTTGCTTTTTTTGGTGCTTATCACAATTTAATAACAGAGAAGGATCTATCCTTTCTCTGGTGGTAAGGAAATGTATATAAGCATCTTGGAGAATGTTCTTCTAATATTTTTCCCAGATGGGTCTAAATGTGTATTCATTTGATCCTAAATTTGTGCGTGCCCAATGTTACTTATTTCCAACAGGAGCTCTGGTGGATCAAGGTGTTTTTGAAGAGCTGGCCCGGGACTGTGTTCCACAGCTTTATGACTGCATGCAGGACTTGGGTGTTATCTCCACAATTTCACTGTCCTGGTTCCTCACGCTTTTCCTCAGTGTAATGCCATTTGAAAGTGCTGTGGTGGTTGTGGATTGTTTCTTCTATGAAGGAATAAAGGTGATATTCCAGTTAGCTCTTGCTGTGCTGGATGCTAATGTGGACAAGCTGCTGAACTGTAAAGATGATGGAGAAGCAATGACAGTCCTGGGAAGGTATTTATTGAACAAAACCAAAGCTCTGCTTCCGGTTTTAGTGCATTTAACTTATTTACCAAGAAGCTGATGATGTCTTTTAGATACTTGAAATCCTTTTTGTCTGTAACAGGAGTTATGTGTTCCTTTGTCAAAAAAGGCTTTTCATATATTTCTGAGTGACCATATCTTCTTATCTAGGCCTGGTATTCACCTAAAAAGTAGATCAACCTAGCTACATCACTCAGGGCTATGAAAAATTTTGCGCCTTGTGTGCTGTATTTAGGTTGACCTAATTCCCCACCGTAGACTCGGCTAGATCAATGGAAGCTCTACCACCTCATCGAGACGTGGATTAACTACACTGATGGAAAAACCCCTTCCATTGATGTAGGAAGCATCTATATGATGACACTACAGATGCAGCTGCAGCATTGTACCTGTGCCGCTGTAGTGTAGACATAGCCCTAGGGTAGTGGTTCCCAAACTGGGATTCATGAACCCTTGGGGGTTTGTGATATGTATCAGGGGGTCCTCAGAAAAAATTCTCTAATCGTGGACAGAGCTGTCCCTAGGCACCCAGGCTTGGGAGCCGGCAGCCCGAGCCCTGTGACCATGACTTCCTGGCAGAACAAGTTTAAGCTTCGTTGTAGTCTTGCGTTGTTTGTCTGGACTGCTCAAGACCCGAATGCTTGTGGGAGGAACTCTTTAATTGAGTTGTCATCTTAAATACTTTCATGCTGTTTCATGTCTGGTACTCCTTGATGAAACATGTAGGAGGCTTAATCGAAGTGATACGAGGTACAAAAGTGAAATCTTGGAAGAGTGTTGCTGTTTTCATAATGTAATAAAATTACTAATATAATGATAGATGATGATGTAATAATAAATAGCATGTAATAAACGTGTCATAAAAAATTATTTTCTAGATCACTGCTTCTATCATTTATGCTCAGGTAAAGGAGAAAATCGCTGGAAATATTAATTTTTAGGAGGGGATTTGCAAGATTAGATATTTTCGTGAAAGGGGTTCGCAGGTGGTTAACGTTTGGGAACCACTGCCCTAGTGAGACAAAGTTTCAGAAAATTACAGCCACCTTAAAAGTCTACAAAGGAATTATGCACAATTGCTCCTATTAGCCAGGCTCAACAAAACCATTTTTTTTCCTTTGTAGTTTCTAGAATATTCTTCTGAACCTGTCTTGTAGGGATCTTCAGCAGGTCTTGGTTAGATATCTGGAATCTGTTACTTCATCCTTTTGACTGTTAACTTTTAAGTACAAGTAGGAAAAATACCTGAATTCAGGGGTAACTATTGTTGGAAATAGACTTGCCAGAGAATGCAATAGATCTTGAAAGGCTCATGAAGGGATAAAAACATGAGGCAGGTTAGTAAACCTGGATGAGTCATTCATTCTGAACTAAGACCACTTTATGTAACCTTGAATGACACATTTGATTTCCTGACATTTTGTGTCAATGTTTAGATTTCAAGGTGCTGCTGAATCAGGTTCTTTAATTTTTTTTAAGTGAGGCTTAGGGTAATTTATAGCCAAGCACGAGTGCTGATGTTATGTGTGTTGGTTTTTTATAATTTACTTAGTATTTAAAAAAAAAAAAAAAAAAAAGCCCTGGTCATCTCATCTTTCCTCTCAGAACTAAGCCCCAACCATTGCTGAGGAGTTATGAAAGGAAGTTTTTTGTGGCTGCAAGGTGATTTACAGCAGCTACACTGGCAAGAAGGATAAGCACTTGATACTCTTTAATCTCTTTAGGGGATGAGAGAGGCAGGGGGTATTGAGAATCAAGTACACCATCCCCTGTTCCAACAGGAATGAGGTGGATAGTGCCCAACACATCTTTATTTGTGTAAGACCACTCAAACAAAAATATTTCAAAATTCTGTTGAGGAAATCACTGGCAAATTGTGGACATCTTATTGTGATCAGATGGATTTTATATATTTCTTGGTAAATGTGGTTTAGGTAAACAACTAATGCAGCTCTGGGGAGAAATGGAGTGTTACGAGTTGGCAAAATAGGTATCTTTGTGCAAATCACAGAATAATTGAGTGGTTTGATCATACTTATGTAAAGTCAGTCTATATGTAATCCTGATGCTATTGATCCTCAGGAAAAATGTGTCCCAAGTTTTCTCAGTTAGGTTTTTTTTCTTCTCTCCCAATCAGGTATTTGGACAGTGTGACTAATAAGGACAGTACTTTGCCACCAATCCCTCACCTTCACTCACTCCTCAGCGATGATGTAGAGCCTTATCCTGAGGTGGATATCTTCAGACTCATCAGAACTTCCTATGAGGTAATTTAGGATTTTGACTAGAACTGGCTTGAGGACAACAATTGTTTCATGAAGGATTTTGAGATATTGAAATTTTGGTTTTATTTTGAATGAGAGCAAAACCTGAACATTTCAAAGTTCTCCAGAGGAGTATTCTGAACACTATTGTTTTGGATTAATCAAAATGTTTCATTTTGATGTAGACGTATTTTATATTATATTATAGCAAATTATAGCAATATTATATATTATAATACAAAATTGCTTCAGAACAAATAATCAATGTTTATGTTCCCAAAATGTTGAAACAGAATTTTCCAACAGAAAATGGTTCTGTCAGTTTTTCCAACCAGTTCTAATTTTGACAAAGGCAGAAATAACTCAGAGTTGGAAAACTCCTGGCAAAAGCCACAATACCAGACTAACTAGTTAATGTTCATAAAGTGCATAGTAAAGTCCAAGAAAAAATGGACTAAAACTTTGAACATCAAAAGAGTAAGGATTTTTGTCTAATCTTTAAATTAAATTTTACACAATAAAACTTTCAGAAAATATCCCTGACACTTAGTTTTTAAATGCTGATTTCTAACTCAGGACCAACAACAGGAGCGCAAATTCTCCTTTATGGGAAATTCATTGGTTCTTTTCTTTCCTGTGCCATGTAGAACTAATGAATATTTTAAATCAAAATGTAGAATGATCCTAGCCATCTAAAACCCTGACAGGTATTTCAGATACCTTCCCTATGTCCTCCACGTCTCAGAAAAAAGAATTATTTTTGAGCTGTGTAAAAGGCACCAGAAATCTGCTGCAGGCTTTAGCAATAGTGAATTCCACATTGAGGGTGAATTAAATCTGAGGGTGTGAGGATTTCCCCCCTCTCTAATGATGTAAGAATACAAACTGGCAGTGGAGGGGCAGACATTTATATAAAGCTGCCGTCCCATTTTGCCTTGTTTTGAATCCCACACCATTTAAGAGCGCTTCTGTGGCCTTGACTATATTTAGATGAATAAACTGGCCTCATGCGGAGCCACAATCTGTCTTTTGTGGACATATGTAGTACAAAAGTTCATAGCTCTTTCTAGTTGAATAGAAACTTACAGAAAAAAGGCCAAATGTATCCCTAGTGTAATGGCACTGAAGTCAGTGGAATTATATCAGAGATAAACTTGCACCTGAGTGTCTCTGGATTAAGTTTAGAAGTGTGTGCAACAAGAGTGATGTAGTGGTGGGAGTCTGCTATAGACCACCGGACCAGGGGGATGAGGTAGATGAGGCTTTCTTCCGGCAGCTCACAGAAGCTACTAGATCGCATGCCCTGATTCTCATGGGTGACTTTAATTTTCCTGATATCTGCTGGGAGAGCAATACAGCGGTGCATAGACAATCCAGGAAGTTTTTGGAAAGTGTAGGGGACAATTTCCTGGCGCAAGTGCTAGAGGAGCCAACTAGGGGGGGCGCTTTTCTTGACCTGCTGCTCACAAACCGGGTAGAATTAGTGGGGGAAGCAAAAGTGGATGGGAATCTGGGAGGCAGTGACCATGAGTTGGTTGAGTTCAGGATCCTGACGCAGGGAAGAAAGGTAAGCAGCAGGATACGGACCCTGGACTTCAGGAAAGCAGACTTCGACTCCCTCAGGGAACGGATGGCCAGGATCCCCTGGGGGACTAACTTGAAGGGGAAAGGAGTCCGGGAGAGCTGGCTGTATTTCAAGGAATCCCTGTTGAGGTTACAGGGACAAACCATCCCAATGAGTCGAAAGAATAGTAAATATGGCAGGCGACCAGCTTGGCTTAATGGTGAAATCCTGGCGGATCTTAAACATAAAAAAGAAGCTTACAAGAAGTGGAAGGTTGGACATATGACCAGGGAAGAGTATAAAAATATTGCTCGGGCATGTAGGAATGATATCAGGAGGGCCAAATCGCACCTGGAGCTGCAGCTAGCAAGAGATGTTAAGAGTAACAAGAAGGGTTTCTTCAGGTATGTTGGCAACAAGAAGAAAGCCAAGGAAAGTGTGGGCCCCTTACTGAATGAGGGAGGCAACCTAGTGACAGAGGATGTGGAAAAAGCTAATGTACTCAATGCTTTTTTTGCCTCTGTTTTCACTAACAAGGTCAGCTCCCAGACTGCTGCGCTGGGCATCACAAAATGGGGAAGAGATGGCCAGCCCTCTGTGGAGATAGAGGTGGTTAGGGACTATTTAGAAAAGCTGGACGTGCACAAGTCCATGGGGCCGGACGAGTTGCATCCGAGAGTGCTGAAGGAATTGGCGGCTGTGATTGCAGAGCCACTGGCCATTATCTTTGAAAACTCGTGGCGAACCGGGGAAGTCCCGGATGACTGGAAAAAGGCTAATGTAGTGCCAATCTTTAAAAAAGGGAAGAAGGAGGATCCTGGGAACTACAGGCCAGTCAGCCTCACCTCAGTCCCTGGAAAAATCATGGAGCAGGTCCTCAAAGAATCAATCCTGAAGCACTTGCATGAGAGGAAAGTGATCAGGAACAGCCAGCATGGATTCACCAAGGGAAGGTCATGCCTGACTAATCTAATCGCCTTCTATGATGAGATTACTGGTTCTGTGGATGAAGGGAAAGCAGTGGATGTATTGTTTCTTGACTTTAGCAAAGCTTTTGACACGGTCTCCCACAGTATTCTTGTCAGCAAGTTAAGGAAGTATGGGTTGGATGAATGCACTATAAGGTGGGTAGAAAGCTGGCTAGATTGTCGGGCTCAACGGGTAGTGATCAATGGCTCCATGTCTAGTTGGCAGCCGGTATCAAGTGGAGTGCCCCAAGGGTCGGTCCTGGGGCCGGTTTTGTTCAATATCTTCATAAATGATCTGGAGGATGGTGTGGATTGCACTCTCAGCAAATTTGCGGATGATACTAAACTGGGAGGAATGGTAGATACTCCGGAGGGGAGGGATAGGATACAGAAGGACCTAGACAAATTGGAGGATTGGGCCAAAAGAAATCTGATGAGGTTCAATAAGGATAAGTGCAGGGTCCTGCACTTAGGACGGAAGAACCCAATGCACAGCTACAGACTAGGGACCGAATGGCTAGGCAGCAGTTGTGCGGAAAAGGACCTAGGGGTGACAGTGGACGAGAAGCTGGATATGAGTCAGCAGTGTGCCCTTGTTGCCAAGAAGGCCAATGGCATTTTGGGATGTATAAGTAGGGGCATAGCGAGCAGATCGAGGGACGTGATCGTTCCCCTCTATTCGACATTGGTGAGGCCTCATCTGGAGTACTGTGTCCAGTTTTGGGCCCCACACTACAAGAAGGATGTGGATAAATTGGAGAGAGTCCAGCGAAGGGCAACAAAAATGATTAGGGGTCTGGAACACATGACTTATGAGGAGAGGCTGAGGGAGCTGGGATTGTTTAGCCTGCAGAAGAGAAGAATGAGGGGGGATTTGATAGCTGCTTTCAACTACCTGAAAGGGGGTTCCAAAGAGGATGGCTCTAGACTGTTCTCAATGGTAGCAGATGACAGAACGAGGAGTAATGGTCTCAAGTTGCAGTGGGGGAGGTTTAGATTGGATATTAGGAAAAACTTTTTCACTAAGAGGGTGGTGAAACACTGGAATGCATTACCTAGGGAGGTGGTAGTATCTCCTTCCTTAGAGGTTTTTAAGGTCAGGCTTGACAAAGCCCTGGCTGGGATGATTTAACTGGGAATTGGTCCTGCTTCAAGCAGGGGGTTGGACTAGATGACCTTCTGGGGTCCCTTCCAACCCTGATATTCTATGATTCTATGATCTTTTTTTACTTGTACTCTATTTGAATGTAGGCTGTTAAATCAGCTTGCAGTATATATGTATTGGTGGTGGTGTTTCCTGGTATTAAACTGCCAAAATTTTCAAGAGACAATGAGGGCCCTCTGTTGTTCAGTGACCCTTACGTTCCTGACCTTAAGTTTCTTGTACCCAATTGGGATTGGGGACCCATTGTGTTGGGCTTGGTATAAACATACAAAAGAGACAAATGTGTTGTAAATATCAGGAAATTTCCAGCTGCCATTAAGCTAACATTTATTTGCTGTATTTTTAGTATTTTAGCTTGTCAGAGGCACATGGATAACAATGTAACCCTTGTCACTTGCCCTTTATTAAAAGCTGTATAAAAATAGCAAGATGTACAGTGAAAGGTGACTGTTTTTCCTTTAGAGTAAGGGATATAATATGCTTTTTGTTCCAGAAGGAAGGCAGACTCTATCTGACCAACTATCCCATGACACTTGCCTTGGGGGAAGGGAGGAGGGAAACGATGAATCTGAGAACTCAGTGAGGGAATGCTATTAACTGTAGCATAATATTTAGCCATTTATCACACTGCTGTGATCCTGTCCAATCTCATAAGCTAAGGAGGGTTGGACACTTGGATGAGAAACCTCTAGTGAAAACTCAGGTGCTTCAGAAAATAGTGCTGGCAATTCAGTGGGTAGAACTCTTCTCAAAGTCAGTATTGAACCAATGCCCTAGCATGGTATATGAGGCAGGAATAGAACATTGTACCTGTAGGGTGGGGGGGTTGGATTTTTTTTACAGAGGCAGAGGGACTTTCCACTTAACATATCAACAAATGCATTTTATTTTGCTAATGACTTTCTTTGCTATTATCGAAGATGCTGGATTTATTAAAATGCAAAACATCTCATTTTATCTGATCCTGTAATAAAGTCACAATCCACAGTGATTGGTATTACTCTGTATTACTATAAAAGTAATTGCACTCCTGCAAACTTGTTGCACAATTAAAGAGCTGGGGTAGCATTTCCAAAATCGCTTAAGTCCCATTTTCTAGGACTCATTGACTTAAACTGGGACTTTGTCTCGTAAGTGCCTGTCATTTTTTAAAATGGGACCTAGACTCCAAAGTCACTGGTTGCTTTTGAAAATTTCACTCTTGACTTTTTTTTTTTTAAAGATTTTCCATACTTTCACCTGCACTTTTGTGTTTAAAAATACTTGTAACTATTTAACCGGGCTCCTTAACTGTCTGTCTTTCAAAAGCTTTCCAATTTTAATTGGAAAATTAACAAATAAAGCAGGGAAAACATCCTGCTACTTCTCATGTGATTTGTAGACGTACAGATGATTTAGGAATGTCACAGCTTGAACATTATTTGATTGCCTAAGAATATATTAACCGATCCTGATGTACTTAAGATGGTACCCCCACTTCCTCACTCTGGAATGCATATCACAATCTGATGCACTAGCAGCAGCAGGCTTCTCCATGACTTTTATTTGTGGCACCCGAGGTGGCTGGTGCTATTTCTCATGCTAAAAGCTGTCCCTGGGTTTCTTCAAAGGCCATATTACAGAGGTGTTCGTGTTGGGGGAAATCTCTATTGACAGCCCATAGAAACAAATCTGTGGGACAGAGTTTCATGGATGTGAGAGCATGAGCCAGTGCTGTAGGTCCATTGAACAATGAGTACTGTTCTCAGTATTATATTTTTGCCCTCACTCTCTTTCACCTGGCATGCAGGTGTAGCATATTAATGTTCTTTGGAAGTTGTGCATACGTTGAGGAGAGAACTTTGGTCTAGTGGATAGAGCCCTGGACTAGGAGACCTTGGTTCTCTCCTTTCTCTGCCACTGACCAGCTGAGTGACCTTGGGCAAGTCACTTCACCTGTCTGTGCCTCAGTTTCCCTACCTGTCAAATGGGAATATAATGAAACTGACCTCCTTTGTGAAGCACATTGATCTCTTCAGATGAAAAGTCCTATAAAAAAGGTAAGTAGGTAACTTTTGAAAGTGACACTTAAGCTTTTAAGTCATTTAAGCACTCTCGAAATTTTTTACCCATAATTTGAATTTCATTCCTCATGTTTGGATTTGGACAGTTGTTTGGTAATATAGGAACTGCTATATCAGATCAACCCAATGATCCATGTAGCCCTATATCCTGTCTCCAACAGTGGCAAATAAGAAGTGTTTTAGAGAAAATTGAAAGTAATTCTGCATTAATAGCTATGGAGTAACTTGCCTATAGGGGAAGTTTCTTTCTAAGCGAACTTCTACTTGATGAGCATGATGCCCTAAAACATGAGGGTTTATATCCCTTCTGAAATGCTTGGGAGGCAAATGGAAATGAAATGGTGGAGGAAAAGAAAATCTAATGACAAACTCCTGAAAACTCAGTTGTTTATAAGTCATATGTTTAGAAAAATGTCTTTAATGTCACACAATGTTTGTCCGAGATATTCATCTTACATAATTTCTGAACGCTTACAGAATGAATTGTTTGTTTTTTTATTTTTTTATGCATAAAAGGAAATCAAAGTATTCCAGGTACTAGCACACAATCTAAAGGATCCATTTTGTCTTCCTTTTTAGAAATTTGGAAGTATACGAGCAGATCTCATTGAACAGATGAGATTTAAACAAAGACTGAAGGTGATCCAGACTCTTGAAGACACCACTAAGCGCAATGTGGTAAGTCCTTGGAAAAATATTCTTGCTAAGATTAAGGTCAATTGATTTCTGAAATAAAAATATCTTTCAAATGGCACATATATAGGAAGCTTTTAATTTTTAATGTTACATTTCCAAAGGTGCGAACCATTGTGACTGAGACTTCTTTTACTATTGATGAACTGGAGGAACTCTATGCTCTTTTCAAGGTAAAGCTGTAGTCAAGATAAGATCACATGCATACAGGAAAAATAAACATTTAGATTTGACATGAAAACTCTGTCTGCTAATGAATTGATCTAAATTTGTGAGTTATTCGGTGTTGTCGTGTGCCCAGACACAAACTGGAATTTGCAACTAGATATAATTGACATACAAAAGAGCCATTTTTTAAAACGAAAGAAATAATTATTTTTCAAACTAATTTGATTAGAAAAATGTATTATCCTGAAGACATCAGTTAGTAGAAAAGTAAGGGAAAGACCGACATCCTGGGTCACAGTTTCAGCCAGCCTCCAAAACCTTCTTTGTCTACCTGATTTGTGGGCATAGTTCTGAAAATCTGATCCCAAAATATCTTCCTTAAGCTAAATTGGACAGCCTGTAACTTTACTTTGCATGGTACTTGCTACATGCTACAATTGATGGTTTTAATTTATACGGAACCTTCTGCAGTTTAATTTTCTGTCCAGAGGCTCTCTTGAAGTAGTGTTCTAATAGTAAGTAAAAGCTGGGGAGGAGTAAAAATAGTCATAGATTTCAAAACCAGAAGGGACCATTATGATCACCTAATCTGATCTCCTGCATACCACAGGCCATAGAATTTCACTCAGTAATTCCTGCCTCAAGTCCATAAAGTTTGGTTAAATTAGAGTATATCCTTTAGAAAGACATTCAGTCTTGATCTACAGACTTCAAGGGAATCCTCCATATCTCGATGTATGTTGTTTCAATTGTTAATTATCCTCACAGTTAATCCTTACCCTTGCTCAGTCCGTGAGTGACACACACTGCAGTAGGTTGGCCAGGATTGAGTTTCTTGAATATTCTGGTAAAGAGAACATATTTTCTCGTGAATCTCCTGTAACTAGTCTCTATACTTACTACAGTCCCGGTCCTGCAATCTGAGTCTCTAGACTGGATCCCTGCACCCAAGTATACTCAGGACTGTGAAATTGGTGAGACTGTGAAAGAGTGAAGGAATCCAGGATCACACTGCATGATCAGGGCCTATTTCCCTGCTTCTGCCTCCATTCAAATCAATTTTAAAGCCCTTATTGACTTCAATAGGAGCAGGATTAGGCGCTAAGACAAAGCAAGTATTTCTGCAAATGCCAGGGAAATCTTTAAACTAAAGACAGCAAAATTCTGTTTTACAAGTATCTTGTAATCAGCTACTTTCCTAACTTGAAACAATATGTAGCTGTGAAAAAACAAGATTGAGCGTATCATATCTCTGTGTGTGTGTGTGTGTGTATATATATATATATGTATGTGTGTGTATATGTAGTCACATCTCGCTTTGACCAAAAAATTTTTACTACTATGTTTTTCTGGGAAGCAGAGCTGAATTCTTTTCTGCTTCATAAAGGAATTTGGCATTGCACTGTGTAAGGGGAAGTCTTTTTTTTCTTCTTTTTTCTTTTTTTTAAGAAATGTCAGTGCTGGTCAGAAATGAATCTGCTAAACTCAAATGCTAATGTTATTTTAAATGTATTTATTTTTAGTGTTGGTGATATTGTTGAGCTGTTTATAGAAACAATGGTAATCTTACAGCATTTGCCTTCTGTTCAGGCAGAACATCTGACTAGCTGCTACTGGGGAGGGAACAGCAATGCTTTTGACCGTCATGACCCCAGCCTGCCATATCTGGAACAGTACCGTATTGATTTTGAGCAGTTCAAGGGGATGTTTGCTCTCCTCTTTCCTTGGGCATGTGGGACTCACTCCGATGTGCTAGCTGCACGCTTATTCAGACTGCTGGATGACAATGGAGATTCTCTAATCAACTTCCGTGAATTTGTCTCTGGGCTAAGTAAGGAGAATTTATACAATAGTAATGAATTAACCTGAGCAATACAGTCCATTACTCAGGGTGAACCAGTCTGTCAGAAACCCTGATATTATTCCAACTGTGACTGGCACTAGTTTAATATAAACAGATGGAATTTAGAGAGTTACAAACATTAAAATTATACTTAGAATAACATTATGATGTCACTAACATTGGTTTCCAAAGAGGAAAAGGTTAAGGCTGGCTTGGTATTCTGGCCTAATATCTTTCTGCATTTTTGGTTTTATGCTTCCAGTAGATTGCACTCGTTGATATTTCCCAAGAAATATTTGCTGTTTTAATTCTACTTAATGGCATTAGGTTTTCATAGTCAGCTGTAATGTAAAATAAATCTCCACCTAACTGAAATTATCTAATTTTCTAGAAATACATAATATTGAATATCTAAATATTTTTCTAATAAAAAATTCCAACATCTAGTGAATTGCCGTAAAGTACTTGAATTTCATTTTACTCATTTTTCCACAAGCCAAATAACATTTCGATTGAGGCTAACATAATAGCAGAGAATAGTTTATCCCTTGGTTACTCTTTGATCACAATCTTGTTATCCTGGGTCTTTTCTAGCAAACATCTAATTGAGCCAAGTCCTAGGATGCCCTTGTTTGGTCACTGTGGGTGCAGTTGGGGCTCTCACAAAAAAGTTGTTCTTAAACAGAAAACCCTATGGCCATCAATGTAGTAATGTGATGACGACTATTTTTGAGAGCTGCAAATGTAAACACTCTTCTAGTAAAGAAGTGAGTTAGTGTTTAAACCACAGAACTCAGAGTCAGGTGGTCTGTGTTCTATTCCTAGTTCTACCACAGACTAGATTTACTATGTGATCTTAAGCAAGTCACTTAACTTCTCTGTTTCAGCTTTCCTGTGTAAAATGGAGATACTTTCCTACCTCACAGGATAATTGAGGATTAATTCATAAATGTTTGTAAATCTCTAAGAACTCTTCTGATAAAAGCTGCTAATAACACTAATGTGTTCAATGGGATATTGTTTAGGTACAGCATGTCATGGAGATCTTACAGAGAAACTGAAGCTGCTCTATAAAATGCATGTATTGCCTGGTGAGTAAAAGACATTTAAAATAGCTGATTTCTCAGTCAAAATAGAAAATTGGAATATAGTTCCTTAATCTCTCTTTTCCCAATTAAAAAACCCTAGTTTCCCAGCTAAAAAATGGGAGAGTGAAATTTCCTTTCGATAGTAAGTTCATGAAGCAGTCAAACAGAAGAGCTTCTGTCCTCACCTCACTATGAGTCCAGGGGATCTTCATGCATACTTCAGTCTTCTGCTCTGCTCATCATAAATGGGCCATTTTTATAGACATTTGCTTGTTTTCCTGAGTGTTAGTGGCTGCTGTTGTGCCCATCAAATTGGGTAGTATAATTCCACTGACTCACTGTGGGTATCGCATCGAAGAAACTAGTCCTGTCTGAAGCCAGGTCAGCAAGGTACCTAAGCCTGTGCATAAGTTTAAGCGTGTGAGTAGTCCCACTGGCTGCATGTGGTTAAAATTACACACCTGCTTAAGTACCTTGCTGAAGATGCCTGAGTGCTGGAAGATACGTAAGGAGCCCCTCGTCTCTAATATGTACTGCCTCTGGGGCAAGCTTGAATGAAGATACTCATTAATTGCTCAAATTATTTAGGACACAATTTTATTGAATTACAAGTCAAATAAAACTAACCACAGAGCTGAAAGTCCTGGTAGCTATGAAAATGAGAGCACTTGGTTTGCCTTTCCAGCCTGTGATAGGCTATGGAGGGCCTACTTTGTTTCCAGCAAGCAAGGAGTAAACTCTTTGCTTAGAATTCACACAGATGTACAGAATATGAGTCAATAATGTAACGCTGTTCAAAAAAAGCAAACATCCTTCTGGGATGTATTAGCAGGAGTGTTGTAAGCAAGACACAAAAAGTAATTCTTCCACTCTACTCCGCGCTGATTAGGCCTCAACTGGAGTATTGTATCCAGTTCTGGGGGCCACATTTCAGGAAGGATGTGAAGAAATTGGAGAGAGCCCAGAGAAAAGGGACAAAAATGATTAAAGGTCTAGAAAACATGATCTATGAGGGAAGATTGAAAAAATTGGGTTTGTTTAGTCTGTAAAAGAGAAGACTGAGAGGGGACATAACTGTTTTCAAGTATGTAAAAGGTTGTACAAGAAGAAGGAAGAAAAATTATTTTTGTTAAGTTCTGAGGATAGGACAAGAAGCAATAGACTTAAATTGCAGCAAGGGAGGTTTAGGTTGGACATTAGGAAAAAATCCCTAACTGTCAGGGTGGTTAAGCACTGGAATAAATTGCCTAGGGAGGTTGTGGAATCGCCACCATTGGAGATTAAGAGCAGGTTAGACAAACACCTGTCAGGAATGGACTAGATAATACTTAGTCCTACCACAGAGTGCAGGAGACTGGGCTAGATGACCTCTCAAGGTTCCTTCCAGTTCTGATTCTATTAATAGAGTAAGAAAAGTTTAGGGATGAAAGGCCAAGTAAGGCTCTAAGAGAATACAGGAAAGTCTAAATAAACAGCTGTTTACTAGTCAGGAGCACAGTTGCCAACATTCACGGGGTAAATAAGCACCCCGACGTTCACAATAAGCCAAAAATCAAGCTAATCCCATTTCAAAACAAGGCCAAAACAAGCCAATGCCTAAGAACCCCAACACTCTGTGACTAGATCTCCCCCCGGCTTGCAGTCTGGGACTGTGGTGGGCCCGCTGTGCACCCCTGACTCTCTTTCCCCCCCCCTTGCCCCTGCTTGCCCCCCCTTTACCCTTGCTTGCTGGGAGCAGATCAAAAAAAAGAAGTAACAAGCTACAAGCCAAAAACTAGCCAACAAGCAACTCACAAGCCAGTTAAGCCAAAAACAAGCCCAATTTCTGTGAGTTTTTTTGTTTGTTTGTTTGTTTTGCGGGTTTGGCATGTCTGGTCAGGAGGGGTGGGAGGAGAGGTGAGTCCTTTAAGAAGATAGAGCACTATACCCAATTGAGCCATCTCTTGGAGTTGTAAGCGACACCAGTTTAGATGCATCAGTAGCATGAGTGTAAGTCTAAAAGAGTTTGTGGGTGTGGGAGTCAAACTTACATATCTCTCAATTTTCCTAATACTCATGCCAGGCCCAAACTAAGGGCAGGCAGTTTGGCTCGGTGCGAGTAACATGTATCCACTGAAGAGAGGGGACTGCCCTCTATCCAAGTGATGAACTGATAGGTGTCTTATCCCTCATTAAGGTACCTAGCTCATATCCCAACTGCTCTAGAGTTGAGAAGCTCAATTACACAGGCACACAAGCCAAACCTTTGATGCAGAAAGAGTTTCAGACGCGCAACACAAGTTAGGATATTCAGTGCCTCTCTATTAATGAGCAAAGCATTCAGTTTTTCTCCCAGGAAGAACTTATTAGAACGAAAGATGCAATCCCTTAAACACAACAGAACTGCCACAGTTCTACTCTGCAGTGGTGACTAGAGAGGTGGGGAGGTGGGGTTGGGTGCAAGGAATCCATACCACTGAGAATCACAGAGTAGTGTTTTGGAATAGCTCTCTGACAGCTATGTAGTGCAGGAAGGGGAGGGGCAAAGACCCAATACTCTGGATCAATGGGCCAAATCCCCCATAGGGGGCAGGGAGCCACAGCAGCCACTCCTACCACCTATGGGCTGAAGTACCTGCTCAGAGAAACTGCTTTGCACCCTAAAGAAGCAGACAATTCCTTTCCCTAAGACCACAGGGATCTCCTGTGTAAGACCCATTTACTTGCACTTTGCACAGCAGACCAGTGCTTTGACTTTGAGGGTACATAGGTCGGAAATGCCCTAGTGACTCAGGCATTTAGTGCATGTCTCTCCCAGTGAGTGACCAGTACCAGAATCTTCAGAAGAAGGTACAAGAAATCCATTTAGTGGACAATTATGAAATAATCTGCCCACAGAAGTAGCTTCTTCCTAACTACATCAGGTAGTGGTTGGCTTCTCTCTGAAACATGAGGGGTTATTTGTCTTTTTTACTATCCTAAGTGGGGTTAGCCTCATTATGTGGTACTATGCTTCTTAAAATGTGAAACTCTACACTGACACAAATCTACTTTGTTTTTCTAATTAAACAATGCAGTAATTTCTCTCTCTCTCTCATCACACAGATCCATCTCCTGAGCAAGAAGAGCCAGACTCTGCTTTTGAAGCAACTCAGTACTTTTTTGAAGACATCACACCAGAGTATACACATGGTAGGTGACTTTTCTCTGCAAGAGCATTATCTTGTCTTTTCGGTGTTCAAGACCCTAAATATTTGTTAACACTAATAACCTTACTTTTAAATGGCTGCTTTCTCATTGGATTAAAATGAAGAAATAAAATATTCTATGCAAAAACAAATGTATATGACTAGTGTTTGTTCTCTGTGATATCTGAAGATGTGTGTGTGTTTTCAATAAGGCCTCCCTTCAATGCTGTAATGAAGAATTACTCTCGAGGATAATGCCATCAGTGTGGGTGGTGGTGGTAGTCACAGGTTCAGCATGTCTGACTTTGTGAAGGATCAAAATTAGTATGTTAAGCTGTGAAGGGAGTAGAATCTTGTTTAAATGTGTTGATGCATGTGGACAGTACCCTGAGAGAGTGAGAGGCTGTATCTGGCTATAAGGTATAATCTCTCCATGGTGTGCAGAGCCTTCACAAGGGCTGACTGGGGATAGACATGAGCATAGTGCCTGTGCATCCCCTGTGTGTTGCGGAAGAGGTTTCACTGCCGGCCTGCAGATCTTATTTATTTGGTTCCAGTGGCTTCAGCACCCAATGTGATTGGAAGAGTGGGGCTGAAGATGGAACAGCAGCTGCAGAAATTAGGGTCTCTGAAATTTCATAACATAGAATGCATTCTTTAATCTGCATGTGTGTCATATTTTAAAGATAAACCATTTTGGCAGTGTTTTAATGGGTCTTTAGATGTTTTGAGTGGACATTTCAGTGAAGTCAATAGGAGCTGACTTAGGCCAATGCTGAGACCCTTTAAAAATTCATCCTTTGTTGCTATTAAATTTTAGATCCTTCTGCCTAAAAAAACAGCTTATAAAATGGCTGGAAGTCGAAGCTAGACCATTTCAGACCAGAAATAAGGCGTACATTTTTATCAATGAGAGCAATTAACCACTGGAATAATTCACCCAGGGTTGTGGTGGATGCTATATCACTGACCATTTTTAAATCAAGATTGGATGTTTGTTTCTAACAGATGTGCTCTAGGAATTATTTTGGGGAAGTCCTGTGTCTTGTGTTACACAAGAGGTCAGATTAGGTGATCAGAATGGTCCCTTTTGGCCTTGGAATCTAGGAAATATCACGTGTATCCCTGTACAGAGCTTGGATGAAGAGAGAAGCTATAATAAGAAACCTCTAAAATCTACTTAAAATATATTTTTAATACATCATAATACAACAACTTCTGAAGTCTGAAGCTTGCTGTGTCCCCCATTAGGAAGCGGGGAAATCTCTCCTTTCCAGTGGTTTAAAGCTCCTGGTTCCAACCCTGAAGTGCCTGTCACTGTCTGAGGACTGAATATTGCCCCTCATGCACATTGGGCCTCTATAATTTTTGGGAAAAGAAGAAAACATTTTTTTCTGAAGGTTGTTTGAAACTATAGCTAATGATTTACTGGAATATTAGAAGTGGTCTCCTGGGAGATCGCTTAGTGGACAGAGTGTATGAGAAGCAATTAGATGTACATTATAAATTCAAGTTATCATATGGCTATCACTGTAAGCAGATGGTGGTGATATTTATTTAGTAGAATCTTTAATCATGGCCCTGGGCATTGTATTGTACACAAAGATGGTCCTTGTACATGTCTTTATTTTATTAATTACATGGAAGTTGTAAGCAGATGTAAAAATAAGCAAAAATGGTCATGGTTTAGTCCTATCGTTCTTGACTGTGTCCTTTCATAAATGTAAAACTTTGCTTATTCTACTTTGTTTTGCTCTGTAAACATGAATACAGTTCACATGAATCTACAATAAATCTCTCGTTTTGTAAATATTTTCCAATAGTTGTTGGCCTTGACAGCAGGAACAAACAAGGGGCAGACGATGGGTTTGTTACAGTGAGCCTGAAACCAGACAAAGGTACATATTTTCTCTCTATCTTACCGCTTGAAAGATTAATTCTTCTGAAGAAAGAAAAAATGCTAATGCAGGACCTCATGATGGACTTTGTCTTCCTCTTTTCTGGCCAATTTCACTGACATTAGGTAAGAAAAACTCACAAGAAAATCGAAACTACCTGAGAATATGGAGTCAAGAGAATAAATCCAAAGTAAAGAATGCAAAGGATTTACCCAAACTGAATCAGGTAAATTCTGTTGACATTTAGTTATTTTTCATAAACACTAGAAGTTTGGTCACATGCCAAAATGAATATATAGTAGATTGAGCAAATGTTAGTATTCAAATTGCAGGTTCATATGACAACTTGATTTAAAAATATTGCAAATATTAGAATGGCTATTTGGGGGTGAGGAATGGTGGGAACAAAGGGTGCAGGTTGGTAATATTCAATATCAGGCCGTCCAAACTTCTGTTACAAGATAAAAATAAATGGTATATCATTCATGTATGTCTGTGGAATTTTTATAAAAAGATGCTTTGGAAGGAGAGTACCAATCCCAGAAATTCAAAAATAATGATCCCCTGTGTTCTATTGACAAATTCTTGTGAGGGGAAAAACTGATTGACTGACTGTTTCATTCCTTAGACCCACTAAAGTTCGAGATTGTAAAAACTATGGCCTGGTCTGCACTAGAAAATTAAGTTATCTGTGTTGCTCAGGTGTATGAAAAATCCCCACTCTGAGTGGTGCAGTTAAGGTGACCTAATCCCCAGTGTACACAGCACTAGGTCTACGAAAGAGGTGGATTACCTACACCAATGGGCGAAGCCCTCCGCTCGCCGCAGGTAGTGTCCACACTGAAGCGCTACAGGGCACAGCTGTGCCACTGTAGTGTTTTACATGTAGAGACATAGCCTTGTTGGGCAGCTATTCCTTTCACTAGGGGGAAGTGAAGGATTATTCCCTACAGTAAATTGTCCTGTAGTTTGTCCAATCCATCTTTAATTTTTTAAAGAGATGAGACTTCTGCCATTTCCATTGGGAGAGGATTCCACAGTCTAAAGGTATGTCTACAGTGCACCTGGAGGCGCGCTCCCCCGTGCGGACAGACAGACACGCGCTAGCTCTGATTGAGCTAGTGTGGCCTCAGCAGCACAGGCAGCGACCTGGGCTAGCTACCCAAGTACAAGCCTGCCCAATGCCTTGGGTACGGATTCACCAAGCCACCACCTGGGCGACTGCATTACCTCCTGCTGCTGCTGCTAGCAGACTAGCTCAAGCAGAGCTAGCGCATGTCTGTCGACCCACAGTGGGAAGCATGCTCCCAGCTGCAGGGTACACACACTCATAGAGCCTAAACAATTCTTTTCATCCCATTAATTCTAATTATTCCCTCTTCGGACTTATGCAATATATTTCCTCCAAATCTGATTACTTTGTTTTAAAGACTGAAACGCCACTGTTTATCTGGATTACCATTTTCAATCAATAGGGAAGATTGATTTAAATTTCAAATCAAAGTGATTAAAATCACCAATTTAAATCATGATTTAAACCAGCAAGCAGGAAACCTGATATATTTTTTTTAGTTATTTTCCTAAAGAAAAGATGATTCTCATTGGTTGGTAACTGTTAAAATATGTTGATTTGCAATTAAATATGGCCTTTACACTAAATTTGGTGCTTCCTTTTGCTAACCAGAAGAATATTCTATATCCATACACATTTATTTAAGCTCTTATGTAGCCTAACACACTGTTACCCTGGATTTGAGGGGTGTGTGTACCCCAGAATGTGATCAAGCCAACTGCAACCATATTATGTGCATTCAGCCACCATGAATTAATAAAATAGAACACCACATAGTTAAGGTTTAATTGGAAAGCAGGCTTTTAGAGGCAAGGTCAAAACTAGCTTGCAATTTCTGCTAATCAGAATGGGAGGAGGGGAAAATCAAGTCAACAAGTGAGACTGAAAACCTTGGTGGATGGAAGACCTTGAGTCAGAGCACCTTTGATATAGAAGTTTATTAAAAGTTAGGAAAAGTGATGATTTAGTAGGGGTCATAATGACCCATGTGTTTTGTAGAAGTTATAAAAGACTAGCTAATATGGTGTATTTTGGAACAGTCCTCTGAAGTCATCTTGAGAGACATTTTTTGTAACACCTTTCCTCCCCAGCGGGTGAGCAACTGGCCACTGCATACCTATTGTTGATTACTCAATACTGTTCCAGATTTTAGGTAAATATCTGGGATGTTCTAAACCTATTGCTTATGTTTGTGTGTGCTTAAATCTCATAAACTGCAGTTTTAGATAAAGCACGCTTACTTGCATTAATCATTTATCAGACAGAATTGCTGTGTTCCCCTTGATTTATTCCTGACACCACATGGAGTGAAACAGTTAAGTTACCCCTGCTGTGGGTTCTGAAAACCCTGGGTAAACAACACATTTAAATCAGATTCTTAATTTTTACTTTTTTTATGTTACAAAATGGTGAATGATGCTTTTCTTGTTTACTAGATGGTTAATTTTTTACTCATGAGTTATGTCAAGCTGCATTTGGATGGAAATTGGAATTGAATTAAAAATGCCCTAAAACAGCATTTTAAAATGTTTAATAAACCGGTTAGTTTTAAATGCAAAAGCATGTTTTGATAAACTTACTTTTCCATCCTTATGTATCCACTATATTTAAGATAGTTTTAATTAATTAATGAAAACAAAGTTTTATCTCTAGTTAGTGATTGAACTGAAGTTTATGGTCACAATGTCCTTTAAGATTTTTAGAACTAGTAGATGTCGTCCTCTCACACCTTGTTTTTATTTATAGATTGGTAAAGGGAAAATAAGCCTGCATTACCAACTCAGAATCAATTTCTGAACTTCCAGTGGACTAGACATTGAATTGAACTACTTGAATAAATTAAAATGAAGAAAATACTCTCTCTGCATCTGTAGAAAAGGCTACTGCTGTCAAAACTGGTTTAGCACTTCAGCAAATTCTAGTTCCAGGTGGTTAGTCAAGGACTTCCACCAGCTCAGTGGTTTGACTATTTTTAAAAAGAAAAATGTATTTAATTTAAACTTAAAAAATCAGATTTTTTTTAAATTAATATTTATAATTATTGATTTTTAGCCACCCTGACACTCAGTGGTGCCTGGTCCTACTCTACACTTTCATGTTGTTGGGAGTCCTGTAGGACAAATGCTCCATTTTTAATTCTCTCCCTTGTGGCTTGGTGAGAACTAAGATTGGTGCCACTATTCTTCTGGTCAGAAGGGTAATGCTGAATGAGCAACGAGAAGCACTGACTCTCCTCCACTGTTGCCTGAGGCTAAGACAGGGGAAACTGTACTAGCTTGGGAGGTGGAGAATAATTCAATCCAGCAATTTGATGGAAATGTCTTGGAGAAATACATAATTTTCTTGAATACTAGAAAATATTCTAAAATACCTAGACTACTTCTAACTTTTACTTCATCATATGAATTACTTGATCCCCAGTGTGTCACATACATTTCTTTAAACTGATTTATACCCAAATCTCAAAGACTATATGTGCTGCCATTCCTTTAATTAAAATTAATTTTATCCTCTACACTTAGGGGCAATTTATTGAACTGTGCAAGACAATGTACAACATGTTCAGTGAAGATCCCAATGAACAAGATCTGTACCATGCCACTGCTGCTGTGACAAGTTTGCTTTTGGAGATTGGTGAAGTTGGTAAGCTCTTCACTGTTCAGCCCACAAAAAATACAGACAGTAGCAGTAACAACTGCAGCAAAGCTATTCAGAGCATGTTGTTTCAGAAGAAGGAGGGGAGCCAGCAGTATGATTTTGACCAGCGTGAATCCTTCGCTAATGAGGAGGAGACAGTTTGCACTGATAACGCGTTGAGTGCACAGATGGAAGACATTAAGCTTGAAGACTCTTCTCCCAGGGACAATGGAGCTTGTTCTTCCATGCTTATTTCTGATGATGATACTAAAGATGACAGCTCCATGTCCTCCTATTCAGTACTGAGTGCAGGCTCGCATGAGGAGGAAAAGCTTCACTGTGAGGACATAGGTGAAGATACGGTTTTGGTGCAAAGCAGCCACAACACTTCTCTGCGTAGAAGCACTAGCATTGACAGAGATTGGGCCATCACCTTTGAGCAATTTTTAGCCTCCCTCTTGACTGAACCAGCGCTGGTGAGGTACTTTGACAAGCCTGCATCCATGATGGCTAGAATTACTAATGCAAAGAACATACGGATGATGGGCAAGCCAATAACTTCCACAAGTGACTATGAGATCTCTACTTTGTCGGGATGAAAGGGCAGTCGGGGGTCTCTTGTTTTAAATTTTTTTTTACATATTTATTAGTACCTGACACAGGTCCTGGTATTTTAAAACATGATAGTTTTCACTAAAGTGAAAATGGTGGGGTGCAGATGTAACTCCCCTGAATTGTAATCACTTTTTGTGAGAAATATTACAAGAATGCACCTTTTATTCAACATACAGAAAAAATACAGTTGTCAGTGAAATGTGTGAATTATTAACCCTGCTGTCGGTGTAAAAATGGTAAAGATTAGTTCTCAATTTGTAACTCTAAATGGAATGACAGATATTTGTGTACGTTTTTAAAACAGACGTATCAAAAAGGCCTGATTCTTGACAAGAAACGGGAGCTCTCTAAAATGTAAAGGGGACACTCAATCTGTATAGGACCTGAAAGAAAAGTAAATGCCATGCAGCATCCCTGGGGGATGTCTGTCTTTTTTTTCTTTTAAGAGGCTAATGGTTTTAATGAGTGCTTTGATTTTGTGTTTTTAAATATATAAAAGACATCCTCCAGAGAGATTTCCTGGGACCTGCCTTTCTTTGCTTAAGGAAGTTACAGACAGGTTTCTCAACAGATTGGGAGTATCCCTTTTTTAAAGTGGAAAAGATGTTTTTAAACATTTAAGTATAAAAGTACTTCTATAGCTGGATCTGCAGCATAGCTAATATTATTCAGCTCGCAAAACTAACCTTTACCACCAACCTAATCATATATCTTCGGTAGTGTAAGAAATGAAAAACCTGTATTGCCTATGTCTTCATTTACAGCACTGGAAAGTAGAGATAATGTAAACTGAAAAAAATCTGCAAAATAATGTAACTGAATGTTTTAAAGTCTTACTGAGAACACTGTCACTCTATATAATATATTATCCTGTATCAATTTACTGACTATGTTAACATGAAAGCTGGAGCACCTGCACTTTGAATCCTTGCTTCTTTTATACAAATATTCAAGATTTTTTTTTATGTTGTTCGATGTTTTCTAATTCGCAGTTATTTAGTTCAGGATCATTCCTACATGCCTGTTTTATTTGCTGTCTTCAAAATATTTTCACCAGAAAACTGTTGGGTTTCTTTTATACCACTGTACGTTATATCCATGTAACTGTTCCATATTTTGTTATCCAAAGCTGCTGTTTAATTTTTTTTTTGTTTTAAAAGAATCATTTAAAAACTGTCAGATGTGATCTTTAACCACAGATAGGCTATATGTGAACAAATTAAATACACTCAGCAAAGAATTTGGTTCCTTTTTAAACTATTAAACCCATGCTCAATGGGAAATTAGGTGATTGTATTTTAATACACAGTTCTGCAGTGGAAATTCTGTGGAGCAAATGACTTGGGATCTCCAACTATTGATTTCAGCACACAAAATGTCAATTGTTTCAGGACTTCATTTTTTTTTCAATATTTGTGTGTTTGTAACAGGAATATGCTCAGATGTAACAATCTTTCAGCGGAAGTTTCTCACATTGCAGAATTTCATTAAACATTTTCCCTGTTGTGTTTAAATTTAGAAAGCTAGAATTATTGTGTCTTTTTAAAAAACCTAATTGATTTTATAGATGTGATTTTTTGCTGTATATTTCTAAGGCACAAGTTGATATGTACTCTTCTTCTATTTAAATTACAAAAATGAAGTTTGTTTGGTTT
The DNA here is from genome assembly GCF_965152235.1 of Eretmochelys imbricata. Taxonomy (NCBI): domain Eukaryota; kingdom Metazoa; phylum Chordata; order Testudines; family Cheloniidae; genus Eretmochelys; species Eretmochelys imbricata. The sequence continues at coordinate 55,207,326 of NC_135575.1, read as the reverse complement.
TCTTTAAAGGTACAGCTAAACTGAGGTGCCTGTCTACAAAGTCAGACTGTTAGCAGAGCAGGTATGCATATGCATTGTGAAATAGGCATTAATGTATTGTGAAAAAGGCAGCCCTGACAGTTCTGGAAGGGTGGTCCTGTTGGGTTCCAGGAAGTGTGCGTAAGCCCACCCACAGCTGAACGACTCTCCCCCAGCCTATGGAGAGGATCCACTGAGCCCATGACACAGGTATGGCGGACAACAGACAAAACGACAAGGACAGATGTAAGTGTCAAAAATAAGGAATCTGAAAGGGACACTGAGCAGAGAACCCCAGACAGTGCCCACTGCTCCTCGAAGGTATCAAGGGGGCCAGCGGACACTGCCCAGAGGAACTCTGCCCAGATAAGTGAGCGGAGAGTGGAATGGAAATAGGCCCCACAGTCGCAGAGGACCCCCACAGCCAACATCCTCTCCCTGGTGTTAGAAATTGCCACTTTGGCCATCGCTAAGAGGAAGTTGAAGAGGAGGTCCTGTGACTTTGTGGGGCTACGGATGGGGTGTCCATGTATAATGTAGGGGGAGGAGTGCAGCCAAAAACACAAAAGGAGGTCTGGGAGGAGCCAGCATAGGGTCTGCAACCTGATGCACTCAAGGTAGGCGTGTGCCAGGGTCTCCCTCATGACACAAAAGAGACAGGCATAGAGAACAGGATAAGCTGCACCAGATATATGCCCGTGCTCATGGCTCCATGGAGGAGCCCTGGAAGGGTGTTTCTACTGGGTGCTGGGAAGTGGGCAGGCATAAGCCCACTCACAGCCTGGGGAGGAGCTACTGAGCCCAGAACTCAACTAAAGTCAGGGGACAGTGAAGGGTGGGGGAAGGAGCAGGTGTGGGGGGGGTCAAAGGGCCAAAACTAGAGAACCAGAAGGGGACACTGAGCAGAGAACCCCAGACAGTGCCCACTGCTCCTCAAAAGCATCCAAGGAGCCAGCGGACACTGCCCAGAGGACCTCTGCCCGGATGAGTGAACAGATGAAAGAATGAAAACGGGTCCCACAGTCGCAGCCCCCCCCACCTCAGCCAACCTCTCCCTAGTGTTATTAATAGCCACTTGGGCCATGGCTAGGAGGAGTTTGATGAGGTGGTCCCGTGACCATGTGGGGCCACAGATTGGGTGTGCATATATAGAAAAGTGAAGCCAAAACCGTAATGAGGTTCTGGAGGAGCCGGAATAGGGGCTGCAACCTGGCACACTATAGACAGACATGCGTCAAGGTCTCCCGCACACCACATCAGGAACGGGATAACCTGCACCAGGTACATGCCCATGCTCATGGCTCTGTGAAGGAGCCCTGGAAGGGTGGTTGAAGGCAGGTGTATCAGCCTTAGATGGTTAAAGCCCTTTTTCCTGTGACCTGAAAGAGGTTATCTCAGGTTAATTATGGACACCTGAGTCTAATTAAGGGCAGCCTGTGACCTTTAGAAACCTTTTCCAATGGGAGAGAAAAGAGAAGAGGGCAGAGAAGCAAGCTGCAGAAAGGTTGTATGCAGTGAGCAGGGGGAAAGGCTTCTCCTACCTAATGAGCTGTTTTTCCCTGTAAGAGGAAATTTTGTGTTTATTTTTGTTTGGGGAGGGGGGCCTTGGTTTCCTGTGTAATTGGGCCAAGAGTGGGTTAGAAAGGTTGGCTGGTAATTGGTAGTTGGCATAAGAAGATGTAGCTGACTCCAGTTTGGGTGGCCAGATGAAACGGACAAAATATTGGGTCACATGGGGGAAGCAAAACAAAAAAACCAAAAGTGGCTGGAGCGGAGTTGCCGAAGCGCAAAAAAAACCCCCCACAATATCGGGACAAATGGCTTCCCCAACAATGCATCGGTTGGGACAAGGAACTAAAAATCGGAACAGTCCCAATTTTATCGGGACATCTGGTCACCCTAACTCCAGTTAACCACTCCTCCCAGAGGCTGCTGGAAGTGAGAGAAATCTGGGGTTTACATAAGCCCAGACCCACTTAATTCCAGAGAGTGGACAGGCAACACCTAAGAAGACAGATGTTGCATGAGTGATAAAAATAGCTCCAGAAATGGGCATGAGTGGATGCAATCACTTCATGGAAAAAGGCACTGAATTTGGGGAGAGTTGGGCATGGATTGGGTTTGCCTTCCTTGGAAGCTACCTGGTGTGAAGTTTCTGTTGGTGAAGTCCCTCAGTAAGCAGGTAAGAGAGCTGCAGGCAGAGGTGGTTCATTTGCATAGCATCTGGGAGTGCAAGGACTTCATTGACAGGATGCACCTGGAAACATCTGGGATGGAGGATGCTTGCTGACCACAGATGATTACAGCAGCTGAGGAGGAGGAAGGCAAACCAGTGCATGAGGCTTTCTAGAACAAGTAACAGAAATATCCAACACAGAAGATCTTGTATTAATGAGGGGCCTTACCCACATAACTGCTGGAAAAAGAATACACCAAAATACATAATTTCCAATAACTTCTTGGAAAGTATTGGGGACATTTTTTTGTTTCAGAAAGTGGAAGAAGTAACTAGGGTGACAGTCATTTTTTTAGATTTGCTTTTGACCAACAGGGAAGAATGTGTAGCGAATCTGAAGGTGGAAGGCAATTTGGGTAAAAGTGATCATGAAATGATGGCTTCATTATTCAAAGGAGAGAGCAGCTGAATATGCACAGTGGAATTCAAAAAGCAAACTTTAGCAAATTAAGAGAACTTGTAGATAAGGTCCCATGGAAAGCAAATCTAAGGGGGGAGAAAGGAGTTCAGAAGAACTGGCAGTCTCTCAAGGAGACAGTATTAAAGATACGACTGCAAACTATCCCAGGGTGAAGGAAAGATAGGAAGAATAGTAAGAGGCCAATATGGCTCCATCAGGAGCTCTTTAATAACCTGAAAATCAAAAAGGAATCCTTTGAAAAGTGGAAATAAGGACTAACTGCTGAGAAGTACAAAAGAATAACACAAGCATGTAGAGACAAAAATCCGAAACGTTAAGCCACAAAATGAGTTACACCTCACAATGGACATAAAAGGCAATAAGTAGAGTTTCTTTAAATACATTAGGAACAAGAGAGAGACTATGGAAAGTTAGGTCATCTACTTAGCAGGAAAAGAGAGCTAATAAGTGATGACATCAAAAAGACTGAGAAGGTATCTGAGCCATTAGGATTATCTTTGAAAAGTTATGGAAGACAGGAAAGATGCTAGAGGACTAGAAAATGGCACTATATTTGCCTATCTATAAAAAGGAAAATAAGGACAACCTGGAGAACTACAAACCAGGCAGCTTAACTTCAGTACCCGAAAAGATAATGGAGTAAATAAGTAATCAATTTGCAAACACCTAGAAGATAATCAAGTGATGACCCACAGTCATCATGGAATTGACAAGAATAAATCATATCAAACCAACCTAATACCTTTCTTTGACAGGGTAGCAAGCCTTGTGGATAGGTGGGAAGTGGTAGATATGGTATATCTACACTGTAGTAAGACTTTTGATAATTCTTCTGCTCTACTCTGCACTGATTAGGCCTCAACTAGAGCACTGTGTCCAGTTCTGGGCACCACATTTCAGGAAAAATGTGGAAAAACTGGAGAAAGTCAAGAGAAGAGCAACAAAAATGATTAAAGCTCTAGAAAACATGAGGGAAGATTGGAAAAAAAAATGGGTTTGTTTAGTCTGGAGAAGAGAAGACTCAGGGGATATAACAGTTTTCTAGTACATTAAAGGTTGTTACAAGGAAGAGGGAGAAAAATTGTTCTTCTTAACCTCTGAGAATAGGACAAGAAGCAATGGTCTTAAATTACAAAAACAGTGGTTTAGGTTGGATATTAGGAAAAACTTCCTAACTGTCAGGGTAGTTAAGCACTGGAATAAATTGCCTAGGGAGGTTATGATATCTCCATCATGAAAGATTTTTAAGAGCAGGTTAGACAAACACCTGTCAGGGAGGGTCTAGATAATGCTTAGTCCTACCATGAATGCAGGGGACTGACCTACATGACCTCTTGAGGTCCCTTCCAGTCCTATGATTCTATTTTGCTTCAGTCTTCACTAAAAAGATTAGGTGTGACTAGATACTCAACACAATTAATATTAACAGCAAGGGAGAAAGGATACAAGCCAAACTAGGGAAAGACCAGGTTATGGAATATTAGATAAGTCAGATATATTCAGGGTAGCAAGGCATCATGAAATTCATCCTAAGGTACTTAAAGAACTAGCTGAAGCAATCTTGGAACCATTAGCAATTACTTTGGACAACTCTTGATTTTATGTTTGTCCTTCTCAAGTTCTCTGGGACCTCAGCCATCCTCTTTCTTCAAAAGGGGGAACAGAGGATCAGGGGAAGTATAGACCAGTCACCCTAACTTTAATTCATTCCAGTATAATTCCAGGTATTGATCAATTTTTAAGCACTTGAAAGAGAATAAAGTAATAAGGAATAGGCAGCATTAATTTGTCAAGAACAAATTACGGCAAACAAACCTAATTTCCTTCTCTGACAGGGTTACTGACCTAGTAGATAAAGGAGAAGCAGTAGAGGTGATAGATCTTGCTTTTTAGTAAGGCTTTTGATACAATCCTACATGATATTCTCATAACAAACCTAGGAAATGTAGTCTAGATGAAATTACTATAAATTGGGTGCACAACTGGTTGAACGACTATATTCCAAGAATAGTTAATAATAGTTCACTGTCAAACTGGGATGGTGTACCTAGTGGGATCCCACTGTGGTCAGTCCTGGGTCTGGTCCTAGTCAATATTTTCATTAATGACTTGGAAAATGGAGTAAAGAGCATGCTTATAAAATTTGCATATGATAAACTGGAAGGGATTGTAAGCACTTCGGAGGACAGAGTAGATCTCAAAACGACCTTGACAAATTAGAGAATTTGTCTAAAATAGACAACATGAAATTCAATAAAGATAAGTGCAAAGTACTTCACTTAGAAAGGAAAAATCTAATGCACAAATACAAAATGGGGAATAACTGGCTTGGTGGTGGTAGTGCTGAAAAAGAGCTGGGGGTTATAGTGGATCCCAAATTGAATATGGCCAGTCAACAATGGATGCAGTTGAAAAAAAGGCTAATATTAATAGGAGTGTCATATGTAGGGCATGAAAGGTAACTGTCCCACTCTACTTGCTATTGGTGAAGCCTTAGCTGGAGTACTGTGTCCAATTTGAGGTGCCACGCTCTAGGAAAGAAGTGGACAAATTGAAGAGTAACAAAAATGATAAAATATTTAGAAAAACCTGACCTAAAAGGAAAGGTTAAAAAAACTTTGCATGTTTTAGTCTTGAGAAAAGAAGACTGAGGGAGGACCTCATAAGTCTTCAAATATGCTAAGGGCTGTTATAAAGAGGACCAATTAAATTGGTCTCCATGTCTACTGAAGATAGGACAAGAAGCAATGGGATTAATCTGCAGCAAGGGAGATTTAGGTTTGATATTGGGAAAAACTAACTATAAGGTTTCAGAGTAGCAGCCATGTTAGTCTGTATCCGCAAAAAGAAAAGGAGGACTTGTGGCACCTTAGAGACCAACACATTTATTTGAGCATAAGCTTTTGTGAGCTACAGCCCACTTCATCGGATGCATTCAATGGCGAACGCTTCAGTCTCTATAAGGGTATGTCTACACTACGAAATTAGGTCGAATTTATAGAAGTCAGTTATTTAGAAATCGTTTTTATATATTCGAGTGTGTGTGTCCCCACAGAAAATGCTCTAAGTGCATTAACTTGGCGGAGTGCTTCCACAGTACCGAGGCAAGCGTCGACTTCCGGAGTGTTGCACTGTGGGTAGCTATCCCACAGTTCCCGCAGTCTCCGCTGCCCATTGGAATTCTGGGTTGAGATCCCAATGCCTGATGGGGCTAAAACATTGTCGCAGGTGGTTCTGGGTACATATCGTCAGGCCCCCGTTCCCTCCCTCACTCCGTGAAAGCAGCAGCAGCCAATCGTTTCACGCCTTTTTTCTTGAGTTACTTGTGCAGACACCATACCACGGCAAGCATGGAGCCCGCTCAGGTAACCGTCACCGTATATAAATCTAGCCATGTATCAATCAGAGGCCAGACCAACCTGCTTGTTCCAATAAGAACAATTATTTAGGTGCACCATTTCTTATTGGAACCCTCTGTGAAGTCCTGCCTGAAATACTCCTTGATGTAAAGCCACCCCCTTTGTTGATTTTAATTCCCTGTAAGCCATGTCATCAGTTGCCCCTCCCTCTGTCAGAGCAACGGCAGACAATCGTTCCGCACCTTTTTTTTGTGCGGACGCCATACCAAGGCAAGCATGGAGGCCACTCAGCTCACTTTAGCAATTAGGAGCACATTAAACACCACACGCATTACCAGCAGTATATGCAGCACCAGAACCTGGCAGAGCGATACTGGGCGAGGAGGCGACATCAGCGCGGTCACGTGAGTGATCAGGACATGGACACAGACCTCTCTGAAGGCATGGGCCCTGCCAATGCATGCATCATGGTGCTAATGGGGCAGGTTCATGCAGTGGAACGCCGATTCTGAGCTCAGGAAACAAGCACAGACTGGTGGGACCGCATAGTGTTGCAGGTCTGGGACGATTCCCAGTGGCTGCGAAACTTTCACATGCATAAGGGCACTTTCATGGAACTTTGTGACTTGCTTTCCCCTGCCCTGAAGCACATGAATACCAAGATGAGAGCAGCCCTCACAGCTGAGAAGCGGGTGGCGATAGCCCTGTGGAAGCTTGCAACGCCAGACAGCTACCGGTCAGTTGGGAATCAATTTGGAGTGGGCAAATCTACTGTGGGGGCTGCTGTGATGCAAGTAGCCCACGCAATCAAAGATCTGCTGATATCAAGGGTAGTGACCCTGGGAAATGTGCAGGTCATAGTGGATGGCTTTGCTGCAATGGGATTCCCTAACTGTGGTGGGGCCATAGACGGAACCCATATCCCTATCTTGGCACCGGAGCACCAAGCTGGCGAGTACATAAACCTCAAGGGGTACTTTTTCAATAGTGCTGCAAGCTCTGGTGGATCACAAGAGACATTTCACCAACATCAACGTGGGATGGCCGGGAAAGGTACATGACGCTCGCATCTTCAGGAACTCTGGTCTGTTTCAAAAGCTGCAGGAAGGGACTTTATTCCCAGACCAGAAAATAACTGTTAGGGATGTTGAAATGCCTATAGTTATCCTTGGGGACCCAGCCTACCCCTTAATGCCATGGCTCATGAAGCCGTACACAGGCAGCCTGGACAGTAGTCAGGAGCTGTTCAACTACAGGCTGAGCAAGTGCAGAATGGTGGTAGAATGTGCATTTAGACGTTTAAAGGCGCGCTGGCGCAGTTTACTGACTCGCTTACACCTCAGCGAAACCAATATTCCCACTGTTATTACTGCTTGCTGTGCACTCCACAATATCTGTGAGAGTAAGGGGGAGACGTTTAGGGCGGGGTGGGAGGTTGAGGCAAATCGCCTGGCAGCTGGTTACGCGCAACCAGACACCAGGGTGGTTAGAAGAGCACAGGAGGGCGCGGTACGCATCAGAGAAGCTTTGAAAACCAGTTTCATGACCTGACAGGCTACAGTGTGAAAGTTCTGTTTGTTTCTCCTTGATGAAACCCCCTACCCCTTAGTTCACTCTATTTCCCTGTAAGCTAACCACCCTCCCCTCCTACCTTCGATCACCACTTGCAAAGTCAATAAAGTCATTGTTGTTTCACATTCATGCATTCTTTATTCATTCCTCACACAAATAGGGGGATGACTACCAAGGTAGCCCAGGAGGGGTGGTGGAGGAGGGAAGGAAAATGCCACACAGCACTTTAAAAGTTTACAACTTTAAAATTTATTGAATGCCAGCCTTCTTTTTTTGGGGCAATCCTCTGTGGTGGAGTGGCTGGTTGGCCGGAGGCCCCCCCCACCGCATTCTTGGGCGTCTGGGTGAGGAGGCTATGGAACTTGGGGAGGAGGGTGGTTGGTTACACAGGGGCTGTAGCGGCAGTCTGTGCTCCAGCTGCCTTTGCTGCAGCTCAGCCATACACTGGAGCATATTGGTTTGATCCTCCAGCAGCCTCAGCATTGAATCCTGCCTCCTCTCATCACGCTGCGGCCGCATTTGAGCTTCAGCCCTGTCTTCAGCCCACCACTTACTCTCTTCAGCCTGCCACCTCTCCTCCCAGTCGTTTTGTGCTTTCCTGCACTCTGACATTATTTGCCTCCACGCATTCGTCTGTGCTCTGTCAGTGTGGGAGCATGAGCTCAGAGAATATTTCATCATGAGTGTGTTTTTTTTTTCTTTCTAATCTTCACTAGCCTCTGGGAAGGAGAAGATCCTGTGATCATTGAAACACATGCAGCTGGTGGAGAAAAAAAAAGGGACAGCAGTATTTAAAAAGACACCATTTTATAAAACAGTGGCTACTCTCTTTCAGGGTAAACCTTGCTGTTAACATTACATACATAGCACATGTGCTTTTGTTACAAGGTCGCATTTTGCCTCCCCCCACAGCGTGGCTACCCCCTCAACCCTCCCCCATCCCCGTGGCTAACAGCAGGGAACATTTCTGTTCAGCCACAGGCAAACAGCCCAGCAGGAACGGGCACCTCTGAGTGTCCCCTGAAGAAAAGCACCCTATTTCAACCAGGTGACCATGAATGATATCTCACTCTCCTGAGAATAACACAGAGAGATAAAGAACGGATGTTGTTTGAACGCCAGCAAACATACACTGCAATGCTTTGTTGTACAATGATTCCCGAGTACGTGCTACTGGCCTGGAGTGGTAAAGTGTCTTACCATGGAGGACGCAATAAGGCTGCCCTCCCCAGAAACCTTTTGCAAAGGCTTCGGGAGTACATCCAGGAGAGCCACGAATGCCAGGGCAAATTAATCCTTTCATATGCTTGCTTTTAAAACAAGTATAGTATTTTAAAAGGTACACTCACCGGAGGTCCCTTCTCTGCCTGCCGGGTCCAGGAGGCAGCCTTGAGTGGGTTCGGGGGGGTACTGGGTCCAGGTCCAGGGTGAGAAACAGTTCCTGGCTGTCGGGAAAACTGGTTTCTCCGCTTGCTTGATGTGAGCTATCTACAACCTGCTCCTCCTCATCATCATCTTCTTCGTCCCCAAAACCTGCTTCCATGTTGCCTCCATCTCCATTGAAGGAGTCAAACAACACGGCTGGGGTAGTGGTGGCTGAACCCCCTAAAATGGCATGCAGCTCATCATAGAAGCGGCATGTTTGGGGCTCTGACCCGGAGAGTACCGTTCGCCTCTCTGGTTTTCTGGTAGGCTTGCCTCAGCTCCTTAAGTTTCACGCGGCACTGCTTCGGGGCCCTGTTATGGCCTCTGTCCTTTGTGGCCTGGGAGATTTTGACAAAGGTTTTTGGCATTTCGAAAACTGGAACGGAGTTCTGATAGCACGGATTCCTCTCCCCAAACAGCGATCAGATCCCGTACCTCCCATTCAGTCCATGCTGGAGCTCTTTTGCGATTCTGGGACTCCATCATGGTCACCTCTGCTGATGAGCTCTGCATGGTCACCTGCAGCTTGCCACGCTGGCCAAACAGGAAATGAGATTCAAAAGTTCGCGGTTCTTTTCCTGTCTACCTGGCCAGAGCATCTGAGTTGAGAGTGCTGTCCAGAGCAGTCACAATGGAGCACTCTGGGATAGCTCCCGGAGGCCAATACCGTCGAATTGTGTCCACAGTACCCCAAATTCGACCTGGCAAGGCCGATTTAAGCGCTAATCCACTTGTCAGGGGTGGAAGGAAATAGATTTTAAGAGCCCTTTAAGTCGAAAAAAAGGGCTTCATCGTGTGGACGGGTGCAGGTTTACATTGATTTAATGCTGCTAAATTCGACCTAAAGTCCAAGTGTAGACCAGGGCTAAGGGTAGTTAAGTTCTAGAACACAATGGAGATTGTGGAATCCCCATCATTGGAGGTACTTAAGAACAGGTTAGGTGTACTTAGTTCTGTGTCAGTGCAGGGAACTGGGTTGATGACTTCTTAAGGACCCTTCTGGCCCTACAGTTTTATTATTCTATGAGCTGTGGACTTGCCTGAGAGGTAAGAGATCTTATAGGGAAACTGGACTAAAGACTTTTGGTTGTAGATGGTGATAAACTGAGTACTGATATAACTAGGGCTGTCGGTTAATCGCAGTTAACTCACATGATTAACTCAAAAAAATTAATTGTGATTAAAAAATTAATTGTGATTAATTGCAGTTTTAATCTCCCTGTTAAACAATTGACATTTATTAAATATTTTTGGATGTTTTTCTACATTTTTAAATATATTGATTTCAGTTACAACACAGAATACAAAGTGTACAGTGCTCACTTTATATTATTTTTATTACAAATATTTGCACTGTAAAAGTGAAACAAAGAAATAGCATTTTTCAATTCACCTCAGACAGGTACTGTACTGCAATCTCTTTATCATGAAAGTGAAACTTAAAAATATAGATTATTTTTCGTTACATAACTGAACTCAAAAAACAAAATAATGTAAAACTTCAGAACCTACAGGTCTACTCAGTCCTATTTCTTGTTCAGCCAATCGCTATGAGAAACAAGTTTGTTTACATTTACAGGAGATAATGCTCCCCGCTGCTTATTTACAATGTCACCTGAAAGTGAACAGAGATGTTCGGATGGCACTTTTGTAGTCGGCATTGCAAGGTATTTATGTGCCAGATATGCTAAAATTCGTATGCCGTTTCATGCTCTGGCCATTATTCCAGAGGACATGCTTCCATGCTGATGATGCTCATTTAAAAAAAAATGTGTTAATTACTTAATGACTGAACTCCTTGGGGGAGAATTGTATGTCCCCTACTCTGTTTTACCTGCATTCTGCCACATAATTCATGTTATAGCAGTCTCGGATGATGAACCAGCACATTTTCGTTTTAAGAACACTTTCATTGCAGATTTGACAAAATGCAAAGATGCAAAGAAGATATCAATGTGATATTTCTAAAGATTGCTACAGCTCTCAAACCAAGGTTTAAAAATCTAAAATGCCTCCCAAAATCTGAGAGGGATGAGGTGTGGAGCATGCTTTGAAAGTCTTAAAAGAGCAACGTTCCGAAGCGGAAACTACAGCATCCGAACCACCAAAAAAGAAAATCAACCTTCTACTGGTAGCATCATTTTCATCATCTGAGCCAGAACATGTGTCCGTTTGAACTGCTTTGGATTGTTATCAAGCAGAACCCGTCGTCAGCATGGATGCATGTCCTCTGGAATGGTGGTTGAAGCATGAAGGGACATATGAATCTTAGCGCATCTGGCACGTAAATATCTTGTGATGCCAGCTACAACAGTGCCATGAGAACACCAGTTCTCACTTTTCAGGTGACATTGCAAATAAGAAGAAGTGGGCAGCATTATCTCCTGCAAATGTAAACAAACTTGTTTGAGTGATTGGCTGAATAAGAAGTAGGGCTGAGAGGATTTGTAAGCTCTAAAGTTTTACAATGTTTTGTTTTTGAATGCAGGGTTTGTTTGTTTTTTTTACATAATTCTACATTTGTAAGTTTAATTTTCATGATACAAGTACTGTACTGCAATCTCTTTATTAGGTGAATTGAAAAATATACTATTTATTTTGTTTTTTACAGTGCAAATATTTGTAATCCAAAATAAATATAAAGTGAGCACTATACATTTTGTATTCTGTGTTGTAATTGAAATCAATATATTTGAAAATGTAGAAAACATCCAAAAATATTTAAATAAATGATATTCTATTTTTGTTTAACAGCGCGATTAATCGCTTGACAGCCCTAGATACAACCCCCTTCTTTTCTTTTTTTTTCCTGGTTCTCCTACATTTTCTCTGGTGCCCTTTCTACCCGTCACCCTTTCTGTGGTGGTCATCCTGATCCACCAGGCAATGGTGACATTTGGAGCTGTGGGATCTGTGGCTTATCTGGAGGGTCAAGTCACATTAGTAATCATCTGCCGAACTGGGACTGGTGAAAATCCACTGGCTCATATTAGTAATCATTTTAATTGTCGCTCATCTTTGTATTCCAATCCTGTGCTGAGTACAGATTCATAGATTCTAAGGCCACAAGTTACCATTGTGATCATCTAGTCTGACCTGTATAACATAGGCCATAGAACTTCCCCAAAATAATTCCTAGAGCAGAGCTTTTAGGAAAACATCCAATTGTGAGTTTAAAATTGTCAGTGATGGAGAATCCACCACAACCTGTGGTAAGTTGTTCCAATATGTGAAAAATGAGGATGAGCCTTTCCTTCTTCGAGTAGTGTCCCTATGGGTACTCCACTTTAGGTGTCTGTGTGCCCCTGCACCTCAATCGGAGATTTCTGGTAGCAGTTTTCAGAGTAGCAGCCGTGTTAGTCTGTATTCACAAAAAGAAAAGGAGTACTTGGGGCACCTTAGACACCAACCAATTTATTTGAGCATAAGCTTTCATGAGCGAGCTGTAGCTCACGAAAGCTTATGCTCAAATAAATTGGTTGGTGTCTAAGGTGCCCCAAGTACTCCTTTTCTTTCTGGTAGCAGTGTCCGTTGAGCCTGCGCATGTACTCTCCCTCCCTCATGGTCTGCCTCCAGGCTATTTAGCGCTGCACGGGGAACCCCCCCTCACTTCCTTCTCTACCGCCTTTGGCCTCTGACTGAAGGAGCAGTTGCCCCTATCTGTGTCATTAGCATAAGTAGGGTTTGTTTTGTTACCTTTGTTCTCCTTAAAAGTACTCAGGCTAGTGTTTTGTTTCATTTTATTTTATTCCTTTGGTTTAAAAAGAAAAGAGAAAAAGGAAAAGAACTTTACTTTCCTTCCCTATCTGGAGGCATTCTGCCCCCCCCCCCCCGACTCATAATTATTTATTTTTCAGTTAAAAAAAAAAAAGTAAAGAGGATGTTCTTGTGCATATTCCTCCCTGCTGGAGGATGACCCCCGTCCCTGCCCAGGGGCTTGCCTGGCTCTCTCTGCTCCAAGCGGTGCCTCTCCTGCCAGGAGTCAGTTCCTGTCATGGCCAGACACTCACTGTGCCTGGGAGACCCTCACAGAAGTGCGTTAGCTGCCACACCTAAAATGGCAGCCTCACAGGAGCTGGGAGCAGAAGTAAAAATTCCTCCCTCTTGAGAAAACACTTCAGTCTGCAGGGAACTCCAGTGGGTGCTGACCCCAGATCATCCTCGGAGCCCTTCACTTCAAAAGGGGTCGAGAGATGAAGAGGAGAACAGAGAGAAAGAAGGCACCAGCAGACTCCCCCTGGAAAGGCTCCTCCGAGCAGCTGGCCGGCCAGAGGGGAGTTCCCCAGTGCAGCCATCTTGGTAGGACAATACCAGTAGAGGAACCTTTAGGGGGAGGGATAGCTCAGTGGTTTGAGCATTGGCCTGCTAAACCCAAGGTTGTGAGTTCTATCCTTGAGAGGGCCATTTAGGGATTGGGGCGAAAATTGGGGATTGGTCCTGCTTTGAGCAACGGGTTGGACTAGATGATCTCCTGAGGTCCCTTCCAACCCTGGTATTCTATGATTCTAACTTCCTGCTGTGAGCTCAGCTGCCACACGGTTGGGCACCGAAGCTGAAATCTGAGAAGGGGCTTCCTGCTGTGAGCTCTACCCTGCTCTGAGCTCTGCACCAACAAGGGGCTTCTGTAAGCTCTGTGCTGCTCTGAGTTCTACTCTGGGCAACTACTGCACGGAGAGGGCACAGTTACCGTACCATCGCTAAAAGAGCGACACAGAGAAGCCCTGCTGTCTGCTCTGTTTCCACACCCAGACACCAGAGGCTTCTACCGTCCCCTAAGGAGAGGGGACAGTTACCATACCATCTCTAAAAGAGCGGCATAGAGAAACCCTTTGGTACCAGATGCAACGAAACTCCCATCTAGGAAGTTTTCTGCACCTTCCCAACCATTGATACCAACTACAGACACTCCTCTGGGGTTCTGGATGAGCCCATGGTAACACAGGTACTCTGATATTCTGGAGACCTGTGGCCTCAGTACCCAGGGAGAGGCAATTACCATACCATCTCTAAAAATGTGGCACCAACAAACTTTTTGTACTGGGCAAAACTCTCATTTAGGGAGTACTCTGCCCAACTATCAGTACTGACAATGTACCACAGACCCTCCTCTGTGGTACCAAATGAACCCATGGTACTGCATGAGCTCTGGTACCCTGGAGACCTGATGATTGGGGAAGAACCACAACCCCCATTACTTGGTACCAGGACTGCAGTATCGAGCACGTCCCGGCACCCAGAATCACTCTTAGCACTGGGCTGTATACTGCCAATACCCCAGTCAGCGGCACCCTTACCCACCGATGAATTTGACACTGGCCAGGAGAAGATCATTCCCTAGCCCCTCAAGCTGGCCCACCATCACACTACAAGGGTCACCCCCAATTCCATCACACCAACCGCCCGTGCCTGCCTTTCTGCCTCTCCCTCCCAAGGCCATATTGTAACTCTTCGGATATAGACACACACATGGCGCGACTGTCTCCGGTGTCTCTTAGGGAGTCCACCAGATGGTTTGCTACAGCCTGGCACCTGAACCAGTACAGGAGAAAGCTTTTTCAGAACAGGAAAGAAGGGGGAAGGGGAAAAAAAAACCCACATCTGAAGAGGAAGCTACCTCTTCAGCACACTTCTCCTCATCTCTCCCAGATGAGACTGTGCTGCCCACCCCGCAAGACGAGGTGAAGATTTAAGAACTTTCTGGATCTTACCAAGAGGGTGGCAGACAAGCTGCAGATTCCCTTACAGGAGGTGGCAGATACACATCGCAAGTTGGTGGAAATTCTGCACACTACCTTCTCATGTAGAACTGTCCACCCAATTAATGAGCCGATTCTAGATCCTACCAAAATCATCTGGCAGAGCCAGCCTCCATCACACCAACCAGTAACAGAGTGTAAACAAAAACAACCCTACATCTCTACAACCCTACATCAAAGAGGCAGACTTTGTTTTCAACATCCGCAACCCAACTCCATCATAGTGGATATGGTTAATACATGAAGCAAGCAACATAATGCCAAGTCAACTCCATGTGATCAGGCTTCGCAAGATGGCGTATTCATCAACAACATTACTGTTTAGAGTCATAAATTACCAAACTGTCATGGCCAAAACAATTTTGTTAATCTTGGGAAACCCAGGATGTTTCAAAAACATCCTGGGAAACACAAAAAGAACAGATTCAGACCGTTTTTAGAGAAGGTCAGTTAATAGCCACACCGGTCCTAGAGACACCACTGGATGTACCTGTTAACAGCTGCCCGCCCAGTCTCCATGACAGTGGTACTGAGGTGAGTTGTGGGTTGTTGTGTTTTTTGTTTTTTGGTTTTTTTTTTGTTAGCTACACCTCTCTAGATTGCCCAAATAGCTACAGACTTCCAATTTGAAGGGCCAAACTCTTTGCGGAGAAGACAGATTTTCTCTCCACATCCTGAAGGATTCTCGGACTGCACTATACTCCTTAGGAATCTACACTGTGGAACAGAAGAGAAGATCTACCTCTCAACCACACCACAGATTGCAATCTTCTCAATACTCACCATCTCTGTACTATTATGAGCCACAGTGTAAGAGGCCCAAGGCTCAAAAGTGAGAACAGTCTGCACCCCAGTCCATGACCTCTCAAACTGCCTCTTATAAGCACTTTGATGAGCTGGTCGGGGGCCTGAATAATGATACCTTACAGCATCAGCTGCCATCTGTACACCTGTCACGTCTCTCAGAAGTCACCTTACCTTACTTCACAGCAGTTAGGACCAGCTCTAGAGCAAAGAGATTGATTTCTAACCCTGAACTTACAGGGTGCCTACTTCCATATCTCAATACAACTATCATACAGGAGATTTCCTACTGCTTACCTTTGGGGTAGGATCATTATAGGTACAGACTGCTCCACACAAGGTAGTCTCCAAGGTTCACTTAATTGTAGTGGCATACTAACCCTGATACAGTGACTGGACTTTATCAGCACCAACCGATGCAGTACAAGCGAGAGCGCTCCTCTCACTACCCACATTCACCACCCTGGGACACGTCTCCCTAGTGTGCTGGGGAGCTCACCTACACAACAACAAGGTTCAGGACAAATGGCCTTCCACAGAAATGACCTTCCATATCACTGTTTTGGGGTTAGAGGCTGTCAGGAGTGCCTGTGTACAAACTCTGCCTTTCATCAAAAATGACACACAAAGGTTATGATGGACTTAATGTGACCTGTATGTTTTGTATAAACTGCCAAGGAGCTGCCAGATCTCCCTCCTAGGCAAGACAGCATTCAAACTTTGGAATTGATGCACCCATCACAATGTGCTCATCTCAGCTGTCTGTCTACAAGGGATACAGAACGGGATAACCAACAGTTTCAGTTGGAATTTTCTCATGACAACGAGTGTATACTGAATTCACAGGTGCTTCAAGATATAGCCACCCTTTGGGGAAACATTCACTGGCAGTTGCCTTCATCTTCCCAGTGGACAGGGCCCACTTGTATGTCTTTTCCCAGTTCCCTACCCTATCCAAGATTCTGTTGAAAATTCAACGAAACAAAGCGAGAGTTATTGTAATTACCCCTCTTGACTATGACAAGTCTGGCTCCCTTACCTGATGCAGATGGCAATATGCCCTCCTGTTCCTCTGATATCAGCCCATTCCTCACCCGCTCTCTCAAAACAATGGGCTGACCCTTCATCCCAACCCATGGGTCCTCTGCCTCCAGGTTTGGATCTTTCTTTGTTCCAAGGCTTAGAAGCAGAATGCTCTGACAAGCTGAAATACATGTTGCAACACAACCACAAGCTGACCACTCCATATACCTGTCTACACAATGGAAATGACTCCAAGTTTGTACCATTCCAAACAGACAGACCCAACCTCATCTTTCCTCCCTCTGATTTTGCACTACATTTTAAACTCTCACTCAGCTCCCTTAAGGTACATCTCTTGGCGAAAATGGCTTCCCACTTGGAGTTTGCTCAACCACTAATGCATAGACTCTTTAAGGGCATTGGGACTCTCTTCCCCCATGTGACACCACCCGCTCCAGCCTGGGACTTTAATCTAGTTTTCAGGGCTTGGACTAGACCTCCCTCTGAGTCCAGAGGGGCACAACTTCTTCCACCAGCAAAGTGACACACAGATCTCCAATATCATTACCTTCAGAATACTTTGTCTTCCTACACTGGTACCCCAAAGGGGGTGAGGGAGTTAATTGTGTGATGAATTATGTGGGAAGAGAAGGTTACTCACCTTGTGCAGTAACTCAGGTTCTTAGAGATGATTGTCCCTGTGGGTACTCCACTTTAGGTGCCTTGGCGCCCTCCGCTTCTAATCAGAGATTTGTAGTAGCGGTGCCCATTGGCCATGCTGCTCCGAGCGGTTACCTAGCATGTACAGCCAACCATCCCCCAGTTCCTTCTCTACCCCAGAGGATCAATGTGAAACTCCAAAGTGGGGACGGGGGGGGGGATAGTGGAGCAGCCACAGGGACAACCATCTCGAAGAACCTCAGTTACTGCATAAGGTGAGTAACCTTTTCTTCTTCTTCAAGGACTGTCCCTGTGGATGCTCCACTTTAGGTGACTGTAGAGCAGTTCCCCTCAATGGAAAGGAGGGGCATCAGAGTTGATTTATGTATGGTGGAGAGCACTGAGAGTCCAAACTGAGCATCTGCAGCTGATTGTTGTTGGTAAAGGTATGGGCTGATGCCCAAGTAGCTGCTTTACAGATGTCCATGATGGGTACATTATTGAGAGAGGCTACAGATAGGATAGCGCTCTAGTGGGGTGTGTGCAAAGTCCAGAGGGAGCTTGCGGAGTATAGTTTGTGTAACATAATCAGATACATGTAGATATCCATTTAGATTTTCTAAATGTTTTTGTTCTTTCTATATAGAACACTAGCGCTCTGCAGATGTCCAGTGTGTGAAGGGAGGCCTCCCTCCCGTCAGCATACAGTTTGGGGAACAATACAGATAAGTAAATGGGCTGGTTGAGATGGAAGCGGGGGCAACCTTGGGTCTGAACTTAGGATGTGGTCGTAGGATTACTTTGTTTTTGAGAATGTGGTATAAGGTGGGTGTCTAAATTCCCTCTAAGCTATGTGGTCCCCTATTAAGCCCTGTGCAGGGGCTCAGGGCTGTGGCGGGGAGAGGCACCCCTCCCCCAACACAGACCTGCCATAGTGGGAACAGGCACCCTTCCCCACCGGTCCCAGCACGGACCTGCTATGGCGGGAGCAGGTGCCCCTCCCCCAGACTGAACCCAGCCCCGGCATGGACCTGCTGCGGCCAGGAGAGAGGTGCCGTATTCCCCAGGCAGCCTGCACTCCAAACACCTCATTCCCGGCCCCACCCCAGAGTCCTCACACACACCCTGCACCCCAATCCTCTGCCCCAGCCCTGATCCACACTCCAAACCCCTCAGCCCCATCCCCACCACATTTTTTCTATGTGCACCAGTATGGAGGTGATGTGTCACACATCACCTCTGTATTGGCGCACATAAAAAAAATTAGAGGGAACACTGGTGGATGTGCCATTAGGGCACCCAGCTCTCCCACCCTTCTTGCTGATGTGATAGCTACAAGGAAGGCAACATATGTGCAACAACAAGCAGGTCACTAGTGTTTCAAAGGATTTGCCCATGAGAGTACGGAAAATGAGATTGAGATCCCATAAGGGGGTTGGATCCCGTAGTGTGGGATAAGTGTTCTCTGTGCCCTTGCGGAAGTGTTTAGTGAGCAGGTGAGCGAAGATGGTGACTCCATCCACCTTAGAATGGAAGGAGGTGATGGCTGCTAGGTGCACTCTGAGTGAGCTAGTAGCTAGGCGCAATTTTTTGAGTGTCCGTATGTAATCAAGGATTATGGTAGTGGGGACGACTATGGAATAATCTGCTTGTCCCTGCACCACGTACAGAATTGTTTCCACTTGTGCATGTATGTCTTTTGTGTTCAGTAGTATGTCTTGTACTTCCTTGGAACAGTCTGTCTCGAGTCCTATCATCTATGGATTAGTCAGGCCTTGAGATGGAGTATTGTAATGTTGGGGTGACAGAGACATCCTGTGTCAGCAGATAAGGCACAAGAGGAAGAGTTTGTGGTGGTCGAACAGCCATCTGTTTCAGGTATGGAAACATGTTTGTCTGGGCCATGTTGGTGCAATGAGGATGACCCTGGATTTGTCTTGCTTGTCCTTGTGAAGGACACAGCTCAGTAGAGGGGGAAGGCATATAGGCATACAGCAGTGAGGCCTCCCATTTCACAAGGAAGGCATCTCCCAGAGAGTTGTGCCCCAGTCTGGCCCAGGAGCAGTATTGAGGGTACTTGGCATTGTGGGCCATTGCAAAGAGACCTATTGAGGGGAATCCCCATTGTTTGAATATAGTTTTTAGTATTCTGGGATCCATCTCCCACTTGTGGGTTTGTGAAAAGTTCCTGCTTAGTTGGTCTGCTGTGGCATTCTGGTGTCCGGGCAGGTAGGTTGTCATGATGTCTATGTTGTTGGAGATGCACCACTGCCAAAGGCGGACTGCTTCTGCACAGAGCGGATAAGGTCGGATGCCTCCTCGGCAATTTATATAAAACAGTCACCAAGTTGTCCGTGAGAATCTGGACAGTCCTGTTGCATATTAGAGGGAGAAAGTCATGGCAGGCATTTCGTACTGTCCATAGCTCCAGCAGATTTATGTGGAGATTGGACTCTGCTGGGGACCAGCAACCTTGGATGGTATCGTCACAGAAGCATGCCCCTCATCCCACCAGAGAGGCGTCCGTGGTGATAGTTACAGTTGGAGGTTTTTGTTGGAAGCGGACACCTCAGCAAACGTTCGTATGTTCTGCCCACCATGTGAACGAGTCTTTTACCCTGCTGGACATTGTAAGACATCTGTTGAGCGAGTGCCTCTGTGGAATATAGACAGTGAGGAGCCAGGCCTGAAGGCATCTCATGTGGAGTCTGGCATATTTCATGACAAATGTTGTAGCCACCATGTGCCCCAGGAGTTGTAGGCATGTTCTGGCAGGAAATTTGTGGGCTGTCTTTTACTGTTGCAATTAGATTTGTTAAGGTAAGAAAGCATTGTTGGGGTAGTCGTGCTGTTGCTGTGATACAGTCAAGGTGTGCTGCTATAAAGTTCAACTGTTGGACGGGTGTCAGAGTGGATTTCTGAATGTTGATTTGTAACCGTAAGTCCATAAACAGGGTTATGGTGGTATGAGTGGCATCGATTGCTGCCTGGTATCTTGGTGCTTTTAGAAGGCAGTCGTCTAAGTAGGAAAAGATGATCACACCCTGTCTGCGAAGGTGTGCTGCTGCAATGGCGAGAACTTTGGAAAACACCCTTGGGCAGTGGACAGGCCGAAGGAGAGCACTCTGTACTGATAATGCAGGTTCCCTAGAGTGAATCGCAGGATTCACCTGTGTGCCAGGTGAATGGTAACATGAAAGTAAGGGTCCTGTAGGTTGACAGCCGAGAGCCAATCTCCAATGCTGTAATTATGGTTGTTAGAGTCACCATCTTGAAACGCTGTGTTCTCACAAACTTGTTTAGTTTTTGTAAGTCGAGAATGGGCCTCCATCTGCCCATTTTCTTCTGAGTGAGAAAATAATGTGAATAAAACCTTCTTCCCCTGTATTGAGCTGGTACAGGTTTCACAGCACCTAATTGTAGGAGAGCGTACATTTCCTGCTCTGGCAGATGGATGTGAGAGGGTTCCCTGAAGGAGGGATGGGAAAGAGGGGTGGGTAGGTGGAACAGAGACAAAGGGGATGGAGTAGTGCTTCAGGATAATTTCCAGAACCCATTTGTCTGTGTGATGGTTTTCCAGACTGGGTAGAATGGTGACAGGTGGTCTCCAAATGGGCTGGAGATTGGATGCAACTCTGGGATTGGAGAATATGGGGTTCTCGTGTCTTTGACCAACACTTCAAAACATTTGCCTCAAAGTGGATGGTTGAGACATAGATGACTGATCTTGTGTTTGTCAGTATCTTGTCTGCCTCTGTTTCCGGCATTGGTCGTAGTGTCTTTGAGCCTGGGTGTATGGAGAAGTCCGGAATTGTTGATTATAGAATCTGCCCTGTTTCTTTTTGTTTGCAGCGTCTTTAATGTCGCCCGGGAGTCCTTCAAGGTGTGCAAGGACACGTCCGCGCTCTCTGAAAACAATTTTTGGCCTTCAAAAGGTAGGTCCTCTACGATTGCTTGAACTTCCCTGGGAAACCCAGAAAGAGGGAGCCAGGAAGCCCTACACGCGACTATGGAACTAGCGATGGATCATGTCACCGTGTCAGCAGAATTGAGAGAAGCCTACAGGGCTGTTCTGGCAATGAGGGAACCTTCTGCAATGTTGGCCTTGTAGTGTTCTTTTTTGTCTTCTGGAAGATGTTCAATAAAGGTTGACATCTGAAAAAACATGTGCGTGTATTTGGCTAGTAAGGACAAGTAGTTGGCTATGCAGAATTGAAGGGTAGCCGATGAGTAGGCTTTCCTTCCAAAAAGGTCTAGCCTTTTCCAGTCTTTATCATAAGGGGTGATTCTTGACTGATGTTGCTTCCCCCTTTGAGTTTGGGGTAGGGTGGATGAACAAAAACTCAGCCCCCTTAGCTGGTACATAGTACTTCTTGTCAGATCTTTTACAAGAAGGTGGAGCTGTGGCTGGTGTCTGCCAGATAATTTTTGCAGATTCCATAATGGCTACATTAATGGGTAGTGCAACCTTATCTGAGGGAGAAGCTTGGAGTATATATGTTAGTTTATGCTGTGTCTCTGGTAGCTCTGCCACTGATATGTTAAGGGAATTAGCTACCCATTTAAACAGATCCTGAAAGGATTTAAAGTCATCTCCAGATGTGGGGGGGTGGCAACATTATTGTTTATTCCTCTGGTGATGAAGAGGACATGTGGGTAGGTGGGAGGGTATTGCTCTCAGGTGCATCCTCAGGCTCTTCTTCCTCCTCCTGGGGAAGCTGGGGCAGGTGGTGAAGGTGATTGCGTTGTTCTGAACCTGGGTGGGTTGGGGGTGCCTGATGTTCTGGGTCTTGTATAATGCCCGTGGGAGGGCCATGGGAGGTGGCACTTATTGTGGAGCCTGCCAGCCTCTTCCATCCAGAGATGTTGGTGCTGCAAGGGTCCAGGTCTGGGTGAGGACTGGAGAGGGGTGTACATCCTCCTCATTGCTGGAAAGAGGAGGGGCTGAGCCGGTGGAGGTAGTAGCCAGGCTTAGTCCCAGTCTGACTGGGGTGCCATCAGTGCTGAAAAGTGGAGTCCTTGGAGTTGAAGTAATCAGGAAGTCCACCTCTGGGAATAAGAGTGAGGGCTGCTGGTGCCGCAGACTTGCTGCATTGCATCAGTGCAGCAGGTGGTGCCATTGCGCTGCTTGGTGCCTGGGTTTTCTTAGGCTCCACCAATGCTGAGCTAGGAGGCTTGGCTTTGGTACCTCCATGAGAGCTAGACTGCACCGGGTCTTTAGCTCCTCAGGACGTTTCTGTACTGGACGTCCTCGGTGCCTTGCAGTCTGGCGCTCTTGGTGCCGGGGTAGACTTTGCAGTCGAAGATCGCCAATTTTTTTTAAGGCAAATCTCGCTACGGTTAAGAGTGAGACCGCTTTTTGTGGCTTTTTTAGGAAGAGACTCCTTAGTAGCCGTTTTTGAGGAGGATCCCATGTCTGAGGCGGCTGTTGGTGACTGTTGCCCAGAAGGTGTCCTGGACATGATGGTGACAAGATTTGTTTTTATTAAGTGATGTTGGAGAGAAGGGGGACCTTGTCCTCAACACTAGAAAGCCAGGAAATGCTTAGCTAAAGTATAAGGTTGTTGAAATCTCACATTCAGAACAGTATGGAAAGCTGAAGGTACTGCTGTGCGACAGCAATCGAACTGCATTTATTTTATGTTTTGTAAATGATACATCATAAAGGAGCAAAAAAGGGCACAAACCTGATTATTGTTTTTTCCTTTTCAGGTTACATTTAAGAACTGCCTCCCCATGTCCTGTGATATCCTAGCACACACTTTGTTGTTTCTACCACTGTCCTTTTATTGTTGTAGCTAGGACAACAGGCAGTTCTTCTGAGATTGCAGTTACTCCATAACCAACTACTGAGAAATAGAGCATTTTCTTCACTTGCCCTTTGATATCCTTTAATAATTACTGATCCGCAATTGGACTTCTGCAAGGGCACTTTCTTTGTAAATTTTTATTTAAAAAAAAGAACAGAATCACAGGCCATTGCATATCAACACTAACATTAACATTAGTATCATACTCCTGACATAAATTTGTATTTTGCAGAATACTCATACAATGCTCTGGAGCTTGTAAGAGATGTAGGATTTGGCCTACCTGGAAACTACATTGTGCACTGCCATGGTGCATAGTTGTCAACAGTCTTAGGACATATAAGAGAGAAACAGGCAGTTAAAAGACTGAGTATGAGAACTAGGTTAGTGGTCTGTCAGAAGCAGCCATTAGCATTCTGGACAGTACTGAAGAAGCAGGAAGGGGAATGACACAAACATTCTTCTTTCCCCTCCATATTCTGGTCTTCAGAAGGAGGTGGGGCCACTTGAGAGGAGAGAGCAGTCACAGCCTCTCCACTCAGGAGAGAGCATTCTGAGATAGAGGCAACTCAGGTGCACTGAGCCTTTCTACTTAGATTGAGGGCTGTGGACAGCTGGAAAGCTGAACACAAGGGAAAACACAGAAGGCATCTGGCAGGAGGGTCCTCAGACCAAAGACTGGATCTATGCCACTATTTTCATCAGCTATCAGACACTTGGAAAAAAATAGTTACTTGGAGCCTGGAGAAGCAGATAACAGCAGAATCTCCTTTGGAGATGCCAGAGAGGAGACTGGGTGGGTCTGCTGCTATTCCCTGAAAATGGGGGAGAATAGCAAGTCACTCAGCAAGGGGGAAAGGGAAGGAGGTTGTCTGGGGAAATGGGTCCTATATGGTTTCTAGAGGGTTAGCTGTGCCCGGCTTTTTGAGGCCTTGGCTAATTGAGAGATTCATATTGAAATTATTTAAAATGTTCCAGGATATACATGTGCCTCTCCCTTGAGGAAATGGAAGCCAGGCTGTCAGTGTTGACTTCAGCACTTGTGTGACTATTCTCATAGCAGTGTTCAATTGCACAACAAGAAGTTTTGTATTTACACTACCTGCAGATACAAGCATGCAATATTCAGCTGCGGAGAAGATGAGGGATGAGGTAGTTGTCCACAGGGCATAAGCATCTGCTATTCAACCGGATCCGGCTAGTTTGTGGATTATGTTGTTCCTAGTTGTTATCTTGGCAGTGGTCTTCATCAGATGTTGGCAGAACTTGAGGCTACAATCCAGAACCTCACTCCAATATATTTTGGGAAATCCTCACGCCTAATATTGGTTTCAAAGAAGGTGACATTCAAGCTCTTCTGTGCAAGTTCCTCAGGAGGAATGCAGAGGCAGCTGTTTTTTGAGGATTCAGTTGGAGTTGCCATAACCAGTAGTACTCCTCCAGCTTTTTCAACTTTTCTGTGAGGGTTCATTCCACTTGGGTGAAAGTGCTTGCTTGAATGGCGAGCATGAGATCACCTGAGAATCCAAATTTCCATGACTGAGTTGATGGCATGTCACTGATATAAATATTAAAGAATGATGGTGACAAATGGATCCCTTTGGGAACCCGTTGTTCAATAGGCTAGGTCTGTTGGAGCTACATGAACTTTGCAATTGGTGAGCATAACTGTGAGTAGGTGCTGTGTTCTTCCACAACGTGCTATTTTCAACACTTTTAGAAGCAGGCCGTCCAGCCAAACCATGTCATATGCCAAGGACAGGTCCACAAAGGTCACTGCTGTTTTGAGCCAGTGTTGACAGTTAGCTTTGATGTAGGTAGTCAGTGTGATTACCTGGTTGCAGGTGCTTTGTCCCAGCCTAAATCTGGATTTCAATTTGGGGATGTAGTCCTCAAAGATAGGTGTAAATCTTTGGTGTAGCATCCCTTCCAAGACCTTGTAAGTTATGCATAGTATTGATATCCACCAGTAGTTTTTCAGATTGTCAGCTGCTTTCCCTGGTTTCAGGATGGCAATGGCCTTTGTCTATTGCCATACCTTGGGCACTTGGCCAAGGGCATGCACTTGGTGAGGAAGGATGTCAGCCAGTTGCAGCCATGTTGACCAAGGTTTTTCAGAAATTCTGTCATGATGCTGTCTAAGCCTCAGCAGGCAATACATACAAAGGGTGGGAGAAAGAAAGTGTTATCTTCATTTTACATATAGGGAACTGGAGTTCCCTAATCCTGCAAACACTTATGCACGTGCTTAGCATTATTCATGCGAGTAATCCTGTTGGAGTCAATGATCCAAATCTCTTGTGTCCCAGTCTAGTGTCATAATCATAAGCTTCTCCTGTGATTCTGGGTAATTCAGATTCAAGTCTCTACTACCTCTGATTGAAAATACGAGTGTTACTTTTTGTAAGTGGTGAGATGCATTTGAGTTTACTTCATGTTAAGATTAGAGAACCATAATTTACAGTAAGAGGTCTTGCAACATGTGTTGTTACGGCAACACTGAGCAATATTGCCTTAACTATAGTAGTGGTGGAGCTCGGGCCGTCAGCCCCAGCCCTGGACAGCCGGACTCCCATGATTTATTGTTTATTGCCTGCATCCTGCCCGTAACTTTTACTAAAAATATCCAGGACAAAATCTTAGCTTTAGTGATAACACTTCTAGGGTGTATGCAGTAGGTGTGATAGCCAGACCGGACTGCCAAGTAAACTCTCACTGAACTAAATGACAGACGAGAGGGCTTAGAAGACAATAAATAGTTCAAAATATCAAGAATGGAAGTCTCCTCCAGCTAAAGGTGACACTGAGTAACCCAAAGGGAGAAACGCTTCCACTATTATATCAGTCTGGTGGAGGGATTATTATTCTGAATAATATCCTGAACCTCTGCAGAATTTCTATCCACAGCAGTCAGCCAGCCAGCATCCAAGCTGTCAGATGTAGAGAGGAAAGGTCTGGATTAAGAACTAGACAGTGGTTCTGTGAAATTCTGTCCTGAAAGTTTGATGAATGGTTGACTCAACTGATGCAGCAGATCTAAGAACCAGAACTGAAGTGGCCAAGTTAAAACTATGAGAAGTAGTTGTGCATTGTTTTGACTTGTCTTCTGAAAGATGCCATGACTTAAGGGAAAAGGTAGAAAAGCATACATCAGGTGATTGCTCCATGGAATCAGAAAGGCAACTGATATGGGGTCCTAATCCAAAATTTGAGAGCAAAACTTGAGACATTTCGTGTTCTTGTTGATTGCTAACAGATCTATCAGAGAACTCCCCGTTTTCAAAATATCTGGTTCGGTTATCAAATCAGACTTTGAGGCCACTGACAATGGAGACACATCTAGGATTGATGATTCAACTCTGGAGTGATTCTCCATTCCCTGTAAGTTGTAAAAATAGTCACAGTAGAAGGTATTTGCACCAAATGAAGTGATTCTGATGCAGATGATCTCTTCTCCCCAGTCTCTACCATAAAGTTGATGATGTAGATAGTACCAGATGATGTAGAAGACCAGTGACCAATTTTAATCAGCGTGGAGCCAGAGCAGAAGCAGCACATGGTGCCACTTGACTCAGCTAATACTTCTACTGTTCAGAGAATGATGAGTCACATTCTAAAAAGAAGTCTATCAGACACAGGGATTCGTGCCAAGTGCACTTTGAGCAGTGCTATTTTCTTCCTCCTACAGCAAGGGCAATTGACTGCTCCAAGGGTACAGCAACTATGCTTAGGGATTCTAGAAGCTGCATGAGGTCTTTGTCCCTCAGAAGCCTGGAGTAACCTCTTGAGAGGACAAAGCACTAGTGAACTGTGGTCTTGAGGAGGAAACAGGAGATTCTTTCCTTGAAAGAACTCAGTCAAATGCCTTTATCTACTTCTCAATCAAAATTAATTGTAAGCATGACTCATAGGTTTTTGGGTAAATTTTGAGAATGATTTATGAACTGCACATTTTTCAGGGACATGGCCTGCTCACTTGGCATGTCAGTCATTCAAAGATATAGCTGCATTCCAGGATGGGCAGGTTTTGAAATGTGGTGATTTGTAGATTCAGACAAAGGGATGGTAGCCCTGGTACTATGGCACTTACTCATTTTTCCCCCAGAGGGCTAAAGGTATCAAAAGAAAACTACCTACATTATCACACGATGTAACAAGAACTTCTACAGAGCTCGAAGGACACTGAGGTTGATCCATCTCACCACCACAAGCAGTAAGAAGGACCTGAATGGTGGATTAAGTTATTCTGTCCTTTATGCCCTTGAGCAGGGCATGCAGGGCACACACATGGCCCTAATGGACACTGCTGGTTAAAAGATTCCAGTCTCCTGCCCGTGGGGCACATGAAGGGTGGAATCCACATGGACAGACACTCAAAGACCATCCAAACCTTAACCTCCATGAAAATTGCTATCATGATGAGGAAAATCCTGATATTTCAATTACCATCTTAAAAAAAAAAATCAATCTACAACTTATTTCAAGGGAAAAGGGGCCTACTGAGGCTTATTCTGAAGGCAAAAGAGAATAATTTCTGTATAGTTTGAAGAAAACTAGTCACACTATGCATGAATTACAAGTCAGATACCTGTCTGACAGGCTCTTCAATGGGAAGCACAGCACGAATGGTGGTTGCACAGCCTACAGCTACTGTAGAAGTCAGATTTTATGCACAGAGTAACCTTCTCTCCTGAATTATTTGCTACCTCACGCAAACTATGTGTGTTTTGCGAATTAAATATTTTCTGTTGTATAGAAGTACATGCCTAGATTCTAATCTCATGCTGCAGTTAAGTAGTTGATTTAAGATAAGGACTTGGTTTGTGTTCTTTTCAGTAATTACTTTGAGGATTATAAAGTGAGACTGTTTAAAAACAAACTCTGAGGCAATGTCTATATACTGATGTTTTGTTTGTAGCTTTTCTCTTTTTTTGGGGGGGGGGGGCAGAGGAGGGGAATTACTTTGGTGTGAGAGTATTTTAGTTTGAATGCTTATTGTTTCTTGGTCTCTCTGCTGAGACTGCCAGCACAGGCACCAGTTAGAGCCAATTGTCTGGTATTTGTGATATGGACACATTTGTCCTGTTTCCCATTTTAGTTTTCATATTTAACTTTTCATCTTAAATCCAAGGAGCTACATTGTTGAAAGCAGCAGCAAATTATCAATTGCCTGGCACAGAGGTGTGGTAAAGAAACAAATGTAAATCAAGTCCCATGACTGAAGGAATACTGGTATGAATGGCCTTAAGGGAATGCTAAGACTAGGTCTCACTAGTAGAGGTAACCAAAATAAAACATTAGGGAAAAGACAACCAACTATACTACTTTGTTTTGAACTGACTGCCAGCTAACTGGGAGGAGAAAACAAGGCCAACTGGAAAGAAAGCTCTTACAAAGTAATATGGATATCTTGCCACTGCAAATGTCTGGATGTTTTGTTCTTTATTTATTATTATTCTAACACTTGTGGCTAACATATTGACATCACAGTTTACATTATTGCTTTATACTGGGGCAAATGTTGACATTTCTATTAGCGTACAGTTATCTCATTGCACAGTAGTGACAAATTACTGCCCGACTTTCCTACTGGCTACTGCTTCCAGGAACAGACAGTGCCATAAGTTGGCAGGACATGAAATGCCATTTCAGGCTATATTATAGCACCATAAGAATGTGACTATGATGTGAAAAAAACTAAATTTTTACCACACATTAACAATATTTTCAGTGGAACAGGGTGCAAACCTCCTCTGACTAAAACAGAAAACTTTCTCACATCACAATACATCTTAAAAAAAGTTTATACTGATGTTTTATAGAACATTTATTGAAAACAGACTTCTTCAATTAGGCAAGAGCTGAAGTAATATGAAGAATTGAGAACTGCTCGTTTGTTCAGAGTCCGAAAACCAAGCTTGCCAGTGGATGGAAATGTTAGATTAGCTTCTTCCTCTAGAGTGCTTGAGCAGTGTACATCCCAATGATCCTCCATATTGGTTTATCAGAAACAGCAATAGCATAGGAACTTTTTTCATTAAGATATGTCTTCATTTTGCTACTAACAATTCCAGTTTAAAATGGTGTCTGCACAAATGTTCTGCAACTGAACCCATCTTTCAACATTGCTTATTCCACTTAAAAGGAAGAATGTCAACCTTAAAATTATTTTGATATATTTCCAAGAATTGTCAAATACATATTTTAAAACTTGAGGTGTATCTAATAAACAGTATTATAAAGCAACAGGGACTTTAACCAAGACTTTAATTTTAGGGATGCTTTGTAACCAAGTATTCACAATTAGTTTCAATGCTATGCAAACTGACTATATCCAGTTAAACAGGTCATTGCACACTTCCAGTCTATATCGTCTGTTAAATTACGATTGTCATTTCATAGTATGAATGCAATAGTTAATATAAAATCTTGTTAACTAGACTTTTATTGCCTCCAGCAAGTTCCCACCCCGACACAGTTTTTGCCCTGTGTTTTTACACTGTATTCTAACTAGTTACCAATACTTACAATTAACCTGCTACATGCAAAATATGTACTTAATAGTACAAAACTACATACAAATTCTAGTTTTTAAACTGTTCAGGAAACAATACACTGGGAACTAGAAAAATACACTCATTTTAAACAATTATTACATGTGACCTAACACATCCATACATTTGACTACATAGCTTTTCCATGTTTAATGATGGTTACTTTATTCTTAATTTGTGTATTTTCATGATTCTCAGCTCATGGTTTTGATTATAAAAAGTGATGACAAACCTTTGACTGAACTCAGTCTAGACCAGCGGTTTTCAAACTGTGGGTCATGACCTCCATTTTAATGGGGTTGCCAGGGCTGGTGTTTAGACTTGCTGGGGTCTGGGGCCAAAGCCACACCCCCAAAGGCTGAAGCCCAAAGGCATCAGACCTGGGGAGTGGGGTTCAGGCTTCAGCTTCAGCTCTAGGCAGCGGGGCTCAGGTTACAGGCCCCCTACCTGGGACAGTGGGGCTTGGACTTTGCCTGCTCCTCTCCCCCTCCTGCCCAGGGCAGCAGGGCTCTGGCTGGCTCAGACTGCAGTCCCCCTTCCTGGGGTCGTGTAGTAATTTTTGTTGTAAGAAGGGGGTTGCGCTGCAATGAAGTTTGAGAATCCCTGGTCTAGACTCTATCCCAAGATGCCTTAGTTAAGATTTCTTTTGTGCTATATGAAATCTGAAATTGTATAGGATAGGGTTTGAAAAATCCTCTTGCCAATGGCAAGCAGGAAGTTCTTCCTGGGAGTAAAGAAGTTTAACATACCAATTTCTGTGGAATTATAG
Organism: Eretmochelys imbricata; assembly: GCF_965152235.1. Taxonomy (NCBI): domain Eukaryota; kingdom Metazoa; phylum Chordata; order Testudines; family Cheloniidae; genus Eretmochelys; species Eretmochelys imbricata. The sequence continues at coordinate 55,176,919 of NC_135575.1, read as the reverse complement.
GTTTTGTCTTTTTTTCTAATTACATTTCTAGCCTTTACAGTTGCAAAAATAATCTTCCAAATGTAAGGATGACAAAACTGGCTAGGCTCTGTGGCCAATTGGTTCCAGCTCCTCTGTTATTGTTGCTGCTTGTAACTTTGCCAAACAGTAGCATGGTAAAATTAACAATAGTATGGCTGGTTTCACTAATTCTGTTCAGCATGTTGTCCTCAGTGAAATTCAAACATCAGATCAATTTCATACTGCTATTCCTAAGGAAAGCTATGCAGCAACAGCAAGGTAAGAAATAGAGTTACTTAGGGTGGAGAAACTATATGGTAGCAGGTAGAAGGGTGGAGAGCAGCCAGGAGGTGTGTGTGGGGGGGAAATAGATATATATTTTCATTATAAAGTACATTTGAAACCAGCAAAACTTATTTGCAGAAATCCAATGAAGAAACATTTAATTCTGCTATTTAGGTACCTATAAAGTCATCACCATAGTACCAGCGTGCCTCCAGAAAAGTGTGCGCACAGCGTAGCAGAACAAAAATGTACCACATTTAAAAACAAGTTTTGCCAAATTAAGAGTTACTGTAGTGTGTGCACAGAAAGGATGTGTTGTGCGTATTGCATCAGTTCCTTTTCAACCAAATTTCTTCCCCTAACTGCACCATTTCAAGTATAAAGGTAATGGGCAAATGTAAATATGAAGATAAATCTTTACATCCCTCCACCTTCTGGCAGATGGAGCTCAAACAATGTTTAAAACCTCACCTATTTGTAACACATTTTACAACAAAACAATAAAACTTTTTGTATATATAACTGCTCTCTACTATCATTTTGACTGCAATAAGCAGCTGATCATGTTGTTCATGTAGATCAAGAGGAATTAGGGGATGGAGTGGTAGAAATCACAGCCTATGCAATAATACTTATATTGTAGGGTCTGAATATCTTCCAATTATCTTTTTGTTAAATCACAAGGATCTTCCTTTGTTCTTTCCTTCTCCCATTCAGAAAGTTGGCCTTTTTTCATAACTAATGAAGCCTACCAGAGATAAAATAAAGCATTATGTTTAATTTTTTTTTGTATTTGTATCATGATAGCACCCACTATGTGATATTCAAGCATATGAGAGATCGTCTCTGCCCCCAAAGAACTGAGGTTTCTGAAGCTCTGCTCCAGTTAAATGGAGGGTCAAATTAAACAGTGATTGAATTAAGCAGAAGGCACTTTATTTAAATAGTAGGCTTTAAAAAATATAAGTTCATGCCAAGCCTGTTTAACATTTTAAACAATGCTTAATAATCACAAACTGCTGTAGATATCAACTCCTTGTGCCTGGATTGCCTAGAATGCCCAAATCTGGAAACATGCTTTTATCCTATTAAAGTTGTGCCACTACTTCCTTCGAAGTATGGATGAAGTGAAGAGTTCCAATTACCTTCACAAATCATGGATTTCAGCCCCAACAAAGTTTTGTGGGAAATAACCTCTTTTTGTAGTTTGTTCGTTAAGTAATTCTCCTAGATATCACTCCCCATTCAAAAGTCATTCTGTTGGCTGATAGAGGAAAAAGAATGGGCCAACAAAAAATACAAAATCAACTAGGAGAGCCTGAAAAACTGTAGCCCAAACTGAAAGAGAGGGATTGAGAGCTGGAAATATCTATGGCACCATCTGACATGAAAGATCTCCTTGTTAAAGGGGACTTCTTTACTGATGGACTCTGGCCTTACACTATGTTGTTGTTGTTATTTTTGAGGGAAGTTCCTTCCAGGCACAGGGTTGTGGGTACTTTATTTCCTGGAGGGAGGATCATTTCAACCAGAACCATGTTTGTTCTTGTGTGTAAATATGAAAAAATGAAATCTCTTCTTCCAAGTCACAAATAATTGATACATCCTCTTCATGGAGCTCTTTACACAGAAATTTAACATTTTTATAGACCACAAGCTATGTGCAGATAAACAAGGGGACAGAACTTGAGAAACAACTCTAAAACCAAAGCAATTTCCCCTCTTAAAGACAACTAATCAACTGTTAATGGTAGAAAAGGAACCTAGTAATAGGTTACATAATGAAGATAACATAATACAGCATAAATACCTACTTCATGTTCCTGCACCAAAAGGCGTATGAAAGTTGGGAGGGCAAAAGATTCAATACAGGATTTTTTTTAAAAAAGCTTTCCTTTGGAGAATAGCATATAAGACCTGTAAATAGAGGCTGATTGTCCAAGCTTTTATAACTGAATTTGAGTTTTTTCAAAAATATATGTATAAAAAGTTCCATCATTAAACAAATATTTTTGGTAAAGTAAGTGTGCGAATTCCATGAGAATGCTTAATTCTATTTTATGAGCAGAACTGGATAGACTGAAGATGAGGCTATGGTTTCTTTATATTCTGTAAGGTTAGTACTTGGTTATAGTCCAGAAGAAGTCCTTTAACTTTTTCATGAAATTTCTCTCTATAGTGGTTGAAGTGCATAATACTTTCTGGTTCTTCTTCAAACCAAAATTTGTCAAACTCATAAACCAGATAACCTGTAAAGAAAACAAAATGAAGTTCTACAGGACCTGTGATCCATTCTTTTCTACTTTAGGCTGGGAGGATCCATCAGAACCACTCAGCCTAGAGAAAGAAGGCAGTGCCTCATTTTAATCAATAGCAATTCTTCTGGATAGTGTAGGAGTAACTAGCAAGAACGCATGCCTTAGAAAATATTAGATATTTATTAAATTGATGCCTGCTGTATCCATCCACCCAAATTTATCCAATGAAGAAATAGTCGTCAGACATTCAAGTTATAATTCTTGCTTTGGAGGAGTAATGGAGGTAAATGTTTATTTTTCCTTTAAACTATGCTTGAAAATAAATCCATAAGCATGTTAGAAGCATCAGAGCACTAAAATATTTTTAATATGTAACAAACTGGCTGAGTATTAGATGTCCTAATAGCTAGTCCAGGGACAATCGCATATTACTGCTAACAACTAAAGGAGTTACTCATTTATCTCGGTGGCAGAGGCCTGGTCTTTTGGTAATGAAGGTAGTCCTGCCCTGATAATTTATAAGAGTTACAGATACTCACAATAAAACTGATGAAAGTGTTCCATCTGTGGCAATCCAGGGACCAAGTTGTAGAGGTGAGACTTTAAAGCACCACTCTTTAGTAAACTATAAGCCATTTCTGTCAAATTGATCCCAACTATTGCATAGGAATATCTGAAACACCAAAAACATTTCCTATTAGATACTAATGAAATCCATTCTCCTGTTGATGTTTACAATTTATTCCATTTTCTGGGACTAATTTGTATAGAGACAAATTATTATCTGCCAAATTATTACTATTCTATATTTTGGGTCATTCTAGGAATCAAGCAAGGTCTGTCTCAAGTGTATGGAGCATTTTTGTCTGAAGTGCCTTGTACATCTAAGACTATGGTGAAGTTAAAAGATGGACAGTGTAAGAAATCTAAAATTTCATCAACAGCAATGTGGTGAATGTCCCCATTAACCGAACAGAGGCAACAGGATAGGATGTTTAATCAGCATTGTGATGGGGTATACCAGCCCCGCACTGGTTCAGCAGGGGTTAATCCCATTCTATGGGTTGAGGAGGCCCCACCCCTTGCCTCTGCTGGGCATGCTCTGGCTATAAAAGGGAGCAACTCAGCTCAGTCAGGGCTGACTACCAAAAGTAACAGAGGTCTGCTGCAGGTTCCTGCAGAGGGACAGCTGACACTCCAGGACTCAGAGGCCAGACAGACTGCATTGACCAATGACTCGCAGGCACTCTACTCCAGAGAGGGAAGAGAGGCCATGGGACTCCCAAGATGACTAGCTGTGGAGGAACGGGTAGGAAGTAACACAGGGGAACTTAACAGGAAACCAGTCATAGAACTGGGGCTTGGCTCAGCATGTTTTGGCAGGATCCCTGCTGAGCAGGAGGTGGGCAACCCCACCACCATCAGGGCCTTGGGTTGGGACCCAGTGGAGTAGGGAGGGTCTGGGTCCCCCTACCCTGGCTGCTGCCCGTCCTGAAGTGGCAGCCCACCTCTCCAGCCGCTCTGGCCACGAGCCCACATGGCACTGCAAGGGAGGGTGGCCATATTGACTCTGGCCATGAGCCCACATGGCCCTGTGAGGGAGGCTAGCCTATTGATCCCGAGCATTAGACCTTACTGCCCAGAAGCCAAGGGCAGTCAACCAGACTCAGCCATGGTGTTATAATGTCCCCCACCCCCCAAGGGTGTACCAGCCCTCGATAAGCATATAGAAAAGTAAAAGCTTTAAAAAAAAAATTCTAAATCTGGTCTACTGCCCTCTCTCCAAATCTACTGTAATATTAACATCACTGCTACCAAAAACACGGCTATAGCAAGAGAGCTGGCCAGCAGAAGCTCAAGTAGATCTTGTGTATTTTCATATGTGATACAATTTTCAAAGCTTGTTATAGAGTACAATGTGTTAAATCAGGTACAGTTGCACACACAATTTGAGTCACTGAGTAAAGTGCATTTTGGGGCTTTGTACAGGATATCCTGTTTCCTCCGGGAGGTGGAATTCCGAATACAGAAAATAAACCTGAATGACAACTCTAGGTTTGCTCCTGTTATGTATGGGACTCTTTTGGCTTAAAAAGCCTAATGATGAAAAATTAGAACAAGTTCAACAGTCACAAAAAGTGTATCATTTTGAAAAACAAATATGTTAAAGGATACATGTATATGTTTTCATTGCAGAAGTCTTCATTAATGACTGCTCACAACTTAAATAGATAGGGCAACATTAATGACAAGGCACAAGATGAAGCCTTCCCATGCTTACTGTATTAATTATTGAGATAAACCAGAGTTAACTGTGGATTGGGTGGATGAAAGAGGAGTAGTGTCTTGTAAAGGGTGAGAGAGCTTGTTTATAATCTTTGATGTGTTTTAAATATTTGTACAGTCCAGGCCACTGGGTGGGCACTTAATCTATGAAAGTGTATGTACTGCACTTTGCATAGTGTGCATGAATACATACATCTTGAGTGAGTAAGTTTGTGTTATTAAATAGAATAAAGGATAATTACTATTCCCTTCCTAGTTTAATCCAAATCTGTTATCCCCCAAAAATGGTATGGCTAAGGGATTGGAGTGTTTTGCTACAATGAAACTAACTGAAGACTACAGATTATTAAGGGCACTAAATAGACTGTTTGGAACAAATACATAGCTATACACACACACACACAGTTTTCAACTCAGATGCTGTGACCACATCTCCAAAATTACAAATTAATTCCGTTTGTCCATTTCCTGTAGGAAGTGTCAAATGTTTTCCTCTTAAAAAATTCAGAAGATCCTCCCTTATAGACTTGGCACTCTACAATCTAAGATCTTTGTGAGATCTTAGGCCCGTACAAATGGCTTACCCCAATGTTGGATGATTTGAACGAGAGAGGATCTGGCGAGCTTCGCTGGTGTAATGTTTACTAAAATACCTGAGAAGGAGAAAATAAAAACTCAATCTAAGGATTACTACATAGGTAGTTAGATTTAATTAATAAACATTTTCAACAACAGAAAAATGGAGTTATAGACAAATGTGTATTGGAGAAAGAGTACAGAATGAAAACCAATAAGATAAAAGTAAATGGAAAAAGTGATCTGTAACAAGGAATGACATGATAAAGGAGAACAGTAGGATAGGAACCTTCCAGGGAACTCAAGATTCCCCCATTCAAGTAGGTTGTATTCATGAATTTTCATATCTTTTGTTCTACATCATTAGTACTTTTAACTTAGTAATAACTATATTTTAAAGAGTTTTGATCAGTTACTTTCCCAGCTATAGCATAGCAGGCCTATCATACAGGTGTATAATTCTTTATTCTTAAACTCCTTTCTGCTTTTCTTTTCAACTCTGTTACAATTTAACTAAAACTATCATCTATCCAACTAGTTATTAACAATGCAGCTCACTGTTGAAGAACTGTTTACTCATTTAGAAAGGGGCTCCTTTTCCATTATTCAGTAATGTATTACAGTTGTCAATATATTTGTTTTCTTCTACTCAAGTAGTCATTGCAGAGGGAATTAGGAATAATACTAAATAAGAATTCATAGACATAGAAAAAACTTAAGTCTTAGAGAAAAAAGGTATTTATTTTCACTTACACCAGATTGACTAATCCCAGCATGCCCATTCCTCTGAAGTCTGTTTTGGGATCATCACCTTGGAAACCAATGTCACACCACTGCTTGGTGATTCTAGCCTTCAGATTTTCATGAGGTATCAGCAAATTCCAAAGCTACATAAACATACTTCCATGTTACAAATAACAGAACTGCCAATGGTCTTCCTAGTCATGTTATTCAGAACACTTATTGATGCATGTCATAACAAAATCTTGCATTTAAGACAAGACTAAAAATTGGGAGACATGGATTCTCTATGCTTTGTCACACTTCCTTTTTTTTCCTCTTGAGTAACTCACTTAAGCCCTATATATACACTAAAATTACAACCAAGTCAGGGACAATTAACTCCCTTAGAGCCTGATACTCATTTACACTAAGGCCCCTTTTATCTGGCAGTGCAAAAGGGCTCTAAGTGGATGTAAAAGAGCATCAGGCACTTCATTTTTCTGGTTGTCAGTCTCCTCATACACATAAACCCCAATTCTGCAAACACTTGTGCAAATGCTTAATTTTAGGCACAAATATGATCATTGAGTTCAATGAGATTACCCATGTACTTCAGTTGGAACACGTGCATAAATCTTTGAAGGATCAAAGCCACAGTGAGGATAAATATCTATATACAGGGATATTGGAATGTTAAATTCACTAGTATTTGTAAAAACAAATTTCATGAGTGAAAGGCACCATAAATGATCAAGTATTTTTGGTATGCAGAGTTTTGTTTTGTTAAAATGTGTGCTACTATTTTTGCGATTTCAAATGGAATAAACTTACTGTAAGAAACCCTTAAGAAACAGAGCTATTAGTCTGAGATTTGCTTTAGGGTATTGTTTAACTTCAGTGAGTCAGTTTTACAACTTGAAAATAGTAAATATTTTTAAAATGCCAAGGTGGTATTAAAATAATTAGCAGTAAGAGGATAAATTAAGCTCTCATATACTGTTGGATACAGTCAAGGGCATTTGTCAGAGACTTATTGAAAGGGCACCTGTCAGCTGGTTTATTTCAAATTTTTAAAATCAATTTTGCTCTTCTAGTTTATAAAGACTAAACAGCCTGACAGTTAGAAATTTAAAGAAAGCTAAACTTCTAAGGCTAATTTATTAGCATTCAATTATTCTAGTAATAGTTTAGGACTCAGAATTCCAAGACTCCTTCACCTGGATTAGTTGCTTTTCATGTTCTTCATTATCTGAATCATATGGAAGTTTCCTCAGATTTTCCACTTCCAAATAAAGTTTCTTATAACCAGATATCTGCAGCAAACATACCTGTAGGCTTGTCTTAAAACTGAAAAACAAAAAACCCCACAGGATCTTAAGGCAATACATGATTGGATGGCCATAGAGTCATCATTGCTTAGATCATACGAAAAAGAGAGTACAGGTCCTGCAGGATTTAATGTGACACACCAAACTCCTACAAGCTTTGCCCAACTGAAAAAAAAACAAACAACAACTTTCTTCCAGAGAGAAATGTATTACTTTCCTCACCTCAGAATGTTACACTAGTCTAAACTCCAGAATGGGTAATATTTCATCCAGCTCCAGTGACAAGTCTAAGGGCAATACTTCAATGCTGCACAGCTGGAAATGGCAACATTGCATCTCTGGAAAAGGGGAAAACCGCAGCTTTCCAACATTAAATGTCACACTTGCGTCTAGATTTCAAAGGTCAGAAGATATCCCAAACTTTGAAACTGTGGATGGCTTTTATGTAGAGAGAAAGATCATTTTTAGAATTGTTTTCAATTAGTTATACTTTTCCCTCTTCAAGGCCTATACAGTTACAGGTGGAGAGACACAAAAGAAACTGATCTAACAAGCTTTTTTTTTTTTTTTTAAATGAACTCTCTAAAACAACAGTATGTAATATAGGTCATACAGGATATGTGATGATATGGTAAAGATCTGATTGAGATGACCAGTACAATTTAATTGGGGTTGGCCAACTGTGAGTAATGCAGTTATCCCAAATTCATGCCAATAAAACCTTTATACCACACCACGTCATATGCAGTCTCCTCATATATACATCTTAAATCCTTAAAAGTGAATTGCAAAGTATGATGTACATACTGTATTCCCCAAATAACAAGATCAGATTAGATGATTCCTAAAATAATCATCTTTCTCGTCATATACCTATACAATGTTATAAAAGGCAAAATGATGTGGTCCACTTAGAGGTACCTGTGTAACAGTAGCAAACAACATACCCTGTATCCTTCTGTATATTAATCTTCTTTTCTTTCATTATACCCATGACACATTTTTCCACTTCAGCTTCACCAACATGTATAGCATGTCTTAATACCTAAGAAGTGAACGTAAGTCAAACAATGAATACAAAACGTAACATCTATTTTGTTCCTATTATTTACTAGTCTGTTTATGCCCATTGCATTTGCATCTTTTAAAAATGAAAAAATATGGGACAGTTGTCAAGGTAAATACATTTTGTGATAAGTCCTTAAGTGTGCTTGCTTTGCCTGTGAAAGAATGAGGATGGTTTCATTCTTTCTTTTTCAGTCAGCTGGTAAAATACAGTAATTAAAAAACATGCATCCTGGTCTGTGATCTCAAGATAACTAGTGTCAGGCCTGATAATTTTTGGAGGAGAATCCTCAAAGGCAAACTTAGATCCGGAGAGAAGTTGTATTGGAAATTCACTATAACCTAGATTCTGATACCCTTCAACATGCTAAATAGTACCTTACTCCACTTACTTAGTCCTACTGAAGTCAATGGGATTATTGAGGAGCAAGCTAATTCTCAGTGACATTCTTCCTCCAATTCAATAATGAACTAACACATCATCATAAGGAGCAAGTGTACTATTGGAAGTGAGATGCCAGTGTTAGGATGAGACAGAGGCCTTGACTATGTTGTTACTAACAGCATGCCATACTTTTCCAGAGTGAAGATATTAACCAAAGTCCAAGACAAATTCCAGGACCTAGGTTAATATCTTCATTCTGGAAAAGTGTGGCACATTTGCTGCTAGTAACAACAAATAGGTTGAGACAGAGGCCTTAACATACACATTAACGTCCTTGAAAGAGCAAAAACAACCTGCATCAAGACAATAGTTATCAAAGCTCAACTCAGATGGACAGATCATGTTATCAGAAAGGAGGATGATAGAGTCTCCAAAAAAGTCACTTATGGTTAGCTGAAACTTGGAAAGTACAGGAAGGACGGTGACTATAAATACTTTAAAGTTACCCATAAGCAGAATATTAACTTATGCGGCATAAATGTTGATAACTTCAAAGACACAGCCAAAGACCAACATGAATAGAGATCACATATCAATAAACGCTGTAAATACCTGAAGGTCACACTTACAGGATGGGGGAACTCTATCCTAAGAGGCAGCGACTCTGAAAAAGATCTGGGGGTTGCAGTGGATAATCAGCTGAACATTAGCTCCCAGTGAAATGCTGTGGCAAAGAGGGCTTTGGATGCATTAGTCCTTGATAAACTGGAAAGGGTTTGGAGAAGAGCCACAAGAATGATTAAAAGATTAGAAAGCATGCCTCACAGCAACAGACTCAAAGAGCTCTCTATAGCTTCACAAAAAGAAAGCTGGGAGAGTGACTTGATTACAGTCTAAGTACCTACACGGGGAACAAGTATTTAATAATGGTCTCTTCAATCTAGCAGAGAAATCCAATGGCTAGAAACTGAAGCTAGACAAATTCAGATTGGAAATAAGGTGTAAATTTTTAACAATGACGGTATTAACCTTGGAACAATTTACCCAAGATCATAGTGGATTCTCCCAACACTGGCAATTTTCAAATCAAGTTAGATGTTTTTCTAAAACATATACTCTAGGAATTATTTTGGGGAAGTTCTATGGTCTATTACACAAGAGGTCAGTCTAGCTGATCACAATAGTCCCTTCTGGCTTTTGAATCTATTAATCACTTTGAGAAAGATGCACAAGGTTAATAGCAACTGGACATCTAACATAGTGAATGCTAGTGAAAATGAGATAGGATCAGAGGCAAAAATAGGGAAAGAAAAAGTTAAAATTACTTAGACAAGTTAGGTGTCTTCAAGTCAGCAAGGCCTGATGAAATACATCATAGAATACTCAATGAGGAGGTATCTAAGCCATTAGCGATTATCTTTGAAAAGTCATGTAAGACAGGAGAGATTCCAGAGCGGGAAAAGGTCAAATATAGCGTCCATCTATAAAAAGGGAAATAAGGACAACCTGGGGAATTACAGACCAGTCTGCTTAACTTCAGTACCTGGAAAGATAATGGAGCAAATAATTAAGCAATCAATTTGCAAACATCTGGAAGATAAGGTGGTAAGTAACTGTCAGCCTAGATTTGTCAAGAACAAATCATGTCAAATCAACCTAATATCTTTCTTTGACAGGCTAATAAGCCTTGTGGATGGTGGGGAAGCAGTAGATGTGGTATATCTTGACTTTAGTAAGGTTTTGATACGGTCTTGCATTACCTTCTCATAAACAAATTAGGGAAATACTACCTACCTGGACCTACTATAAGGTGGTTGCATAACTTGTTGGAAAACTGTTCCCAGACAGTAGTTATCAGTGGTTCACAGTTCACAAACTGGAAGGGCATATCGAGTGGGGACCCGCAGGAATCAGTGCTGGGTCCGGTTCTGTTCAATATCTTCATCAATGATTTAGATAATGGCATAGAGAGTACACTTATAAAGTTTGTGGACAATACCAAGCTGGGAGGGGTTGCAAGTGCTTTGGAGGATAGGATTAAAATTCAAAATAATCTGGACAAACTGGAAAAATGGCCTGAAGTAAATAGGATGAAATTCAATAGGGACAAATGCAAAGTACTCCCCTGAGGAAGGAACAATCAGTTGCACATATACAAAACGGGAAATGACTGCCTAGGAAGGAGTCTGCAGAAAAGGATCTGGGGGTCATCGCGGATCACAAGCTAAATATGAATCAACAATGTTCACTTTTTTTGCAACAGTGTTACATCATACTGGGATGTATTAGCAGGAGTGTTGTAAGCAAAACACAAGAAGTCATTCTTCCGCTTTACTCCGCACTGATTAGGCCTCAGCTGGAGTATTGTGTCCAGTTCTGGGCATCACATTTCAGGAAAGATGTGGACAAATTGGAGAGAGTCCAGAGAAGAGCAACAAAAATGATTAAAACTCTAGAAAACATGAGCTATCAGGGAAGATTGAAAAAATTGGGTTTGTTTAGTCTGGACAAGAGATGACTGAGGGGGGACATAATAACAGTTTAAGTACATAAAAGGTTGTTACAAGGAGGAGGGAGAAAAACTGTTCTCCTTAACCTCTAAGGACAGGACAAAAAATAATGGGCTTAAATTGCGGCAAGGGTGGTTTAGGTTGAACATCAGGAAAAACTTGTCAGGGTGGTTAAGCACTGGAATAAATTGCGAAGGGGGGTTGTGGAATCTCCATCATAGGAGACGTTTAAGAGCAGGTTAAACAAACACCTGTCAGGGATGGTCTAGATAGTACTTAACCCTGCCATGAGTGCAGGGGACTGAACTAGAGAACCCCTTGAGGTCTCCTCCAGTCCTACGATTCTATGATTGGGGAAAAAAGGACCATGCATCATGCCAAGTTTTCAGAGGGAGCTTACACATCCCTATGTGACATCTGTTCGCAACCTTGTGCCTCACAGATTGGAGTATACAGTCACAACAGAAAACACAAGATGCTACAATGTCATTGTTGGATATTACAGACAGCTATATTATACCAATCTCTTAGTGGCACTATGCAGTCATAAAATAGTTTTCATTCCATTCCTGAACAGCTACATTTCAATAATGTGAGATGGGATTCGTGTGTGTGTGTAATACACACAAAGGGAAACCATTTGGGGGTAAAAAGAAAAGGAGTATTTGTGGCACCTTAGAGACTAACCAATTTATTTGAGCATAAGCTTTCATGAGCTACAGCTCACTTCATCGGATGCACCTTTTTCGGATACAGACTAACACGGCTGCTACTCTGAAACCTGTCATTTTGGGGTAAGACACTCTATAAATTTAAGATATTAAAATCATAATCAAGACCTCTGGTAGAACCCACTCAATGGGCTCTATCATAACAACAACAATTTGTTTATGTGGCAGTCACAAAAATTCTCTTTCAGTACCACTTGGCAGTGATTAGACAGAAAAGAACAGTCACTCATCTTCATATCATAACAGCCAAGTATGTATTCATATTCCATTTGCCTCAATTATACAGCACGACCACATGACAGCATAGCATAATGGTATACATCTAGCATTGAAAGGATTACATATCACATTTCCATTTTCTACAAAAGATTTTTAGTCTGCAAATCGCATTTATCCTGTCCTACCTAATAGCTTCATTTTTGCTGTGCAGATCACCGATGCTTTGATACCATGACAAAAATTAGGAATTAGACTAATTTTTCCTATTCAAATAATCTATTCAATTTTACATATATTTCTGAATGAGAGTGGAAATATGGATAACACTGAGCATATTGAGCATTATTCTGTATAAAACTTTAACAGAAAAACAGTGAGAGAAAATTTTACTCCAGCACATATTCTGTGAATACACACCCAAAAGACTCTGAAAGCTATCAAATTCTACAAGTAAGTATTCCTTTAAGGGCATATTTGTCTCTAAAAATTGGTTTTCTGGTTATAATGTGTTATCTCCATCAAATCCTACCTTACTCTTTGATAATCCCAATGAGTACTCTGTAATACAAGACAAATAATTAGATCACTACAACTGTTTTATATATTGAATTCAAACTTTTGACGAGTTACATCATTGACAACACATTTGTAAATAGTACATCTAAACAATGTTTTATTAGGGTTGCATCAGCAATTAGTCAAGGATAATTTTAAATTAACAGGTAACGGACAATACTGAATTGAAAACCTTTTGCATGATGTAAATCTATCACCATCTTTATGAATATAGCAATCTGAATAGTCTTGTGGTTTTTAAATTTACTTCATTACAACCTCAGTTTAACAGCCTGGAAAGATGAGGTGCCAGTTTGAAAGAGAAAAGGATTCTTGGTGAAAATATAGCTGTTGTGTTTTTAGGAATATCTTTCCAAGCGCATTAAAAACAGTCATTTATACTAACAGGAGTTTAAAGGAACAGTAAACTTCAAAAGATCATCATACTTCGTACATTTTCCTACTATTGTTACAACGGCAACCAAGATTGACTTACCAGTAAGAGAAAATACTTATTTTAGATTTATATATTGCATTTGACATCACTTTGTGTGTTGTCATTTTCAGTATTTCCCCTTTATAATTAATTTCCATGTTTGTGTGGGTCTTTCAAAGAAAACAATTTTTTTTGTTTTAAATAGGAAATTGTGATGGTAAAAAGAAAAAAATTGGCCAGAGACTCAGCAGAAGGTGTAACACCATTTAGCTCATTTTTTTAAGCGGACTATATTTCCCTTGGTTAGCAGGGAAAGGAAAATATATCTTTTAGACCTTTATATTTTTTTTTATAATTAAAGCTTCAGTAAAAGCATTTATAGTTTATATACAGTATGATGCGTTTTGCTTTTAAAGTAAATTTAGAGTCCCCGAGAAAGGCATTGGCCTAGCAGGCAATACAGGAAACAAGTTACAAAACAGATACAACACAGGAAGGGTGTCAGCTTTCTTACAATGCTTTGCCAAAATGCTTCTAGAAGACCTATAGTTGCCAATTCCAGCAATGAACATAGTAGAGGAATCTAGGGCCCATGTAACCCTTGAGTCTGCCAATAGGAGTACAGTATCGATGATTTAGACCTTTTTTCCCTAGTTGGACCTGATGTGAAACCAACAATGCTTCAGGTATGCCTTCAAACTGCTGTGACACAGATTAACTGTTACCAAACCTAACTACAAGAGGAACTGGCTGACCAGTTGCAAGCTCTAATGTACTTTTTAAAAGATTACATTCTTTATTACCTATCTTTAGCGTCCGTTGTGAACCTTCCTTTGAGCCACCACAGATACGCTGTAATTCACATTTTCCAGTGAGCAGCCTCAAAATCCATTTCAGCCAAAACCGGAAGAAGTTACTATACAGGTATCCCCATAAGTACACAAACATTTTCTGTACAAAGAGAGTGACAGTTGATCACAGGCCATTCATTGCCTGACACTACAGAAAAAATTGTACAATCTATCTGGGCTGCTAGCTCCTGCTAACGACGGTAATATCTGCTCCCTCTCACGTGGCCTTCGTCTGTCAGAAATGAAAGGCTGCGTCCTCCCTTAGCTGCAAAGGGTAAAGAAGGAGAGATGCTTTGTACCAGAGCTGGACGCGGAAGAGCAGGCAGCTGGGGAGGGTCAATGCCAAGCTTATGGGGGGGAGGGGGGACTGGAAGCACTGCCAAAGCAGGACACAGGCTGTCAGGCACTGCCTTAGTTTCCTCTTCCAGCTCTGCCCAAACACCTCCGCGCTGCCCTGCAGCCCCCTAGGTGCAGCCCGGGGTGGTGGTGGTGGGGGGCGGCTACGCCCTCCGAGGAAGATGCGCAGGGGCTGGGGGAGGGGCAGAGAGGCTCATCGAAAGCGAGGCTGTTGCCATGTCGCTCATCCGGACAGCTGTCGCGGGGGGCGCACAACGCCCGATGTCTGCTGAAAGGAGGGGAGGGGGTTGGCCCAGGGCCAGCTGCTGCCCCCAGCCGGTCAGCGGGGAGCAGGTGGATGACGGGTCCTCGCATGGGACGCCCCGCTGGACTAGTCGCCTACCCCCTACCCCCTCCCGGGCGGGGCAGCAGCTCTGCCCGCGCGTCCTGCCACGAGGGCGCGTCCCGCGCCCGGGTACCGCCAGCAGGCCAGGCCCTGCTCACATCGTCCCAGCCAGTGAGCGGGGCTGGCTCCGGCCTCGCCCCCTGACTCTTGCGACCCCCGGGAGGAAACCTGTCCCCTGCTGACCCGGAAGTGATTGATGGGCGTGGGGGAAGGGCCAGTCAAACCGCCGTTCTGGGGTTAGTCGCTGAAGTGCCCCGCCCCTCGGCTAGCGTGTCGCGTGCGTAACCAGGGGGGCGACCTTAGCGAGGCGGGCCGGGACGCGGACTCCTCGCTCCGCGGTGCCTGGGCGCCCGCCGCAACCTCCAGACCCGCCAAGCCCCGGCCGGCACGAGCCGTTCAGCGAGCAGGGACAGCGACGAGGTGCGCGTAGCCCGCTCCCCCCCACCCCCACCAGTCCCGCCCGGGCCCCGGTTCCGCAGCCCCAGGTGGTGTCGGGCAGCGGTTAGTTGTCGGGTTCCTGAGGCGTGAAGGGGGGACTCGTGCCCGGCGGGCGCTGGGCGCTGCCTCCTTCTCTGCCTGCGGAACGCGCCTCCTCGGCGCTGCAGTCGCCGGGCCGCTCAGCCCTGGCTCATTGTGAGGTGGGGTAGGTAATAGCGGCGTGCGATGGACACCTGTTCCTGCTCCCCCGGCAGACTCCGCCTGGCGTGTCCTAGCCAGAGGCCCGTGTGCCGTCGCCTGGGCGTGCGTGTAACACACCTGGAGATGGGCAGAGCCAGGCGGCATGACGTTAACAAGCACGTGACCGTGTCTAGCTGGCCAAGTAATCAGCAGCAGACCGTCCAAAAGGACCAGAAACCTCTTCTCTCTGTCTGCCACCATCATTGCTGTTCCTAGGGTCAGGCTGGCTCTGCTGTGTTTGAGATTTACTATAAGGGTCTCCCTCCTGTCCTAGGTCTGAAAAAATGAAGAATATGTGTGAGAAAAGCAGAACAGATGACAAACATCTCAACAAAGCCCTGGTCTGTAGGCACAGTGTGCACGGACAGAAGGGTGCAGAAACACAGTCTCCCTAAGTGCTCTTCCATCTGTGTCTGTACAGGGGAGTTGTCAGCATAGCTGTGTCAGCATAGCTGTGGGTGTGGGGTTTTTTTTCTATATCAAGTTGTTTGAACTCTTCAATGTAGACCAGATGTTGGTAGGCAGAGGGGGAAAAGGTTTGTCTTTTTTTTTTTTTTTTAACAGTAGCACTAAAAGAAAGTGTATATAAAGAGCTCAGGTGCATTTGATTAATTTAAAATAGAAAGAAGCCAAGGTAGCAAGACTAACCAGAAATTATTTTTTTCAGCTTAGGCTGACTTGAAGATTGTGTCCCTGTAACCTGCTGATCTGTACGTGTTATGTGCACGGGTGGGGACTGTAATAAATTTGCATCCTTTAGGTCAGGCACAGAGGCAGATATATAAGATGTGCTATCCTGTGGTTTACATCTCTCACTGTAGGACGCACACACTTATAGTGACCTGTGCTTGGCCCCATGAAAGCTAGAAGTATGCTATATGCAAGGTTGAGCCTGAAGACTACCCAGTAAATACAGCAACTGATCTATCAAAAAGCTGCCTAGTAGGTAGGGCAAATTGCTGTAAATGCATTATCCCAAGACTTGGCATCCCTCATTGGTTGTTTATCTATTACCCAGGTCTGTAGTGCTGCCAGAGCACTCAGGCATGTGAAATCTAAGATGAAGTTACCCTCTGGCACCTTGAAAAACTATGCTCGGGCAGCTTGGCCTTGTCATTTTCTGAACCTCAGGGTATCCCTATGATGATAATAATGCTGCACTGTCCCCTCTATGACCATTAGTCCCCTCAGATTCTCTGCTCTTCCCCCTCCCCTGAACCATGCTCCATCAACCCCACCCTCAATATGTCACACTTCCCATGAGATAAAAGGGACGGTCCTCTCATGGATCAGTAATTGGTTAAAAGATAGGAAACAAAGGGAAGGATTAAATGGTCATTTTCACAATGAAGAGTGGTAAATATCCGGGTCCTCCAAGGATCGATACTGGGACCTGTGCTGTTCAGCATATTCGTAAATGATGTGGAGAAGAAGGTGAAGAGTGAGGGTAAAATTTGCAGACAATACAAAATTACTCAATATTGTAAGTCCAAAGTTTTGTGTGAAGAGTTACAAAGGGATCTCACAACACAGTGACAAAATGACAGATGAAATTTAGTGTTGATAGGTAAGGCTGCATGTCTGTCATGAAGGTAGTGGAAGTCATGGATTCCATGACTTTCCATTACTTCTGCAGCAGCCCATGTGGCTGACCTCAGGGCTGGCTCTGGGGTCTGCAGCTCAGGCAGCCCCAGAGATAGCCACACCGGCCACTGCTGGAGCAGCCTTATAGACAGCTGATCGGGTGGCCCTGCAGTCAGCCGCACTGGCCACTGCTGGAGTGGCCCCAAGGCCAGCCATACCAGCTACTGCTCAGGCAGACCCAGGCAGCCAGTGCAACGCTAGTCAGTGGTCCTGGGGGCGGCCAAAGCAGCCACTGCTTGATGGCCCTGGCAGCTGGCCGTGGGGACCACCTGGGCAAAGGCTGGTGCTGCTGGCCACGTGGAATGCCCAAGCAGCAGCAGTGCCTTCAGTGCCCCCCCAACCAAGAGCAATCCCTCTATGGGTTGGCAGGACCTTTTCCCAGTGAAAGAGTCTTTACACAGTAATATCCTTAACTTGTATTTATTAGCAATTGATCAGCAGAATACACATGCTAAACATACAATGCTCACCACTCCCATATGGCAAATGAACTTTTCCTGGTGCCCAGTCAGGATTGGGTCATGTGGGGCTGTGTCCAGTATAGTTGGCAGGATTTGAGGGTTCTGGCAGCTTTGATCTTGGGCTGTGTCCTGGAGTTAGGTTTCAAATAACTTCTTTTTGGGACCCAGTTTATATAGTTAAACTTAGGTCCTGCTTATCTGTACCGTAACCAATTATTTTTACTAAATATTGCGAAACAATTCTTTAACCAGTCCTAGCACATTACTTCCTACACACAAGAATCCATTCAAATGTTGTGAAACTAGTTACGCAACAGACAGAAACAACTGGAGGTTTAAAAAGGGGCATTTATAGATTTTTTTTTTCCCCGTTGCAACTGTTGATAAGCATTTCTGCCAAACAGAGTGTTATCTTGCAAAGATTTTCTTTAAACATCTTAATGTTTGTCTGTAGATCTGTTATTCTTCCTTAACAACCAAATATTCTATTGTTTTGTACAGTTTAGATGGGACATGACTCTGCACTTTTAGCTAATGGCAGCTGCTGCTCCTTACTGCAAAAAGCCACAGACCACACTCCCATCTCTGCATGATAGCTCTGGGCCCTGCTGAGGCGCAGCACCAGACCAGCAGTGTAGTTGAGTCAGGGTTAGTTGAGGAGCTGGGACTGGCCAGGCTCTAGAATCCAGAGGTGAAAGGAAAGCCACGCCATTCCCAACAGCTCAAGGAGGAATTTGCAATAGCTATGTCCAGTAACAACAGTATGACAGCCTGGTCCTACCCCCTTCCTTGGAGTAGTGCTACCAATTGTAAGGACTGTCAAAATCAGATTCAGGACTCACATAATTTGTCAGACCACTCTGTTTATTAGCAAAGCGCTTCGCTAATGCACCCAGATGTGAGCCCCTCTCTGAGGCTAAGCCAAAGCCAATTTAACATAAGAGACGAAAGCAGAAACTGACAAATATACACACACATCTTATTTGCATACTAGCGTTTACCAATCTCCTAGCTCAGTAGGAGCTCTAAGTTAGTTTGAGGACCCATTGTCTCACACTCCTTAATATTTCTCTTCCTGACAACTATATTTCAACAAACCCTTCAAGTAGCATTTCTTTAATGAATTATAATTTCAATATAATTCATTCTACTGTCACAGGACAGAGCATTGTGATGCATCATGCTCCAAAACTGCAGAGAGAGAATGAGTAACTTCAGTTCCCCGCTACAGGATACATGTACAATAAGTGTAGGTGAAGAAAATGGAGAGGGAGAAAGAGTACATGTGCAGTGGGTGCATTTCTGCAGGGCTCCAGTACTGTTACATTTGTTACTATTACCAGATCCATTTCAAGATCATGGTACTTATTTTTAAATATCTAAAAATAGTTTCAAGCTACATACCTGAAGAACCACCTGTCAATATATTTGCATCGTAACAGCTGTAATTGACAGAAAAGAGGTCTAAACTCACTTGGACTAGCTATAGGAACCTGCTACCACCTGAGATAGGGCTCAGCCTGAGTATTGCACACTTTCTAATGGAAACCATAGTAGAAATGCACGCTTTCGTAGGTTGTGTTGCTCCTGTGAGGAGAGTAAAGGGAATTTCACTTGCTTTGAATTGGACATAAAAGTTGAATTATAAGAGGGCAAACTGACTTGCTTGGCCATGTTCTAATATCTCTTGAAATGCAGGAAAAAGAATTTGTTCCTATACCTTTCATATAATATCAAAGGTTGCCAAGCAGGACTGCTGGTTCCTCTTTTCCAGATCATATCAGAGGTGACCCAGCAAGTTTGGCATTCTCTCTAATTAAAGTTTCATATTTTCTTAAAGGCACAATCCACTCCAAAAGAATGTGATGTTTGAGTTGAATGTGCAATCAAATGATCATGCATTGAAAAAAATATTAAAAAGGTGGGGTGAAAGTTAATGGATAAGAGGGCCATGTTAAGAGGTAGCAGCTGGGTTTTATGCTAGACCCTTTTAACCTGTTTTACAGTGTAACCTCTTAAATGAATTTACTCTCTTTCACAATGTCCCTTGTTACTTGGAAGTGCTACAGCATGAAAGTAGATCAGAGAGTGTTCTGGGGCTTGTATTTCCTACGATGCTGTCTGCTGTTCAGGATGTTTGCTTGCCTAGTTGTGTTGTGGCATGATAGCACTGTCACAGATAATTAAATAGAAGAGTTCTTAGTTGGTGCCCACTTGTAAAATAGATATTTTTTTTTAATTGTGTTTGAACTGAAATACCAGACTCGTACGTGGGGTGAAATTAGTGGGATTTTTGCCCTTGACTTCAGTAGGGCCAAAATTTCACCCTTTGTATTTTAATTTTCGGAAGCGTGGGGAGAGGAGGTTCAGACAAGATGCACAAGTGCTTGGAAGGAATTAAGAAGTGGGTTGGGTCTCTGGCTCCTTATGTTCTCAAGCCCAAGCACAGATTTCTGCGAGACAACATATTTGTAACCCAAGCACCCCTGTTTCTGACTGGAGCTTTTTCGAAGGTTGCAGCAGGAGTGTTCCAAGAGTGTGGGACTCTGTAACCGTATGCACCCCTGTATTCACACCTTACACCAGAGGTGGGCAAACTACAGCCTCTGGGCCACATCCGGCCTGCAGTACCATCCTGCATGGCCCTTGAGCTCCTGGCCGGGGAGGCTAGCCGTCAGCCCCTCCCCCTCAGCCGTGCTGCCACACGGGTAGCACGGCTTGTGCCTGCCCACCTCCCAGGCTTTCTAGTGAGCAAGTCCGGCTGCTCTAAGCTGCATGGTAAGGGGGTGGGGAGGTTGGATAAGGGGCAGAAGGTTCCGGGGGGCAATCAGGGGACAGGGAGCAGTTGGATGGGGCGGAGGTTCAGGGCAGAGGGCGGTTGAATGGGGTGGAGGTTCGGGAGGACAGTCAAGGGATGGGGAACAGGGAGGTTGGATAGGCGTGGGTGTCTCGGGGGGCCTGTCAGGGGGGCGGGGGTGTGGATAGGGGTCAGGGCAGTCTGGGGACAGGGAGCAAGGGGAGTTGGATAGGGGGTGGGGTCCCGGGGGGGGCGGTTAGGGTGGAGGGTCCCATGAGGGGGTGGTCAGGGGACAAGGAGCAGTGGGGGTTGGATAGATCAGAGGATCTGAGGGGGGGCAGTGAGGGGGCTGATAGGTGGTGGGGGCCAGGCTGTTTGGGGAGGGACAGCCTTCCCTACCTGCCCTCCATACAGTTTTGCAACTCCGATGTGGCACTAGGGCCAAAAAGTTTGTCCACCCCTGCCTTACACACTATTGTAATAATCTTTGCACAAAATATGCCTTGTGAGGTATCATTTGAAAACTAATAACTTACTGGTTAATAATATCATGGCTGACAATATCAACAGTATATGTAAAATTATGAATTACCTAGAATGATGTTACTAGCACTTGTTCAAAACCAGACAGGTAAAAGTGTTAAACAGCTCTATCCTAAACAAAGGAGTGTGGGTTTACCTCAGCTTACACATAAACAGTAAACAGAGCAATCAAACTAATGGGGAGGGAAGAGTGGAGATGGCAAGAAACAAAACAATTTACATTTTAGCAAACGCTAGTGCAGGAAGAAAGAACATGGAGCTTCCTTCACCACCAGAGTCCATGTCATCTTCCACGTTGCTTCAATAAACTTTACTTTGAGGGGTAACCAGAAGAATCCATACTGTTCTAGAAAGGAAAGGGCAGAATATCCCAAGGTATGTCTTTCATCTAAGAAAACAAAGGAACCTGCATTTTGGGCTGCTGGAGGAGATCCCGAGGGGAGGGAAGGAGTCAGACACCATTTTGCCAGAAGACTTAATTGGGAAAGCCATCTTGAACAAAGCCTGTACCTTGCTAGATTAAGTTTTAGACTTTTACATGTGTGTGTTCACCTTTATTTGCTTGTAACCATTTCTAACTTTATCTCTTATACTTGAACTCACTTAAAATCCTGTCTTCTTTTGTTAGTAAACTAGTTTTACTTTTAATCTAACCCAGGGATCTCAAACACACAGCAGTCCTGCGGAGCTATTTCCTGCGGCCCGCCATAGGAAATGACTCCCTCTCCCCGCCACTCCTCTCCCCACTGTGCGCCTTGTCCCCGCTCCTCCACCTACCTCCCAGCGCTTCCCACCCCCGAACAGCCATTTGGCAGCACTTAGGATTTTACAGGAGGGAGAGGGGAGGAGCAGGGACGCGGCACACTCAGGGGAGGAGGCAGAGAAGAGGCAGGGATGGGTTTTGGGGAAGGGGTTGGAATAGGAGCAGGGAGGGGGAGCATGAGCTGTATGCTATTCTGGTTTATGCATCATCAACAGAACTTTTGATTATGAGTCTTATCCAACTCCCACTGAAGTCAATGACATTCTTCCCATTGATTTCAATGGGAGTTAGACAAGACTCTACCTTCCAGTTGCAGAATATAGTGCTGGTAAAGAAGCATAAGTGAGAAAGAATACTGCCTGACTGAAATTTCAAAGTACATTTGCAGACCTGTGTAAAGGGGTCCACTAGTCCTCATGTGGCCCTCATGGTGATTTGAGTTTGAGATCCCTGATCTAACCCAACCAAGTTCTGTGTTTGCTTTAAAGTGTATGTTAACTCCAGTTAATGTGGCAAGTTGTTGGGTTTTGTCTCTTTAAAGGATCAAATGGACCTTTTATGCCTCTGAATGTTGCAGGAGAGGGATGGACATTGCAGAGCACATGGGTTCGAGAAAGCTCAGGACTGGGGGTGAGTTGGGGTCACCTGCTAACATTAACCAGGTCTGATAAAGACAAGAGTGTGTCTGGGATAACTTCTGGCAGGCTGTTGGATTCAAAGTGGTTGAATCGGAGTAGTACAATTTACAGAACATGGAGTGCATGAAGGCTGGAAGCCACCAATAGCAGAAGCATTTTAATACAGGTGACACAACATCTCCCTGGTCTGAATTGCACCCCTAAATGTGACATGGGCATAATTATGCAGGATTTAAACATCTTGCTATTTTAACTGAGATTTACACTTTAAGCACTCGTGTAACAGTTTAAGTGATTCTCAATTGTGAAGACTAGGAACAGTCAAAAGAAAGGTTACCATTTTATTATTTTCAGTTTGTTTATTTCAGATAAGGGAAATAGAACAAAAGTAAAGCATAAACATGAGCATCAGTGAAGCAACTATAAAGTTATTGCTGGCCAGGTTGGGGAATGACAAATTAAGAGATGAGCGTGAACCATAAAAATGGTGGTCTGGGTAGAAAGACAAAGTACATGGACACCAAAAGTGGGAAACAAATACGAGAGCCAAGGAATGGGAGGCACAAAGGCAGAGGTGCCCAGAGCAAAATGGGCAAACGGGCAGATCCCACTATCCCCAGGAACTCCCTCCATCAAAGGATCACCCAGGAGGGACAGGTTGTGCCCTGCATACAAAAAAGAAGCAGATTATATGGAAGAATATTTTTTCACTTTTGAAAGGTTATGTGAGGTTCATAAAGTTCCAGAAGATAAGAGTCCCCTGATTGCAAAGTTGTGTGGTAAAGCATAAAACATATTTAATGAAATGCTAGTTTAAAAAACTTTGAAATATTCTGAATTTTAAAAATCTGTCTTGCAAAGCTTTCAAATTAATCCTGATCTGTACAGGCTGAAATTCACAAATCTCAGGAAAAGTGCTGGCATGAGTCAATATGTCTAGAAAATGTGTGGCCCAATAAGAAAAAGGAAGAAGTGGCTGACAACTATGACCAATTGTTTGATCTCTTTGCTCAAGAGCATTTTCTAAGTATGTGTTCCGAGATGTAATATAGAATAAATCTTTAAGTTCTCTACAGGAAGTTGCCATCCTGCCGCCTGATTCTATTGTACAAGCCCAAATGTCTAATGAGCACAAGACACCGAAGGAGGGACAGAAGCCTGGTGTAACGGGGAGGACCGTGTTTTACCACTGGGAAGAAAGAGAGTGGTTGGGAGCCCAGGTGCTCACCTCCCCAGAATCATTCCTCTGCTGGAAATCCCCATCATACACAACCTGTACAGGAGAATGGTCCAAGGAGGTATCACCAATGTAACTCCACTGAGCACATGAGAAATAAGTGCCCTAAGATAAACTAAGCTCACACCCCATCCAACGCAAGTTAATGCAACTTTCATTAACATAGAGGAACATGTGGGGCCACTGATCAATTTTGTGAGGCCTGAGCCTAAGGAAGTGGACCTGGAGTTTATCAAGGTTGCCAATATATATTGCAAAGAATGGGTAGCCTCAAGGGACATTGGAGTACAAATTTTTCAGGTCAAGGAAAGCGTATTCAGAAAAACTGGCAAGTTACCTGACCAGAAGGTAGAGCTCCTAGCATTAGAGAAATATTAAATAGCTGTACCTCTGGCTAAGGTGCATTTCCAATTAGGAGGCTTGAAAGGTACCTTGAAAGTTGCGATATTAAACAGCATTTCCACAGCAATGCTGGTGGGAAATTATATTTTTAGTATGTTCACAGCTGTTAATGTTGTAACCCATAGAAGAGAATTGTGCAGACAAAGGAGCAGCTGTGGGAGAAGGGGACAGCCCTAGCTGAGCAAGAGGAAGCAAAGTGCTTTCAGATATGGGAGGGATTGAAGCCAGCTCCTGCATAGCAAAGGAAAGTAGAATCCTCTGAGACTGGGGGAGGGGGAATTAACCCCTGCTACTGAAGAATCTGTCCCAGTTGTCAGCTGCTAGCATTTTGCAGATGAACCAAGGGTAGCCTGCACTCTAGAGTGCATATGGGGATATCTGCTGAAGGGAACCCCAGTGAGGAGAAATGGAGAAAGTACAAGTAAGCTCATGGGGAAAAGTGTAATCCCTGGGAAACCTTAGAAGTGGCTGATTGTGCCTGCCCAGAATTGTGGGGAATTAATCTTGCTAACACATGATTTTCCTTTTACTGGTCACTTAGAGCCACGAAAATCTATGAGCCGTTTAAAAAAAAAAAATTACTGGCCAGAGTACAAAATGAGGGGAGAGATTATTGCAGGTCTTGTGAATTATGTCAAAAAAGACCTGCAGGACTGCAGAAAGTTCCTCTTTGCCCTTTGCCTGTAATACTAGAGGCGTTTTATAGGGTAGCAATGGGCGTTGTGGGTCCTATGCTACACCCCACCCAAAGGGGGAAGAAATATATCCTAGTGGTAGTGGATTTTGCCATCGATATCCGAAAGCAGTTGCTCTATTGACATAAAGCCTGTTTCTGTGGCAAAAAGCCCTTTTAATTATTTTTAGCAGAGTGTGTTTTCTTAAAAATATTTTATCAGATCATTAGTCAGATTTCATGTCTCAGCTGTTCAGTGACTTATGGAAGTTGTGTGTGGCATAAAACAACTAAAAGCTGCCCCATATCACCTAGAGACAAATGGTGTGGTGGAGAGGTTCAGTGGGACACTGAAATCAATTCTGAGGATGCATGCCCGCAGGTGGGACTAAGATTAGGACAAAATGTTACACTATTTGTTGTTAATAAGGAAGTGCCACAAGAATCTACAGTTTGGCCCATTTGATCTTCTATACGGAGGGAAAGTGAGGGGACTCCTAGCTCTTATCAGAGACTTCTGGGAAGGAGATACTGAGACAGAAAGTTTTCTAACAAGCCAGGGAAGACTCATTTGCTGACTCATAAGATCGTTACTGTAGGATCACAGCCACTTCCCAGCAGCGCGTACTGTACCATTGGCAAGGTACAAGAGCAAACTTGCACAGAGATGCAGAGCATGCTGGACCTGGGAGTGATTACAGAGTCTGACTGCTCTTGGGCATCACCTGTGGTCTTTGTTACTAAGACAGACAACACTGTAAGGTTTCGGGTTGAGTATAGGAAACTCAGTGCTGTCATGGTGCCAGATGCTTATTCTATGCCTAGAATTGATGATATGCTGGATATCTTAAGAAAAACTAACTATATCAGTTTTTTTTATTTAAAGGATGCTGGAAAATTCTTCAGATAATGCTCAGAAAAAAATCTGCTTTTATTAGTGATGTGGGACTGTATGAGTTTTAAATGGATTACAGGACTTCGCAAGGGCCTGTGTCCACAATATAGCGATGACAAAACCTCTCACTGATCTGAATTGCACCCAAAGTGTGACAACAGACAATCCTTAAAGGAAAACCCTCTTTCATCAGAGCCTTCTAGATCTGTGCAAAAAATAAAATAATCTCCCAACAGTTTGGTAATGTGTGAACAACATATGGGTTATTTTAATGCACTGTTTTATAGTTCAGAACTTCTTTTTTTATTCTATTAGGTTTTTTTTAAAAGTATGACATTTCCTACTTATTAAAGATGTAATTTTGTCTTCTAAAATACGCGTGCTTAGCTGGGGAAATTCAGTTCAGCCGGGCTTGTTGAGAGGTATCTAAGCTGTCTTCCTGTGGTATAGATTTGATATGCTCCCTTCCCTTGTGGGCTTTGCTGTGGATTTTAAAATTATTTTCACAATAAAAATATACAAAATCCTCAGTGTTCGTGTCATTCTTTGTTAGTTTCTAATTTCTTAATACTCACCTATATCTCCAGGGCTGCTGTTGAGATTTCCAAGGCTCCAAGCTGCTGGACATAAAGGTGTTGATAGCCATACATTTTCCAAAGTTGTTGTTATGTTACAATAGGAGATGGATGAAAAATAAAAAAAGCATTTGCATGACAAACTGCAAAATTTTGAAATGTTTTTTGTTCTGAACTGTTCAAAATGGATCCTATTTTTTCTGAATGCTTTTGCAAATTTGAAAAACTGGTTTTCAATAAATGAAAAACCTGTGTAACCACCTCTGTAATATTTTGATAGCATTCCATAAAAAATTGAAGACACGTTAGACACACAATTTTTTGCAAAAAGTGATAATTTTTACTTCTGAATTTTTCATGGAAAATTCATTTGTGAGAGGCTGTTTTTTTCTTTTTTAATATAAATTTTTTTCAGTCAAACATTTTTGACTATCTCTAATCATAAGGCAGTGGGTCTTCCCTAGTTCCCTTCAATCAATATGATATATGCACATTATTCTGCAATGTAATCAATGTCTTTTTGCACCCTCATTCATCCTTCATGCTTGAATTACTGTAATTCAGGGTGTGATGCGGTGGACTAGGCCTAGAGGCCTCAGGGTCCTACCACATCCTGTCCCAGAGATGATCAGAAGAGAAGTCCTCCAAGTGGCCTAGAGTGGTTGCAGGAAGCAGCCAATCAGGGCCAGCAGACTTACATAAAAGGAGTTGCAGGGCCGGAGTCAGTCAGCTGCTGCCTGGAACTGGAGGAGAGAGGTCTGTATTCTGGCTGACTGAAAAAGCAGCAGGACCATGGACATCTCAGTGTGGGTAGGGAGCAGGGGAGGAAAGAAGGAGCTTTTGGCTGACTGCTGGGACTGAGTAAGGAATGAGCCCAGGGAAGGCCACAGGAAAATACTGTCTCCAGAGAGAAAGCCCTGGGGATATGGCCCTATAATAGGGCTGGGACAAGTTAAAGACGATAGTCCCTGGAAGAGGTTTGTTCTGTTTCACATACAGTGTATGTGACTTGGCCAAAAGGGCTGAGTCCCTGTAAAACTACCTGAGAAACCACTGACAGGGGTCATTATAAACTGAAAAACTACAGACACATCTGATTAAAAGGGGGTGCTTGTGAGAAGTGGGTGCCACACCATTACATGGGCATTAATTTTTGTGCAGTTGTTGGATGTATAAATGGTAATATCAGGTAGGAAGGTTATATTTCCTCTGTATTTGGCAGCGGTGTGACTGGTACTGGAATACGTCTATGTCTAAGTCTGGTGTCCACTATTCAAGAAGGATGGGTGTGGTCCACAAAGGTATTCTGATAACTAAGTCCCATTTTCACCCACTACTGCAATCCACAAAACTCCTACCTGGTTGCCGCCTAACCCTCTAGGTGCCTAAACTCACTCAGCGCTTAAATTTTTGCTGCTGGGCATGTGCACTGCAGCCTCATGGTAGGCATCCAGACTCTGACCTCCCATGTAAGCCCCCGACTGATTTGCCAACAGGGAAAGATAGGTGTTTGGCTGCAGAAGGCACAGCTGGGGACCTAATCCAGTAGGCATTTTCAGAGGCTGCCTACTAGATTGGATGTCTCAGGTAAATTCACACCAAACAGTTGTAGGTGGGTTGAGGAGGACCTCCCTTATATCATTTAGCCTAGTGGACAGGGTACTCCTGTAGGCTAATTACAGTGCTCATTCCTCTGGGGTTGGGGGAAAGGGAAGTTATGAACAGGGATTGGCCACCTGTCATGTGAGTGCCCTAACCACTAGGTTTGTGGAATAGTCTGAGGTGGGTCTCCCTCAATCTCAATTAATGCAGTTCTTAAAACAAACAAAAGGAAGTATTTCTTCGCACAATGCACAGTCAATCTGTGGAACTCATTGCCAGCGGATGTTGTGAAGGCCAAGACTATAACAGGGTTCAAAAAAGAACTAGATAAATTCATGAAGGATAGTGTCTCTAGCCTCTGTTTGCCGGAAGCTAGGAATGGGTTGACAGGGGATGGATCACTTGATGGTTACCTGTTCTGTTCATTCCCTCTGGGGCACCTGGCATTGGCCACTGTTGGAAGACAGGATGCTTGGCTAGATGGACCTTTGGTCTGATCCAGTGTGGCTGTTCTTATGTTCCACTTTACTTAAATAATTATTAATTGGGCCAATGAAAGAGTTAAAATGGCTCTGTAGCTAGTGGTCAGGGCACTCACCAAAGAGGTGGCTGATCCCTGTTCAAATTCTTTCTCCCACTCAGTAGGAGGCGGGACTTGAATGAGGGGCCTTCCACATCCCAGGCAAGTATCCTAACCACTAGGCTAAAGATTACAAAGGAGTGCCACCTTCATCTCTCCCTGCCGTTTTGGATCCTGCACACAACTTGGCCAGCCAATTACTTATCCCATGGTTTGTGGATTGTAAATAGAGATAGGTGCTTCCCCGCTGCTTGGATTTAGGCTTCTGTCTCTGAGATGGGGTGGAGTTTACCACACACACACCTCTTATCAGTCACTCCCATTGGCTGGCTTAGACAGCTAACCATCTACCATGCTGGCTTTGTGGATTAACGTCTAAGGTGCTTATCCATCCCTATTCATTGTGTGGGAGCTTAGGCACCTAAGTCGGGCTTTGTGAATTGCAGTGTTGTTCCTGTGAATTTCTCAGCACCATGATGCTCAGTGTCATGACACCTAAATACCTTTGGAGATCTGTGCTGGAATGTATAATATGGAGAGGGCTCAGAGAAGAGGCATATGAATGATTAAAGCAAAACATATTTTATAGTGATAGACTCAAGAAGTTAAATCTATTTAGTTTAACAAAGAGAAGGTTAAGTTGTGATTTATCTCAGTTTATAAGTAGCTACATAGATGATATAAAATTTATAATAGCATCTTCATTCTAGCAGACAAAGAGAGAACAAGATCCAATGGGTGGAAGCTGAAGTGAGACAAATTTGGAGATAAGGTGCACATTTTTAAGTGAGAATAATTAACTATTAGAAAAATTATGCTTTTCCTAAAAGATACACACTAGTTCAAACAATAATTAAATCATGGAAGTCCTACGTTAGACAGGAGGTTAGACTAGATGATCACAATAATCTCTTCTGTCTCCGTAATCTATACATCTGTAATTTCTCAGTGTTGATGATTTCAGTAAGAGGTTTACAGTTAATGTAATACAACATTAATTATGAAACTTCCTTTTGTTGGAGTTTTATTGTATCCATTACAGAAATGCAACAAATGTGTAGTCCAGTAAGATTGATTGATTACTTACTTTCACAGGGATGCTATTTCTATAAACTACTAATTACGTAAATGGAATCAATACTGTGGTGTCAGTCTCAGCTCTCTGAAAATGTTAGCTTCCTTTCTTAATTTACACTGATCAATCTTCCAACCTGACCTCTTACCATAATTTCAATGCAAAGAGAAATGATACCCTCCTTCATGACCACTTATGGCCCTTTGCAACTAATGCACACTAAGAAGTTCCTTCACCTTCAGGGAAAAAAACCTATAACCCCCAACATGAATCTAATCTGTAGTAAATCAGATTTTTTTCCCTTCCAGTGACTGTTGCCCAGTGAAAAGAACTAGTGTTAGTGGCAGTCATTCAGAGTAAGGGAATCTGAAAGACACCTGCAACACATAGAGAATAATCTTATTCATTCTGATTATCCTAAATTTTGGCAAATATTCATCTTGACCTTTCTTATCTGTAAAATTGCTTACACCTACCTAAATGTGTGAAACTGCCACTGAAAATGTGAAAATGTGGGACAACCACTTTAGTTACTCATGAGAAAAAATATATTCAGACAATATAAGGGCTAGATCCTACAAATCCAACTCACTAGTATTCCTTATCCCAGGAAACAGCCAATGGGACTACTTCAGTGAGTAAGGACTATTCACATGAATAAGAGTTTGCAGTATCTAGCCCTAGTTTATAATGTTTCTCCAAGATTAAATATTGTTAAGATGGAAGCGTCTTCCTCACATTTATTGTCTTTTCTAAGTTTTGCTGCTGCTAGTAAAATTTCATATATTACAAAGTGGCATACTGAAGTTTCTCCACTTTCACCACTGAAATCTTCAGAGTTTCCTAAGTTGGATCCCCCTTTGGTATAGAGGAGATGGCTGCTAGCAGAGCATTTTTCCGGGGTTGGGAGGGATCTTTTCCTTTGGAGTGCTCTGAATTCCTCCCCTCCCCCTATTCCAAAATGGCCTGAGTCTATAGAGCTTCAGGCATGCTCCCAAGCTTACTTGTTTAAGGAGGCATTGTGGAGGGCTGAAGCAGTTTATGATGGGATTGTTGTCTGGTGATTTTAAATTTTATTGGTCTGCTGCATGGTTATTCGTATGAGATGTGATAGGGTGCAGGAAGGAGAAGTGATGAGGCTTTGGATGATTTGTTTTGTAAAGTATAAATGTATGTTAAGAGTGTCCAGCATTTTGGATTTCTTAGATCAAAATCGAAATAAAGAAATTATGGTGGGCTGGCTTTCCCAAAACATCTGTCAATCCAATATATATGAATGGGAATTGGGTATTAAAATCATAACTAATAAGCACTCTCCCCCAAATTTAAAATCTAGAGACACACTTTTGATTTGTTCTTAATCATTAAAGTACCTAATGTAATAATAAAACACAAACGGTGTGAATCAGTAGGCTAGTAGTTCATGCCCCAGATATGCTTGAATGCCTTCAGTCACCCAAGAAGTTCACCAATGCAGCCGTGACATGGCTGATGG
Source organism: Eretmochelys imbricata (assembly GCF_965152235.1). NCBI lineage: Eukaryota > Metazoa > Chordata > Testudines > Cheloniidae > Eretmochelys > Eretmochelys imbricata. The sequence continues at coordinate 55,145,911 of NC_135575.1, read as the reverse complement.
CTATTAGAGTTTTGATAATTCACTTTAAATTACATTTTAAAAAATGTCTGAGGCTGGTAATGGTGCAACATACCCTTACACTATGAAAAGTAGATGGGTAAGATAAAATAACAGGGAAAAGGCTATAAATACTTTCTTTTTTATTTTGAAAATATTTATTGTTTATTAATATTTTTGTAAATAGAAGTATCTTAGACTTCCTGGCTGCTACTTGAAAAATAATTGTCCTGACATGTTCCTTCCCAGAGAGATTTCAGGAAATTTAGTATACTTTTCTGTGTAAAAATGAATTTTGAGGGATTTCAAATATAAGAATCCCCTCTTCACAAATCCTTTCTCTTCACTTCCTTAAATAATTCCATCACTGGACTTTTTGGTTATATGGGTCTGTGTGTTACAAGTGACTCTATGGTCCCATATCTTATTTTGAAATTAGCTAATAAGCTGCTACAAATCAGGTCAAGATTTTGTCCATGTATTTGAAGTGCCGCTGGAAACATGGTCCTGTTGTCTGCTGCATCAGTAATAGGTTAATAATGATTGGAAACATGAGGAACTGGAATCCACATGACTAGATACATTATTAGTATTTATTATTTATTGAACTCTGATAGTGTGCTTTGCATAGCCGCAAGGAGCATTCAGCATACTGCAGGCAGACAAAACAGTTCTGACAAATATAGTACCTTGGGTGACAATATAAACTCAGGGAGTGTTTCACCCTTGTTTAAATGTCTTATAGCATAAATGTGCTTTTAAAGAATGAATTTGAAGAAGAATGACAAATTAATAATGCACTGAAGAGGGAGATGGTTCTGAGGGCTTGTCTGCACGAGAAAGTTGCACCAATAAAACTTAAGGTGTGAATTTAAACTGATATAGTTAAATCTGTGCAAAAGGCAGTATACATGCTCTTATTTTGGTATGAGTGGTTTATTTTGGTTTAGCTTAAACTGATTAAGAGGAAGTTTAATTAAAGAAAAAGAAGCCACACGTATAAAAATGAGTCCACACAAGTTTTGTTCTAGCTTAACTATGTCAATTAAAAGCCAAATCAAGTTAAACCAGTGCAACTTTCTCACATAGACAAAAGGAAGTAAATTTAAAGGCACCGTTGGCAGAAAGGTAAGGAGAGAGACTTGAAAGGAATGGAGGAAATAAGGAGGGCATGTTTGCCAGTAAATTCTGACTTTATGCCAGGCAGTGAAACCTTAGCTACTATTGGTATATTTACATTTTGAGGAACAATTGATGCAATAGAGTTGAAATGTGCCCAGTCACCAAACACCACACTCTAATTTTCCACAGTTTAACACGTTTCTCCACTCCCTGCATTCATTATTAAGTAAGTGATCATCATAATTCAACATGCTCTGAGTAACTATTTGCTTCAGAGTAAACCTTAATAACTAACCTAATGCATTTTTGACAGCCTACACCAGACTTTCTCCTGTATGTTGTCTCGGTATTTTATTAGTTTCTGGGGACAAATGATAATAAATTTTACTAGCTGGCTCTGAAAATAAACTAAAATTTAATGTGTTTTAAATTATAACATCGTCCACTTCAATGTGTTCAGCTTAATCTGCCCAACCACATCCTAGATATGTTCACTTTTATGGCGTCATAACAGAGACAAGCAAGTTGATTAGTAATGTAAAATGTTTGTAATACAGATTAAAGAAGACTGGTATTTTCATTGCTAAAAGCAAAACAAACCCAGCAACCAGCAGCTTAGTTTAGTGACTGAGGGCTTGGCTACACTTGCAAGTTACAGCGCAGTAAAGCAGCCCCGGGCGTCCTAGCTCACTCCCTGTCCACACTGGCACCCCACCCCCCATTTGAAAAGCATGTTGCAGTCACCTGCATGGTGGGATAGCTGCCCATAGTGCACTGCTCCCAATGCTGCTGCAAGTGCTGCAAATGTGGCCATGCGAGTGCACTGTCAGCTGTCAGTGTGGACAGACTGCAGCACTTTCCCTACTGTGCTCTACGAAGGCAGGTTTAACTCACAGCACTCTACATCTGCAAGTGTCGCCATGCCCTGAGAATAGGTTAGGAGGCAGGAATAGCTGAGTTCTAATCCCAGCCTTTCTAGTGGCTCCCTAGGCCATATTAATTTCTGAATTTCTAAACTATAACTAGACTACACAAGATCATGTGACTTGTGTAAAGCATTTGTTTTTATCAGGAGTGGACATGTGATTAAATGCAGACCTGATGTGATTATCAGGATGGGTGGTGATAAATTGGCAAACCATATACATTTGTCATTTTCTAATATAGAGACTAATTGTCAGTATACTGACAGCATGGAAAAGGAAGGTTGGGATAATCAAACTTCCATTGATGTTCAGTGGAAGTTAGCTGCCTAACTCCCTTAGGTGCCTTTGATCATTTCAAATTAAGTAACCAAGGATACCTGAGAATAAAGAAGAATGTAATCTGCAATTAATACAAACCAATCCTGCTATTTTGACTATTTATTCAAATAGTGCATGTTATATTTGTGACATCTCTCTGAAAAGTAATGTATCATGTCCACTGGGAGTGTGGCATGAAGTGTCAGAGGCTGGTGTTGCTTTGGGCTTCTTTATATGTTCCTGGTGCTGAACACCTTCATGGACTTGGAAAATAAATTGTGGTGTTTTACTAATGTCAGATGGTTGTTTTTAATTTAGTTAGCCAGCTGCTTCCTTTAGCGATTTGATGGCGTTTTCCCAACCTTTCCGTGGGCGATGTGACTGCCATTCAAAACAACTATTACCTCAAATGCCCAGAAGAAGTTTATGTACTCGGTATTTGTTAATACAACTACCCTGATCACAAGTAATATATTGTATTGCTCTGAGTATATTGAAAAGGCAAACAGGTTGAAGAAATGACTGCCAAAGACCACACCGGCATTTTAAAGCAATAAACAGAACTGAAGCACTCTGCTTTGCTTAGTCCTGGGAAAATAGGCCCAGATCCACAAAGGTAATTAGGCATCAAATCCCACATTTAGGTACCTAAATCCCAGTTTTAGGCTCCACTGTGATCCACAAAACCCCTGCTTGGCTGCTGTCAATTGCTGTAGGTGCCTAAATTCACTTGGCACCTACATTTTCAGGGTAAAAGTTCTGTAGGTGCCTAAGGTCTTGTCTACATGATGCCAGCAAAGGGCTCTGGAGGGGTGTGATTTGTAGAATGCTCTAAGTGCGCTGCTGGCACATTCTAAAATATAGTTTGCAGGAGGCAGGAGCACTTTCCTGACACCATGTAGAAAGGCCCTAAATTTCTGCCTGTGGGCATATGCATGCACTGGATGCCTATCTCCTGCCTAACCCCCAGCATGATTCCCAAACCAGGAAAAGGTAGGTTGAGGAGTGCCTATCTTGCCTGTGAGGCTTGAGCCTGTAGGTGTGCTCAGAGCCCATTCACTAGATCAAACCCCATTCAAAATCCAGGAGTGCTCACCTTATAACTTCTAATCTAGTGCTTTTGTTAGAACACACACTTGGCGACCCAGGTTCAATTCCCCCCTTTGTTTGCAGTAGTCTTCCGCATCTCTCAAGAGTGTGCTCTAATCACTGAGCAGTCAGGTAGGAGTGATTCAGGAATAGATAATCTTAAGGAGAAGTTTGAACTAAACTTTATATTATTTTACTATTAATAAAAACCAGATCCCAGGAATAGGGGTTCAGAGAGCCAATTTCAGGGGGTCCACAGTTACCCCTGGCGCATCCCATTGGGCTTGAGCCCTAGTGCATTGGTGGACACACACACACACACACCCCTACCCCTACCTTGCAGGGCTGGAGCCCCAAGAACCCTGCCTTGCACCTGAAGCCCGGAGCCTTGAATGCAGAGGGTGTGGAGGGTGACCAGACAGCAAGTGTGAAAAATCGGGATTGGGGGGTAACCATATTTTAAAAAGCCCCAAATATCGGGACTATCTCTATAAAATTGGGACATCTGGTCACCCTAAGGGTGTGGGAAACTTCAGGAAATATGCTATGAGAATTTAAGCCCTGGTTTGAACTGAGCAGTCAGGTAGGGGTAATTCAGGAATAGATAATCTTAGGGTGAAGTTTTGAACTAAACTTTATATTATTTTACTATTAATAAAAAACAGATCCCAGGAATAGGGTTCTGGGGATTCTGTGTTGTATGTGGACTGTTTGAGAGCAAGCTAAGAAAGGTGTCTACTCACGGCATGGAATATGAAAAATGCTATTTAAATGTTAAATTAAATGGGAGTAACTAAACTTTGTGATGTGTACTTTCAATTCCAAGATAGAAAATCACAGGAACACCATTGTGATCTTCAAAGCCTGAGTTAGGTGCCAAGGCTCCTACCCAATGAATGGGGAGAGATAGGAGCCTGAGACTGTGATCCACAAAGCTAGCATGCTAGGTGGGAAACCGTCTAAGCCAGTGGTTCTCAAAGCCAGTCTGCTGCTTGTTCAGGGAAAGCCCCTGGCGGTCTGGACTGGTTTGTTTACCTGCCATGTCCTCAAGTTCCACCGATCACGGCTCCCACTGGCTGTGGTTCACCGCTTCAGGACAATGGGGGCTGTGGAAAGCGGTGCGGGCCAAGGGACATGCTGGCCGCCCTTCCCGCAGCCCCCATTGGCCCGGAGCGGCAAACCGCGGCCAGTGGGAGCCGCGATCGGCTGAACCTGCAGATGCGGCAGGTAAACAAACCAGTCCGGCGCACCAGGGGCTTTCCCTGAACAAGCATCGGACCGGCTTTGAGAACCACTGATCTAAGCTATCCAATGGGACATGCTGAGGAAAGGGGTGTGTGCTAAGCCTTGCCCATCTCAGAAATAGGCATCTAAATGCAAGTTGCGTGGAGAACCTAATTCGGTTTGTGATCTGTAAACAAGGCGAAGATAGGCATTTGGTTGCCTACATGGTCTGTGGGGCCAAAATCAAAAGAGGCTGATAGGAAGCGGCAGCCCTCCCTTATAATCTTTGGCCAAGTGGCTAGGGTACTCAGCCAGGATGTAGGAGACCCCCAGTTCAAGTCATCCCTCCAACTGAGGGGCAGAACAGATAGGAACAGAGATCAGCCACTTCTCAGGTAGGTGCTGTAACCACTAGGCTATGGAATATTCTGATGTGGGTCTCCCTTAGTCTGTCATATTGAAATTGTTCCACTTTAATTAAATTATTTAATAAATATTAGTTGGGCAACTGAAAGTGTTAGAATCACTCTGTAGCCTAATGGGTAGAGCAATTGCCCGAGAGGTGGCCAATCCCTGTACAAATCCCTTCTCTCCCTCAGGAGGAGGGCCTTGAATCGGGGTGGGGGATGTCACATCCTAAGTGAAGTACCCTAGCTCCTAGGCTAGTTTTATAAGGGAGGACCTGATCCTTCTTCCACCCTTCCCCAGCTGGTTTGTGTAAGCTTGCTTGAGGGGCCTGACCTGGCCTCTGAGCACACCTACTGGATCAGTCCCTTGCAGGTGAGTTAAGCAGCCAAATGCCTGTCTTCCCTAGTTTGTAAATTGCTCTAGGGCTTGGGGTGGGACATAAGTGTCCAGGTGCCTAGAGGGAAGCAGCAGTGCACATGGTCAGAGGCAGAAACATAGGTACCTAGGGAACTTTTACTGCAGAAATGTAGGCACTGAGTGAATTTAGGTTCCTACAGGATTAGGTGGCAGCCAAGTGGGAGTTTTGTGGATTGCAGTAGTACCTTTGTGGCTCGCACTTGAGAAGCTTGTATTTGATATGGTGAAATAAGAGGGGAAGGACTCAAAGCAGGGTTGTTGAGGAGTAGGATGTTGTAAGAACAGGGCACATAAATTATCTTACCAACCAAATAGACCTGAACAGGACAAGATTGTACTAGTAGTCACAGTGTGAAATGGCCTGGAGGAAAGTTTTGGTGTTGCAATTAGAGGCAAAAAAGGCTTCTTTGAAATCTTGTGTAGGAAGAAGCAGGAAGATATAGACACAGCCTGGGATGTTGATCCAATGAGAGGGCAGAGTCAATAAGACACAGGTTATAGGCCTGATTAACTAGGGGGATGTTTGTGTGGCCCACAATGACAAAGTAAAAGAGTGAAAGGGGATACCTTGGCAGGGGACAGATAATCAGGAGCTCACTTTTTGCTATACTGAGTTTAAATAGAAATGTAAGAAACAGTGGTGGATTTAGAGTTAGTAGGGCCCTGTGCTCAGCTTCATTTTTGCTACCCCACCCCGCAGCCAAGAAAAAGAACATTCTCTCTTTTCTCCCCCATCCCTGTTTTTCATTCTTTTTTTCTTCATCCTCCTCCTATTATAAGTAATAGAAAGTAAATGAAAATAAAGTGAGGTACCTTGATTGTTTTTGTATTCTAACTTATTTTTCCACAGACCACTTGAAAATTTCTAAGGGTCTCAGTGGATCACTTAATGATCTTTCCAAATATTGTTTGTACTGTTAGCTAACTATTGTAAAATGCTTTGGATAAGCGCACTTTATAAAAAAACAAAACAAAACAAAAACATAAAAAAACATTGGGTGCGGGGTCTGGCCAGGAGTTAGAATGTGGGAGGAGGCTCAGTGTTGGGATGTGGGGTCTGGGAGGGAGTTAGGGTGCAGCAGTGGGGTTGGGGTTAGGGTGCAGGGTCTGGCCAGGAGTTAAGATGTGGAAGAGGGCTCAGGGTTGGGGTGTGGGGCCTGGGAGAGAGTTAGGGTGCAGGAGCAGGTTGGGGTGCAGGGTCTGGCCAGGAGTTAGGGTGTGGAAGGGGGCTCAGGGCTGGGGCAGAGGGTTGGGGTGTGGAGCACTTACCTGGGGCAGCTTCTGTTTGGTGCTAGGGGTGCAGGTGGGGATGGGGGGCATGCAGAAGCTCCTGCTTGATGCTCAGGGTGGGGGTGGGAATGAGGGGCTGCAGGAATCAGGGAAGGGGATGTGGGTGAGGCTGGGTGTGTGTGGGTGCAGGAGTCAGGGCAGGTGGCTGGGGGGTATGTGTGGTGTGTAGGGGGAAGTGCGCGGAGCGGAAGGGCTCAGGGCTGGGGCAGTCCCAGTCGTGGCCGCTGGGTTACCTTACCTGGCTGGCTGGCTGGTGGACCTGTCCCTGCCCTACTGCTACTCCTGTTTGCTGCCAAAGGGAGCTGTGGTGGCAGCAGCATGTGAGAGCTGAGACTCTGCTGGCCTGTTGCTCCCTTCCTCTGGCCTTTTTCCAGGAGCTGCCAGCAGCAGTGCAAGCCAGGGACTGCACCTGCACTGCCTGGCGTCCAGAGGAGCAGGGCAGCAGGACAGGTGCAGACAGACGCCCCACCAGGGGAGTGCAGCTGCCTCCCCTACAGCATGCCCCCAGCTGGCCCCTCACCTGCCTGCCTCACCTGGCTGCCAGCACGAGCCAGCAGCAGAAGCCCTGGGAGGCAGCAGGAGCCCAGCTCACCAGCTGGGAGAATGTATCGCACACTGTGCCTCCAGCACAGCTCTTAAACAGCTCCCTCCCTGCTCTCCCCCAAAGCTTCTGCCCCATCGTGGTCCCCCTGCAGGGGGTGCTGGATGGTGCTGGGCTCCCTAGCCCTTGGGCCCCCTGTAGTTGGGGAGCCCCGTGCCAGGGCACTGTGTGTTTCATTGTAAATCCGCCTCTGGTAAGAAAGACAGGCAAAGATCTGGGATTGGACTGCAGAAGACTGATCCAGAGTGGAGAGAGAGATTTGGGAGTAACTGGTGAAAATAGAGTTGTCAAAGCCATGTGAGGGGTAAGATCGCCCATTGTTAAGGTGCAAAGGAAGATTAGGAGGGGCCTTTCTCACTATAGAAATTAGACTTAAACTAACATGGTTCAATTAAAATTTAAAGTCTCAGTGAAAACTGGGAAGCTCCAAATTTAAGGTTCCCATTGCCCCTATAACTTGGCCGTATTATAAGTACATATAGATAAAGATTTTGGGCAGTTCTCTTATGTGTTTGTGTGCTAGGCACTGTACAATGACAGAAGGGTTTGCGCATATGGATAGAGGTAAACGTATATCTTAATATTTATGCATATGTTGTGAGAGAACTGAGTTAGATGGGGAGAAATGTCACTGATGTGTCTAGACCTTTAAATTCTAATTCATTAACCCAGTTTTGTGTACCTAATTTTCCTTTAAAAAAAAAAGAGAGAGAGAACGTTAGCTTTCTGGTGCACTTATGGACAGTGGTAAGCATATTTTTAACATGAGATAAGGATTGTTCATTCAAATCCAAATACAATAGCGGTATTGATATTTTCTATGTGTTTGTAGAGGGCTGGGTAACAATTATGGTATTTTGACTTGTGTGGCAAACATCACACATTTAAATAAATGTACCAGATCATGAAGGTTTCAGAGTAGCAGCTGTGCTAGTCTGTATTCCCAAAAAGAAAAGGAGTACTTGTGGCACCTTAGAGACTAACCAATTTATTTGAGCATAAGCTTTCGTGATTATGCTCAAATAAATTGGTTAGTCTCTAAGGTGCCAAAAGTACTCCTTCAGGTCATGAAGGTTTCTGTAGTGGGGAAGAGTTTTGGACCAGGCACTTGTGTCAGTGGGAGATTGTGGAGAGAGTTTCTGCAGCTAGGATGGGGTTCAAGTCCCAGGAATTTGTCAGCAGAGCTTGGGGAAGATTACAGGGTTTCTGCAGTTGAGTGAATAGTCAGGTTAGTACTTGTCCAATACTTGCCTCTTTGGGAGTTTATATGCAGTGGTGTTATAGCCCTGTCAACTCCAGGGTTAGATATTAGAGAGATATTAGATATTAGAGAGACAAGGTATCTTTTATTGGCCCAACTTCTGTTGGTGAGAGAGACAAGCTTTCCAGCTACCTGAAGAAGAGCTGTGTGTAGCTGGAAAGCTTGTCTCTCCCACCAGCAGCAGCTGGGCCAATAAAAGATACTATTTTGTCTCCTTTGGGTGCCGTGAGCATGTTTGTGTATGTGGCGTGGTTCATTCCTACCCCTGACACCTGTCCCTTTTGTGGTGTGAGGGAGATCCTGGTTCGCACGGAAGAATACAGCTCTCCGATGCAGTAAATAGGGACCAGGCGCGGGGGAGCCCACACTGATCTCGCGGGCTGACTGTACGCTTCCTCCTCCAGGAGAGCGCTGACCGGCTCCGCGGCCTCTTGCGCTCCCGAGTTGGAGAAGCGCAGCCGGGCAGGCGGGAGCAAGCCTGGTGACGCGGCATAGCACTGGGAAGCTAGGGCCGCTAGCGAGTGCCTGGCCATGGGGCAGGGCGGGAGGTGGAATTGCAGCCTTGCTAGCTGCAGAGGGGCGGGGAGAGGAGGAGCGCTGTCCCTCGCCGGCCCCCGAGCCCCTCGGAGCAGAACAGGGCGCGGCTGGGGGCTCCCGAGAGACGCGAGGGGCTGGAGGAAGCGTGGAGCGGGACGGCTGCCGCAGCAGCGCCGCCAGGAGGTGCGCGCTGGAGGGCGGGGGCGGCAGTGCCCTGCCAGGTGGGCGCCGCCGACGGGGCGAGTTCAAGGAGGGCTGACTTGCCGGGGCGGGCGTGGCCGCGGGCGGCCGAGCCTGCGCGGGCGGTCAGGGGGAGCGCTGGGAGCCGCGGGGCCAGCGCGGGCGCAGGGTCGCTGGAGGAGAGGCTGCTGCTGCTGCTGGGGCATGCGGGGAGATGAGGCTCAAGCCCGGCAGCATCGTGACATTTCTGTGCCTCAGCGCCGCCTTCTCCTTTGTCTGCTTCACCGCCTGGAGCAGGAGCGGAGGTGAGAGCCGCCGGGGCGCGAGCCCTCGGGGCTGCCAACCGCCGCCCTCGCGCCGGGGTCCCCCTCAGGTGCCGGGGGAGTCACCTCCCAACGGCCGCCGCCTTCTGCACCTGCTCAGCTCCCCTCCCCGCTGGGGGCTGCCGGCCACAACCCCGGGCCCCCAGCCCGGCCCCTCGCTGCACTGGGGCAGGAGGGAGCCGCAGGTGTCGCTCTGTCCTCCCCGGGCTGCTGACACTGCCCCGGGCCGGGTGAACAGTAGCGGTCCTGGGGCTACTCCGGGCACCCACGCGAAACCTTCGGTAGCAGGCAGCTGATGCTTCAAAAATGTCTTGGGGCACGAAGTAGCATTTCAGATTAAAATGCTGTTTTAATCCATTGGCTGTGATCTGCTGCTGTCCGGGGCAGGAGCTACCTCCGGCCTGGTATTCAGAGGTGCTGAGCACCTTCAGTTCCCATTGACTTCATGGGGGGTTCAGCACTTCTGAAAAATCAAGCCTTTATGTCTTACTATCTTCCACCTTTATAATTATCACATCCCTACATACTTGGGATGGTGAGGGTTACACACAGGATTTCTGAGGTGTTACAATTTATAATAATCTCACCCTGTTAAGAACTAGTCACATTTCCCAGAATAAGAGCCTGTATACTGGTTAATTATTGTCCTCAAATTAAGGCTAGAAAAAAAAAACTGTTTAAGAGACCACACAGGAAGGTAGCTCCTAACCAGTAGCTGTTTAGGAAATGTTTGTATTGCACAGTCTGCACTGAATTATCTGGAACTGATTATCCTCACTTAAACTAGTATAAATGGAAGTCAGTAGAGAGATCCCCCATTTTATAGTGGGGTCATAGCCCAGTCCTGCTCCCCCTAATCAATTGCAAAACTTCTGTTGACTTCAATGCTTCAGGATCGAGCCTTCTGTGTTTTAGAACCTTATCTTGCAAATACTTATGCAGGTATGCAAATTTACTCACATGACCAGTTTTACAGGTGGGACTACTCAAGATCCTAATTCTGTGAAGACTAAAATGTGCTTAAATTTGTGCACCGTGTGCAGTCCATTGAAATAAACACAGCAAGAGAATGTTTCAATTAAAACACAGAATTGAAGTCAGTGGGACTACAGTACATGAAGTTTAAGCATGATTGTAACTCTTTGCAGGATCAGGACCCAAGTGAATAAAGTTAAACGTCTACATAAGTGTTTTGCAGGTTAGGGTCCTGGATCATACTTTTAGGTGAAAATTATATTTAAGAAAATTCTTGTCAATATTATTAACAACACCCTGATATTAAAATGGAAAGAACAGGAATGGAGTTGGTGATATGGTAAGACTTTTACATATCTAACTATTATGATGATTTTTAAAAATTGATCTTTATATTTTATTCATCTGGGACACTGAAACTGATCTAGTCTGTTTTACTTGCTGATTCTTGGGCAGCAGGATCTTGTGTTAGTGTCTAACACTGTTGTCAAGGTTCCTTCCCCACTCTGAACGCTAGGGTACAGATGTGGGGACCTGCATGAAAACCTCCTAAGCTTACTTTTACCAACTTAGGTTAAAACTTCCCCAAGGTACAAACTATTTTACTCTTTGCCCTTGGACTTTCGCTGTCTAACACTGGTATTATTATTATTATTAGGAAAGAGTTCATTTGGAAACATCTTTCTCCCCAAAATCCTCCCAAATCTTACCCCCTTTTTTCTGGGGAAGGTTTGATAAAAATCCTCACCAATTTGCATAGGTGACCACAGACCCAAACCCTTGAATCGTAAGAACAATAAAAAAAGCATTCAGTTTCTTAAAAGAAAGAATTTTAATAGAAGAAAAAGTAAAAAAGAATCACCCCTGTAAAATCAGGATGGTAAATAACTTACAGGGTAATTAGATTCAAAACATAGAGAATCCCTCTAAGCAAAACCTTAAGTTACAAAAAGACACAAAAACAGGAATATCCATTCCATTCAGTACAGCTTATTTTCTCAGCCATTTAAACAAACAGAATCTAACACATATCTAGCTAGATTACTTACTAAGTTCTAAGACTCCATTCCTGTTCTGTCCCCTGCAAAAACATCACACAGACATACCCATGGTCTTGCAATTATTTCCCCGTACAGATACTGAGTGTACTGTACATCCATCAGAGCAATTGTTCCACTGGTGGTCTGCAGTGTTAGTATTTGTGTTGTACCTAACCTGACTCCTATGCGCACACACAAAATCTCTAGCTCAGAAGTGCTTTGAGCTTGCTGTGGCCCATCAGAGAGTATGGACTAAAGTGACGCCTAAGTGCTGCTGCTGTTTGAGCTAGTAATATGGGGGGACTCAACCACTCTGTGCTGTTAATACAGTCACTGTGTGCAGCTTGAGTCTTGTATTGCAGTGTGACTGCTCTCCTTTAAGCTAGGCTAATTTGAGAGAAGTTAACTCAAATGTGGATCACAGTGCAGTGAAGACAAGTCCTCAGGCAGGTGTCACTACATCACTTATGCCCAGTTCATGTTGTTGCGGTTCAAATACAAGACAGAACAAGGCTTTAAGCAAGCAAGCAGGCTGGTCTGCCGACGGGCTGCTCCCTGTCAGCTTTCCACCCTCTCTTTTATTTCTCTCTCCCCTGCGCATTACATACTCCAACCGCAAAAGGAAACAACAAAGGGAATAATATGATTTTGATTAATATTCTTATTTACCAGCCTCTATCTACTACAGTCCTTGCTCTCAGGCCTTGAGCCCAGTCCAAGGAAGCTTCCCACGGTTCATGTCCTTTGGGCGACTTCCCATGGTCCATGTCCTTGGAAGGAGCAGTGTGTGCACTGCTCCTACACAACACTCAGGGTGTGCCCTGAATGTTTTGAGGTGCATGAACCCTTCATCCCCTCCTTTTTTGTTTATTTGTGCTTGCCATCTCATGGTAGCCATCAATTTGCTTTTGCAAGCGATTTAACTCCCGGACAGACAAGGACATAACTTGGGGAGCCTGCCAGGGCGGGTCTCTACAAAGCCTTAACAAAGAGGGAATACATTGTACACAGCAGCAGCAAAAAATAAGCCCAACAATCACAAATACAGCATAACCGAAAAGTTGTCGCAGCCATCCTAGAGAGGGCAGCCAACCTGTAAGCCAATTCCAAAAGCCCTCAAACCCCAGATCTTGGCATATGTGTGCTGTAAGATTGGCCAATTCGGCCAATCTAGTTTCTATGGAATGACTATTATCAGTTAAATTAAAACAACACTTATGCTGAAACGTGGAACAGCCTAGATGATGTTTCAAGAGCAGAAAATCAATGGCTGCTCTGTTATCCAAAATTACATCCCTTAATTCATGCTGCTCCGTGTTAAGTAGGGCAATTGCCTGGGATGTTGTATTAATTGCCTTTGCCACAAAACACGCCAGGGCATTTAAAGTTCTTGCCGTATAAGTGGCAAGCCCGGGGACCACAACAATAGAGGCCGCTAAGGCGGTATACTCAGAGCGACTGAGAAGATTGACATCTGCGACACAATCTTCTGAAAGGGGTGTATTTCTTTTACTGCGCTTTTGGCCGGCAAAAGGCAAAATGAGTGTCATTCTACTGAGGCAACAAAGGGTGCCATCACTTAAATTTGCAGGAATATAACTAAAGGAACATGAGCCACAGGTAAAAAACCACCGTGATGGTAGGATGATACGGCCATAATTGTACAAAGCATTCACGGCTTGGGAACAATTTAAAAAAGTTTGAGAAATTTGCTGACAGCCTAAGGGCACCTTTGTACTAGTGCAATTGACCACACGCGCACAGGTGACATTGTTGGCCCCGGCCGGATACGTTGTGTGGAGGGATACGGCCGTTTGAGGCAAAGTATAGTTGTCTGGGCCCCAATTAGCCATGCCAGAGTACTGGGAAGAGAGATTCACGTAAGCAGCGAGCATCGTCTCATTCTCTATTTCCTCAGGGTGATGACATACTGGAATAAGGCATGTACCTAACAGTTGTCCGGCTGCTACAGAATCAGATAAACAAAAGTGGGTAACATTTGCTATTGAAGCCAATCTTTCCCATAGGTTATATGTCATTCGGGCCCATAACGGAGGAAGCGCTCCCGAGCCAACCCCTACAGGAAATAGCAGGCACAAAAGGCACACAATCAATACAGAATTAGCAGTGATTTGGGCGAGAATTGCCACAAACAGAGTCTCAGGAGTCTCTGGCTGTTGGTTTGCTGCCAGCCTTCGTTGAGCCGCGGTGACCAATGCTTTTACTGCTCCCCATGTCACGGGCTGGCTTGGGACGCTACGTCTCCTCCGTCTCCGTCCCGCCATTGTTGACCCGGGAGGCACTGCGTTCTCCTCCAAGGTCAGCTGAAACTCCGGTATGGGGTTCAACAGCCCCTGGTGCCACGCCATGCTGTTTCAGTGCCGGTCGCACACACCGGGCCGGAACCCACAACGGTCCTGCAGGGAGAGACACAGCAGCATATCCCTGCCCCCAAGTAATTAAAGGCACTGGGCCCAGCCATTGCGGATCGGGCAGCTGATGGTAATAGACACGCGGTCTTTCCAGTACCTCGGATTTGTGAAAATGCCGATCCGCGGGGGTCTGCTGATCTGCATTCAGCGTTAAATTATTTAAAGTAAACAAAAGGATATGCAATTGTTGCTGAATGTCTCCTAAGGTTCGGAGACGCAGCTCCCCTTGTTTTAATTGTTTGTCGAGCAAGGTTTTTAGCGTGCGATTTGCACGTTCAACAATGGCTTGACCCGTGGAATTATAAGGGATCCCGTGTTTGAGACGGACGTTCTATTGGGCACAAAAGGTGGATAGGGCTGTGGAGCAATAGGCTGGGGCATTATCCGTTTTTATCTGGCTCGGGCAACCCATAACAGCAAAACAGGCTAGCAAATGGTGAATAACTTTGGGAGTGGCTTCCCCACGCTGTGGGGTCGCCCAGAGGAATCCCGAATAGGTATCAATGGAAACATGTAAAAACGAATGGGGCGGAATTGTGGCACGTGAGTGATATCCATTTGCCACAGCTGATTCGCTGCGGTGCCTCTGGGGTTAACGGCATAAGAAAAGGTAGGGGCAGCAGCGGCACAGTGGGGGCAGGAGCGAACAATAGAACGTGCATGATCAGCAGGAATGTGAAATTGTCGGGCCAAAACAGAGGCAGACTGATGAAAAAAGGAATGGCTTTCAAGGGGGTCAGAAAAAAGGGAATTTACCTGACCACGTATCGCGCAATCTGCGCACGCATTGCCCTCAGTGAGTAGCTCAGGCAGAGGGGTATGACTGCGAATATGAGCAACAAAATAAGGGAAATTACGAGTGGTGATAAGATACTGTGAGTACAAAAACAGGCGAAGAAGGTCCGCATCGACCTGAGGGGTAATGAGGGCAAGGGGTAAATGATCAATTACCTGATAAACATAATGCGTGTCCACGATTAAATTAAAGGGACAATCAGCAAAAAGTTGAAAGGCCAAAATAACAGCAGCCAGTTCTGAGCACTGCGCGAAACGCTAAGGCAGCGTAAAACGAGAATGCCAACGAGGGGGGTCACCTAATTGATAGGTGACAACACCGCAACGTGGAGAGCCATCAGTAAAAAGAGTGACAGCTGAAACAATAGATCGAGAGCGGCTAAGACGATGTACGATTAGTGGCACCTTTTGTGTAATTACCAACCGAGGATCTTTTGGGGGATTATAAGAGATCTCTCCCACATAATCACAAAGAGCAACCTGCCAGGCCAAGGAGGTGTGGTACAAGGAATCAAATTCACTACGTGACAAGGGGAACATAATGGCAACTAAATCAGTGCCCGTGAGTTGCACTGCACGGTGGCGGGCTTTACGAACAAGGTCGGACAGGGCGTCTAAATAAGGATAAATGTTCCGAGGAGGAGTGGAAGACAAATATATCCACTCTATAATAGAGACGGCTGTGTCTGTACAAGGTACAAACAGAGCAGCAGTAGGCGTATGAGGGGTGGAAAGGAGAACTAACCGCAGGGGACGAACCTCAGTGAGTCTATCCACAAACTGCTGACTCAATACTGCATTGATCTGTTGAATGCAGGCAATGTGCTCCTCAGTGATGGCAATAACTGCGCCCAGTGCCCGAGCTCCACGTAGGAGCTCGAACAATGGCTGCAGCATCGATGTGGGGAGACGGAAGTAGGGTGGAATCCAATTTAAATGACCCAAAATTTGTTGTAATTTAACGAGGGTTAGGGGTTGGGGTAGGACCACTTCCGGGTGAACAGGGGCAGCATAGGTTTGTAAAACCTTATGCCCGAGATATTGGTAGGGATAAGAGCGTTGAATTTTTTCTGGTGCCACTAACAGGCCATTTTGGCCGAGAATCTGGGACAAATATTCAAGCTGTTGTGCTGTGACCTGGGGACCACTACGCAAAATGTCATCCATATAATGGTAGACCTTTAGTGTGGGGTATCGGGCACGAAAAGGGGCGAGGGCCCGATCCACAAAAAGTTGACACAAGGTTGGACTGTTTTGCATTCCCTGGGGCAAGACTTTCCACTGATACCTTTGAGAGGGTCGCTGATTATTATATTCTGGCACCGTAAACGCGAATTTTTCGCGATCTTGTGGGCAAAGGGGGATGGTGAAGAAACAATCTTTTAAATCTAACACACAAAGCTGGTCGGTTTGAGGAATTAAATTCGGGTATGGAAACCCAAACTGCAAGGGGCCCATGGGTTGGATGCGTTTATTTATTTCCCTTAAATCATGTAACAGCCTCCATGCACCAGATTTTTTCTTAATAACGAACACTGGGGTGTTCCAAGGACTAGTGGAGCTCTCCAAGTGCTGTGCATGCAAATGTTGTTGCACAAGCGAATGAAGCGCTTTCAGCTTTTCTAGAAGGAGGGGCCACTGGTCAATCTATACAGGCTCTAAGGATTGCCATACCAATGGTAATGCGGAGGGCAAGGTGGGTGAGGGAGGGTTTTGGGCCATTATATATTAATATCGAGGGTGGTGTCCAGCTTTACAAGTAAGTCATGGCCCCAAATATTGAGGTGGACAGGGAGCACAAAAGGGCGGATCGTAGCAAGGGCACGGCCTCCTGGTTTAGAGACCGTGACCCAAGACAAACTTTGGCGCCAGGGTTTGCTACCCCCGATCCCCCACAACTCTTTAGAAGGAACTGTTGGCCAACTGACCGGCCACTCCGGATCACGAATCACCGTAACGTCAGCTCCAGTGTCCACCAGCCCTGTAAAAGGAACATTATTTAAGAGAAGTGTTAACTGAGGTTTCGAGGGGTGGACCAACATTGTTAGAGCAACAAGTGGAGAGGACGTGTTGTGAGAGGGCAACTGAGACAGGGTTGATCCAAAGCCGCTCCTGCCCCGGGCCCGATCCTCTGCGGCTGGCACCTGATAGCGGACTAAAATCAATTGTGCAATTGACCGTCCACGCGGGAGAGACTGCGGAAGATGGGTCCACACCTGAATCTTAATAACGCCGGTGTAATCGGCATCAATGACCCCTGGGATGACAAAAAAAACCCTGTTTCCCAGCGTGTGAACGAGGGAGAACCAGACCCACAAATCTGGCAGGGAGAGGTCCCGTCACCTGTGTAGGTATGGTGCAAACCTGCCCCGGCAACTGAAAATCAGCGTCCTCCTGCATAATCAAATCAAGCCCTACACTTTCGGCAGTCGCCGCCCTCATGGAGTCTATGGATTTTAAGGCAGAGGAACAGTTGTCTGAGTGGGGAACACCCCCATTTGGTCCTGGGTTCGGGGGGGACCCGTCGTGTGGTTTCCCGACCCGCTACGACACTGATTAGCCTAGTGATAGCCCTTCCGACACTTGGGGCATTCTTTGAGGGGCGAGCGGGCGCCGTCGAGGAGCGGCACTCCTGCTGAAAGTGACCCTCCTTACCACAGCGATAACAACGCTTCCCCTCCTTTCCGCTTTTTCGTAGGGCGGCAGCCAGAACTCCAGCTTTATGTACTTGGGTTCCGATGTTTTGGCACGCCCGCAGCATGTCCGACAGCTCTAGAATTCCAGAGGCTTGTGCCGCCTGGAGAGCATGGCGGCAATCCTCGTTCGCTTTTTCAACCGCCATTTTTAACAGGATCTCCTGAGCTGCTGCAGGGCTATCCACCTGTCGGAGGATAGCCTCCTGCAGTCTGTTGGTAAAATCCATAAAGGACTCTGATGCACCCTGACAGATACTGGCAAAGCTTTTAGTAGGCCTGCCTGAATCCGAGACCTTCCGGAAGGCATGCTGGGCGCAGGTGGAAATAATGGGGAAGACGGCCTGAGGGAGTTGAGACTGCATCTGAACGGTAGCAAACTGGCCCTCCCCTGCCAAGTGCTCATAAATGACACCTTGCTCTCTATATACCTGGGCTTGGCGTTCCGCCATCTGCCGATACTCACTAAGCCAAATAACATACTGACTGGGCGTCGGCATCATGCGCAACAGCACTTTCCAGTCTTCTGGGACCAGGGTGTACCCAGGACCTAGCCCTTCAATGAGACCGTGTACATACGTGCTAGTCAGGCCAAACTCGCGAATCGCTTTCTTTACCTCTCGGATCACCAAGTAAGGCAAACTGACCCAGTTTGCAAGCTGGTTGCCCTGGCCATCATCCTGCCAGGTCACCGGACAAACTGAGACCAGATCAACCAGCTCCTCTGCTGTAATATCTGAGCGAGTCTTCGCTGTGTGAACCATTTGTTGCACCAGCGAAAGCCCCTGAGCAGACGCGGACGACCCCCGGGGGGCCCCGGAGCATGGGGCCCCACGGGGGGATGGTGACCACTCACCGGCTCCAGAGGGAAAGACAAAGGAAGCGGCAGTAATTGAGGCACTGGGGGCGAAGCATGAGGAGGGATGGCTGCAGGAGCGGCCGGGAGTGGCGAGATAGGCAGCTCCTCTATTGGCGCAGGAGAGGGCCTTTCCGAGGCGACACGCTGTGTCGCATCGCCAGGAGGGGGGATGGCTGCAGGAGCGGACGGGAGTGGTGAGATCACCAGCCTCTCTATTGGCGCGAGGGAGGGCCTTTCCGAGGTGACACGCTGTATCGCGTCGCGGCAGAGGTGCCAGGCATGTAAAGCCTGCACGGGTGCCCAAGGCTCTTTGTGCAATGTCTGGCCCAACTGCTCCCAATCGTCTAGCTTAAGGGTTCCGGCTTCCGGGTACCACGGGCATTGGGCACTCACCTCCTGTAGCAGGAGAGTGAGTTCTTGAGTGGGGCAATCATGCTGAGCCTTACGCAGCAAATACTGTAGCTCATTGCGGTGTTGCACTTGCAAAGCAGAGATGGAGCTTCCCATACTTACCACGAAGAAAAATACTCACCGGGATCCACGAAGTGGATGAGTGATGCGTCTGAAACCCTTGCCGGGCAAGGTGAGTGCTGAGGGCGCCAGTTGTTGTGGTTTAAATACAAGACAGAACAAGGCTTTAAGCAAGCAAGCAGGCTGGTCTGCCGACGGGCTGCTGCCTGTCAGCTTTCCACCCTCTCTTTTATTTCTCTCCCCCCTGCGCATTACATACTCCAACCGCAAAAGGAAACAACAAAGGGAATAATATGACTTTGATTAATATTCTTATTTACCAGCCTCTATCTACTACAGTCCTTGCTCTCAGGCCTTGAGCCCCAGTCCAAGGAAGCTTCCCACGGTTCATGTCCTCTGGGCGACTTCCCATGGTCCATGTCCTTGGAAGGAGCAGTGTGTGCACTGCTCCAACACAACACTCAGGGTGTGCCCTGAATGTTTTCAGGTGCATGAACCCTTCATCATGTCTTCTTTACATACTTTGCTTTACAATCATGAAGTTAGAAACTTACTTTTTTAATAATGAAGACTCTCTGTGATGTAGTCACCAGGAGCTGGGCCCCTAGGCACAGGCCTATAGTGTCTGTGGTTTAATGTGATAATTTCATTACAAAGCCAGACAAAGTTTTTCACCTGCTTTTATAAATAACTTCTGTAAGCAAAAGTGGTGACTTTTGTACACTCAGTTCATTGTGTCAAGGAAGCTTGGAAGTATTTACTTATGGAGTAAGTAATCTCCATGTCTCCAGTGAATCAGACCTTATGGGCTCAATCCTGTTTGTTGACATGACTACTCTTTAAGTATCCCCCAGCCTAGAGCACTGTACACACAGGCTGCTATCAATGAGTAAGCAGGTTTCACTGTGTAGCAGTGCCTGTTCCACAGGCTGGACTCTTTTTGCTCTGAGCCTTTTTGGTTCCTATCCAACCTGAGGCATGATGTGTCTCTGAAGCAGGTATGTGTGCATGTTAAGGGTAGAAAAGTGTGTTAGGGCCAAAGTGGAGGTGATTCATTGCAACATAGTCCAACCTGATTGTGTAACTCCACTCCCAGATAAAATAACTGCCCAATGTAATTACATCTGATATGGGTTCAAAATTGAGAAAACAATGTAATAACTAATATTTATCTAGAGATCAGTTCCTCATATTTCAACAAGGTTCTTTCACAGTTAGGTATGGAGTCTGATTTAGTCTTTGTCTTCAGTGTTGCCTCTCAGTCCATGATAAATCACACAGGTACATGGGCTTGAGAGAGGAGGGTGAGGAAATAGAAAATCTCATTTATTTTTTTCATTTAAAAAAAGCTCAATCATAAGTCAGGGAGGAGACAAAAGCACTTGGCAAATGAGTTTATATTATGTTTACTTCACTGGAAAGATTTATATTTTGTTCCTGAAAAATATACTTAATATGTTGATAGTACAGCAAAGTGTTCAGTGGGTGTAATTTGAAAAGGATGATGAAAGGGATAAAGAGCTTGTAAGGAAAGTATCTTCTCCTAGGTATTTTTTTAAAATACCTGACTCCTGCTGCAATCTGGATTGCAAAGTCAAAAAATTACTCTTCAGGTGTCATTTTAGAGCATTCCAGAGATTAGATTCCTCTGGTAGGTATTGTTTAACAATGTTGAGAGTGGATGAACCCTATCAGAGGCAGGGAAATGGCAACATCCTGCCCATCCCTGAGTTATATGTGTATGTATTTGTATGGAGTTTTCATTAATATTAACTTATTAGCTAATTGATACAGCTGGGTGTGTAACCTGATAATTATGTTTACATAACTCAAATCATGATTATAGTAACTGGAGGTGCTATCCTGGACTCTTGTTGGGCCCAGCTCCTGTACAGTAGCAGAGAGTTCCTGTGGCCCTGTGCTCAGCTTCATTTTTGGGGTCCCTCCTTGGGACTCAGCCAAGAAAAAGAACATTCTCTCTTATTTCCTCCCCTTCCCCCGTTTTTATTCTTTTTTTCTTCATCCTCCTCCTATAAGTAATAGGAAGTAAATGAAAATAAAGTGAGGTACCCTGATTGTTTTTGTAGTCTAACTTATTTTTCCACAGACCACTTGAAAATTGCTGAGGGTCTCGGTGGACCACGTAATGGTCTTTCCAAATATTGTTTGTACCATTAGCTAATGATTGTAAAGCGCTTTGGATAAGAGTGCTTTATTAAAAAAAATGTAAAAAAGCATTGGGGTGCAGGGTCTGGCCAGGACTTATGGTGCAGGAGGGGGCTCAGGGCTGGGACAGGAGGTTGGGGTGTGGAGTGCTTACCTGGGGCAGCTCCCGTTTGGTGCGAGGGATGAAGATAGGGATGTGTGTGTGTGTGTGTGCAGGAGTCAGGGTGGGCAGGGGGCTGGGGATATGGGGGTGCAGGACTCAGGAAGGGCAGGTGGCTGGGGATGTTTGAGGGGATGCAGGAGTCAAGGCTGGGGATGTATAAGGGGGTGCAGGAGTCAGGGAGGTCAGGGGGCTGGGTGGGTGTGGGGGGTGCAGGACTCAGGGCTGAGGGTGCAAGGTCTGGCAGAGAGTTAGGATGCAGGAGTGAGCTGGGGGTTGGCATGTAGGGCCTGGCCAGGAGCTAGAATGAGGGAGGGGGCTCAGGGTTGGGCCAGGAGGTTGGGGTGTGGAACGCTTACCTGGGGCAGCTCCCATTGGGTGTGTGGGGTGTAGGTGGGAATGTGGGGGGGTGCAGGAGCTCCCGTTTGGTGCTCCGGGTGGGGGTGCAGGAGTCAGGGAGGGCAGGGTAGTGCAGGAGTCAGGACAGGGGACTGGCGGTGTGGGCTGGGGTCTTGGGGTGCTCCCAGTCTCCTGCCTTGAGCGGCTCATGGCAGGGGACTGGGGGGGGAGGTATGTGCAGGGGGAGTCCGGGGTCCCACCTCTGCTCCGCCCTGCCCCGATTCCACCTCCTTCCCCAAGGCCCCGCCCCTGCCCCCGTCTCTTCTCTGCCTCCTCCCCTGAGCACCCTGTGGCTCCGCCTGTCCCTCCCAGAGCAACCTGAGCACTGGCAAACAGCTGTTCGGTGGTGGGGGAAGCACTGGAGGGAAGGGGAAGGGGTGGGAATGCGGCACACTCGGGGGAGGAGGTGGAGAAGAGGCGGGGGAGGGGAGAGGTTGGCTGCTGGTGCGGGCGGAGCCTGCAGCAGGAGCCCCAGGAGCTGGCAGGACCAAGCTTCTGTCCCCGCAGCTGCCTGGCCCAGGGGCCCCTGTCATTGGGGGGCCCCATGCCAGGGCACCCTCTGTTTCACTGTAAATCCACCTCTGCTCCTGTGCAATGACACAAGGGAGAGAGGCTTCATGTAGGGCTAGAGCTCAGTCTGGTCCTAAATCATCTCTGGATTACTTTGCCGTAGAGCCCTATGATTAGGGTCCTCAGAAGTGTTTTTAATATATATATAACCTTCCTGCCAGGTGGAGTCAGCAGCAACAAGGGCCACGTTCAATATCTAGGGGTTCCTTTTAACAATGCAAAACAGCTCAAGCCCCCACCCAGTGATCTGGGAAAACTATACACCACCCCGTCCACCTCTAAGAGGCAATATTTCCCCACTCACAAGCACTGATTACTGAAAGGGAACCAAGCATTAACTGAGAAAACACTATAACCACAGTACAGAAGCATGTAACCATAAGCAAACACCCACCCCACAATACGTTTGGCAATATCCTTTGCCTCACTTTCTGACCTTGCAGTGTGAAAATCTGATGAATGTTCCTTTAATGTACCACTCCCTGTCCCCTCTGCTGCACCCCACTCACAGTGGTTGTCCTCGGTCAGCAAAGACCCAGAGTTCAGAGATGGGTCCTCTGAGGTAGGAGATGAACCCAGGCAAGGTCAAGCTATGCCACCTTTACTGCCATTGTCTCTGCAAGTAGCTCATTGCAGCTCTTATCTCTGTCCCCACTCAACACTGGTTCCGCCACAGGGTGCTCACTACTGCTGTTATCTCAGCTGTTGCTGCTTTTCTCACTGCACTTCTGCGATGACAGTTCTGAGGTTGCACCATTTAACCCAGCTCTTAGTGATATCTCTGGGTAGCAGAAAAACTGTCTCTTCATTTCAGAGTAGCAGCCATGTTAGTCTGTACCGCAAAAAGAAAAGGTGTACTTGTGGCACCTTAGAGACTAACAAATTTATTTGAGCATAAACTTTCGTGAGCTACAGCTCACTTCATCGGATGCATTCAGTGGAAAATACAGTGGGGAGATTTATATACACAGAGAACATTAAACAATGGGTGTTACCATACACACTGTAAAGAGAGTGATCAGGTAAGAATGAAGTGAGCTGTAGCTCATGAAAGCTTATGCTCAGATAAATTTGTTAGTCTTTAAGGTGCCACAAGTACTCCTTTTCTTTTTGTCTCTTCATTGTCTTTCACTGCAACGCTACACTGTCCCCATGGTAGGTCTAAGTCTTAGCCCCTAGATCTGCTTATCAACAATTTCAGCTCTGATAATCACTGAACAGAAACAAGGACTCTCAAATGAGTTCAGTCAGCTTTGTCTTTAAACACGGGATACAGGAAAGTCAAATGGTATCTAGGTCTTGTTAGGCAGAATCACACTATCAGGTACAAACACCTGTCCCTACCTGCTCTCATCTTCACTGGATTTGGCATTCCTACCCCCGGCTTAGCGAATGTGGTTCACTTTAGGGTGACCCCCTCAATGAGGGCTTCAGTTCTGCTGCCCTTTACTCATACAATAGGGATAACAAATTTCATTGTCCATGCATTCAATTTCAAGCATTTTTATTAAAGCTATTGTTAAAATGATCTAATACACAGGTTAAGGAAAGAGTTACTAAAATAAATTGTAACCCAAAACCAGCCAAAATTGATCACTTTGGCAGTGCAGCTCTGTCTGCTGAATGTCTCAGCAGAGTAGGTGTGTCCATGCAAATAGTGTGCTCCTAAAGTCTCTTCCCTCAGTTCATCACTTAATGTCAGGGGAGAACTCAATCAGACCCTGCTTACAATATATTTCCCAGGAATTTTTGAAAATCTGTGTTTGGAATTGCATATTCAGATGGGAGATGATAAACAGTAAACCACGGAAGACTGGTTAAAGAGAAAATTAGTTTCCTTAGCTATAACTCTTATTTCTCATCATGGAGGGCCTGGACACTATTGATCGATTAGACCTGTTCATGCCACCACAGTGGAGGTGGATTAGTGTCCGTGTAAGCAGACTCCTGAGCCTGCATGAGCCTTGCATGTCAGTGGGAGTCTGCCCATGTGGAGGTAATGGCAGGATGAGAACCTTAGGCTTTCCATATTTTGTTTTCTTTCCTCCTTTAAGTTCAAACTCCTGGTGCTACAGCACCATGCTTTGACCTCAGGATGACGTCAAAAGCTGAAACTATATATACGCTACCTGCGATTCTAAAAACAAACCTGAATTCTTTCCTTTTTGCATAAAACCACTGCTAAACATCCCACAGGATAAAATCTGCTCTCTGTTACATCCTGCTCTCTTCTGATTATGCCCCCATGACACCTGTGCATCCCAGTTATCTTAAGTGGGTTTACATAAACGTGACTGATTTAATAACCAATTGCCGATTACTGCTATGTGTAGGACAGACATTCTGTTTCGCAAAGGTTTTGAAATTTGTCTTCATTCTGAACTGGAATGAAAATAGTAAATTTTAGAAATTCTCCACAAGGAAAATTCAGAACTTTTTTGTTTTGTGTTTCATTTTGATGTTTTAAAAATACTTGGTTCCAAAAATGTCAAAACCCTGATGTTTGATGTTGTCAGAATTTTTTTCTGACTTTCTTTCAAAACAAAATTCCTGTGAAATCACTCGATTTCACAAAGTGTTTAGATTTAGATGGAACCACATATTCTAATGGAATATGGTTTTTTGTCAGAGTTTCTCTGACCAGCTCTATTATTGATGTGTGAAAAGGCATTAAAACTCTTTCCTTCATGGTTGCATTATCTCTGCAATGCTTACAACAGTAAAAGATAGGAACAGAAATAAGATTTTTATTAAAGTAAGCAGACATAGCTTTAATTACAATCAGGGAGCATATCTTTTGAATGAGGTGGTGCCATTTTTTACTATAATCAGTTATCAGAGGGAATCACAGTGGGTTCAATGGATTATATGGGCGTAACAGCAAAATTTGTCCTAAAGTTTCTAGCCTTTTCCATGATAATGATAAGCAGGCTTTCACCTCACATGAGTAGTCCTAGTTCCATTCAGTAGTTCATAAAGGGTGCAGGATTAGACTTGTCCATGTTGATTTACATATGTGCTACTGCCCTGTTAACCTAAATTTTCAGAAAATTGTGTCCGGGTGAAGTACTAATAAACATTGATAGGAAACTAGGGAAAAAATAAGCTAAAATGTGAAGTCACAAGAATATAAACATGAGAATAAATATGTATATTTGGCCTTACAAACAGTAATATACAGATATTAAAAAAGATAATCTGGAAAAAAAATTGAGACTTTTCAGGAACCATAAATATAAATCCAAATTCACAGAAGTAAATCATAAGTTAGTAGATAATTTTAAAAAATGCTTAATGTCATGTTAGTAAATATTAATCTTTTATGAGCCAAGCATGTAACAGTCTCACAGTTTCACAAGATTTATCATCAGAAAAGGGACTTCTCTGGTTTTCAGGCTTTAAATATCTTGCTGAAATAAGAAAATCTGATTTTTGATCAATTCTTGATGCTTACAATTGAAATAATATGGTGTACATAGTAACACAAACAGCTGTTTACCGAGAAAGTCTAGAAACTTACGTGAGCTCTCTTGTATATTATTTTAGCAGATGAAGCCTTGATCCTGCAATTGCACCCATGCAGAACCCCACTGAATTTCCGCCCATTTTCATGGAGCTCTGTATGAGTGTAGACATCTCTGCAGATGAAGTTGCAACATCTGGCCCAAAGTTTCAATTAAAACAGTGGCAAAATTAATTGTCAGGCTTTCAGTGTGTCTTGCGTCTTCTCATTCTCATTTTGATAAACAGCATTAATTCTGATTTATGTGAAGTGAAGCCCAGTATTCATATCTAGGCCTCTAAAAGGCCACTCCTACAGAGTGTTGAATACTCTCCAAATAGGCTTCAGTGGAAGCTGAGAGCTGTCAGCATGGGAGACTTTTGGCACATGCAGGACTGAGCCCTAAATAGGGGCACTATTACACATTTAGTCACCTGAACTGACCCACAGGGTTTTGAGGACTCCAAAGTGGAGATGGTACTCAAAATCAAAAATTAAATGCAAAAGTTTGCACCCAGGGCTGCAGAAATTCTGTAGTTGTGCAGTCTTGTGAATATGTGATTTACTGTACTGTGCGTAAGGCCTGATTCCAGTGTGAAGTTTTTGCTCTTGCCTTCAGCAGGAGCAGGATTGTGCCCTAAATATGCAGGGCCAGATTGAAGCTGGCTTTTGTAGTGATTCATGGGAGGAAGAATGTATGAAGAGCTTCCCATCCCCTTGTTCTTCCTGTGCAAGGCATGGTCACAGCCCTTGCATGAACAGATTGAGATGTGAGCACAGAAGACTCTCTCACTGCTCTTTCCAAGAAATTCTGTTAACATTTAGAAACAACTAGTGTAATTCTAAGTAGAGCCTTAAAAAAAAGCAAATACTTATTAATAGTTAAACCTACTCATTTATACATGATCTATTTGCAATAGCAGCGCACACTTTTTCTTGTTTAGTTTCAAACTACTGTATACCTTAGAAACATTAATTACTTTATCTCCCCATCCTGTGAAGTGGGGAAGTATTATTTTCCCAGTTCTACAGATAGAGGGACTTGCTCACCGTCACACAGGAAATCTGGGGTAGAGCTGGAAATTGAATCCAGATTTCCTTAGTCCTATTCTGGTGCCTTACACACAAGCCATCTTTTTTTCTTTTTTGAAGCCCCTATGTTAATAAGTTTAAAGCCTTTTTTAACATTGCTTATTCCTGACTTTATTCACTATGTTCTTGATCCATGTCTATCTTGGCTAGGAAAGGCCAGTGGTGGAGATTGTCAAATTCTCCTTTAAGAACTTGCTCAAGGCACTGGTGCATCCCAGGATCAATAAATTGCTTCATGCTGACAATCTGAACTGGTAGTAAAGATTATTCAGAAGGTTGTGATGGGATAACTCTCACAATAGCAAGATTTCCTTTACCATTGTTAATCTGAGAACCAAAATACGTATGGAACAGAAACTGCTCTTGCAGTATTGGTGGATGCTCCCTTCCTAGTGAGGGATGAAAATCAAGTATCTAGGCTGATAGTATTAGATTTATCAGTTGCCTTCTATAGGCAGTGTTCACTGATTTGGGACCTCAGCAGGAGCTTGTGATCTTGCTCTTGAGTGGCTCCATTCTTACTTCTTAAGGAGATCCTAGATGGTGGTCTTGGACGATTACTCTTCTGCCCTGAAGGGTCTCTTATGGAGAGTTCTGCAGGATTGGTTTCATCTTGTCCTCCTGCTCAATGTGCATATGAGGTCATTAAGAGAATTAATGTAGAAGCATTGGTTGTGGGTGTCTTCAATGTGCTCATGACACCCATTTTTGTGTCTTCTGACTTCTATATTTCTGTCTCTTCTGACTCAGACCAAGCGAATGAATGCCTTTCACACTGTCTTGTGGAGACTGGGGCATGCAAGATAATTGGTTAGCTGAAGCCCAGTCCAGATGAGACAGAGTTGATTAGTCTGGGAAAGCAGCCATAAGATATGGCCAAAATTAGCTATCACACACTAAAGGTTTGTCTACAAATGACTTTCTCTTGTTTACAGCCTGGGAGTTTGGTTGGATTCCCAGTTGTCACTGGATGATCATCTTCAGCAGTAGCCAAAGTTGCTTTTTATCATTTGTCTCTGGATAGGAGGTTATGATCTTTTCAACATAAACTTCATTACTGTAAGGTCTAGTTTACACACAGTTTTCACACCACTTCATCTATAATGATTTAGAAATTGATATAGTTAGATCAGTGCAACCTCTTCTGTGAACAGTTACACCAATATAAACACGATTATGTAAATAAAAATGTACTGGTATAACTGAGTCCACAGTAGAGATTGCACTTATCTAACTGTATTGGATTCTAAACCAATATAGTTAAAATCCATACACAAAGTATGTGCAGACAAGCCCTAATTCATGCCTTTGTGCCTCAAGGCTAGAGCTCTGTAATGTGCTCTACTGGGTGCTGCACCTTAAAACCCATTGGGAAATTAAGAGTAGTGCAGAATACAGCACCCAGCTTGATAAGTGGAGTGTCTGACTGTGAGCATGACCTGCAATGTCTGCCTGTAGGTTTCTAGGTTGATTTTTAGGATGTTGGTATTGACTTATAAAGCTATAAATATCTGAGAGAGAAGATCCTAAATGGCTTCCTTCTTCTTGTGACTTACTTCCATATTGGAGCTTAGCAGAGGCTCTTGAAATGGCTCTCCTTGGTATAAAAGAGAGGGGACTTCTGGCAGGGTGTTCTCTGTGAGATTGCCTTTCCTTTAGAATGCATTTCCACCTAAGTTTGAAATAGTTTGTCAGCTGACTTTCATGGTGCACTGCAAGTCATATAGTCTTAGGGGGCTGTTGAAAAAGTAGATATGTGTGGGGTGATTAGAGGAAAAAGGGGGTATTATTTTTATTTTTGTGCTGCCTGGTTACTTAGTAGTGTGTTATAGGGTTGTTGTTTTTCTATGATTGATTGTATTTTTAAGTGTTTGTCAGAGGCACCTAGGGTGTTCAGACAGGCACCTCGTGTTATTTTCTAAGTTTAAAGAACAAATAAATAAAATGTACAATTACTTTACTCTGATGTAATTGCCAAAATGCCAGTTCAGGGTTGACATTTTGGGTTAAGCTGACATTGGAGCATTCAAAGAAATGTAAGGAGGGAGACAGCGAGTGAGAGAGAGCAAGAGACAGAGACCATGTGTTCTTTTGTCTTCTGTTCCCCTCCCTTCAATTTCATAACTGATTCCTTTTGCCTTACCAACTTTTTAATGTAGTCCTGATGCACTGGCCATGATCAAATACAATCTTACAATGGAAACTTGAATTAAATTTAGAAAAATCTTGTTTGGTGATAAGAGCATGGAAAATAGAAGTTAAATAGCAGTATCCAGAAACACATTGCAAAACATATAATTAGGAAAAAAAACCTCTCCATTACAAGATGACTGGAGCAGAAGTAGCCAAAGCAGGGACTGCTGCACTGGGAGGGGAAATATGGGCCCAACTGGATCATCCATCCCCTGTCCCAGCACCCCTCAGGACCCAAAACTGTGCATGGGAAACCTCCCAAAATCTGGGGTCATTAGGACCCTGGTGGTGCCTCCCCTCCCCCTGCTATGTGGCCTTGAGGGAAAACTGCAGAGAAACCTGCCAAAGATCCCAGCAGATAAAAGTAGAAGCAGTCAAAGCAGGGATCTCTGGATATTCAGATAACCTTATAGAGTTTTGACTGGACTTTCTCTGTATTGTGCTGATTGGTTGGCTGTTTTCTCCTACCCTCTGTTTCATTAGCAAAGAAGGAAGCTGAATGCAGATTAACTTAAACAAGTGTTACTTTATTAAACTTTGTGTACTGCTCCGTCCATAACTGATGCCCAGACTCCGACCCCCGTCCCTTCAGCGAGAAGTTGCTAAAACATAGCCAAATTGGAGTTTTATCTTTACCAGAAACTCAGTTGATTCCATGGTCTTTGAGATAGTTTAGTCTCCTCAACAGACAACTACATCAGGAGTGACCTATCTCTGACTCCCTGTCACCTGTCTGAGTCTAGCAAACCATCTCTCTGTGAAGTCCCCTCCCTGCCTGTGGGGTTGGCCTCTGGATGGTTCTCTCTCTCACCATTATGCAATGATCTCTGTAGGCTCTCTCAGCATCTTGTGTCTGCAGGCTCATAAGTGTCTCCTGTTCCTCTAAATCACTTGTCCCTCATGTGTAGTCACCTCCTTTGACCTGGGTGTGATTGCACCTCATGACTCCTTTAGTCCACGCATTCTGGTATGTTTCTAATGGCTGGATCCTCACAAGAGTGCCTGCCTCCAGGGCCAGTAGGTCCTTGACTGACTGGTTGAACCCTAGTACCTGTTTCCTATTATTGTTGACTATCTCCTCTCAGTGGTGTCTCCATCCTTCTGGTTGCAACAGATCTCCCCCTGTTGAGAGTGGGATTTTGGTCCTTTGCCTCTTCAGTGTCTGCACTGGACTGTTTTGGCACCCTTGTGATGGAGTATTCCTGTGTGCCAAAAATGCTAAGAAGGGGTCTGAACCATAAGAAACAGCCTTGTGTAACAGTCTCTTTGCTGTTTGCACAGATGATTTCATCTTACCATTACTCTGTAGGTATGCTGGGGAGGAGTTGTGGTGGTCAAATTTCCGTTTGCAAGCAAATTCCTTGAATTTTTCTGAGGTAAATTGGGGTATGTTGTGGATGAATTCAGTGTCCAGAACACCGTATTTCACAAAATGGGCCTTCAGTTCACCAATCACAGACTTTCTTCTTGTATCTGGCAGGGACTTTGCCTCCCAAAAATTTGGATAGTAATCTACTGTAATGAAGTACTGCTTTAAATTAAAGGTAAATAAGCCCTAGCTTTTCCCTTGGTCAGGTGGGCAGATCACGTGGTGACAGTCTCTTTCGGAAGACTGTTATTACATAACCAGAAGGTGTCCTACCCTTCAGTCACAGAGTGAAGGTGTGTACTTATTCCTGGCCAGTAAACACACTCTTGAGTTTGTCTAAGACAGCTATTGGTGCCAATGTGTGAGGCATCTATTTTTTGCATGACATTCTTACATAATGATGCAGGGACAACAGCTCTGTCCTTGAAATATGATTCCATCTTTCATGCTCAGCTCATCTTTAATTTGAAAATATAGTTTGGCTTTTACTGGCACTTGGATTTTATTTTCTGGGTTCTTGTTCTCTTGACTGCCTGGAGTTGGATGTCCTTTTCTGTAGCCTGTGATTTCCATCAGCTTTCCTGTTGAAAGTGGGACATAGTGCAGCATGTTAATGAATTCAGTATCCTGATTACCTTCCCCAAACTTGCTGATGCTGGATATATATGCCATGCTCAGGGTCTCCGCTAATACTAGTAGTCCTGGACAATATCTGATCTCTACCTGGTAGAGGTGGAGGTGCATCAATATATGTGGCAATCTCTTTGTAACACTAAGAAGGGGCTTTGCCATGATAGTTTTTTCCAGGTTTGTGGTCTGATTGCACGATTACTGGTTGGCCACTGGTAAATTGATGACATTGCTCCACTTCAAATACAACAGCCAGAAGCTCTTTTTCTATCTAGGTGTTACCTCTGTTCAGTATCTGACACGGCTTTGCTGGCACAAGCTATCGGCTGTCCTGCAGACGAGTTACACCCAATCCTTTCTCCAATGCACCACGCTGGAGTGTCAGTGACTCTCCTGGATGGTAGTACTTCAGGACAGAGGCATCTTATATTATTGATCAGCATGTCATGCTTGATGTTGGGAACTTGCCCAGTCCCATTCAACATCCTGCCTTGTGAGCTGTTGTATGGGTTCCACTACTGCAGCCAGGTGTGGACAGAACTGAGGCAGCAAATTTCTGGTTCCTATGAACCGCTGTATCTCTTTCACACCCACTGGAACTGGCCTGTCTCTTGACTGCCTTGATCTTGTTGGAATCTGCTTTCACTCCCTCTGCTGTGAGCAAATGTTTGACATATGTCACCTCACACTGTTTGAGTCACCTTTTTCTGGAATGAGTGTTATGTTCTTGTCCTTGTGTTGCTGGAAAAAAGCTTGTCATTTCCTGCCATGGTCTTGTTCAGCTTCTATATCATTACTCCCTTCACCTACAATGAGGATATCATCCTGCAATTATTTCAACCATAGGCAGTCCTTCCAGTGCTTGGGTGATTCTTCTCTGAGACATCCAGGTGTTGAACTTATGGCCATTGACATGCACAGCCCTCTGTAGTGACCAAATGCAAGGGTTGTCAGCATACTAGACAGGTTGCCAGACGGCTTCTTTACCACCCACAAGCTCCTTCCTCCTGTACTGGCTTCTACAGGGTGCTATGATACCTTTGCTCTTCAAACTTTAGAGCTCCTTGCATACTGGATTACACAGTTGCACTGGAATTTTCCTTCATGGTAAGCACACAAACTCCACTGTGGGGTCCACTTTCAGTTGTAGCTTTCCTTCAAGGCACCCATCGCCTTTGGAAACATCCCCTATGCTTTTAAAATTTTCTCCATTATTGGTGGGCCTCCTTTTGATTCTTACACTGCAACTATAAAATTCTGATGCTGCACCCTGATCAGATCCACAGCTTGTATGGCCGTATTCCCCAAAGGGGTCTGTGGTTCTTACCATCCACCGCCACAAACATCTGTTATTTTTCAGGTTAGTTACTCTGAAGTTACATTTTCCTATAGACTCCATTATGCTCTCATTGTATGTTATCCAATTGGGATTGCTCTTTGTAATGGATGCGTTTGAGTACAATTCACAGTGAGGAATCCACTATCAGCTGAAATCGCACATGGCATTTTCCTGTTACCATTGTGGAATGCATAGCGTTTGGTATTATCCCTTGTGGCTTTCCTGTCCCAACAGCCTGAACCTTATTGGCTCTTGGACTCAAATGTTATCATCGCTATCTGATGAGCCATCCATCTCTTGGACTGAATCTTTCTGAGAGCTGCTTCTGCTCTTGCGCACACTGCTAAAATGATTCAACTTGCCACAATCCTTGCAATGCTGTCCATGTATAGGGCACTTCTTTAACTGGTCATGCTGTCTCCCACAGTAAATGTATTTCATTCTGTGTATGGAATCCTGGCCACCTGCTCTTCAATTGTCTCACTGCATATATTTCTGGGGGTGTTGTACCAGCTAGGGCTTTCATCCTTTCTCTCAAGGCTTCTGCTGCAGACCTCACATTTAAGCATCTGTCATATGAAATTGCCTTCGTGGAGCAGTCACTCATACAGGTGGTGATCCGAACTGCCACAGACTAACCTGTACTGAATTAGAATGAAAGTATAGCTGGTCATAAATTGAGAGATGGGGTAGTTTCCATGGAAAATCCAGTTTTTGGACAAAAACTGAAATATGTTGTCTCTGAAATGTTGCTGCAGTGTCTCATGGGAGTTGTCACTCAGGTGCATTGCACTCCACGTCTCCTCTTTAGGCCAGGCTCCCTGGTCAGACTACACATCTCATGAGACACCACGGTCTCCCTTTTTGCTGCGTGGAGGCAGTGCGCTATGGCTTCCATGTGCCTCTGGTGCATCATGGGAGATGAACTCCAGCTGGGGAGCTTGGCCCATAGAAGAGAATAGGAACAAGAGGCACCTGAACTACAATTCCATGAGGTTACCACGGTGGCATTTCAGAACTGAAATGTTTTGGTTTTCAGTCCTCATTTCTTTGACAGTCAATTTTCCATGGAAAGCAGAAACATTAATTGAAAATTTCAGTTAATCAGAACCCCAGCTTTCCATTGAAAAATAGTTTTCATAGACAACTTTCAACCACCACTTTTATATCAACAGTTTTTCAAATGGATACCAGTAGGAAATAGAATTTAAGAAGTGTTTAACGTGGGAAGGAGGTTTATGAGAATGACTAATAATCTTTTCCTATGAAATTACATATTTTTTCAGTAGATATCCCAGTCACATTGTAAAATATGGAGTAGAATGACTTGCTGCTAATTACTCTGCATTCTGATTCCCTGGTGATGTTTTGATTTGTATACTTTATTTTCTTGATCCTGACTTTCCTCCTGGTTTCTTAAACTCTTCTTTTCTCATTCTGCTCTGCCTCCAGTTTCCTGGTCAGATCCTCAGCAGTGTAAATTGGCATAGCTATATTGACTTCAGTGGAGCTGCGGTAATATACCTCAGGTGAAGATTTGTCCTCCCTGTCTAGCACTTCCTGCAGCAGACTTTGTGGTTCAGTGATATACATTTTCTTCTAATCTCCTTTATCCAAAAACAATAATTCCCCACTTCCTCTTCGAAAACTTTAGGGTGCCCAACATCCCCCACACACTCTCATTCTCTCCCCTCCTGTCTTCTTACTGCAAACATGAGTGGCAGAAGGAAAGTGCTGATACCACTTTCAAGAAGTTTAGTGATCCCTGTCTGATTAGCAATGAGCCGGTGAAAGAACTGACAAATCCATGAGTCTCACAAATAATTTATAACTGAGAAGTTCTATATATGGGACATTAACAAAATACAATACTTGTTTTATTATTTCTTTGCTTCTTATGAAGATAGATCTGCTGCAAATATAATCTTGAACTAATGTTATGTGAGAAATTATGTGAAACTGGTAAAGGTGATTGGTGAGTAAAACAGAAGTCAGACGTTCAGGAACCATTAGCCAGGGTGATATCCTGTAACCAAAGCCAGATTATAAGCATATTTAATAAAAAAAAAATTCCAAGACAGAGAATATATCCGATTGCTATTGAGAGGATTAAATACGTTGAGTTTAAACCTTAAATTACAATCTACATTAACATCTGTTAACTTTTTTAAAGATTTCCATGAACTTTCATGTACTTTTTTTTTTTTTTGAGCTAATATCCAAGTATAGATGACAGCTGCATAATTTAATAAATAAGGCAAAGATTTTGTCTTGGATATTTTTAGGAAAAGTCATGGACTGGTCACGGGCAATAATGAAAAATTCACAGAAGCCTGTCCCTGACTTTTTCTAAAATGTGCATGACAAAATGGGGAGTTTAGGCACCTGTGGGTAGGCGGGGAGCTCCAAGGGCTCCCTCCACTGGCAGCTCCAAGCCGCGAGGGTCCCCCCTGCTGCCCGGGGTGGCCAGGAGCTCTGGGAGTCCCCTTTGGTGGCCAGGAGCTGTGGGGGGCAGGCAGCGGGGGTACCCCACAGCTCCCTGTCTCTGCAGGTGGCAGGGGACTCTGCAGCGCTCAGCTGGCACTGGCTGAAGTCACAGAGGTCTTTGGAAGTCACAGATTCTGTGACTTCCGTGACCTCTGTGACTAAATTGCAACCTTATTAATAAATATTATTGTTTCTTAATCTCAGTAACTGTTTGTTCAAAAGAGAAAAGGCCACACTATATTTCAGATACAAAGGGCCAGATCCCGAGTTAGTGTAAATTACTTTAGCAGCATTGATTTTAATGGGGATCTGACGAATATAATGTAATTCCTGAAAAATAGACCCTTGCACATTTCCCAGGTGGCTAATTTGGTTCCTAGTCCTGCAAATGGACACATGAATAGTCCCATTCAGACTTTACAGAGTAACAAATTATTATTCTAAGTTGTGTTTTTATCTGAAGAAATTATTTTTTCTTGTTTATAGGTTTTTCTTTGGCATACATTGCTACAGTGTTGGACAAGTCATTGGGTGCAATGCAGGGGTAATTGGGTGAAATTCTATGACCTGTGTTATATAGGAGGTCAGACTAGATGACCTAATGGTCCCTTCTGGCTTTAAATGAATCTATTAAATGTCTCAAATATTGGTTCTATCCTCATAACATCTCTGCGAGGCAGGGAGATGATCCCCATCTTACAGATAACACTGTGATTTGGACAAGAATCCAGATCCCCTGAGTCCAGATCCAGAGCCTCAGCTGTAAAATCATTCATATGTGGGATGAGAAAATTATACTGCATTTTTTATCACTTTCTCTATGGACTGAAGGCTGTTTGTCTGCTTTGCATTGACATTAGATCCTATGGTAGTTTTCATAAGAAGAGGGCTTTTTCACCAGTGTCCCTGGCTAAAACTTTCCTTTCCTCCTCTGGTAAGTAGCATGCAGTGTGCTTGTTGCTGTTTTCCACCACAGGAATTGCTGCATTTCAGTGTTGTAATATGTATTCATTAGTGAAGTACTTGGGGATCCTTCAAAATGAAAGATGCTATCAGTGTAAAATATTGTTCTTTGGAATAAGAACTGACCCAAAATTATTTTTTTGATCTTCAGAGTGGTTCACCAAGTCCTAATATATACACATACACACTTTCTTCCCTACTCATTAACTGACTATTTTAATTTTTGCTTGTCTACACTACAAAGTTAAGTTGACTTAATGTAAGTTGACATCCAGCTGCCGAAGTAATTAAGTTGGTCATGCGTGTCCACACCATGCTCATTTTGTCGGTGGAGTGCATCCTCAGTAGCAGCGCTTGCATCAGTGCACAGAGCAGTGTGTTAGGGGGCTTATTCCTTCACCCACTTACTTCCCTGGTCCTTCTCGCATGAACAGAGAGCAACAATACCCAAAGTCCAAAGGTGCAAACAATTCGATGTTTACTGGGGTGAACTTCCAGCAAACATGATTCCAGTTTCCTTCCTTAGTATCCTCCTTCCCAGCTCTGACACCACAGAGCCTTACACCTGTGTCCCTGTTCCCCTTCCTACCCTTAGCCAAATATGATTCCAACTTCCTTACTCCCATTCCCTGTTCCCATTTCCCCCTTTAGCAAAACATGATTCCAATTTTCTTACCTCCATTCCCTGTTCCCATCTCCCTCCCCAACCCACTCTCCCACCCACACCCCACTCACTTCCTCATTGACTGCAGACTATATAGTAAAACTTGAGTTCTGCTTAGCTATACCTTAACCAATCATTTTCCTGAAATTTAACTAACCAATCCTAACATATTGTAACATGATTATGTAACCAATTATATCCCACCACCTTAATTAGTTTACACCCAGCAAAATTAATTATACAGCAGACAGGAACAATCACAGAACCAGACAGAGATTATACAGACAAACAACAGCAAAGTGGGAACTATAATGACAAAACAATACAGAAGTGAGGATTTCACATCCCAGCTATTGATAAGTGAGTTCTTGCCAGACAGGATGCTATCAAACTAAGTTTCCTTTTACATTTTCTAGGCACTTCCCTTTCTCTGGAGGTGATAGGAATACAATCCTGTCCTGGTAGTGCCTAACAGCCCAATAGCACCTTATTTCAATGTGACTAGTTTGGAATGTGAGGAGGTGACTGTTCACTTCCTAGCTTATGGCTGCCTCTGCTGCTTAGCCAAAGGCCTTAGCCTAAGAACAGGGCCTCAATCTGTCACAGTAAGAGAAGGCCCTTACACTGGCAGACAGTGATTTTGATTCTCTCTTTTATACCTCTAGAACTAGCCAAGTGATAAGAATACACCTAAATTCTTAAAGTACAGGCCTTTGCAGACTGGCCTGAATATCTTTATCCTAACACAGTGCACCATGGGTACCTATCCCACAGTGAAACTAGCTGCAGGAGGTTTTGGGAAGGGCTTGCAATGCCTCCTGGGACCAAAACATTGTTGCAGGGGGGAATGGGAACATGGCTTTGGCCTCCCATGATGCAGTTTCCTCCCTGCCTCCCTCCCCTGATATCAATGGCAAACAACCTATACTTTCTCGCACCTTTTTTTTAAAGCCTGGCTTAGCCGTGCATATGCCATAGCCCGAGAAGCAGGGAACCTGCTCAGCTGTGCACTCTTGTGAGCATTACAAACGCCTTGTGCCTTATCCTGCAGTATTTCCAGAGTCGCGACAGGAGCCGCCACGTGGAACATTGTGATGTCATGCAAGCAGTCCTGCTGCAAGCCATAGAACAAAACAATTTCCAGTTGCTGCTGACAGTGGTGAAGCACAGTTTCTGGTCCCTGGAAACAGGCACTGACTGGTGGGATCACATCGTTATGCAGCTATGGGATGATGAGCAGTAGCTGCAGAACTTTTGAATGCAGAAGGCCACTTCCCAGGAACTTTGTGCAGAGCTTTTCCCCAGCCCTGAAGCACGGCAACACTAAAACAAGACCTGCTCTGACAGTGGAGAAGTGAGTGACAATTGCTCTGTTGAAACTTGCAATGCCAGACTGCTACTGATTAGTGGGGAATCAATTCGGAATTGGAAAATCCACTGTGGGAGCTGTTGTGCTCCAAGTGTGCAGGGCCATTAATTGACTTCTGCTAAGAAGGGTAGTTACTCTGGGAAACGTGCAGGACATAGTGGATGGTTTTGCTGCCATGGGGATTCCTAACGGCAGTGGGGCAATAGATGGCATGCACATCTCTATCTTGGCACCAGACCACCTTGCCAAAGAGTACATAAACCAAGGGATACTTTGCAATGGTATTGCAAGTGCTGGTGGATCCCAGGGGGCATAGAGTGACCATATGTCTGCTTTTGGCTGGGACAGTCCCTTTTTTAAGCCCTGTCCCAGCTGCACTGACTTTTTTGGCAAAAGTAGGCATTGTCCCATTTGCTCTTGCCAACTTGATCAGGGACACATGCCTATTTTTGCCAAAAAAGTGGGGTGCGGTGACATCCAAGGAACGTGCAGGGTATGCAGGGGGAAAGCGGAGAGGCCAGCCCCATGCAGAGGGGGAGGTAGGGAGGAGGGAGGGAGGCCGGGTTCCAGTGCACGGGGACCAGCAGGGTTCGAGCAACCAGCGACAGCCTCGGAAATAAGGTCACTCTACACCAACATCAACAAGGGATTGTCAAGAAAGGTGCATGATGAACACATCTTTAGGAACAAAGGTCTGTTCAGAAAGCTGCAATCAGGGACTTTCTTTACAGATGATAAAATAACCATTGATGATGCTGAAATGCCAAGAGTGATCCAGGAAAACCCAGCCTACTGCTTGCTGCCATGGCTCATGAAGCTGTACACCGGCCACCTGGACAGCAGTAAGGAGTGGTTCAACATTAGGCTGAGCAAGTGCAGAATGGTGGTGGAATGTCTTTGGCTTTTAAAGGGTAACTGGTGCAGTTTGTTTACAAGGTTAGACCTCAATGAAAGCAATACACCCATTGTTATTGCTGCATGCTGTGTGTTCCATAATATCTGTGAGGCAAAAGGAGAAAAGTTTCCGCTGGGGGGACTTGGAGGCAGATAGGCTGGCAGCTAATTTTGAGCAACCAAATACCAGGACAATAAGAATAGCTGAGTGAGGAGATCTCTGTCTCCGGGAGGCTCTGAAAACCAGTTTCAGTAATGAGCCACAGTAGTATGTGCTGCTTATCTGTGTTGTGCCTGCCCATACCAGCTGTCCTGGAGACGGTCGTTATCTTGCTGAACATGTCATCACGTGTCCTATTTTTCTGCCTTCTAATCTGCGAAAGCCTCTTCACCGCTGAAGGCCAAGCTTTCCACTGTAAGGCATGCAAAGCAGAAGGCAACCATTGTTAGTGCATACCCTGGGTCTAGTGCAAGGTTGCTATTTCAATAACATTCCCCTTATTACACCCAAGTGCAAGCCAGAACATAATCAGAATCCCTAGCTATTCAATAAACCAATTTACTGTTCCAGCCATGGTGAGTATGGCCCCATGACATGAGAGACAGGCCTTGTCCTGCAACTTGTGGCAAACCTTTGTCAGGAGCACAGGTGGGCAGGTGGACAATGCCCCCTCCCCCTAGAAACATGGACATTGCTTTGAGACCAGGGACCTGCGTTAAACCTCCCAAATTGATGTCTTACTGGCAGTTTCAGGAGTGGGGGGTTTGCAGCAACAAGAGAACACAGGAAGCTCTCTCTGCCCCATTCCCTTAATGCTGCTGGTAGTAGTTGCCCTTGACTTGCAGAATCTGAGGATGTCAAGGTTCCTTCTCACTCTGAACTCTAGGGTACAGATATGGGGACCTGCATGAAAACCTCCTAAGTTTACTTTTACCAGCTTAGGTTAAAACTTCCCCGAGGTACAAACTATTTTACCCTTTGCCCTTGGACTTCCACTGCCACCACCAAACTTTATCTGGGTTCCTGAGAAAACGTCGTTTGGAAACGTCTTTCCCCCCAAAATCCTCCCAACCCTTGCACCCCACTTCCTGGGGAAGGTTTGGTAAAAATCCTCACCAATTTGCATAGGTGACCGAAGACCCAAACCCTTGGATCTTAGAACAATGAAAAAGCATTCAGTTTTCTTACAAGAAGATTTTTAATAGAAGTAAAAAAGAATCACCTCTGTAAAATCAGGATGGTAAATACCTTACAGGATAATTAGATTCAAAACACAGAGAATCCCTCTAGGCAAAACCTTAAGTTACAAAAAAGACACACAGACAGGAATAGTCATTCTATTCAGCACAGCTATTTTCTCAGCCATTTAAAGAAATCATAATCTAACGCATACCTATCTAGATTACTTACTAAATTCTAAGAGTCCATTCCTGGTCTGTCCCCGGCAAAAGCATCACACAGACAGACACAGACCCTTTGTTTTTCTCCCTCCTCCCAGCTTTTGAAAGTATCTTGTCTCCTCGTTGGTCATTTTGGTCAGGTGCCAGCGAGGTTACCTTTAGCTTCTTAACCCTTTACAGGTGAAATGATTTTTCCTCTGGCCAGGAGGAATTTTAAAGGTGATTACCCTTCCCTTTATATTTATGACAGAGGTCAACACAGATCCCTGCCAACCAAATCACTGGCATGTAAGGGAAAGCACAGTTGAGGGACCCTGAAGTCACCACGTGTGATGGATCACATGTGCCATTGTTTGCAGTCCTAGCACTTGTAATGAAAACTTCCCCTTTTTTCCCCTAGGTGACCCTATGTAATATCAGTTTCCTGGGGGTAACAGGTGGCAAGGGAGCAGATGCTGCAAGCATCTGGGTACAGACCTGGTCCTTTATGCTGCTATGCTGTGCACCGCAATGATGGCAGAAGAGTTAATACTGGAGTGGCATAGGAAAGTGTCCTACCCAGTGATGAGCTGCCAAAATCTTAACAACCGGTTTCCTATAAAAAGTTCTGATTTAAGGGATGTGCCACAGTATGTATTTTTTGTACCAAAAAGTATGACATGTCCAGGAAAACATGGATGTATGTTAACCCTTCCTAAAATTCTTTTTTAAAAAGATGGGCCTGAACTAGAAATGAGTTCCGTTTCACATGTGTGGGTCCCCGCCGCTCCCCAGGGGTGTGCTAGGGTGACCAGATGTCCCGATTTTGGGGTCTTTTTCTTATATAGGCTCCTATTACGCCCACCCCCGTCCTGATTTTTCACACTTGCTGTCTGGTCACCCTAGGGTGTGCGTATGTGTGGGTCCCAGCTGCTCCCTGCCCCCCTCATTGAAGAAGGTGTGCAGGCTTACTGCCCTGGGAACTGCAGGGCACCAGTGGACGTGGAGCCAGCTGCAGACAGGGGCATGGGGCAGGGCTGGCTGCAGGCAGGGCAGGGGGTGCGGAGCTGGCTGGAGGCAGGAGGATGCGGGGTTGGCTGGAGGCAAGGGGGTGTGGGGCTGGCAGGAGGCAGGGCAGGGGTTGACTGGAGGTAGGGGCTGGCTGCAGGCAGGGCAGGGGAGTGCGGGGTTGGCTGGAGACAGGGGGTGTGGAGCTGGCTGCCTTCGGGCATGGCTGCAGGGGGGTGCAGCAGGGGTTGGCTGGAGACAGGGCAGGGGTGCGTGCGGCAGGGGCTGGCTGGAGACAGGGCAGGGGTGCGTGCGGCAGGGGCTGGCTGGAGACAGGGCAGGGGGTGTGTGCGGCGGGGCTGGCTGGAGACAGGGCAGGAGGTGCAGGGCTGGTGCGGGCAGGGCAGGGGGTGCGGCAGCGGCTGGTGTGGGCAGGAGGTGCGGGGGTGGCTGGAGACAGGGGCTAGCTGCGGGCAGGGTGGTGGGTACTCACGGGGAGAGCGGCTTGGAGCAGCCCGAGCAGCAGGACACAGCCCAGGCCCAGCAGAGCAGCTGGGGACCCACCAGGCAGCAGCAGGAGCCCCAGGACCAGTGATCGGGGGAGCAGCAGGAGCAACAGGGCTCGTGCCCAGGGCCAGGCAGCAGCCCACATGGCTCCCGCAGCACAGCGCCCCCAGCGACTGGAGGAGGAATTACATCACTTTCCAGCTGGAGCCCATCAAATCCTCAGCGCCCACGGCAGGGAAGCAGGTTAACAACCGGTTCTAAAACTGTTTCAAAATTTAACAACCGGTTCATGCGAACCGGCTCCAGCTCACCACTGGCCCTACCATAGCGGATGAAATAAGACAGCCCCCAAAAACCTTCTGCAAAGGATTGCAGAGTACCTCCATGAACGTTTCCTAGAGATCTCCATGGAAGATTCCCTGGCCATTCTTGTGCACCTAAAGAGTCTTTTCCAGAGAGAACCCGCTATGTAGCTGGAGTGGCCACTTGGATATAGATAACCAAGGCACTTCTCTTTGTATTAAGATTAAACATAAAATATAAGAGCATGTAACCCTTACAATTTTATTGGAATTAGGTACTCACCAGAGGTGCCTTGCCCAGCATCTTACTAGGCCACTATGCTGTCCTGCAACCGGCTGGGCTCTGGGGTTAAAAACAGCTCCTGACTCTCAGGGAGAATGGATCCTCTGCTCGCCTGTCTCCCGTTCTCCTCCTCCTCCAGAATGTCCTCCTCGTTGTTGCCTGAGCTGGCCTAGGACTCAGACTCCTGAGAGGTGTCCATGATGTGTTTTGGGGTAGTGGGGGGTGGGTGCCGAGAATCGCATGTAGTTCATTGTAAAAGCAGCATGTCTGTGGTGCGGAACCTTTGTCTTCTGGTATGCCTGCTGCAGTTTTTTGATTTTCACCGGGCACTGCTTCGTGTCCCTGGTGTAGCCCTTTTCCCCCACACCCTGCATGATCTTTTCATAGATGTCTAAATTTCTACAGCTGGATCGCAGCTGTGCCTGTATGGACTCTTCTCCCCACAGACCAATAAGATTCACCGCCTCCTGTGTACTCCAGGCTGGAGCACATTTGGGACATTGAGTCACCAAGATCAGCTGTGCTGGAGAGCTCTCCATGCTGACCAAACAAGAAATGGGAAGTCAAAAGTTCCTGGGGCTTTAACAGGGGAGGGGCTGTTTCCTGTATACCTGGCTGCTGTACAGCGGAGTTGAAAATGATTTCCAGAGCAGTCACAGCAGAACATTGTGGAACACCTCCTGGAGGCCAATTCAGTCGACTTAGACAACACTGCATCTACACTGCCTCTGTCGACTCATCAACATTGAGTTAAGCGCTATGCCTCTAGCCAAGGTGGATTAATTAAGTTAATATTACAGGTGAGTTAGGTCGGAGGAAGGGACCTGGTAGTGTAGACACATACGTTATTAGGTCAACATAAGAATTCTGTAATAAGAGATTTTTCACCTTCATATTTTTAATACTCAAAAATTGTTGATGAGATAAATTCTGGCAGAAAACAAACATAGAAAAGAGATGGTGATAGGCCCAAAAGCAAATGTTAAAGATAATTATGAACACTGGAGAATGGGGGTACAATGGAAATTGTGTTGCGATTTTAACTAAAGTCTACATCAACACTTCAAAATTTGTAGCTGCTCTCCAGTAATAATGTGAGCACGTGTATAGACAGGGTTCATATGTTTTTAGCTCCATGTCAATAAAACCTGCCCTGAGCCCCCTATATTAGTGCTTACACTCTTGTTATACCTGATGTACCATTTTGTTGTTTAGACAAAGCTTTAACGGACATGGTGTTCTCCAGGAAGTTACTGGAACTCCCCTTATTTTTCTGACTGATCCCAAGGTTTGCAGTGTGTCCTGAAAATGAACAAATGTATCGACTTTCCCAGGCTTTTGTGGAGGAGTAGTTAAGATGTGTGTGAGTGGGTTGAAAGGGAAGATTCTTTTTCCCTTGGTGGGATGGGTAAATTGCGAAGAATATCTTGTATAGGAGTTAAATTTGAAACTTTTTGTAGGGATTTTACATCATATTAGGGAACCAGGAGACTGTAATAGCTATAGTCTAAGAATTAAAATAAATACATCAAATTAAATTAAATTGGAGTGGGCACTAGCAGCACCTACTATAATAATAATTAATATCTTAAAACATCTTAACATGTTTAACAGTATAATCTATTCTAAATGGTCAAACACCAGTTTTTTGAGTCCTACAAGTACTTGATGAGTTTTAGATCTTTGCATTTCAATGTTATACATAGGTGTTATAAAGGTTTGCGCTCAGTAAAAAGCAAGAGATAATAACAATTGCTGCTTTTATTGATGTGCATTTGTGTTCTCTAGTGAGTCACATATGAGAATACAGTTCTTGGAAAAGCCACAGTAATGAGTACCACAGCGTTGAAGCAATCACAGAGCAATTTCAT
Source organism: Eretmochelys imbricata (assembly GCF_965152235.1). Taxonomy (NCBI): domain Eukaryota; kingdom Metazoa; phylum Chordata; order Testudines; family Cheloniidae; genus Eretmochelys; species Eretmochelys imbricata. The sequence continues at coordinate 55,101,805 of NC_135575.1, read as the reverse complement.
TTGAATATGGTTATGAATTAGCCTGGTAATGATCTACCAAGAATCAACATTTATTCTGCCATAGTACTTCAACTTAGTGGCCTATAAGTATTTTTTGGTCTTCTCTTGTTAAGAGGCTTATTAAATTAACAGTTTCAGGCCCATGCTTTGACCTACCTGAAAGTTATAATTTAAGAGAGCCTACTAATCCTCAGTTTAAACTGAGAGAGAACATTTGACAAGCCCCCTTGATGCTTTTTTTTATATATTAAATGCTCTACATTTTGGTCCACAACTTATTTTCGGAATTCAGCTATTCTGTCTGTGTTTCTGCGAATAATATACAGTCAGCACTGTGTAATCTCTAGAAAAGACTTAAATAGGTATGCTTGGTTTCCCCTGTTGTGTGTGCAATGGCCACTGTGTCTTTGACAATAGCAATATTCACAGAGCCTAATATTTCAGGAATTAAACCTAGTTCTCATGAACATAACACATTTTCCAATGGCTTATTAATATATATAAAATCACCTAGAACCTCTCTCTACAAATTCATTGTCTGCTCAAACAGTAGGGTGATCTATCTGGACTCATATATATTGAAATCAGAAGCAACCTTTCTGGGCCAAATTTCAAAAAATGTTCTACCAAAAGACTTTCATTTGAAATGGTCATTGTGTGGATTTGTATATGTAGATGTGGAGATTGCTACTAGTCCATCAGTGTTATACTTCAGAAGCCTCTTACCTTTACTGCAAAAAGTACAACTAAACTTTGCCAGATGGAATCGCTTATATAGAACCTTAAAACATTTTCTGTGGAAGAATGAAAAACCTAGATTCTATTTTGACTGACTATAAGCTTTGGGAACGGAACTGTCTTATTGTGATATGTTTGTACAGGACCTTTACATTCAACCACGATATAAAATAATAAGTCTCTTAGACTTTTTCCTTTGATACTTTAATTTCTAAGCCTTTCCAAATAGGAAATTATGCACTTATGCAACCTCACATCAAACAATAGTAGAATGGTAGCACTACTACAATTCTATCCAGGACCTACTGACAGTACAATGAACAATACAGATTTTATCTTGACAAGTTACACATGCTACCTCAATGCTAAACATCAGAACTATTCCCTTTCTGCCCACAGCCTCACATTGCTAGATCAAACCCAGCCATTAATTAACCACTGACATAAACCTAATTTAAAAATGTATGGGAAAAGTTCATAATATTTCTGGGTTAATAAATTCTATCCACTGTTGAGACTAGATACATTACAGTGACTGTAAATCCAAAGGTCTCCTAAATATCTCATATTGGTTTCAAGGTACATATTCCTCTTATCTTATTAGTTGAAACATACATTTTACTGTCCTTGTCTATCACCGACTCAAGGATTTTCTTTCAGTGTTATTTCCAGTTCCATCCTGTCCTCTGAAACAAGAGGTCTTAGAGCAAAATTTAAGACTTGCCAACAATACAAAACAATTCATCTCCAAATTCTGTCTGGTTCCCTGATGTACAGTGATGAAATGTGTGGCACTACTGCAGTGTCCTGGAACAAAGCTTTAAGGACTGATCTGGAACTACATTCTTTGGAATGTACAGTGTCAATTTGTAACAAGTACAGTACGTAAATATGCAATACTACACTTTGTATTCACTATGCCATTTGCTGTCACCTATTATAACTAACACAATCTAACCATAATAGCCTCCGTCCAAAATGCTTTCCTAAAACCTATATTTTGTCTTGCCTGCCCAGTTACTAATACTTTCTGATTTCAAAGATAAGTCTCTTATATAATGATGGGAACTCAGCAGCAATTTACACCATCATTTCACCTATTATTTATTTTGGTAATGCTGACACTCTATACGTAAAGTATATGGGTAGTCAACACTGTTTCCTTGATTTCAAAAAGCTTATACTTACTTAGCCTTTGAATCTCTATTGCACATTCTCTGAAACCTGAAAAAATTACTGGTAAACTGCCTTATGCTTCTAAACCTGACGTATGTTAAGGAAGCAAACAACCAAATTTTATGGGCAGTGGATTGTATTCTGGTTTCTGGTTAGGATTCTGATTATGATCCACTTGCAATCTGAAATCAAATCAATTTATAAATCCTTCTCATACCATCATTCTACAGTAATCAACAACTTAATTTTCTGCTTCTAGCTCCATAGAGGACTTTTCGTACTCAACTCTCCATACGTATTTCGGAATTGCTACTGAATATGATGTGACTCCATATTACTTGATATACTATAAAACTAACAGTGTTAAACTGCACCTGATACAATGATTAGCTGAGTGTATTGTTATGCCTCAGTCCATCTGGTACTGGATATTAATGTCAATTTTGGTTGTTTAATTAGCTATATTAAATTTATTATATTTCTTGCTAAAAGGTTGTCATCTGGTTGGGAAAGAATTCAGGATTTGAAATATAGCTGGTTTTCTTTTCTTTAAAAGTAGCACTCCTTTCACAGTGAATTATTTTTAACAGTATCTTTTTGTTTTATAGAGCATAGAAATTGCAAGGTTTTTTTTTTCTTTTTCTTAATGACTCTGCCACAGCAATTTAAGTAACAAACACTATTCCCAGAGCTGCAACAACAGTAGTTAATAATGTTGTTGCATAGAGGCTCAGTCTGTAGTGCTTTCTGCACCCAAATTTCCCATAGCTTTAGGCCTGTTCCTTCACTCCTAGCACACGCAAAACATTCATGGTGGATATGAAAAGGTGTACAGGAGTGTGCCTAAAATTATTTTAGCATTAATTGTTTAATAAAAAAAAATCACACATTTTTTCTTATGTGAATAATTTCACTGAAGTCAATGGGACTACTCAGGTAGGTAAAGTGAAGAATGTGTTTTTGGGATTTGTCATTTTGTGCTAAATCATAGTGTATTGAATGAGTAGTTCTAATGAATGAGGTGAGCAGGATTTGGCCCTGTAACAGGGTCTACTACTTTACAAATATTTTTGAAATTTAATTTTTTTAATAAAAAATATAAAGGGGAGAGAAATTAGGAGAAAAGAATAGAAAAGTGCTAACTAAAGAGCAATATTGATTGACATGTAATGGAAATGTAATCATGGAATTTTCATTTAGAATTTGGACTGAAATAAATTTCAATTTAAATCTTTTGTTCCCACAATGGCACAGTGGAACTTTTCATATTTTGGTTTACTTCAGATTTAATCTTTGAGGGATATGCTTTACTATTAGTGGAAATGTATAGGCAATTGTAGGAGATGACAAGATTAGTTTTATCCCCAACTGAGGACGTTTAAAACACAGCCTCAAGTACTCCCAAAGAAATCATGTCAATCTTAATCACTATCTTCTATTTTTTTCTTAAGAATAATATATATTATTATTGACTTTTCAAAGCACGAGTCTTGTATTTGTTTTTGTTAGCCCTGTGCCATATTCAAAACCAGCAGTTTAACTACTTTTCTGAGAACATTAGACAAAAAGTAGACTCTCAAGTACTGAGGATACACATGGGCTGATTCTCAGTCAGTTAGGGCGGTTTTGCAATGATCGCCTAATTCAAAACTGACCTTTAAGCCTGCAGATGGAGAATTGTCCCATGTAAAGGAATCCTCCAGTGTCTCCATCCTCCTAGCATAAGGACAGTGTTTAGGGGAAAGAAGACTATAGATAGGTAGGGCCCTATCAATTCACAGCCATGAAAAACGTGTCCCGGACTGTGAAATCTGGTCTCCCCTGTGAAATCTGGTCTTTTGTGTGTTTTTACCCTATACTATACAGATTTCCTGGGGGAAACCAGTGTGTCTCAAATTGCGAGTCCTGACCCAAAAGGGAGTTGCAGGGGGGTCGCAAGGTTATTTTAGGAGGATCATGGTATTGCCACCCTTACTTCTGTGCTGCTGCCTGCAGAGCTGGATGGCCAAAGAGTGGCAGCTGTTAGCCAGGTGCCCAGCTCTGAAGGCAGTGCCCCGCCAGCAGCAGCACAGAAGTAAGAGTGGCAATACCACACCATGCCACGGGCACGTTACTTCTGCACTGCTGCTGGCAGAGGCTCTGCGTTCAGAGCTGGGCTAGCAGCCACCGCTCTCCACCTGCCTGGGTCTGAAGGCAGGGCTGCTGTCTGCAGCACAGAAGTAAGGGTAGCAGTACCGCAATCCGCCTCTGTTCCCCCCTCCCCCCACCAATAACCTTGTGACCACCCTTGTGGGCACCAAGTTTGTATAATTTTTGGTGGTTCCCAGAAAGGGTCCAAGTTCTGCCCCCCACACTGCCTTGTAAGCCAATATATATCCTTACCCCTGTCCCTCCCACCCCCTCAGCTGGGGCCAGGAGCAGGGCCATGGTCTCCAGGAGGGGAGACCCGGACAGGGTTAGGGGACCGAGGCTGGGGCCACAGCTGGGGTTGGGCACAGGGGCTTGGGCAGCAGTCGGGACTCCAGATGTGGTGCCAGAAATGGAGCCCTGGGCAGCAGCCGGGACCCTGGGAGCAGGGATGGGACCCCGCATAAAACGTGAGGGTGCTGTAGCACCCCCCGCACTCCTAGTTCCTGCCCTATGAAAATAAGGAAGTGTTATTTATTCCTTCTCATAATATAAGAACAAGGGGCCACCAAATTAAATTAATAGGTAGCAGGTTTAAAACAAACACAAGAAAGTATTTTTTCATGCAATGCACTGTCAACCTCTGGAACTCCTTGCCAGAGGGTGTTGTGAAGGCCAATACTATAACGGGGTTCAAAAGGGAGCTAGATAGATTCATGGAAGATAGGTCCATCAATGGCTATTAGCCAGGATGGGCAGCAATGGGTTCCCTAGCCTCTGTTTGCCAGAAGCTGGGATTGGGTGACAGGGTATGGATCACCTGATGGTAACCTGTCTGTTCATTCATTCAGAGGACAGGATACTGGGCTTGATGGACCTTTGGTCTGACCCAATATGGCTGCTGCTATGTTCTTAAGAGTGCCCTTCAAATTAATGCTCAGTGGACAATTGTGGACCCATGATCCTGAATATTGGTGAATCACAGGCACCACAGGCCCATATAACTCGCTGCCTATGACCACCTGACAACTCCTTGTTGGGTCAGGATCCCTATAACTACAACACTGTGAAATTTCAGATTTAAATAGCTGAAATTATAAAATTTACAATTTAAAAAAATCCTATGACCGTGAATTTGACCAAAATGGACTGTGAATTTGGTAGGGCCCTATAGATAGGTATGCACTGACAATCCTCTGTTCCCTTAAAAGCACCTGAGCGCTTTTGGCAGCTGGTAGAACAGGTCTGAAGCTGTTCTAATCTATGCTGGAAGGCCAGGCTGTCACAGAACCAACATAGGAGATGCAAAAGGCTCTTTTGCACGCACTCCCCATGCTGTCCCAGCTCTTCCTTGGCCCCACTGAAAATCTGGCTCAGAACATTTTATGTAGTATCACTGGGCCAGATTCAGCTCTGTTATATTGGTATAAATGCCAAATAGCTGCACTGACGTCTGAGAAGTAGTCCCATCAGAAACCTGGCATGCTGCTCAGGCACACGGCGTTCTGTCAGACATTAAATACCCAAACTTGGAACCCTTCTAAGCTTATTAAATAATGACACTCCACCCTCTACCCCAATCAAAGACAAGTCTTTCAAGATGGATTCCTATTCTTGGGTCTCAAGATTCATGCCTACAATGGTCAGGTATGCTTTGCTGCACTTGAAAAGCTTAGTGTTTAACTGGCTCTCCATAAGACAATAATCATGTGCCTTAGAGAAACTTAATGGATGCCAATGCCATTAATCATCAGTTTTTTCTCTCACCATGTGACCATGTGGTCAGTATTGCATCATTTTTTTTTCCTGTTGGGAAAGCAAATGATAAAATCTGGATTAACTATGATTGTACTTAGAAGGTGAAAAGCACTATTGTTGTGTTCCTGTTTTACTTACGCTAACCATAAATGCATACAGAGTGACACAAATTTACCTGAGATCCTCTTTCAAAAAAGTTTTCACTCTAAAGTCTATTAAGCCTTGTGTAGATGAGAGAAATTTACCATGAGTTTGATCCAATAAAGAGCTTGTTTTTGTGTGTAATTTTAAACATGTGAGTAATCAGAGACTATTATGCATATATTGAAATGCTTTACTGGTTCAAGGTCTACGCTAGGAGAAGTGTGCCTCCCCTCCCCATTTCTGCTGTCATGAATTGCCAACATGAAGTACTTCAGATGGTTTATGTGTATCTGGCTTAGATTTGTTTCAGTAGAATTAAATAGTAGTTTAGTCTTAACCATATCAGCCCACTCTATGCTAGTGCCATTTTGGACTGCACTAATTTAATTACTGTCCCATAGTGCTCTGGTGTCTTTTCAAAGCCTCCTAGAACCCACTGCTTCTGGCAGCTGTGCCAGGAACTGTGGGACCAGTATTCAGAGGGCATTGAACAGCACTAGTATCGGACATGCAAAGCTACTATGACAGTTCCAAGCACAAATCAACATGGCTAGTGTGGTTGTATTATTTGTGCTTAATCCAGTTCAATACCAATGGTTTAATTAGGAAGAGTTCAATTTTGGTAGTATAGAAAAGCTTATTAGACATTGCAGAACAATCAAAAATTGAGCAAATGCAAATGGGAGTGAGGAGCATAATCTTCATAGCTGGACTGCTTTGTGGAACATGAACATCATTAAGAGCATTTTGTTTTGTTTTTAATGAGGGCAGTGACTATCATTGTACCTTATAGACTGTTAGCTCCTTTTAAAGGTTAGCTTTTTAGTTACAAAAAGTTCTAAAGGTTTTTTGTTTGTTTGGAGGAGCCACTTAAGGATTTATTTGCTTACACTGTACTTTATTGCCTGTATAGCTTTGTTTCTCTTTTATGGTTCCTATTTTTAATTTAAATGGACAGTTTTTAAGTTGTTTTAAATGATCATCACTCATTGCTGATTGAAAGCAATAAGTGGCTTAATACTCTGCCGGAAATGCACTTGTAAGGCATCTCTAAGAAGTTAATATAAGTGCTCCCTTTTTTGTTTGGTGATTGGTCAGTTTAGTTTAGAGAGTGTGATATGCATGAATATATTGCTTCAAGAGGTCCATGTTCAGGAGCTGAAGTCAAAGCATTCTTACCCACTCCTGAATTATTTCATAAATCTGACCCATTAGCATAGGATAGCCTCAAAGAAATTCTGTATTTGGATGATTATTAATGATAGATGAACCTTTGAAAACTTGGAGGATTTTTGGTCCAGTTTAGATAAGCACCCAAAAATAGGGATGCTTCTCCAGACTTCTTGGATTTGTAAAACTAAGCTGTGAATCTCATGGGAACAAGTTCTCTTGGAAGATTTTCAGTTCCACTTCCAGGACTTTTACTTCTGGCCTCGGATTAAACCATGAAGTGCAGGGGTACACCACAAGTGAAAAACAGTGTGTGGAGGGGATTGTGGGGAGGGGAGGTGGGGTGTTAGTGAAGGGACTCCTCTTATAGATTGTGGTCAATGGAGGGTATATAATATATTTTAAGAATCAGGAAGGAAGGATTTCGTGAAAAAAAATGAATCCAATTACTACGAAGTTCTTCATTATAATTCACTTCTGGAGGAAGAGCATGCATTAGTCTATTGTAGATCTGTTATGCTTGTCCTCACTTGCAGCTATCAAACCTACACTCTGACCCAAGTGACTTTCTATCCCTATTGCTAATGTGTATGTCCTTATCCTTATCTCCTACTTTAGCTATCATCCAGTTCTCTCACTCAGTCATCTCATGCTCCTCTAATCTGTCCAGAAATCATCCTTCTTGCCTGTCACTGGGACTATGCCATCCCCCACTTCAATTTCTTCTACGGCCTTCGTCATCCTCAGTATTGTGTTCAGACTTCTTGTCCTCACTTTCAAGGTTTTGTATAACTGTGCTCTCCTAAATCCTGTCTTTATTTCTTAGTATTCTGTCCCCTTCTTCACTCCACCAATAAACCTTGAATCAGCTCTTTTATTTTCTGTTTTCACTCTATTTTCATTCTCTTTCCATGCTGTCCCCTATTCCTGAACTCCCTCCTTATTCTAGTATATGGTTAATCCCTCCCTGAAGAAACCATTTACGTTTTCATTGCAGGAAGTGGCTTAGACATGTACCAAACCCAGTTTTTGGAACTTCATCAAAGATTGTTATATGCCGAAAAAGAAAATAAAAAAAGATCCCGTGAGTTGAGCATTGTCCTGGATGCAGTTAAACGGGTAGTTGCGGAGAGACTGAACTCTACAGCAAATCATACAGGTTTGTGCTCATAAAAATTTTTCTTCCTAAAGAGATTAAATTATTATATACTCTGGGCCCAATTCTGCTTCCACTAATGTTAATGGGAACAAATCTATTGACTTTGATGATGGCAGCATCAGGCCCTTATATGTTTAAAAAGAGGGTGAGAGAAGACTTTTACCATTCTTTAATTAGGTCCTAATAATACTTACCTGATGCATGACAATTTATAGGATTGGTTGCTTGGAACCTGAGAGAACTCTAAGAACATTTTTCTATCATTCTTTTCTCCTTTTATTTGTCTTGTGAAGAGTCCTTATTTCCTTTTCACCCCAAATTTCAAAAGAGGGGACATTTAAAAATATCTATGAAATGTTTACCCCTTTCTCATCCTGCTTTGCTTATGAGAAGCAGACTAAAACACATTTATTACCAAAAGTCTCTCTTTCTCTTGCATCTTCGCACTCTCATGCACCTTCGGTACATTTTTAAAGTTGGACAACAAATACTAGAAGTAATTCCAATCAGTTAATCATATTCTGTTGATCTGACTTTCCACTCTAATTTTAATTAGAGTTTTTATTCACTTCTCCTTTTAAAAACACATTAGGCCCTACTGCTTCAGCAGCTACTGCACATACTTAGGGCGATCTACCTCCACTCTAGTGGTTGCAGTATGATGGATTAGGCAGATAGCCCTGTCCCCTGGAGGAGGAGTAAGGCAGAGCAGGAGCTGGCCATCTCACATCCCTGGTGACATAGGCACAGTTTTCTCCAAAAGCTGTTCTCATTGCTGCTAACCCCATTATCAAGAGAGAGTGGAGAGAATGAGAGGGGCTGCCTTCTTGTGGGGAGATAGATTAGGAATGTTATGTTGTAGTTGAAATGTGGGACATTGTGGTCTCAACACAAAATATTTAAGAATTATTTCTGACAGAATACATGGAGTTAAATCTACATAGAAAAAAGCTTTGGGATTTTATAATTAAAATATTGTATTAAAAATTGAAAGGGAGGAGGAATTAAGATGTGCATCATTGTCCTTCTGACCACTTTGCCTGTATGTGCTATCCTGTTTCCTCACTTTGTTTTTTTGTTTTTTAGTTCCCAGTCCAGCATTGACTCAATTCATGTGCTTAAAATTAAGCAAATGCTTAGGTGTTTGCAGGATCTGGCTTTGGATTATAAACACTGGAGTAGAGTCCATGTTGTAGGATTTTTGCCCTATGGCTACCTCAGTGAGGGCCTGATTCTGACTGAGATCTACGTAATAATTTGGGGCAGTCTTCTTTCCATATTTAGAAATCAAGGTCAGCTGGGAAAGAATTTAGGCAACTCTACCAGGTTGGTGGTACCACGTAGGAAGCCAGGTAGGGAGAGGAGAGAAGGAGATATGCAGTACGTAACAACTTTTTCTATCCGTACAAAACAAAAACACACCTTATACACAACATTTTTAGCCACCAAGGCAGGACCATAGAATCATAGAATATCAGGGTTGGAAGGGACCTCAGGAGGTCATCTAGTCCAACCCCCTGCTCAAAGCAGGACCCATCCTCAACTAAATCATCCCAGCCAGGGCTTTGTCAAGCCTGACCTTAAAAATATCTAAGGAAGGAGATTCCACCACCTCCCTAGGTAACGCATTCCAGTGTTTCACCACCCTCCTAGTGAAAAAGTTTTTCCTAATATCCAACCTAAACCTCTCCCACTGCAACTTGAGACCATTACTCCTTGTTCTCTCATCAGCTACCACTGAGAACAGTCTAGATCCATCCTCTTTGGAACCCCCTTTCAGGTAGTTGAAAGCAGCTATCAAATCCCTCCTCATTCTTCTCTTCTGCAGACTAAACAATCCCAGTTCCCTCAGCCTCTCCTCATAAGTCATGTATTCCAGTCCCCTAATCATTTTTGTTGCCCTCTGCTGGACTCTGTCCAATTTTTCCACATCCTTCTTGTAGTGTGGGGCCCAAAACTGGACACAGTACTCCAGATGAGGCCTCACCAATGTCAAATCAGAACCTGAATTTGTGTGTGGTGAAAGGCAATCTTTGAAGAAGCAGCTTTTCACCCCTCAATACAGTGATGACTGAGTGGAGAATTTCCACCTAAACAACACAATAGTTCAGAGTGTCCATAGCATTCTGCCCATTAAAGCTGGTTGAAAAACAATTTTATGACAAAATTTGAAGTTTCCATTTCACAGGGCTCAAACCAAACATTAAAAAAACCTTTTTGTTACATATTTTTTTGAAAAAAATGAACTTTCATTTTTCCGTTTTCTGCCCTTCTTCTCTTTTGTGTCACTGAGTGAAATAAAATTAACAATATCCACAATTTTTTTCACTTCTTCCTTTTTTTCTCTCTTTTCTCTATTTTTCCCTAGTTGAGGGGGTTTTGAAAAGTTACAGAATGGAAAAAGGAGTAGAAGGGAATGTGGAGAAAAAGCTGTAGAATTATTCATTCTTTTGTATTCAGTGGCAAAAAAAGAGAAAAAAACATTTAAAATGGGGGGTTCAATTCACAACAAAATGAAAATTTTCCCTTCAAAATTTCTTGTACTATTTTTTTTTTGTCAGTCACATTTTTCCTATAAATCCTATTTTTAGCAGGAATATTTTCTAGTTGAAAAATTTTGACCAACTCTACTGTCCATGTCATAAATTCCACTGTCCTTGCTGTCATAGGTAAGGAATGGAAAAGGCAGGTAACAGGGAGTTGTGGAGAACAGGAAATCAGAGTCCTGTTTCTGCTAACTTACACCTAGTGAGTAGGTTTTGTGGGTTTCTTTTTTGAGTGATTGCACATGTGCATTCCACTCTATGTGCATGTGGGCCCCAAGCACAGTCACCAGAAATTTTTCCCTCAGTGGTACCCATGAGGGCGGCTCGAGCGCCCTCAGGTGCTGTGGACTCATAGCACTAGTATAAAGTACCCAGCTGACCCCGTGATCCCTCAGTTCCTTCTTACTGCCCATGATGGTCACTCGAATTGCTATCCTTGCTTTGGCAAGCTCTATGTGGTTTTTCCTTTTTGCATATCTGTACATAGTTGTAAATAGTTTAGTCGGTTTTTAGTGAAGACCCAAAAGCAAAGAATCCAAGAAACTGGATTTATTCGGTAGAATATTTTATTCTTCAGGATTGCAAACCAGCAGGTGCTGCTAAGCAGATATGATTTCAACATGTGGGATTCATGCAGAAGTCAAGGACTTGCTCCCTCAGGACTCCAGGCAAGAGTTCTCCTTGTTGGTGGACAAGGGAAAATCAGTAGTAAGGGCCTCGTTGCAATCTGCTTTGGATGCAGCTGATTCGGCGGCCAGGTTCATGGCTTCAGCAGTAGCCATGCATAGGAGTTCATGGCTACAGTCTTTGTGTCTCCTGCAGGAGGTCGAGCAAACCCTTCAGGATCTACCCTCAAAGGAGCTTCAATCTTTTCAGAACAGACTGATGTGAAGCTTCATGGGTTAAAGGACTCTAGGGCAAGACTTAAGTCCCTTGGTTTGTATACACCAATGACTTCAAGGAAGCACTACAAGTCCAAACAGCCTGTTTTGTACCCTGCTCTGCCTATCTGTCAGGAACTGCAGAGAAAAAGAAGCAAGCATTTTAGGCATAGGCCATCAGCCCTTGCTATCTCAATGTCCATGCTTGCCCACCTAAACATTCAGGGGGCTCTAAGCAGGCCTTTTGACAAGACACTCAACGATGCCATACCAGTTCCCATGATGCCAGACCCTGTTTCTCCTTTGTTTACCAACCTCCTCTCCCATTTTCTCAATGCGTAGTCCCGTGTCACCATGGACCATTCTGTGTTGAAAATGGTGTAAGTGAGATACACCCTCAAGTTTACTTCCAAACTTTCGTCCTATCCTTCCTCCCATCTCACGTCAGGGACCTCTTTCATGAAGATCTTCTGGCTCAGGAGGTTCAATCCTTCCTTTGGATGGGAGCCGTGAAAGAAATTCTGCAGAATTTAAGAGGGAAAGGGTTCTATTCCCATTATTTCCTAATCCCAAAAGCCAAGGGAGGTCTCAGACTCATTTTAGGCCGGCGCCACCCCAACAGCTACCTCAAGAAATTAAAGTTCCACATGGTCACCTTGACATCCATTATCCTCTCCCTGGATCCCTGGGACTGGTACGCTGCCCTCGATTTAAGAGACACCTATTTTCATATATTGATATACCAAGCTCACAGAAGGTTCCTCAGATTCATATTGAACCACGCACACTACCACTTCATGGTACAAGAACTCCTCACTTAAAGTCGTCCCGGTTAATGTTGTTTCGTTGTTACGTTGATGATCAATTAGGGAGCGTGCTCGTTTAAAGTTGTGCAATGCAATGTCGTTTGGCAGCTGCCTGCTTTGTCCACTGCTTGCAGAAAGAGCAGCCCGTTGCAGTTAGCTGGTGGGTGGTTGGAACCAGGGTGAACTGGCAGCCCCCCTATCAGCTCCCTGCTCCCCTAAGTTCCCTGTGCAGTAGCTGCTCAGCAGGCTATCAATTGCCCGCAGTTCAGCTGTCCCTCCCCGCACTGCCATGTGCTGCTCCTGCCCTCTGACTTGGAGCTGCTCCCCAACACTCCTGCTTGCTGTGGGGGCGAAGGGGAAGAATAGGGGGGGCTAATGTCCCCCCTGCTCCTGCACCCCAATTACCTCATCTTCCATAGAGTAGGGGGGACACATGGACGGAGGGAGCTGCGCTCCGGTCTCAGCTTGCTGATCTAATTAACAAGGCAGTGTACTTCTGACCAGGGCCAGCTCTACAGTTTTTGCCGCCCTAAGCAGTGAAAAAAAACTGCCACCGCAGATGGCAAAAGGAAGAAGCTGCCGCCAATTTGCCGCCGCTGCTGGAGGAACAGAGAAGCTGCTACCAGATTGCCGCCGCGGCCGGAGGAACTGCCACCCTGTTCTCAATGCCACCTCAAGCACCTGCTTGGAAAGCTGGTGCCTGGAGCCAGCCCTGGTGTTGACCCCACTCTTCATACTTAAATGGGAAATGCATATCTCTGTCTCTCAAACACATTCAGGGTGTGTCTCTGTCTCTGTCTTCCCTCTGTCCTTTCCTGCTGCCTTGTAGAGTGTGAGAGTTAACCCTTGAGGGCTCAGCCAATTGCTAGTTCATCATTTAGCAGTAAGGCATTCCCTGGGAAATATCCCACCCACTGACTCCTCCACCTCAACCAAGCTTCACAATCATCATCACTGTGTATCGGTATTAAATTGTTTGTTTAAAACTTACACTCTGTGGGTGTGTGTGTATATATATGTCTTTTATCTGGTGAAAAAAATTTCCCTGGAACCTAACCCCCTCATTTACATTAAGTCTTATGGGGGAAATTGGATTTGCTTAACATCGTTTCGCTTAAAGTCGCATTTTTCAGGAACATAACTACAATGTTAAGTGAGGAGTTCCTGTACTCCCGTTCTGCCTGTCTGCAGCTCCTAGGGTGTTTACAAAATGTATGGTGATAGTGGCAGCCTTCCAAAGAGAGCAGGTCTACCCTTATCTGGATGATTGGCTAATCAAGGGATGGTCTAGGGCTCATGTAGTATCCAGCTTTGGGCTCATCTAGTTGATTTTCAAGGCCCTAGGCCTCCTGATAAATGTGTAGAAATCTATCCTCACTCCAGTACAGAGGACAGTGTTTATCAGAGCGGTGTTCAACTCCTCTCAAGCGAGAGCCTACTTTCCAGAGGGTTATTTTAAGACAACTATGTCCCTAATAGCACACTTCAAAGGCCATCCCATCGCAACATCCAGAACTTGTCTGAGGCTTTTAGGCCACATGGCTTCATGCACACATGTGGTGCAGCATTCAAGGCTGCGCCTCAAGCCCCTCCACACGTTGCTGGCCTCCGTGTACTCACCAAACTGCCACCATCTGGATTTTGTACTCTCATGTTCTTGTCTCCCTCAATTGGTGGATTGACCTCCTCAATGTTTGTGCAGGGGTTCCCTTTATATGGCCCCAACCGTCAGTGACCCTGATCTCAGATGCATCAGCACTAGGGTGGAGAGCTCACCTTGGGTCCCTCAGAACTCAAGGTCTTTGGTCTCCACAAGAACTTTCTCTCCACATCAGTGTCCAAGAACTCAGAGCAATTCACCTGGCCTGCTAGGCTTTCCTGCCACGTATTACAGGCAGAGATTTGTTTGTTCTTATGGACAACGTTGCTGCCATGTTCCAGCTCAACAGGCAAAGAGGAGCTTGCTCTTCCAGCCTACGTCAGGAAGTGATTCAACTATGGGAATTCTGTATCGCCCTCTCAGTCAACCTAGAGGCCTCTTACCTTCCAGGAGCCCAAAATGAGCTGGCAGATCTCCTAAGCAGGACTTTCTCCAGTCACCATGAATGGTCCCTTCGCCCAGATGTGGCGCGGGATGTTTTCCAGCAGTGGGGGACTCCCGAGATAAACCTATTTGCAACCCAGTACAACAAAGCATCACCAATTCTGCTCCCTGTGTGGCCACAGTCCAGGGTCTATCACACATGCCTTTCTGATGGAACACCTTTACTACACTTTTCCCCCCATCCCGCTTGTACACAGAGCACTTCTAAAGATCAAGTGGGACCGGAACCAGATCATTTTGATAGCCCCAGCATGGCCCTGCCAACACTGGTTCTGCCACTTTGCTAGGCTTCTCAGTGGTGACTCCAATCCCACTTCCGTTACACCTCGACCTGATCTCTCAGGACCATGGTCGACTGCTCCATCTGAACCCAAGCTCCCTTCACCTAATGGCCTGGAAGCTCCATGGTTAAACCTCAAAGAGCAGGCTTGCTTAGGGGAAGTTCATCAGGTTCTACTAGGGAGTAGGAAGCCCTCAACCAGGGCTACTTATCTTTACAAGTGGAAGCAGTTTTTGGTCTGCGTGTTCCAAAGTGGGATCTTGCCCATGTAGTCATCCTTACAAGAAAGACTTGAGTATCTATTACACCTGAAGCAGCATGATTTACCTATCTCCTCTCCTCTATCAAAGTTCACCTTGCAGCAATAGTGGCTTTCCACCCCTGGGTAGATAACCAGTCCGTATTTTCACATCACATGTCCATCTGATTTCTGAAGCGACTGGAGATATTATATCCTCAAATAAGAAAGCCAGTTCCTCCCTGGGACCTGAACTTGATCTTATTAAAGCTCATGGAATATCCATTTGAACCACTGGCAATGTGCTCCTTATTGTACCGCTCCTGGAAAGTGGTTTTCTTAGTGGCCATCACTTCGGCCTTGGAGTTCAGGGCCCTCACATCAGAGCCTCTAGACACAGTCTTCTTTAAAGACAAAGTTCAGTTACCCACCATTTCCTTACCTCACCCCAGTTTCCTATCAAAGGTAGTATCACAATTTTATAACAATTGGGCAATCTACCTTCCGGTCTTTTACCCTAAGCCGCATGCAAATAGAGAGGAGTAGCACCTTCACTTATAGGGCTCGCCTAACATCCAAGCTTTCTACGTAGAATGGTGTAAACCATTCAGAAAGTCCACTCAGCTGTTTGTAGCAAACAAGATGAAGGGTCTCCTGATCTCGTCTCTTCCTGGATTAAGTCTTGCGCTCATGCTAGTTACAATCAAACGGGGGTACCGCCTTCCAACTATCCCATGGCTCGTTCCACAAGGTCACAAGCACGGTCAGCAGCATTCGGAGAGCAGATCTCTGTCCAGGACGTTTGCAAAGCAGTGACTTGGTCATTGTGCATACGCTCTCCTCCCATTACACCATCACACAGCAGTCCAGAGATGATACCAAATTAGATCGAGCTGTCCTGCAGTCTTGTGTCCATGAACTCCAATCCCTCCACCTATTCAATTGCTAGGGAGTCACCTGGGGTGGAATGCACATATGCAATCACTTGAAGAAGAAGAAAAAACAGTTACTAACTTTCTGAAACTGTTGTCCTTTGACATGTCCATTCCACGACCCGCCTTCTTACCCCTCTCCATAGGAGTCTTCTGGAAAGAAGGAACTTAGTAAGCAGGGGGTCAGCTGGGCACTTTATACCAGCACTATGAGCACACAGTACTAGAGAGTGCTCGGGCTGCCCCGACAGTTACCACTGAGGGAAAAAATTCCAGCAACTGTGCTTGGGGCTCACACACACCTGGAGTGGAATGGACATGTACAACACGACTCAAAGAACAACCGTTACGAAAGGTTAGTAATAATTTTTCTTTGTTTTAGTTTGCCTAGGGGGTTGCCTTCTGATGTTGGACAGCAATCAATCAATCAGTCTGTTATGGAGCTAACAGCTGTGGAGATGTGGCTTTTTAAGGTTCATGCAGCTTGGAAGGCTATTATTGTTTGTGTTGGATAGAACTCACTGCTGTATAACTCTGGCATAGAATGCCTTCTGTCTTCCCCACCTCCGTGGGAACTGCATTTCAGGGCTGGTCTACACTACACAGGTCGACATAAAGCAGCTTATGTCAATCTAATTATGTCAGTGTCTACACTACAATCTTCCTCCCACCAATGCAAGTTCCCTATTACACCGACATAATAACTCCACCTCCACAAGAGGCATAAGGCTTATGTTGGTGTAGTTAGGGTGATGCACTGTCTCTGTAGACACTGCATCTGGTACATCAGCTGTCTTGTCAATTTCACAGCAGGAGCTGTGAAATTGACAAGAAAGCCCCTGCTCCTCTGGAGGGCTGGGCAGCTGGATCCTGCTCTGGACTGGGAGCTGGGGTGAGAAGCCTGAGTGGCCCCCACCCACTCCCTGCCAGGTGAGCCATGTAATTGACAAGACTGCCTGGCTCCCAGCAGGGAACGAGCAGGCAGAGGGAGCCGAGAAGCAGGGGGCAGCTGGCCCCTGCTCTCCGGTGGTGAGAAGCCCCAGGCGGCTTCCCCCGGCTCCTGGCAAGGAACAGATAGGGGAGAAGCTGTGGGTGACTTCCCCTGGCTCCTGGCAGGGAATAGAAAGCTGGGGGGGAGGGGAAGGGGGCGGGGGGACAGCTGCCAGGAGCCCAGGAGCCAGTGGAGCAGCCAGGCTCCCATCAGAGAGCTGCCAGCTCTCAGCTCCCTGTGCTGAGCCTCTTAGGTCAGTGGAAGCGATTCTGGTGAGGACACGCTCTGTCAATCCAAGGAGGGTAGAGTGGACATGCACCACCGCCGTAATTACTGCTGTGGCTGTAAGTCGACCTAATATAGGTTGACTTAAGTTTGTAGTGTAGACATACCCACAGTGGTAGTAATTACTGTGAGTGAACACTGGTTAACTGCAGAGGCAAATGGCCAGTGCACATTTTACTTGCACATCAGTCATGATAATTATGGGTATGAATTTGTGTGTACCTATTGCTGAAAAGCATTTTGAAATCCTTTTGAAAGAAAAGTGATGCATAAATGTAAGCCACTATAATATCTTAATATGGCCAATGTGCTTTCACAAATATATAGCAATTATTTTTTGTTTCAGGTATCCATTTTATAAAATTCTGCAATGAAAGGAACTCATTGTGAAGTGCAATGGGATTCATACCATGTAATAACTGCTTTTCAAGAACTACAAGCATCAAGTGCTTATATGATTGCATTATGACAGGAGGAGTTAGGCATGAGTCTGCTCATTTCTATTTTTATTTCTGGCACATAGTTTTGCTTCCCTTTTGACTCTGTGCCATTCTTTCCTTCCCATTCTAACAGCTTACCTTTCTTTATTATTATTATTATTTATTATTATTTCTTCTTAAATTACCTAGAAAGTCAACACTAGAGAGAAAGGTAAAACAACCTCTGAAGATTAATCAAGCCACATTGTTGATGTGTTTGACTTTGAATCTGCTTCTTCATAGCAGGGAGATGTCCTTCTCAGAAACCCTTTGATTATCAAAACAAGTGACGAATTTGTTTGGATTTTTTAGAGGAAAATTTTAAATGGGTTAAAAGTTAATACCCAGACCTTTCAAGAGGGAGGGTATATTCAAAAATTAGAATACAAGTTTTGGAACATTATGCTCCTGTCAAAAAACCTAAAGAATGTTGGACCAAGGCTTGGGGCTCACTCAATCCATCAAACTCATACTTTGTGGAGCTCCAGGGGAGAGAGAGGTGACTAATTTATGACAAACCAGCAAGGATTTGCCAAGCACAATAAACTCTAGCCCCATCTATCACTTCTCCAATATGGCATATACATGACTATTCTGGCTTTATGATGGTGTGATGGGGTGTGTAAACCCTGCAAAAGTCAGAAAAGGATTAAAGGACTGCTTGGGGCTCAGTCAGCTCAGCACTGTGATACCTGAAACAGGTGTTGGACTTTGAAAGATGAGCTAAAAAAGTTATGGCTGGCTGGGAGGGAGAGCAGACGTTCGGCTCTGTGTGGGTGGGAAGGCTGGCTGGGGCCAGGAACTCAGGAATGGTTACCTATTAGAGCTCTCCCTCCCCCACCCACCCCCCGCCTTAGGGTTTGGAAGAGTTGTGTTTATTTTGGACTCTGGAAGGGATGGTACTTTTATCTGACCTAGCTGGAGGGCTAGGTCACCTTAACCTGAAAGCTGTTGGCAGCCGGGCTGTTCTGCTCAAGGCCAGGATGGAAACAGGCAGAGCCACTGTTGCACTACACCACACCATTTGATGGCATGCAGAGAGGGTGTGTAGCCACTGATTGCTTTGTGCAACTTGGAGATAACTCAGTACCAGCAGAATTCCAGTTTTCTGGGTGCTTTGCACAGACTGAAAAGTACAAAACCTCTAGAAGCAGAGCTGAGGAAATGGCCCCTGAAGTGTACTCAGTCTTTTCTCAGGCAAATCAGAGGAGTTTTATTCTCTATCAGGCCTATCTATGTGCTTGTTCTCATATATACTTATGTCATAAATATAAATAGAAGGGTAAACCCCTTTAAAATCCCTCCTGGTCAGAGGAAAAATCCTCTCACCTGTAAAGGGGTAAGAAGCTAAAGGTAACCTCGCTGGCACCTGACCAAAATGACCAATGAGGAGACAAGATACTTTCAAAAGCTGGGAGGAGGGACAGAAACAAAGGGTCTGGGTCTGTCTGTATGCTGCTTTTGCCAGGGATAGAACAGGAATGGAGTCTTAGAACTTTTAGTAAGTAATCTAGCTAAGTATGTGTTAGATTATGATTTCTTTAAATGTCTGAGAAAAGAACTGTGCTGAATAGAATGACTGTTCCTGTCTGTGTGTCTTTTTTGTAACTTAAGGTTTTGCCTAGAGGGATTCTCTGTGTTTTGAATCTAATTACCCTGTAAGGTATCTACCATCCTGATTTTACAGAGGTGATTCCTTTACTTCTATTAAAAGTCTTCTTGTAAGAAAACTGAATGCTTTTTCATTGTTCTCAGATCCAAGGGTTTGGGTCTGTGGTCACCTATGCAAATTGGTGAGGATTTTTACCAAACCTTCCCCAGGAAGTGGGGTGCAAGGGTTGGGAGGAATTTGGGGGGGAAAGACGTGTCCAAACTACGTTTCCCAGTAAACCCAGTTAGAGTTTGGTGGTGGCAGTGGAGATCCAGGGTCAAAGGATAAAATTAATTTGTACCTTGGGGAAGTTTTAACCTAAGCTGGTGAAAGTAAGGTTAGGAGGTTTTCATGCATGTCCCCACATCTGTACCCTAGAGTTCAGAGTGGGGGAGGAACCTTGACAACCTACATGAGCATGGGTAGTCCCAGGGACAGGGAGGGAATGACACAGACAGAGTTCTCATATGATGTACATAGGAGTCTCACCTGTGTCAGGACAGCAGAAATAAGCTGTAAGGCAACTGGTAAAGTTAAGTTTTGAAATGATTTCTTGCTAGCTGCTTAGCAGGTACACATTTGAGTGAAAGATCTTTTGCTGCTCAGGTTCCTTTCTTAAAACAAAATAAAGAGTAAGGTCTTTCATTTAGTCCTTTCAAATATTTATTAGTTTACCTAATGGTACCCATCATCTTTGCACATTGGGTGCCTTGTATTAATTAAGTGGAAAATATTTGTTTCACCAGCTTTTAATTGACTTCTGAATGATTTTAGGAACAGGCTCTATAGGTTTTTAGTAGCTTTTCTAATTCTATATTTTAGCAATTTCCTAGCATTTATTCTGAGTAATGTTTCAAAGAGGATGGATCTAGACTGTTCTCAGTGGTAGCTGCTGACAGAACAAGGAGTAATGGTCTCAAGTTGCAGTGGGGGAGGTTTAGGTTGGATATTAGGAAAAACTTTTTCACTAGGAAGGGTGGTGAAACACTGGAATGCGTTACCTAGGGAGGTGGTGGAATCTTCTTCCTTAGATATTTTTAAGGTCAGGCTTGATAAAGCCCTGGCTGGGATATTTAGTTGGGGATTGGTCCTGCTTTGAGCAGGGGATTTGTCAAGGTTCCTTCCCCACTCTGAACTCTAGGGTACAGATGTGGGGACCTGCATGTATGTGTATGAAAACCTCCTAAGCTTACTTTTACCAGCTTAGGTTAAAACTTCCCCAAGGTACAAATTAATTTTACCCTTTGCCCTTGGATTTCCACTGCCACCACCAAACTTTATCTGGGTTTACTGGGAAACATGGTTTGGACACATCTTTCCCCCCAAAATCCTCCCAACCCTTGCACCCCACTTCCTGGGGAAGGTTTGGTAAAAATCCTCACCAAATTGCATAGGTGACCACAGACCCAAACCCTTGGATCTTAGAACAATGAAAAAGCATTCAGTTTTCTTACAAGAAGACTTTTAATAGAAGTAAAGGAATCACCTCTGTAAAATCAGGATGGTAGATACCTTACAGGGTAATTAGATTCAAAACACAGAGAATCCCTTTAGGCAAAACCTTAAGTTACAAAAAAGACACACAAACAAGAATAGTCATTCTATTCAGCACAGTTCTTTTCTCAGACATTTAAAGAAATCATAATCTAACACATACTTAGCTAGATTACTTACTAAAAGTTCTAAGACTCCATTCCTGTTCTATCCCTGGCAAAAGCAGCATACAGACAGACCCAGACCCTTTGTTTCTGTCCCTCCTCCCAGCTTTTGAAAGTATCTTGTCTCCTCATTGGTCATTTTGGTCAGGTGCCAGCGAGGTTACCTTTAGCTTCTTACCCCTTTACAGGTGAGAGGATTTTTCCTCTGGCCAGGAGGGATTTTAAAGGGGTTTACCCTTCCCTTTATTTTTATGACAGGGTTGGACTAGATGACCTCCTGAGGTCCCTTCCAACCATGATATTCTATGATGCACAAAACTGGAGCCCATAGAAATGTAATATATTTATATCTAGACAGCTAAAGTTAGCAAGTGACAATTTTCAACTTTAATTGATTGTATTTGGTAAATTTGGATTATTTTTATAAATTCACATTTGGATTATTTCAGTATTGGTATATATTTTAATTAAATGTCGCCTCCCTTTTAAAATTCTGAAGACTCAAGAATAAAGTGCTACATATTACTCTTTGCTACTGCAGCTTTTGTTTGCTCAATATGTGTTTAAAAGTCATAGTCCCATTGTCCTTGTAAACAATGGGAGTTCTAATTGTATAAGGACGTCTGATTCAGGCCCTTCATGTGCTCAGTTAAAAACTCCATGTATTGCATTCTAAGAGAGAATGTTCACCATTTGCCTGCTGGGAAACACTGGAAGTTAAGGATTAGGAATTACTGGTATTAATGATATTTCTTGTTTATTTACAACTGACAAAAATTATCCTCTCTAATTGTTTGTTACACCGACTTGTTGGCTCTTCTCTCAAATGAGGCTTAATCCTGCAACTGCTTGTGCATAAGCAGAGCACCTACAGAGCCCCACTGAAATCAGTGGACCTGTGTATGGATGCAGGAGTCTGCCTATGTGCAAGCAGTTGCAGGACTGGGGCATTTAATAGTAAAATCTCTGAGTCAGGGACTCTCTCTTACTATGTTTTTTGTAGGAATCCTAATACAATAGGTCCCAATCTGATTGGGACTTCTGGGTGCTATTGTAATACAAATTAGAGCTGGTCAGAAAATTAATTTTCGATCCTGCAAAAAAGAAAAGATTTTAAAAATATGTTTTGGGTCAGCTAAAACAAAACATTTTGATACATATGAAGAGTTTCAATTTTGACACTTAATTTTTTATATAAAATTAAATTTCAAAATGAGAAATCAAAACTTTTTGTTCCAAAAATATCAAACCAGGACACTTTGACAATTTCAAAACAATTCTTGCAATTTTTTCTAATTTTTTTTTCAAAATCAGTATAATTTTATGAAAAATTTTGGTTTTGTTTAAATGGCATTTTCTGACAGCAAACTGTTCTGAGGAAATGTTTCTGACCAACTGTAATCCAAACTGTCATAAATTATAAAGGGAAGGGTAAACACCTTTAAATCCCTCCTGGCCAGAGGAAAAACCCTTTCACCTGTAAAGGGTTAAGAAGCTAAGATAACCTCGCTGGCATTTGACCAAAATGACCAATGAGGAGACAAGATACTTTCAAAGCTGGGGGAGGATGGGGGACAAAGGGTTCTCTCTCTGTCTGTCTGTCTGTGTGTGTGTGTGTGTGTGTGTTGCTTTTGCTGGGACCAGAGCAGGAATGCAGGTCAGAACTCCTTTAAAGGGTTAATAAGCAATCTAGTTAGATATGCGTTAGATTCTGTTTTGTTTAAATGGCTGATAAAATAAGTTGTGCTGAATGGGATGTATATTCCTGTTTTTGTGTCTTTTTGTAACTTAAGGTTTTGCCTAGAGGGATTCTCTATGTTTTGAATCTGACTACCCTGTAAGGTATTTACAATCCTGATTTTACAGAGGTGATTCTTTTACCTTAATTAAAATTATCTTTTAAGAACCTGATTTTTTTTTCATTGTTCTTAAGATCCAAGGGTTTGGGTCTGGGTTCACCTGTACCAATTGGTGAGGATTTTTATCAAGCCTTCCCCAGGAAAGGGGGTGTAGTGCTTGGGGGGATATTTTGGTGGGGAGACGTTTCCAAGTGGGCATTTCCCCTGTTCTTTGTGTAACACTTTGGTGGTGGCAGTGTTTAACCTAAGCTGGTAAGAATAAGCTTAGGGGGTCTTTCATGCAGGTCCCCACATCTGTACCCTAGAGTTCAGAGTGGGGAAGGAACCTTGACACAAACACATCACAATAATAAACTCATTTGGGGCATGTTCCTGCAGTCCATCAGAGACTTTGGGAAAATTGTTTTTGATTGAAGGATCTGCTATTTAGCTTCTGCAATCAACAAGAAAGCTAATCATTCACCACCATGAAAAAGAATTGATTTGACCTATAGTAATCTCTGATAAAATGGCTCTGATTTAATAAGCTTGTATTTGTAATATGCTAAACTTTTATTTGAGGGAAAATATTTGTCAGAGTAATGAGCTCAATCCTCTTCTGTTTTTGTTTTTTAAGATGCCATGAAGTGGAAAGTGTTAAATCTCACCAGCAAACTCCCTTTGCGTCTTACAAACATACACTACTACCTACCTCACCTCCAGGAGCATGAAAACAGCCTTTATCCAAATGTTGTCATTGGACAAGGGAGAACTGGAGGTAAGAGCTAAAGTTTAATATTTGGTGGCGTTTTTATTTTCACTTGAAGAGACGTACAAGGTTTGTAGTTTCAAAATTTGGCCGGTTAATATATAAATTTTTATCTTTATTATACCTGTTTGAAAATACCACTTAATTCTTTACAGTAGTTCAGTACATGTTTTTTCTGAAAACAAATTCTAACAGCCTAGCAACTAACCGTACAGTCATTGTCCCCCCCGTCTCCTCCTGCAAAAAACCCATAAAACGAAAAATGAAGAAAAAAGTTCATTATCTTTTCTTAGGGAATTTCAGTAATTTTAGTTCATACCTGACATCTACAATTTGTCAGCAGAGATTGTTTTTAGTTATGTATTATCTGAAGCTGCATGATCACATTGTCCAGAGTGGGTATGGTGATAAAAGTAATGAAGGCTTAATTTATGTCAGTAACTATACAAACTTTTAAATTGAAAATTTTTTGTGAGAAGAACAAACATACATTTTTATTACTAGGCTAGGAAGGTTATTCTCTTAGAATATTAATGCTTATATAATAAAAATCCTATGGGACTCATTATTCTGTAGTACCCTTCTTAGAGGAAGCAGGACAACAGCTTGCTTTTCTTAAAACTTTGAACTAAAAGTGTAACTTTTGCTTCCCATTTCCTGCCACTCCTCCGTCAACTTTTCCCATATCCCTCCTGACTGTGGTATCTGGGTGGCACACATAAGAGGTTGCCTTGGCTGAGTGGTCTAGGAATAGTACTATTTTCTCCTTCACCAGATGTCAGGAGGTTGTCTTCCCTTCCAGATGTACCTCAGTGATCTTACCTCTTTACAATCTATTATGCAAATGGTTTAATTCAAACAAACACAAGATCTATTAAAAACAGAGAAAAAAGTCAGATCCACACCAGCTCTGGGCCAGGACTCCAAGGGTGAGGTCCTTCTGCTACCTTGGACAGACCACCTCAGGTATGCCTTTCCTCCCATCCCACTGATACCAGAAGTTCTAAGAAAGATTTGCCATGACAAAGCTTGGGTCACTCTTATTGTGCAGAACTGGCCCAGACACTTTT
This sequence comes from Eretmochelys imbricata, assembly GCF_965152235.1. Classification (NCBI taxonomy): domain Eukaryota; kingdom Metazoa; phylum Chordata; order Testudines; family Cheloniidae; genus Eretmochelys; species Eretmochelys imbricata. The sequence continues at coordinate 55,077,005 of NC_135575.1, read as the reverse complement.
GGTTTTCAGACCTTCAGAAGATCTCAACCCACCTCTGCCAATCTGCCCTGGAGGAAAATTCCTTCCTGACCCAAAATATGGCGATCAGCTAAACCCTGAGCATGTGGGCAAGATTCACCAGTCAGACACCCAGGAAAGAATTCTCTGGAGTAACTCAGATCCCACCCCATCTAACATCCCATCACAGGCCATTGGCATATCTACCTCTAATAGTTGAAGATCAATTAATTGCCAAAATTAGGCTATCCCATCATATCATCCCTTCCTTTATCAAGCTTAGTCTTGAAGCCAGATATCTTTTGTCCCCACTGCTTCCCTTGGAAGGCTGTTCCAGAACTTCACTCCTCTGATGGTTAGAAACCTTCATCTAATTCCTGATGGCCAGTTTATATCCATTTGTTCTTGTGTCCACACTGGTACTGAGCTTAAATAATTCTTCTCCCTCCATGGTATTTATCCCTCTGATATATTTATAGAGAGCAATCATATCTCCACTCAGCCTTCTTTTGTTAGGCTAAACAAGCAAAGCTCTTTGAGTCTCCTTTCATAAGGCAGGTTTTCCATTCCTCGGATCATCCTAGTAGCCCTTCTCTGTACCTGTTCCAGTTTGAATTCATCTTTCTTAAATGTGGGAGACCGGAACCACACAATAGTCCAGATGAAGTCTCACCAGGACCTTGTATAACGGTACTAACACCTCCTTATCTCTACTGGCAATACCTCGCCTAATGCATCCCAAGACCGCATTAGCTTTTTTCATGGTCATATCACATTGGCAGCAAATAGTCATCCTGTGATCAACCAATACTCCGAGGTGGTCCTCCTCCTCCTCCTCTGTTACTTCCAAGTGATGCGTCCCCAGTTTATAACAAAAATTCTTGTTATTAATCCCTAAATGCATGACCTTGCACTTTTCACTATTAAATTTCATCCTATTACTATTACTCCAGTTTACAAGGTCATCCAGATCTTCCTGTATGATATCCCGGTCCTTCTCTGTATTGGCAATACCTCCCAGCTTTGTGTCAGCCCCAAACTGTATTAGCACATTCCTGCTTTTTGTGCCCAGATCAGTAATAAAAAGATTAAATAAGATTGGTCCCAAAACCAATCCCTGAGGAACTCCACTAGTTACCGCCTTCCAGCCTGACAATTCACCTTTCAGTGTGACCCGTTGCAGTCTCCCCTTTAACCAATTTCTTATCCACCTTTCAATTTTCATATTGATCCCCATCTTTTCCAATTTAGCTAATAATTCCCCAGGTGGACCTGTATCAAATTCCTTAATGAAATCGAGGTAAATTAGATCCACTGCATTTCCTTTGTCTAAAAAATCTGTTACCTTCTCAAAGAAGGAGATCAGGTTGGTTTGACACGATCTACCTTTTGTAAAACTATGTTGTATTTTGTCCCAATTACCATTGACCTCAATGTCCTTAACTACTTTCTCCTTCAAAATTTTTTCCAAGACCTTGCATACTACAGATGTCAAACTAACAGGCCTGTAGTTACCCGGATCACATTTTTTTCCTTTCTTAAAAATAGGAACTATGTTAGCAATTCTCCAGTCATACGGTACAACCCCTGAATTTACAGATTCATTAAAAATTTTTGCTAATGGGCTTGCAATTTCATGTGCCAGTTCCTTGAATATTCTTGGATGAAGATTATCTGGGCCCCCCGATTTAGTCCCATTAAGCTGTTCAACTTTTTGGCTTCTACCTCGGATGTGGTAATATCTACCTCCATATTCTCATTCCCATTTGTCGTCCTACCATTATCCCTAAGCCCCTCATTAGCCTCATTAAAGACTGAGGCAAAGTATTGGTTTAGATATTGGGGCCATGCCTAGATTATCCTTGACCTCCTCTCCATCCTCAGTGTTTAGCGGTCCCACTTCTTCTTTCTCTGTTTTCTTCTTATTTATATGGCTATAGAACCTTTTACTATTGGTTTTAATTCCCTTTGCAAGGTCCAACTCTACATAGCTTTTGGCCTTTCTCACTTTATCTCTACATGTTCTGACCTCAGTCAGGTAGCTTTCCTTGCTAATCCCTCCCATCTTCCACTCTCCTTTTTCTTAATCACCTCTCTGAGATGCTTGTTCATCCAGCTTGGTCTACAACTCCTGCCTATGAATTTTTCCCCTTTCTTGGGATGCAGGCTTCTGATAGTTTCTGCAACTTTGACTTGAAGTAATTCCAGGCTTCCTCCACCTTTAGATCCACACGTTCTTCAGTCCAATCCAGTTCCCTAACTAATTTCCTTAATTTTTTAAAGTTAGCTCTTTTGAAATCAAAAAGCCTAGTCACAGATCTATTTTTGTTTATCCTTCCATTTAGTTTGAACTGAATTAGCTCATGATCGCTTGAACCAAGGTTGTCCCCTACAACCATTTCTTCTATGAGGTCCTCACTACTCACCAAAACCAAATCTAAAATGGCATCAGATTTAGAGCATTCATTTTTAAAGGCCTGAACATCAATCGGTTCTCAATCAAATCAGAAGGGCTTCCACCAGAAAATGCTTTCTGGCAAAATGGAGACATTTCTCCACAAGGTCACAACAGAACCAATTATCCCCACAATCTGTGGGAACTCTTATTATTTTAGATTACCTACTCACTGTCAAGATGTTGGGTCTTTCCATTAGCTCACTGTGGGTACACCTTGCAGCAGTCAGCAACTTCCATTCTTCAGTTGAGGACTATGCTCTTTTTACTCATCCGACAACAACAAGATTCCTGAAGGGCCTCATTAGAACTTTCCATTTGATGGTGAAACCAACACCACAATGGGAACTTAATCTTGTTCTTTCAATACTTACCAGACCTCCCTTTGAATCACTAGCCACTTGCTCCATGTCCTACACCTCCATGAAAAGTCACTTTCTTAATTGCCATCACATCAGCCAGAAGAGTGAGTGAACATAAGAGGGAGTGCTTATGGCAGATCTGCCACATACCACATTTCATAAGAAGAAGGTTTCCCTTTGCCTCCATCCAAAATTCATCCCTAAATTAATTCCTGAGTTTCTTATGAATCAATCTATTCACTTACCAGTATTCTTTCCAAAACCTCATGCTTCCGATGAGGAGAAAAGACTTCTCTCTTTACATCTGAGGGTCTTTGGCATTCTTTCTGCAGACGACAAAACCAATCAGGAAAATGCCTAGATTATTTGTTGCTTTAGTAGAGTGATCTAAAGGACAAGCATTATCTTCTCAGAAACACTCTAAGTGGACCTCTGTCTGCATCATTCTTTATCAACTGGTGCATATTTCTCCTGTGGATGAGGGGAGAACCCATTCCGCTAAAGCACAAGCAACTTCTACAGCATCTCTTTGAGAGATACCTATACTGGACATCTGTAGGGTGGCTATCTGCAGCTCTAGCCATAGTTTCATGAAACATTATACATTAGTCCAGGCCTCTTCTTGCACAAGCAGTTGTGGGGACAGCAGTATTACAGACTGCTATACCAGCTGCATCCTCACACCTCCCTCATGGTTGACTGTCACTCATATGCTGAAGTATTACTGTGGCTCTTTGGCAATGTACGTTGGTGAATTCTGGCTCCTTCTCCGGCTCAGGTTGGCCACTCCTGATTTAAGCGGTAGTGTAGACAAGCTCTTAATCACTTAAAATCGATCTTTCTGTAGTTAATAAATCTGCTTTATGTTTTACCTAAAACAGTGTGTTTTAGCTGAAGTGCTTGGGAAATCTCAGCTCAGTTTACAAAGGCTAGTGTGTGTCCTCTCCACACTGAGGGAGGGGTGGACTGGGTAATGAACTTACACTGGTCAGGCTTCTAACAGGGCAAGACCATACAGTTCTGGGGTGCAAGGCTTGGGAGCTGGAGGGAATTGGCTGAAGCCTCTCTCTTCTTGGTTCATGAGTGGCTGGGAGATGCATTCATGTAACGCAGTTGGGTGTGTCCCTGCCTATGGATGTCTGTGTATGTGCAGTACCTGCCAGAGGTTTGTAGCTTGACATCAGCATCACAGCGTGAGAGGGAGCCCAGAGCGCTCAGTAGTTCCACAGTCCAAGCTGCACCCCTGGAACGCCGTCACAAGCATCAACAGCCCTATGAAACTGCAGAGCCAAATGCATCCACCCCCCTGACTCCAAATGCACGTGCCTGATCCTGTTTATTACATTGTTGTAATGCAGGGACAGGCAAAGTTTTTGGCCTGAGGGCTGCATTGGGTTTCAGAAATTGTATGGAGGGTGGTTATGGGAGGCTGTGCCTTCCCAAACAGCCAGGAGTGGCCCGGCCCCCACCCCTTATCCGCCCCCCCTGCTTCTTGCCCCCTGACACCCCCCACCCCAGGACTCCTGCCCCATCCACCCTCCCTGCTCTCTGTCCCCTGACCGCCTCTAACTGGCCCCTACCGCCCCCATCCAAACCACCCTCTTCTTCCTGATTACCCGCCCCCCCCGGGACTCCTGCCCCATCCAACCACCCGTTCTCCCTGTCCCCTGACTGCCCCGGAACCCACAACCCTGACTGCCCCCCACCACCGCATCCAACCCCCCCTCTCCTTCCTGACCGCCCCCTGCACCTCTCCCTCATTCAACCCCCCTGTTTCCCACCCTCTGACCACCCCAACCCTTATCCATCCCCCCAGTCCCTGACCACCCCCCAAACTCCACTGCCCTCTATCCAACCCCGCTCCCTGCCCCCTTACTACGCTGCCTGGAGCATTGGTAGTTGGCAGGACAGGCAGCCGCACCGCCCAGCTGGAGCCAGCCACGCAGCTCAGAGCACCGGGTCAGGCTGGGATCTGCAGCTGCCCTGCCCCAGGAGCTCACAGCCCTGCTGCCCAGAACATTGCGCTGGCGGTGCAATGAGCTGAGACTGTGAGGGAGGGGGGACAGCAAGGGAGAGGCCGGGGCGAGCCTCCAGGGCCAGGAGCTCAGGGGCTGGGCAGAATGGTCCTGAAGGCCGTAGTTTGCACACCTCTGTTGTAATGACTTATGATTGCAGTGTTCAGCAGTTTGTCTTCCGTTCTGTTTGACAGCAGTTCTAAAATGGCTCTGTCAAATTTAAAGGGTGCCAGGACTGGAATCATGGGGATTTGTTAGTTTGAGCCCCCCAATTACAGAAATTTCTGTACTTTCTCGTAGTCATCCCAGAATGCACCAAAAGAAAAATCACAGATCAGAGTGCTGAGCAATTCATTCAAACAAACTTGGAGCTGTGTGGATGCAACGATTATAAAGGAAAGTACCTTAAGCCAACAAAACAAAATGGTGTATATACACTTTGGTTGGATATATTTAATTGTTGCACTCAGAGTGCACAAAGTAGATCAATGTAAGATCCCCGTGTAAACACGGTCAGAGTCCTCAAAACTGCTTAACAGCTATGTAATGTAGACCCAGTGCCTATAGCGTACAAATGAAAATGTCTGCAACCTAATTTATGGTCATGACACACAGTATATCCCATGCCATATGGCAGTTCATACCCTGTCAAAACTCTGCAGAAACATTAACTTGTTGATCAGTCTATTGAAGTTCCTATTTATGATTGTCCCTTTTCTGTGTGTTATTTTTATCATATAAAATTGCAAAAACTCACTAAATAGCCTCTATTTGACTTGAGATGAAATTATTTTAATTTCTGTTTGCAGTCTCCCTGGTGATGGGTATTCCTACTGTGAAAAGGGGAAAACAAAGTTATCTGCTGGGCACGTTGAACTCTCTCTTCTATGAGATGTCTGCAGAGCAGAAGAATGATTGCGTAGTGGTTATCTTTGTAGCAGAGGTAAGTTAGTATGAACAGGTGTATTTATGTTAATAAAGAGACAATATAGGAATCTATGTGTGAGTACAGTAGTGTATGAAGCACTTCCATTTACTGATCATCATTGCTTTTGGAAGGATTTCTCCATGCAGTTGAAATATGGGAAAATATCCCTACTTTTCAATAAAGGACCGATAACATGGTCAAGAATTTGCATGGAATCCTATTTAATTAAATGCTAGAAGCTGACATACTGTATTCCTTTGTAATGATGTTGGCAGTCATAAAATTCCCAAACTTTGTGCCTATTAGGACTTGTGTAGTGGTCAGTGCCTTGGTCTTGTCTGGAAAAGAACTGTGAAAAAAAGATTATACAGGTAACAACTGTCACATTATATTCACAGGCACCCTTGCTCTGCTTGCAGTCACATCTCCTTCAAATAAAATCATGTGGATTCATTTTTGTCTCTTAATACAAAGTATTCTATTCTCAGAATGAAAGGAGTTGAAAACTGTCATCCACAAAAGTCCATAGAATCTGACAAAAGATGAGCTTATTACCTTAATTTGAAAGAAATAGAGGTATTTGTCAGCTATTTAGGATTATGAGTATTTTACAAGATGCTCTGACGCTCTAGCAGATTGCATGTGAAGTGACAGTTTTTCAGAGAAAAATAAATACTGTGGTTATAAAATCTACAAAACATAATAGCTCTTGTTTGAAAATGATGTGCATAAATTAGGTTGTTTCAGGTAACTGGGAATTTTCCTCTCCCTGAATCTCTTGTTCTTATGGTGAAAGAACTATAGCTATGAAATACACCTAATAAAAGTGCATTATTTAGCAACTCTTTGCAGACAGATGGTGGTGGTTGGGGACCCACATCCGCTCTCACAATCTAGCTGTCTTTATGCATTCTTTAACGGCTAGTTTCCGCTTATTTATTAAATGTAAAATAAAGTGTACTAATTTAGTTAACCACATTTATAACTGTTCAAACTATAAATAATACCTAGATCACACTTCACCTTATCGGCTTAAATAGGATCCTGATATCTCTTTCTGGTCCAGATCACTATGATAGTTTAATTTTTAAAATTAAATTGTAAATTTAGCTAGACTAGAAAATAAGCCAGTAAATTTAGACTGTTTTACAGTGGGATAAGTCCTGGTAGAGGGCCTTGCCCTGCAAGGGGTCTAGGTTACAGTGGCATAAAGAAGCTACTTATGAGGGGTAGGCAATAATATGCCACCCCTGAGGTAAAAGTGAGTAATACTTGCTGTAAAGGAGAGGAGGCCAGGACAACTGGGGAATATACCAATTCAGTTACTCCATTGTGACTCCTGCGGTAGAGCTCCGATGGCTCTTCAGTGGGAATTAAAGTTGCCTCTTTGGTGGACCCCGGTGAAGGGCAGAAGTAGAAATACTAGGTTCACACTAGAGTTAGCCTTGACCAACTGACACAGTATTAATTAAGACAATCCCTCCATACACTGAGTGATAAATTACATTTAACACCATAAAGAAAAGGAGTACTTGTGGCACCTTAGAGACTAACCAATTTATTTGAGCATGAGCTTTCGTGAGCTACAGCTCACTTCATCGGATGCATACCGTGGAAACTGCAGCAGACTTTATATATACACAGAGAATATGAAACAATACCTCCTCCCACCCCACTGTCCTGCTGGTAATAGCTTATCTAAAGTGATCATCAGGTTGGGCCATTTCCAGCACAAATCCAGGTTTTCTCACCCTCCACCCCCCCACACAAATTCACTCTCCTGCTGGTGATAGCCCATCCAAAGTGACAACTCTTTACACAATGTGCATGATAATCAAGTTGGGCCATTTCCTGCACAAATCCAGGTTCTCTCACCCCCTCACAGGAGGTGCAGCACATAATTGCACACCTCTTAAATAACATGGTGTTAAATTTCAGAGTAACAGCCGTGTTAGTCTGTATTCGCAAAATACACAGAACCTGGATTTGTGCAGGAAATGGCCCAACTTGATTATCATGCACATTGTGTAAAGAGTTGTCACTTTGGATGGGCTATCACCAGCAGGAGGGTGAATTTGTGTGGGGGGGTGGAGGGTGAGAAAACCTGGATTTGTGCTGGAAATGGCCCAACCTGATGATCACTTTAGATAAGCTATTACCAGCAGGACAGTGGGGTGGGAGCAGGTATTGTTTCATATTCTCTGTGTATATATAAAGTCTGCTGCAGTTTCCACGGTATGCATCCGATGAAGTGAGCTGTAGCTCAGGAAAGCTTATGGTCAAATAAATTGGTTAGTCTCTAAGGTGCCACAAGTACTCCTTTTTTTTTTGCGAATACAGACTAACACGGCTGTTACTCTGAAATTTAACACCATGTTATTTAAGAGGTGTGCAATTATGTGCTGCACCTCCAAGAGGTGCAGCACACACAGATACAGCCCAGAGGGTGGGAGGCTAAGGGTATGTCTACACTACGAAATTAGGTCGAATTTATAGAAGTTGGTTTTTTAGAAATCGGTTTTATATATTTGAGTGTGTGCGTCCCCACAGAAAATGCTCTAAGTGCATTAACTCGGCGGAGTGCTTCCACAGTACCGAGGCAAGTGTCGACTTCCGGAGTGTTGCACTGTGGGTGGCTATCCCACAGTTCCCGCAGTCTCCGCTGCCCATTGGAATTCTGGGTTGAGATCCCAATGCCTGATGGGGCTAAAACATTGTCGCGGGTGATTCTGGGTACATATCGTCAGGCCCCAGTTCCTTCCCTCCCTCCCTCCCTCCCTCCGTGAAAGCAAGGGCAGACAATCATTTCGCACCTTTTTTCCTGAGTTACCTGTGCAGACGCCATACCACGGCAAGCATGGAGCCCGCTCAGGTAACCATCACCGTATGTCTCCTGGGTGCTGGCAGACGTGGTACTGCATTGCTACACAGCAGCATCAACCCATTGCCTTGTGGCAGCAGACAGTACAGTACGACTGGTAGCCGTCATCATCATGTCCGAGGTGCTCCTGGCCACGTCGGCCAGGAGCGCCTGGGCAGACATATGCGCAGGGATTAAATTTGGAGTGACTTGACCAGGTCATTCTCTTTAGTCCTGCAGTCAGTCCTATTGAACCATCTTATGGTGAGCAGGCAGGCGATATGGATTGCTAGCAGTCCTACTGTACCATCTTCTGCCAGGCAGGCAAGAGATGAGGATGGCTAGCAGTCCTACTGCACCGTCTTCTGCCAGCCAAAGATGTAAAAGATAGATGGAGTGGATCAAAACAAGAAATAGACCAGATTTGTTTTGTACTCATTTGCTTCCCCCCCTTCCCCGTCTAGGGGACTCATTCCTCTAGGTCACACTGCAGTCACTCACAGAGAAGGTGCAGCGAGGTAAATCTAGCCATGTATCAATCAGAGGCCAGACCAACCTGCTTGTTCCAATAAGAACAATTACTTAGGTGCACCATTTCTTATTGGAACCCTCTGTGAAGTCCTGCCTGAAATACTCATTGATGTAAAGCCACCCCCTTTCTTGATTTTAATTCCCTGTAAGCCAACCCTGTAAGCCATGTCGTCAATCACCCCTCCGTCAGAGCAACGGCAGACAATCGTTCCGCGCCTTTTTTCTGTGCAGATGCCATACCAAGGCAAGCATGGAGGCTGCTCAGCTCACTTTGGCAATTAGGGGCACATTAAACACCACACACATTATCCAGCAGTATATGCAGCACCAGAACCTGGCAGAGCGATACCGGGCGAGGAGGCGACGTCAGCGCAGTCACATGAGTGATCAGGACATGGACCCAGATTTCTCCGAAAGCATTGGCCCTGCCAATGCATGCATCATGGTGCTAATGGGGCAGGTTCATGCTGTGGAACGCCAATTCTGGGCTCGGGAAACAAGCACAGACTGGCGGGGCCGCATAGTGTTGCAGGTCTGGGACAATTCCCAGTGGCTGCGAAACTTTCGCATGCGTAAGGGAACTTTCATGGAACTTTGTGACTTGCTTTCCCCTGCCCTGAAGCGCATGAGTACCAAGATGAGAGCAGCCCTCACAGTTGAGAAGCGAGTGGCAATAGCCCTGTGGAAGCTTGCAACGCCAGACAGCTAGCGGTCAGTTGGGAATCAATTTGGAGTGGGCAAATCTACTGTTGGGGCTGCTGTGATGCAAGTAGACCACGCAGTCAAAGATCTGCTGATATCAAGGGTAGTGACCTTGGGAAATGTGCAGGTTATAGTGGATGGCTTTGCTGCAATGGGATTCCCTAACTGTGGTGGGGCCATAGACGGAACCCATATCCCTACCTTGGCACCGGAGCACCAAGCCGGCGAGTAAATAAACCGCAAGGGGTACTTTTCAATAGTGCTGCAAGCTCTGGTGGATCACAAGGGACGTTTCACCAACATCAACATGGGATGGCCGGGAAAGGTACATGACGCTCGCATCTTCAGGAACTCTGGTCTGTTTCAAAAGCTGCAGGAAGGGACTTTATTCCCAGACCAGAAAATAACTGTTAGGGATGTTGAAATGCCTATAGTTATCCTTGGGGACCCAGCCTACCCCTTAATGCCATGGCTCATGAAGCCGTACACAGGCAGCCTGGACAATAGTCAGGAGCTGTTCAACTACAGGCTGAGCAAGTGCAGAATGGTGGTAGAATGTGCATTTGGATGTTTAAAGGCGCGCTGGCGCAGTTTACTGACTCGCTTAGACCTCAGCGAAACCAATATTTCCACTGTTATTACTGCTTGCTGTGTGCTCCACAATATCTGTGAGAGTAAGGGGGAGACGTTTATGGCGGGGTGGGAGGTTGAGGCAAATCGCCTGGCTGCTGGTTACGCGCAGCCAGACACCAGGGAGGTTAGAAGAGCACAGGAGGGCACGGTACGCATCAGAGAAGCTTTGAAAACCAGTTTCATGACTGGCCAGGCTACGGTGTGAAAGTTCTGTTTGTTTCTCCTTGATGAAACCCCCTGCCCCTTGGTTCACTCTACTTCCCTGTAAGCTAACCACCCTCCCCTTCTCCCTTCGATCACCGCTTGCAGAGGCAATAAAGTCATTGTTGCTTCACATTCATGCATCATTTGTTCATTCATCACACAAATTGGGGGATGACTACCAAGGTAGCCCAGGAGGGGTGGTGGAGGAGGAAAGGAAAATGCCACACAGCACTTTAAAAGTTTACAACTTTAAAATTTATTGAATGCCAGCCTTCTGTTTTTTGGGCAATCCTCTGTGGTGGAGTGGCTGGTTGGCTGGAGGACCTCCACCGCATTCTTGGGTGTCTGGGTGTGGAGGCTATGGAACTTGGGGAGGAGGGCGGTTGGTTACACAGGGGCTGTAGTGGCAGTCTGTGCTCCAGCTGCCTTTGCTGCAGCTCAACCATATACTGGAGCATACTGGTTTGATCCTCCAGCAGCCTCAGCATTGAATCCTGCCTCCTCTCATCACACTGCTGCCACATTTGAGCTTCAGCCCTCTCTTCAGCCCGCCACCTCTCCTCCTGGTCATTTTGTGCTTTCCTGCACTCTGACATTATTTGCCTCCACGCATTCGTCTGTGCTCTGTCAGTGTGGGAGGACAGCATGAGCTCAGAGAACATTTCATCACGAGTGCGTTTTTTTTTCTTTCTAATCTTCACTAGCCTCTGGGAAGGAGAAGATCCTGTAATCATTGAAACACATGCAGCTGGTGGAGAAAAAAAAAGGGACAGCGGTATTTAAAAAGATACATTTTATAAAACAGTGGCTACACTCTTTCAGGGTAAACCTTGCTGTTAACATTACATACATAGCACATGTGCTTTTGTTACAAGGTCGCATTTTGCCTCCCCCCACCGCCTGGCTATCCCCTCAACCTTCTCCCCTCCCTGTGGCTAACAGCGGGGAACATTTCTGTTCAGCCACAGGCAAACAGCCCAGCAGGAACGGGCTCCTCTGAGTGTCCCCTGAAGAAAAGCACTCTATTTCAACCAGGTGACCAAGAATGATATCTCACTCTCCTGAAGATAACACAGAGAGATAAAGAACAGATGTTGTTTGAACGCCAGCAAACATACACTGCAATGCTTTGTTGTACAGTGATTCCCGAGTACGTGTTACTGGCCTGGAGTGGTAAAGTGTCCTACCATGGAGGATGCAATAAGGCTGCCCTCCCCAGAAACCTTTTGCAAAGGCTTTGGGAGTACATCCAGGAGAGCCGCGAATGCCAGAGCAAATTAATCCTTTCACATGCTTGCTTTTAAACCATGTATAGTATTTTAAAAGGTACACTCACCAGAGGTCCCGTTTCCGCCTGCCGGGTCCAGGAGGCAGCCTTGGGTGGGTTCGGGGGGTACTGGCTCCAGGTCCAGGGTGAGAAACAGTTCCTGGCTGTCTGGAAAACCGGTTTCTCTGCTTGCTTGCTGTGAGCTATCTACAACCTCCTCCTCATCATCATCTTCTTCGTCCCCAAAACCTGCTTCCTGCTGCCTCCATCTCCATTGAAGGTGTCAAACAACATGGCTGGGGTAGTGGTGGCTGAACCCCCTAAAATGGCATGCAGCTCATCATAGAAGCGGCATGTTTGGAGCTCTGATCCGGAGCGGCCGTTCGCCTCTCTGGTTTTCTGGTAGGCTTGCCTCAGCTCCTTAAGTTTCATGCGGCACTGCTTCGGGTCCCTGTTATGGCCTCTGTCCTTCATGCCCTGGGAGATTTTGACAAAGGTTTTGGCATTTCGAAAACTGGAACGGAGTTCTGATAGCACGGATTCCTCTCCCCATACAGCGATCAGATCCTGTACCTCCCGTTCAGTCCATGCTGGAGCTCTTTTGCGATTCTGGGACTCCATCATGGTCACCTCTGCTGATGAGCTCTGCATGGTCACCTGCAGCTTGCCACGCTGGCCAAACAGGAAATGAGATTCAAAAGTTCGCAGTTCTTTTCCTGTCTACCTGGTCAGTGCATCTGAGTTGAGAGTGCTGTCCAGAGCGGTCACAATGGAGCACTCTGGGATAGCTCCCGGAGGCCAATACCGTCAAATTGTGTCCACAGTACCCCAAATTCAACCTGGCAAGGCCGATTTAAGCACTAATCCACTTGTCAGGGGTGGAGTAAGGAAATCGATTTTAAGAGCCCTTTAAGTCGAAATAAAGGGCTTCATCGTGTGAACGGGTGCAGGTTTACATAGATTTAACGCTGCTAAATTCGACCTAAAGTCCTAGTGTAGACCAGGGCTAAGATTGCTTTAAGTTCTGCCCCTCCCCCAGCATGCTTCCAGTGAAGGAGCTTGAGAGGGTCCTATGTAAGGCTGTTACAGCAGCTTTGCATAGTGCCTGCAGCAAAGGAATTGTCCACCAGCCAGCTAAAGATTTTTTCTTGTCTCTTTATGCTGCTGTAGCAGTGTAAAAGGGCCAGGCCAGAGTAGTGTAGGGTAGGAAGGGTGGAGTCTCTCCCCAGGAATCCTCAGGGTCACTTTCTAATTTGGTGTAATTTCCCAATTTAAACGGAGTGAAATGGCTTTGGGCACAGTAGCTTTATTAGTCGTTGAAGCTTCTGGGGATCAGGTTCACAAATGCTTGCATCATGGGTAACTCTAAGTAGTATCATGTCTGTAAGTGGGTAACACGGTTGTTGAAGTAGCTTTCTCTTGTCAACCCTCAACAGCTATGTATTCTTGACTTATTGCTGTTTTAATGTATATCTTGTGATGAAGCTTGGCTATAACTTTTTTAAATAACCAATCCTAAACTGACAGAATGACCCCTACATCTCCAAAGGGACAACACCTTTAAGCAGTGTTAGATTTTCATTTAGTTAAAGCCTGAATTTTCCATACTAAAACTGCTAGTTGTATGGGGCAGCAATAATGAGCAAAAACTGACATTCTAATTTCCAAGCTAAATGCCACCAGTTAGTTAAATGAGGAGCAATCTCCTGTTTAAAACTTTGGATATGGATAGCCCTAGGCAAGGAAAGTTTGCACAGGTGAGTTTTCTCACCAACAACCGGATCAGGTTCATAAAAGTTAGTGATTATTTTGATGATTAATCCAAATGACCTCTTTACTGAGAACAGGATCAGAGGGGCATACTAAATTTAGTCCTCACAACTAGAAGCTGTAGACAGATTGCCACAAATCTGTGATCTCTCTCTTACTAAAGTGATGAGAACCTGTATATAGTCCACACACAAATAATTTACACACAAATGAAGCATCTCTGATTTATAATATAAATTCAGATGCCTGGGTAACACAACAATATTTAGTTGTAGGAACACTGATATAATTACTCTTGCCTAGAATTAAAAAATTAGGCAGTGAAGTGTTTTCTATGTATACTTATATCAGTTAGACTGGAAGTTAATGAAAATATTAAATTGGGTAAAAGGAAGGAGTGTGTTAGATACTTTTTTGTTCTTTACTTCTCTAGGTGAATGCAGAGTATGTTAACAGTATTGCAGAAAGTGTTAGAACCAGGTAAGTCCTCCCTCAGGACCTATTGTATGGCTAATGGCTAATCAGTTTTACCTGAAAAGTTGCAGCGTTTCAATAATGAACTACAAAATGAAAACTTGCTGAAATGGTGCCATTACTCACATTTCATAATTCAATGCTTTTAGGTTGCATTCTAACCTTTGAAACATACGTTAATTTTCTTCAATGTGAGCCTGCTTTCCAAGGAATTAATAGTGCAATCCAAAGCACCTTTGTATTCATACACTGTCCCCATTGACCTCAGTCCCCTAAAATCTATAGCTATCTGTGCTGAGATCTGTGACATTTTCTAGGTGTCTTTGTTTGATAGTTTGGGTAGCAGTTCTTCTTTTTTTAAGGGCCACAGATTTTGGATAGCAATCTACTTCAATGAAATGCACTAATTCAGTTATCTATATTGCGATTCAGTATGAAGTAATTTTGAAAAGACTTTGAAAGACTGAATTCAAGTGTGACTGTTATGAAGAAATAAGCTCAGGCTGAGATTTCACTGTAATTTTGCTTGCTCTTATCCTACTCTCTGGTAAATGTTTAGTAACACTTGAAAAACTGAAAGTCTTCGCTTGAAAGGGACAAGTGCTTGAATTGCCCATTTAAATGGAATATTGACTGCAGCTACGTTAGCTGATTGTGAAAAACATTGCATTGTTGATGCTGTGTTTTAAGTATCAACCTTTACTCACTAAAGAAGAACAATTAAATGCAAGGAGGATACAGAGTGGAAAGGCAGTTGAATGACAAAGAATATAATCGATAATAACTACATCCGGAAACTGGAACTGAATGACGGGATGGATCTGTAATGCATTGTGCCACCTGATGTACTGGGATACCACTGAGTCCGCCTGTTCCACCAGCATGGGCCCCCTTTACTCTGTCTTGCTGAGGCAGGCTCTTAAACCTGCTCTAGAACACACAAAGACAGGGCCACACCCAGCTGCAGAAAGACACAGACATTGAGATCAGCTCTGGGAAGACTCAGTTTAAGGGACTTGCCCCAGCACTCAGGTGCTCACTTCCCTTGGAGTGCAGACCCAAAGGTATATTGACTTGTGCTGTATAGGAAGATCTGCACTGCGCAAGCTCATAAAAATTCACCCTCTCCCTCAATGTGATGAGAGATATGCACTACTTCTTTCCCCCTGGCCCCGTTAGAAATTGCACAAACTGGATTTAATAATAAGCAAAACAAATTTATTAACTATAAAAGGCAGATTTTCAGTGATTATAAGGGATAGCAAACAGAACAAAGCGGATTACTGAGCAAATAAAACAAACCACGCATACTAAGCTTAAGATCTTAAAGAGACTGGTTTCAAGAAGCAATTTCTCACCCTCAGTGTTATTTTAGGTAAGTTGCAGAGTTTCAGTAGCAGGGGTTGGGGGTGGGAGGGGTTTCGGGGTGCCGGATTCAGGTGGCGCCCACCTTGGGCAGCTCCCCGGAAGCAGCAACATGTCCCTGCTGCTCCTAGATGGCGGCACAGCCAGGCGGCTCTGCAAGCTGCCTCCTCCCACAGGCGCTGCCCCGTAGCTCCCTTTGGCTGCGGTTCCCAGCAGTGGGGGCTGCGGAGTCAGCACTTGGGTCGAGGGCAGATCACGGAGCCCCCATGGCCATTCCTCCACTTAGGAGCAGCAGGGAGCCACGCGGAGCCAGGTAGGGAGTCTGCTGGCCCTGTGCCAACCGGACTTTTAATGGCCCAGTGTGTGGTGCTGTCCAGAGCCGCCAGGGTCCCTTTTCGACCGGGCATTCTGGTCGAAAACCAGACACCTAGCAACCCCACTGAATATCAGAAATACTGGTTTATAGAGCTTTCTGATTGATAAAGTGCTGAATAACACAGCTTTTACTGTACTTAGGTTCCCATTTTTGGTCTCATTTGATCGCTTTTTATCTTTCAATACTGGGAACAGTACTGGAATGATGCTGTGTTTGCCAGGGTTTAAGTCCTGCCGGGCCTTGCAAAACCCATGCCAGTCTGTGACCCACACCCGGCCTGCTTGAAATGTTTGGGGGAATCCCATGCTAGTGACAAATGTCATATTTGCAAAGGATTCAAATGCTGTTCAAAAAAAGATAAGGCAGTAAGGCTAAGTGCTCGCTTATGGAGGCAGCACTTTGACCCCCATCAGAGTCTTCACACATGGCAAGCACCCAAGTTCATCAATTATGGTATGGAGCATTCCACTGGAGATGTCTGCGGCTCCTCAGGACTGTTCTCCAGGTGTGAAGAAAAGGCTTAGGCCTTCCTCAGGTGTGGTTCCTTAGCTTGTTTGCATCAGTTAGAGGTAGAAACCTGAAAAAACATTCAGAAGAGACACTCCTCTCCTCCCAAGAGGGGATTGCCACCTCTGGAGTTTGTGCTAGGTCTGTCAAGGCCATCTCCTGAAAGACATTAATGGAGCCAAAAGACAGGGCTGATCCCAACAACCCTGGAGAGGTTACCAGAGTATGCAGCCACAAGAGACTTGTTTAGCCTCTCAGTACTTGTATCACTGGCAGGGGAAGGTCCACAGCCAATATGGATGCCCATGGTTCATGCCTGTCCAGATCGAGATCCAATGGTGCCACTACCCAAACCTCCACAAAAGCCTGTGTAGTCACCTCCCATGATTTCCCCAGTACCGCCATCCCTGGGATGAGGCTATTTCTCACAAGTCCCATCTGGATTTGCATCTTCACCATCAAAAGCATCTGACTCTTCTTCCCCAACTCAGAGGTGAGGTCCTCTATTTCCCACCCAGGATGGAGAACATGCCCTCCATCAGAGTCATTGGGACCCTGCGCCATGCAGCAGCCCCAGCATTGGTGTCCTCCTAAGGGTCAATGGCCTGGGCAAGGATAGGTCCTGGGCCTACATAAGTGCCCATTATGGGCACTGTGTGGTCTTGCCCCCATCCCCCAGCTGGGCTAGGACCTCCCCTCAACCATCTTGCTTGCTGTCATGGAGAGTGCACTGGAGGCACTGGTACTGAGAGCATCATTCCCTGGCCAAAAGCCACTCAGGCACCCTCCCTGCTACAAGCCACAGACCAACCACCATCTCAGATGTTTGTTGCATCTTCATCCTCATCACCAGATGAGGCTGTGGAGCTGTCAAGTGATTCACAGCTGCCAAAGGACCACAGAGCTTATCAAGATAGTTTAAAAAGAGTGGCCTCTGTACTTGACATTCAGGCAGAAAAGGTTCATGAAAGCTTTCATATGTTGGTGGACATCCTAGTATCGGCGGCCCCAGTCAGGGTGGTGCTACCAATTAATGAAGCCTCTTGGAGCCAGTCAAGGCCCTTTGGCAGGCATCCTCCTCCTTGCCCCAGACAGTAAAACAAGTTGAGAGGAGGTACTTTGTCCCCTATAACGGGATATGAACATTTTTTTTTCTCATCTCCTCCGGGTTCTCTTGTGGTGGGAGCTGCAAATGAGTGGGAAAGACAAGAACAATAAGCTTCAATGCCAAAATGCAAAGACTCAAAGAGGCTGGATCTGTTTGGTTGCAAGCTTTATTCTTCAGGAAGACTACAACTAAGGATTGCACACCAACAGGCTCTCCTGAGTCAATATGACTTCACCCTCCGGGAGAAACATCATGAAATTTCAAGATAAGCCACCAGAGGACTATAGAAAAGAATTTGCAGTAATGGCTGAAGAGGGTAAGCTGGTCGGCAGGACTGCCCTCCAGTCCTGGACAGTTCGGATAGTGCAGACTTGGCTGCTTGAACCATGGCATCAGGTGTTGTTATGAGAAGGTGTACGTGGTTGCAGTCTTGTGGTCTATCTCTAGAAGTCCAACAGACTATCCAGGACGTACATTTCAAAGATCCCTCCCTCTTTTCAGAAAAAACAAATGGCAGGCTTCATAACCTTAAGGATTCTAGGACAACACTCAAATTCCTTGTGATCTATATCCCAGCAGCGAAAAGAAAGCAGTTTCATTTGCAGCAGCCATAGAGACACCAGGGTTTGCTTCCCAATCTCAAGATCTGCCAAGGAAAAAGGGCAAAGGTTATAGGAGATGCCCTCCACTGCCCTCCTCCTAAGCATCAATGGGCTCACCCTGTCCAACTGCCTCATCCAAAGAGGCATGTTGATGGGTTTGTCAAGGACAGTGTACCAGTCACCATAACTCCCTCTGTTCACCATCATTTGTTTACCAGTCGCTTATCCCACTTTCTAAATGCTTGGGTCCACGTAACTTCAGACCAGTGGGTCTTAAGCACAGTGGAACTGGGTATGCCAACCAGTTAATTTCTACCCCTCAACCCCCTTCCCCAGTCCTCTCCAGGGACCACTCTCACAAGATTTCCCTTCAACAGGAGGTCCAATCTCTTCTTCTGGCAGGGGCCATAGAGGAAGTCCCCTTGTACCTCAGGGGAAGGGCTTCTATTCCCACTACTTCCTGATCCCCAAGACAAAAGGGGGTCTCAGGCTTATTTTAGATCTAAGACAGTTGAACAAATTCCTGAAGAAAATAAAATTCCACATGGTTACCCTAGCTTCAACTATTCCTTTCCTGGAGCAGGGGGACTCGTATGCTGCCCTCAACTTAAAGGATGCTTAGTTCCATGTTGCAATACATCACGACCATTGGAAGTGTCTCAGATTTGTGGTGAATGGGTGCCATTATCAGTTCACAGTGCTTGTGTGTGGTCTGTCAGCTGCTCCCCGAGTGTTCACAAAATCCATGGCAGTCGTAGCAACTCACCTACGAAAATTAGGTGTTCATATATTCCTATACCTGGACGACTGGTTGATCAGAGGTTGGTCTAAGGCTCAAGACCTATCCAGTTTATCAACTGTCCTGTCCACATGTGATGCGCTGGGGCTCTTAGTAAATCGAGACAAATCAATCCTGAAACTGGTACAGACAAAAGAATTAATCAGGGCAGTCTTAGACACCACAAAGGTAATGGCCTTGCTACCACAAGCCAGGTTAGAAACTTTACAGGATTTAGTGCTGCAACTGAGAGCATGCTGCTGCACAACAGTATGCAGCTGCCTCAGTCTTCTCGGTCACATGGCAGCATGTACCTATGTAGTTCAGCACACCAGATTGCACCTCAGAAAGCTGCAGGCATGGCTAGTATTAGTGTGTGCCATGAGTCATCACCATTTGGCTAAAGTGGTTGGAGTGCCAATGTTAATGTTGTCATTTCTAGACTGGTAGATGAACCTTCAGAAAGTTTGCATGGGGGTTCCCTTTCTCCCCCTGCTACTAATGTGTCTTTTCTGGGCTCGGGGACTTATATGGGGTCCCTGCAGACTTAAGGTCTTCGGTAGCCTCAAAAGACTCATAAATGTCAGGGAGTTGAGAGGTATGTCTAGCCTGCTTGGTCTTCCTCCCCCATGTAGTGGGGGAAAAAATTGTTAATTCTGACAGACAATTCGGTGACCATGTTTTACATAAACAAACAAGCAGAAGCACAGTTGAACTAACTGTGCCAGGAGGCAGCATGCCTTTAGAACTTCTTTTTAGCCAACCCAGTTCATCTCAGAACTGCTTATCATCCTGAAAAACAGAACATTTTAGTGGTTAAGCTGAGCAAATCCTTCTCCGATCACCATGAGTGCTCACGACGTTCAAATGTGGCCAGGTCCATCTTCCAGCTCCAGGGAACTCCCCAAGTGGACCTGTTTGCAAGAAGAACCAATAGAAAATTACATCAGTTCTGCTTCCAAGGCAGGCTTGGTCCAGGCTTGTTGACAGATGCTTTTCTCTATCCTGGAAGAAATTTCTCTTATATGCTTTTCCCCTGATTCCTTTGCTTCCCATGGTTGTTTTCAAAGTGAAACAAGACCGTGTTCACCTCATCCTTGTAGCACCGGCATTGCGTGATCGACACTGGTACTTGATCCTGATATCCTTGTCAGTCAAGCCTCCCCTGTCTCTCCCATTGGATTTAGATGTAATTTTCTGGGACTCCATTCCAACCTCCAAGCTTTTCATCTGACAGCATGGATTCTTCATGGCTGGTATCCTTTGGAAAGTCCTGCTTGAAGGACATTCAAGAAGTGCTTCTGAATAGCAGAAAACTCTCAACTAGAAGCACTTACATGGCTAAACAGAAGCATTTCTCCATTTGGTGTCATGTGAATGGTGCATCTCCAAAGCAGGCACCCCTGGACCTCGTGCTGGACTATCTACTAGATCTAAAACAGAGTTTGGCTATTAGCTCTATAAGGGTGCATCTGACAGCCATTCTGGCCTTCCACTTCTTAGTGGATGATAGATCTTTTTTCAAACCCCATCATTACCCACTTCCTAAAGGACTTGGTCAGATTATGCTCATATGTATGAGACCCCGTCTCTCCTGGGGACCTGAACTTAGTTCTAGCAAAAATTATGGGACCTCCCTTTTTGCTCCTGGCAACTTGCTCTCTTCTTCACCTTTCCATGAAGGTATTATTTCTGATGGCAGTTACCTCAGCCAGAAGGGTGGGCGAGTTGTCAGAACCCCCCTACATAGTTTTCCATAAGGATAAGGTTTATCTCTGTCCTCACCCAAAATTTCTCACGAAAGTAGCCTCTGATTTTCATGTTAACCAAGCAATCTGTTTTCCATTGTTCTTTCCGAAACCTCATGCACATAGGGATGAAGAATAGCTTTACTCACTGGATGTGAGAAGAGTTTTAGCTTTCTACATGGACTGGAAGAAATCTTTTAGATCCTCTACGCAGTTGTTTGTAGTGTTGCAGACAGAGCTAAAGGCCAAACAGTTTCCACTCAGAAAATCGCATCCTAGGTCCCACTTCATGCGTGTTTGTGCTACCCACTGGTTAATACTATTCTGCCAACTAGAGTGTTGGTGCATTCTCTTACCAGACAGGCAGCTTCTGCAGCTTTCTTGGGTCCAGTGCCAATTGTAGATATTTGTAAAGCAGCCACTTGGTCATTAGTCCACAGTTTTGCTTCTCATTATGCCATTGCCAATCAGTCCAGAGATGATACCAGTTTCGGGCGGGTTGTCTTACAGTCTCTGTTCAGGTAGATTCCAAACTCACCTCTGTGTGTGTTTTCTTCTGAGTCACCTACAGTGGAACTGAACATGTAAAACACATTTCAAAGAACAGCTATACAAAGGAAGGTGATCATTTTTTACCAACAAACAGACCAGTTTGAAGATAACCCTTTATTAAGAATGGAAACTATGCACAGAAATAAGGTGGTAAAACTTCCTGCAACTGTCTGGCTGTAGCCTGCTACTGTCCTGTTCTAGGTTCCTTTGTTTCTGCTCCACAGCAGAAAGTGTGTCATAGGAAAGCCAAAGACTTCATGAAGAGTGTACATGAAGTGTGACATCTCTACTCTCTAGCACATAGTTATTCCCCATCCCATATGGGAAAAGCTATACCAGTATAGGTCACTTTTATACCAGTATAGTTACATCCACATTAGGGCTATTACCAGTTTAATTATTTTAGTAAAATGTCTGAACCAAAATGGTTATTCCTGTAAAACTTTCAAGTGTAGACCAAGCCTCATTATACTTTTCAGTTGAGTTAAGTTTATTCAACTGAGTTAGCTTGATTATTAAAAACACATCTTTTTGCCCATGTAGACATGGTCTGGGATTGAACGTGGGGTTAGGAACTGCCTGTACAGATCCCTATGCCAGGATTAACACCTGAGGGCTAGTTAGATCCACAAGGAATTTTAGGGCTGGTCTACATGGTGAGTAATGAGCTGTATGGGAGGGTGATTTCTAAAGTACATGTATTAATTGGCTCATGTAGTGTGCACTAGCAGGTCTAAGGGTTCCTCAGTGTGCTTTAACATAGTACTGTTTCAAACAGCACTATATCAAAGGAGACAAGGGAACATTTAGCGCATACCAGCAGAGTCTACATAGACCAATTAATGTGTTTTTGAAATCACATCCCCTTTGAGTGCATTATCCAATTGTGTAGAAAAGCTCTTAAATACCTAACTGCCCCTTTAGGCACCACTATGATCTTAAAAATGTCCAGTCAGTTACCGCCTAAACCTGTAGGTACTTAAATTCCTTAGGCATCTAAGTTTTTGCCAGTGGGCATGCACAAAACCACCTGAATCCTGATTCCACTGACTGCTCGGCACCCTAGCTGATGTCTAAGACCTAGCAGGATTCTCAAACTAGTTGTTCCCCTGCCTGTCTCACCTGTGGGGCCTGATCTGGTAGGGATTCGCAGAGCATGCCAGACAGTCGGGGGGGAAGCAGATCAAGAAACAAGTGAGAGAGAGTGTGTGTGTCTGTATACCCATCCCAGAATACCCAACAGCCCAGTGACTCGGGAACTGACATGGGAGATCCAAGTTTGAATCCCTGCTCGAAACTGGGCTGAGTAGGTATTTGAAAAACAGGTTTCCCATATCATAGGTGAGTGCTGTAACCTCTGGGCTATTGGCTGTGGTGGAGTGGTCTCTCTTTCTCTCTCGGTCATTTTTGTGAGAAAGGGCTGACCTGACCTAGGCACCTAACTCCAGGAAAGGGTTCATGGCTGTGAATTCCAAGTGGAGATAGGCACCTCCCTGTGACCCACACTTAGGCACCTATCTACATTTGAAGCATGGGGCCTAGTCCCTGCTCCTCTCCCCAGCATTTCCTACTGGCTAGCTTAGGTCCTGATCAGCTTCCTGGCTTCTAAGAATCTCATTCTTAGGTGCCTAACTTTCTCCATGCATTGTATAACTTGGTGCTCAGGATTCCACTGATCATCAAGGTGCCTAAATGTTAGGCATTGCAATGCTGACAGTTGCAATGTCTAAGTCCTTTTGTTGATTTAGCCCATAGTTATTAATCTTTTCTTTACAGCTTCCCTAACGAAGTGCAGTCGGGCATTCTTGAGGTTATTTCCCCTCTTGCTTCCTATTACCCAGACTTCTCCAATCTCAAGGAAACATTTGGAGACTCAAAGGAAAGAGTAAGGTAAGATAGGCTATGTAAAAACTTTCCAAGAATTTTGTTCAGCAGTAACTCCTTTAAATAGTCCACTGTATTTAAATTGATAAAGCACTGTAAGTTTAAGCAGAAGGTCATGGAAAATTTATTTAATACAAGTATAAGTATGGTGGAAACCAATGCTGTTGTCGGTGTCCATCAACTTCAGAGTGAGAGCAAAACATTCTCTCCTGCTTCTAAAAATCCAAAATGTTTAAAACTGAGTATATAGTGCCAGATGATGATTTATATAGATTAGAATAGTATGTTGATAGATGGCCTCACTTTTGTTGTTACTTCTATATAATATAATGAATCCTCTTTACTAACTCCTGGTGGTATCACTGGCCCAGTTGCTTTAAATTCATTAACAGGAAACTATAACCTGAAACTGGTTGATTTACAGAAGCCAATCAGTTTTTCGTAGACCAAAAATAAGTTTAGATTGTCACCAACAACTTTCATGGCTCCACATTCATATGCTCAAGAGCACTGAGCTGCCAGTTTGAAGCAACACAGATGATAGCAAGAGAACAGTAGTGCATGTTGCATACATGAATGAAATCAGGTTGCTTTTTTTTAAATTAAATCCCATTCTTTCTAGAGAGCAAATATATTTGGTACACATGAGTAGAATATTCCTAGTTGCTCCCATCAAGGCCCAAATTCTTAGAATTGCACAGCTATAATTTGGATTTTGCAGTCATCCTCAAACCTTTATAGATAAGGTGAAGGAAGAACTCTTTTTTTATAAATAAGCTTTGTGGAATTTCAAAAATAATAAGCAAAAACAATATTTAATATCAATAGATCTGATTAGGAATTTTCATCAAAATGCAATTTCCACAAATTTGACATTTTTCATGGGAAATTTTGATTTTGCCAAAGTTTTTCCATTTTTACTCAGTAACAATGAAATTAAGTATTTCATTTCAAGTTGGATTGACCCAAATCGAAATACCTTGGTTTGTCAAACCAAATCAGAATGTTTAATTTCAGTTCAGATCTGTGTCTGCCTGAGTTGCCATGGTGCCTCATGCTCCTGTTCTCCTCTCTGGCTGAGCTCTCTGGCTGGATGCATCTCCCATGAACCATGTTAGTCTCTTCTCTGGTTGAATCGTGGTGATGAGTCTTGGGAGATACAGTTCAACTGGGGGACATGGCCTAGAAAGGAGACTGATGGCGTGGTGTGCTCAAACTACAACTCCCATGAGGCACCATGGTAGCTCAGGTCGACACTTTTCAGTGTCGAATTGATGCAAAATGAAACATTGCAATCAGTTTCACAAACCAAATTGAAATGTTTCAATTCAGGAATGTCTGAATAGTCCCATTTTTGATCATTCTAAATCACTTTTGAGGAATTGTGTTTCACTCAGATTTTGATATTTTCACTTTTTTCCCAATTTGGGATGAAAACAAACTTTGTAATATTGGAATTCCCCACGTTGGGTGCTTGGGCACTTTCTAATTTGACCTTGAGCGCCTTTTAACTTTTGGCCCCAGGTGATCATTTGTAAATTAACTATCTTCTGGTAAGCATGATGGATTTTAAGGGACTCTCACTTCTCAGAAGGAATGTTTAGAAAATGTTTAGAATGAGAAACAGATTAATTAAAGGGTCTTAAGTACTAAATGAATGGCAAAATCATACTCTCCTTATTCACACAAGCATTATTGCCCCCACTGAAACTATATGGGAAAGACTGCCTGAAAAAGATTTGGTGACAAGTATGAAATGATCACCTCTTTGATCTCTACTGCTGAACAAAATTATGAGGTACTGAAAATTATATATATATACTCTAAGATAATAAAGGTAAAAATATTCCTAGTTCAGGAATGTATCAGGTACATGGAATTTGATAATTAAAGTCATGAGCCTATCAGATGTACTACAGTAATTAATTTCTGGAAATCTTTTTGCTTATCACTTTTTATAAATCTGCTTCTTTAAAGTCTTGTTGCAGATTAACAAATATCAACTTTATTGATAGTAAAATGAGATGGTTTGCTTTGTAGAGGAAAATTTACATTTTACTATTAAATATAACAATTAAGTTTGTTGACCTGCTTCTGTGTTGACTCATAAAAGCACTCTATTTTACTGCATGGTGAAATCTCAATAAATTATAACTGTATGTTGACTGGTACTATTTATAACAAAACAAGAAGAGTGGTTTAGTTCACCTGAAATGTGTAAATTGGTTTATGTGCAGTGCATAGAGGAAATTCTAAAACTGAGTTTATTTTGAATCAGACACTTTTTTTTACTAGCTTTCCTCTGATCCATTTAATAGTGAGTGGGAGTAGTTGCTAGTATAGACTGCATAACTACAGTGTTCTAATGCCAGTATTATGTTGATGACTCCATTGAGAAATCCAGAGAAAGTTTAACAGAATGTGTTGTTTATGTTTAGGTGGAGAACTAAACAGAATTTGGATTATAGCTTTTTAATGCTATATGCACAACCTAAGGGAACATTTTATTTACAGGTATGTTCACATTATCAATAACCAGCTGTAAATCAATAAATAAAATGTGCTGATTTTTAGTATTGGCAGTTTAATTACTGTTGAACTACACCATGAAGGTAAGTCTCCTGTGTTTTTCAGTATATTTGCTCACATCATTTGTAAGCATGAGTCTCCATATTTTCATAGGTATTCATCTTACAACTTGGTATTATTTGATCTAAAATGGTAGTTTCATTTGTACCTTTCTGATATTCGCAGGGCTGAATGACAGACTTGCAAACTAATTGAACCATCAAACAACTTTCTGGCCAGGTTAGGGGAATCTGTTTTTAATGAGTTTTTGCTTGTAGTATAAACAGACAGTGTGGTTACAGATCCAGGTGACAACTCAGGTCATAGCTGGCCAAAATCTCTCAAAGGATTTTTTCAAAATGGGAAAAATATGAACTAGTTCATTTCATTAAAACAAACTGGGATGTGTGTATGCTGAACTGCAAAATCCAGACCCACAACTTCCCCAGAACGTGTGGGCGGTTGGATCCACATAAATCTGGGCTTAACTTCAGAACAAGTCAAGACATATGGCTGATTAGCAGTCTACAATGAAAAGAATGCACTGCACTGTAACCATCTAGAAGATTTCCCAACAGCTGTCTGAGAGAAACAATAAACTAGCTAAAAATAATGGTGGTGATGTGTGGGGGAAGAGATATGAAACCAGGAAAGAATACCAGGTAGAAAGCATCTTTACCTCATTTAATGTTTACCATGGGTTTCACTGGAGAGGAGAGCATCCAGAAATTCCATTCAGGTGGGAAGAGAACTGGAATAAGGAGTGAGGCTTTCCCAATCCCATGATGGATCCTAGGGTTCTGCATGGAAGGGTTCTCCCAGGTGGTCAGCAGCAGGATGGGGCACATAGAAGGGCTCCTTCTCCTCTTTTCTGGAACTGCTACTGGATAAAGGTAAAACTTTCAAAGTGATTTAGGAGTAGAACTGTCCAAAGATGGAAAATCCTGTTCTGCAGGAAATACTGAAACTTCAAAAAAAATTGTTTTGAAAAAGAATGAAAAATGAGATGTAGACATTACGCACAGAATGGGAATTTTTACTTGGCCATTTCATTTCAATGTTTTTAGAAATGTTTCCAAGGCTGCCCAGAACCCCAACAACCTGCCAGGTGAGGAACTGCACAACTTGGGGATCCTGGGAGCCAGAGTTCCCAGGCTAATGAGGAGCTTTGGGACCCTGAAATCCCTGATTCTTCAGCAGCCCACTTTGCAGGCTGCCCTGGAGTGAGGAAGCCCAGGCTGCTACGGAGTTGGGAGCTTCCAGAGCTTCCAGGCTTCTGGTTCCATGTTAGCACACCAATGGGCTCCTGAGGAGCCAGACAGGGGAGCTGTCAGGAAACCAGGCGTGTTTTGGTAACCCTTGGCAGGCAGGTTTCCATCAGAATTTTGTCAAAAAAGACTCATTCCTGGAGAATATGTTGATTTTTGATAAAGCAGCATTTTCTGGTGGAAAAATGTTCCATCCGAAAATTTTTGACCAGTTCTACTTAAGAGCCTAAGCCCAATCTTCAAACATGATTGACCTGCTTAGGCAGGGGTGCTGGAACCATTCATATAGTGGGGGTGCTGAGAGCCATTGAACCAAACTGTAAACCCTGTATATGATGGAAACCACTTCAAGTCAAGGGATGCTACAGCACCCCCTCCCAACCCCTAGTTCCAGCACCTATGTGCTTAGGAGCTAAAGTATCAGTGCAAGTTAATGAGACATAGACTCCTAACCATCTAAGTCATGTTTGAAAATGGGATTGAGCTGCCTATGTCACTTGCACACTCCTGAAAATGTTACCCAAGTCTCTAATGCACCTTAGACACAGCCAGGGAGAGGATGGCTGTCCAGAAATTAACAATGTCTCCAAACAAAGTGCTCTGTACTTTTAGCAGATGACACTAAGCTGTGGGGAGAGGTAGATACGCTGGAGGGTAGGGACAGGGTCCAGAGTGACCTAGACAAATTGGAGGATTGGGCCAAAAGAAATCTGATAAGGCTCAACAAGGACAAGTGCAGAGTCCTGCACTTAGGACGGAAGAATCCCATGCACCGCTACAGGCTGGGGACTGACTGGCTAAGAAGCAGTTCTGCAGAAAAGGACCTGGGGATTACAGTGGATGAGAAGCTGGATATGAGTCAACAGTGTGCCCTTGTTGCCAAGAAGGCTAATGGTATATTGGGCTGCATTAGTAGGAGCATTGCCAGCAGATTGAGGGAAGTGATTATTCCCCTCTATTCGGCACTGATGGGGCCACATCTGGAGTATTGCGTCCAGTTTTGGGCCCCACACTACAGAAAAGATGTGGACAAATTGGAGAGAGTCCAGTGGAGGGCAACAAAAATGATTAGGGGACTGGAACACATGACTTACGAGGAGAGGCTGAGGGAACTGGTCTTATTTAGTCTGCAGAAGAGAAGAGTGAGGGGGGATTTGCTAGCAGCCTTCAACTACCTGAAGGGGGCTTCCAAAGAGGATGGATCTAGGCTGTTCTCAGTGGTGGCAGATGACAGAACAAGGAGCAATAGTCTCAAGTTGCAGTGGGGGAGGTCTAGATTGCATATTAGGAAAAACTATTTCACTAGGAGGGTGGTGAACCACTGGAATGAGTTACCTAGCGAGGTGGTGGAATCTCCATCCTTAGAGGTTTTTAAGGCCCATCTTGACCAAGCCCTGGCTGGGATGATTTAGTTGGGGTTGGTCCTTCATTGAGCAGGGGGTTGGACTAGATGACCTCCTGGGGTCTCTTCCAACCCTAATCTTCTATAATTCTACGATTTGTGTTGGTGTGATTGGGGAAGATTGTAACAATACCAGAAATATTGGTGCTTGCATAGGGATGGTTATTATGAATTTCCAGTTTCCTTTAAGAATAATTAAATGTTGTTTACCTTATCTGAGACATCTTAAGGGCTGCCTCATGGCATATACCCAGAACCTAGGTTGTGGTGGTGCCTATAGCACTTTTCTGGAGGACTAGAAGGGAAATGATGCCCTTCCTCTCGGCCCTTTCCCAGCCTGCCACTCCTTCCCTTGGTCTGTCCAGTCTCTGGATCTTTCCCCAGCACAGACCCTGACTTGTACAGAGAGGCTTCAGACAAGGGGGATGAAATGGGTGCTACAGTGGCAGTTGAGGACCCCCTGCACGCATGGATCTAATGGGAATACTCTAGGCCACTATTTGGAAGCTCCATAACAACATGAAGAAAAAGCTTAAAAATTCTTTTCCTGAGCCCATTACTTACCATACTGTAACATAAACATTTTAGATTAAAATTGAGGTTTGGTGACATTTTTTCAGATGCTTTTGTTTTACTTCTTGGGTATGTTTAGTATTTTAGGGAAATCTTAAAACTGAGAGTTTATTTTACTGTTTTCTCAGAAATAGTATCATTTTGGTAAATAACTTATATGAACTTCTAAAGTTGAAAAGACAATAAAGTTACGTAATTGTGTATCTACAATTCACTTACTATCACATGCCAGCTAAAGCCCCAATTCAGCAAATCATTTAAATATAAGGTCTTTGCTGAACTGGGGTCTAAGTGAGCTGCTTTGTGAAGTGCACTTATCACAAATAAATATTTGGAAAAAGATAACGAGACCTAACATTTATTCAGTCATCTCTTCTACTTTAAGTTTTTGTACGTGATCAGCTACTGTATCTTCAGCTCCGCTCTCTTTATACTTGGTAATGTCTTTGTTAATCAGTAAAAGATTGAGAGATGTTTAGAAACAATTGTCATTTTCACTGTAACTGCTCAACTTTTTTGCAGTACACTAGAGCCTCTTGAGACACTTGTATTAATGCCAGAGCAAGGATAATAGGA